>NW_006408566.1:8241630-8275346 GCF_000296735.1 Chrysochloris asiatica
ATATTTTTAGTTTTCTGTTTTGTTGATCAGTGTCAATATTGACAGGATAAGATGGTATCTCATTATAGTTATGATTTGCATTTCATTACTGAATAATAAATGCCTTTTCATGTGTTTCATAGCCACCTGAAGTGGCTATAGTGAAGTATCTGTTCGTGTCCTTTTCCCATATCTTAACTTGATTGTTTGTCTCTTTTATTGTTGAGATGTTGAAGTTTTCTATAAACCTTAGAGATATGCCAAAACCCAACATTTTTTTTCTAGTCTGTGAATTCTCATTTTACTCTTTTGGTGAAGTCTTTTGATGAGTATAAGTATTTCATTTTTAGGAGGTTGTGGCTATCTTGGTTATCTTTTGATGTTTGTGCATTTTTAGCTATGTTTGATAACCTCTTTATGTCTTAAATTAAAGTCCCTAATTTTGTTCTTAAAAAAAAAAAAGAAAGAAAATACCATGGATTGGGTCAGGTACACCTTAGTCCTCAATCTGATATCTTTGTTGAACACTAAGGTCTCCTGCAACAGATTTGCATAACGCAATATGTCCTTTGATTTCTTGGCTGCTGTTCCTTAAGTGTTGGTTGTGAATCCAAGAAAAATTAAGTCTTAAAAACTTCAATCTTTTCTCAATTTGTCATGATGTTATTTATTGGTCCAGTTGTAAAGATTTTGCTTTCTTTACAATAAGATGTAACCAGTACTGAAGGCTGTAGTAGTCTTTGATCTTCATTGATTTGAATCTGATTCCAGCAAGCAAGATTGTATCATCTACATATCAGATCGTTAATGAGTCTTCCTACAGTCCTGATGCCATGTTCTTCTTCATATCATCCAGTTTCTGGGATCATTTGCTCAGTATACAGCTAAATAACTATGGCTAAAGGATATTACTTTGGCACTCACCATTTCTGATTTGAAACTATTCAATATTCCATTGTTCTGTTTGAAAGTCCGCCTCTTGGTCTATGTACAGGTTCCTCATGAGCACTATTAAGTGTTCTGGAATACCTATTCTTCTTGATGTTATCTATCGCTTGTCATTATTCATACAGTCAAAGCTTTTGCATGTCAGTGAAGCACAAATAAATATCTTTCTGATATTCTCTGCTTTCATTCAAGATCATTCTGACATTAGCAATGATGTCATTAGTTCCATGTCCTCTTCTGAATCCATCTTGAATTTCTAGCATTTCTTTGTTAATGTACTGTTGCATCCGTTTTTTAAATATATTAAGCAAAAATTTTACTTGCTTATGCTATTAATGATGTTGCTTGATGATTTCCACATTTGATTGGATCATGTCTCTTTGCAATGGGCACAAATATGGATCTCTTCCAATCAGTTGACCAGGTTAGCTGTCTTCCAAATTTCTTGGTATAGATGAGTGAGTGGCTCCAGTGTTGCATCAGTTTGCTGAAGGATTTCAATTTGTATTCCAACAATTCCTGGAGCTTGCTTTTACCTATGCTTCAGTGCAGTTTGGACTTCTTCCTTCAGTATCATCGGTTCTGGAACTCATACAACCTTTTGAAATGGTTGAACAACGATCAACAATGATCAGTTCTTCTTGGTACAATTATTCTGTATACACTATCCATCATCTTTTGATGTTTTCTGCAGTATTCAATATTTTGCCCATAAAATCCTTCAATATTTCAAGTCAATGCTTGAATTTTTCTTCAGTTCCTTCATCTTGAGAAATACTGAGCATGTGCTTCCCTATTGTTTTTCTAACTCCGGGCCTTCACACATTTCATTATAATACTTGACTTTGTCTTCTTGAGCTGCCAGTTGACATTTCTGTTCAGCTCTTTGACGTCATCATTTTTTCCATTCGCTTTAACATATCTATGTTGGAAAGCAAATTTCAAAGTCTTCTGACATCCATTTTGGTCTTTTCTTTCTTTCATGTCTGTTAAATAACCTTCTGCTTTCTTCTTGTATGATGTTCTTGATATCATCCCACAGCTCTTCTGGTCGTGGGTCATTAATGTCTAATGATTCAAATCTGTTCTTGAGATGGTCTTTAAATTCATGTAGAATATGTTCAAGGTCAAATTTTGTTTCTCATGGGCTTGTTTCCATTTTCTTCAACTTTAACCTGAACTTGTATATGAGCAATTGATTCTCCGTTCCATAATCTGCCCCTGGCCTTGTTTTGACTGATAATATTGGGCATTTCTACCTTCTTTTTTTCAGGAGGGACCAGTTGCTGGAGAAGGATATCATGTTTGGTAAGGTGGAGGGTAAGAGAAAAAGAGGAAGACCCCCAACAAGATGAACTGGCCAAGTGGCAGCATCGATGGACTCAAGCGTGGCAACAGTAATAAGGTTGGTCCAGGATCAGGCAGTGTTTCGTTCTGCTGTGCATAAGGTTGCTATGAGTCAGTACCGACTTGATGGCACCTAACAACAACAACCTTGTTTTGCGACAGATTTAATCGATTTGATTTCTGTGTACTCCATCTGGTAAGTTCCATGTTGTCTAAACAGGTATTTGCACTGAATAAGTCAGTTGTTGTTGTTGTTAAGTGCCTTCGAGTCGGTTCCGACCCATAGTGATCCTTTACAGGGTTTCCGAGGCTGTAAATCTTTACTGGAGCAGAAAGCCTCATCTTTCTCCCGCGGAACGGCTGGTAGTTTCGAACTGCTGGCCTTAAGGTTCGCAGCCCGATTCATAACCACTACGCTACCAGAGCTCCTTGAATAAGTCAGTAGTCTTGCAAAATTCTATGGTGCTATCTCCAGCATCATTTCTATAACCAACGTCATATTTTCCAACTACTGATCCTTCCACTTGTTTCCATTCTCACATTCCAATCACTAGTGATTATCAATATATCTTGATTGCATGTTTGATCAACTTCAGACTGAAAGAGTTGATAGAATTCTTCAGTTTCATTATCACTGGCTTTATTGGCTGGTGCATAAATTTGAGTACTTCATAGACATATGGATTTTAGCCTGTCATAGGCAACATTATACTTCAAGATAGATATTGATTTTTTTTATGATGAACATGACACCATTTCTTTTCAATTTGACATTCCAGAATAGTAAGCCATGTCTTTATCTGATTCAAAATGGCCAATACCAATCCATTTCAGCTCAGTAATGCCTAGGATACTGATCTTTATGAATTCCATTTCATTTTTGACAATTTCCAATTTTCTTAGATTCATACATTCCATGTTCTGATTATTAATGGATATTTACATCTGTTTCTCCTCATTTTGAATCATTCCCCCTTCAACAAGTGAAGGTTCCAAAAGCTTTACTCCATTTGTGCCATCATGGTCAACTCTAATTTGAGGAAGTAGCTCTTCCCCAATTATATTTTGAGTGCCTTCCAACCTGAGGGACTCATCCTCCTGCACTATCTCTGATAATATTCTAATGCTATTCAAAATATTTTCATCTTCCAGCACTATATCTGACAATATTCCACTTCTATTTACAAGATTTTCAGTGACTAAAACCTTCAGAAGTAGTCTTCGCCTTCTTCTTCCTAGTCTGTGTTAGTCTAGAAGCTCTGCTGAAACCTGTCTACCATGGGGAGCCTTTTGGTATTTAAAACACTGCTGGCATTGCTTCTAGCATAACAGTAACATACAAGTCACCACACACAACAAACTGAGAGACTGGTGATGGATGTGTGTGTGTGTGTGTGTGTGTGTGTGTGTTATGGCACTGTAGTATAAGCACTGGACTGGTAACTATAAGGTGGGCAGTTCAAACCCACCAGTCACTCTCAGAAACCCTATACAGGGTCACCATGAGTTAGAACCAACTCAATGGTATACAACAAGAACAGTCCCCTAAGGAGCTCTGGTGGTTTGGTGGTTAAAGCCTGCTGTTGCTAATAGAAATACCAGTGGTTTGAACACACCAGTGACTCTGTGGAAAAATGATGTGGTAGCTTAGTTCCATAATGATTTACAGCCTTGGAAATCCTATGGGGCAGTTCTCTGTTCTGTCAGATTTCTATTAGTCACAATTGACTTGATGGCAGTGGATTGGGTTTAGTAGTCCTCTGTCTTTTGAGTTATATCCACCATTTCTAGGCTAACAGGACAAGTATTATTCATCAACCTTTCAGATTTTAAAATGTCCATTTATGAAGTAACGGTAATATATTAGGGCATGGCCAATTCTTCTTCTTCTTTTTTTAAACACACTAAGCAGAGAAAAGACTTTAAATTACATTATGCCAGTGCTCTAATTCTTTGTAAATGCTACTGATTCATACATAAGAAAGTCTAAAAAGCTCTGCATTAGATCAGTGCATCTTAGTTTTAAAAAATAATTAGCATAAAGTTTGGTTCAAAAGGGAAGATTTGGGTTAATAGCAAATATAATGTGAATTTGGGAAGGAAATTCAGAAAAGGAAGAGCCTGAATTGCTACCCCTATTTCAATCTTTACATGCGCCTAGCCATACCTAGCTACCTGCTTAGTTCTGGGATTTGTTTTCTGCAGGGGTCAAATACAGGCATTGAACTATAATTATCCATAAACTTCATGAATTTGATAAAATTTCAGGAAATTATTGGAAAACAACAACTCTCTAGGCTCAAAAAATGGATAAGAACATCCACTGAAATTCCTCCTTGGAGTTTGCATCTACGGTCTCACTACACTTTAAGAAATTCAGGATTACTGCATTCAAATTACAGGCAATTTTGGATTTCAGTGTTGGGAGCATAAACAGAAGAGACAACTGTGCTTCTTTTAAATTTTTGTAGAAGGGGAAATAAATAATGGAGAGCAATCAAATTTTAGATAAATTTGTATATAATGAGAAAAGTTATTTTCTCTGTAAAACTATTTAAGACTATAAACATCCAACATTTAGACATAAGTATTTATTAGAGAGAACTTTGGGTTGTTAATTAGGTAATAAGCATCAAGGACTTTTGAGATATAAAATGGAAAAGTATTAAAAATTAATATCCACCCAGTAGCTTAGCTTGAGATAATAAAGAACAAAGAGATAATGACAAGCTTTAAATTGTCATCAAACTGCAAAGTAGCTCTACTAAATACTGCTGTGTGTAAAGCCTATCTTCTAAACAACCACTTAAAACCAACTTCAACTATAAACTATGTTCTGTTCGTTGTTGTTATGTGCCATCAAGTCAGTCCCAACTCATAGAGACCCAGCATAGGGTTTCCAAGGAACAGCTGGTGGGTTTGAATCATCAACCTTCCAGTTAGCAGTCCAGTGCTTATCCTACAGCACCACATCAGAACTTCCTGTAAAATGCAGTAGAGTTCAAACTTGAAATCAATATACAGTTGACAAGGAAGAAACAATGACTTCTTAGTATATAAAATTTGGCTAAGTGAATGTTAATTTCCAACAATAACATAATAAAGAGAATGTGACCAATGATTCCCTTATTTCTCCTTGTATGATGGTGTAGTGTTTAAAGCGTCTCATTACTAACCAAAAGATCAGTGGTTTGAATCCACCTGACTCTCTGTACCCTATCCTATGGTGTCACTCTGATATAGAATCAACTCGAAGCCAGTGGATTTGGTTTGGTTTTGAACTGGCTTATTAGTGAGTTCTGGTAAAGTAATGATTACGAGTCAGCCTGCTAATCTCAAGGACAGCATTTCGCGCTGCTCCAGTAAAGATTTACAGCCTCGGAAACCCTATGCAGGGTCGCTATGAGTCAGAACCGACTCCACGGCACACCACCACCATTAGTGATTTTGACGCCAGTAAATACTGTCTAAACAGGAGTTTTAAAGTGATGAATTAGTTTTCCTATTCTAAAAATGCACTTGTACCACCGATTATCTTTTATAGTTTAAAGTGCCATATGGCTGCATATAAATTGCCTTTTTTTTTTTTTAGCCATTTTTTATTCTATCTTAAACAAAGAGGGAAGAACAAGAAACCTTGGATACAAATAGTATAAATCCATGAATAATTTGACATTGCAAGCTCTCTCAGCATCTGAGGATATTCACCTCCCAGTGGTCACTGTAAGAACGCAAAGATGTGATTAGAGAAGCTTCTGGAAAGATTGGGGAATCTGTACTATCTCTTAAAATAAACAACAGAAGGTGCCACAAACAAATGTAAAGAGCCAGCATGACTAATGCATATTCAATGAACTCAATAAGCATTTCTGGATACGTTCTCATGCTCAAACCCTCCAATCTCTTTAGTAACTTTCATTATTACAGCTTCTCTGGTATCATTTCTCTCAATATTACCAATTTTGATGAAATTACAAAAATTAAATTGCATCCATGATTAAGTTCTTCATTTCAGTTGTATTCTGAGTCACTATGATAGAAGGACTTAAATATGACACTGTCTTGGACCTTAAAATGCCTACTTTCTAGTAGAAGGAGAGAAGAAAGAATGACTAGCACATATTTTGCAAACAGTGCACCCATATAAATATCATGCGCACACATGTAGCAGGTAGAAATGATGAAATTATGGGGGAAAGTTCTGGTATAGCACGCTGATCCATATACCATGTATGTCTTTTGATATTTCCAGAAATGAATTTTTGCCTCATTCACATTCATTCAACAGTCTGAAAATGTTACTTTTGATCACATTTGTGTAAAAAAGCATAAACTATGGTCAGGATACCATGAATCAAGTTTGGTAGTACCCTGGTAATTACAAAATAAACCATTGAAATTGTGTATTTGTTTTTATAAGTTAGTACTTATTTTCCCATTACTTTTGACTCATCAATCAGAACCATGAACATTCCAAAGCTTGTCCATAAATTCTGTGCTATCCATTGGAAATGTAAACAAAACAAAGTTGGCACTAGCATAAAATGCTATTAATAGGAATCTCAACTCAATCTGTACTGACATAATTATTACAGTTGTCATTAGACTTCCGCTTTTAATTAGAGGAGTAAACAAAACAAAACCAATACATGATCGATCACTCTTCGCTCAAAAGTTGTTGAAAAGCTTATCAGATTATCATATGTGAAATAATTATGCTATGTTAGGGCTGTTTATCTAATTGTATCTTATTAGCACCAGTGTCTTTGATCAATGATCATGAGTGACTGTAGTCATATGCTTGTAACCATCTAAAAGACCTTTGCTTCTTGTACATTTCATCTTTGAATTTTGCAATCTCTACTAGATTCATTCAGTTATTGATTAAATTGAGCACAGTTTTGCAGTTTGTAAATCTAAATCTTAGAACCCTTTAGGATTGTTGTTGTTGTTATGTGCCGTGGAGTCGGTTCCGACTCATAGCGACCCTGTACAGGGTTTCCGAAGCTGTAAATCTTTACGGGAGCAGAAAGCCTCATCTTTCTCCCGCAGAACCGCTGGTAGTTTTGAACTGCTGACCTTGCAGCTCGCAGCCTGATTCGTAACCACTACGCTACCAGAGCTCCATCGTATCTGGAATTAAGTGCAAGTCCTACACCACCTACTTCAAACTGAAAGTTGTTGCAAGGGTGCAAGAAACAAGCAACAGGGCATCAGAGAGTTCAGGATGGAGAAGCATCCATTAATGAATGGAGAAAGAAGAAAAAAGAGCTGGAGAAAATGAATCTACGAATGAGTACACATTGTGGACTCAATGCAAAATGGCCATAGTTGGAGAATGACTTGAAAGAGTAGATCATTTCTCAAAGGGAACAAAATCAAGCAGTCTCTATTGTCGGAATTCAAATCAAAATGACTCTTAAGGTAAATGGAAGAGGAATTTCGGATTTCAAGAGGAGTTCCTCCTGGAAATCTAAGTTCGTGAAAAGGAATGGCTTTTCTGTGAGAAAGAGAACCACTGTACACCAGCAACTTCCAGATGACTGGGAACAAAGATGGTTAACTTACACAAAGAAATCTCTGCAGTTTATGTTTCATAAAATCACATCATTGGGATGGCTGAAGCTGGCAATGTTTATAGAAGTCTCCAAATGAGTGACTTCTATTGGAAGGAAAATAACCCCAGAAACTATTCACACTGCTTCAGAAAGGCTGATAAATTAACAGAATGATATCACCAAAGTCATTGATAATGATGACATCAGTTCAGAGGTCACAGAAGAGCATCTGCAAGCAGCTCTGAGATATTTCAATGATGATAGTGAACAGGGTTCTAGACATTAGATGCAGAGGAGGATGATAAAGAATGAATCAACTAAAATGACCTATTTTAAGATGAAAACAATTTCTTCTAGTGGTTTTTATTCGTTGATTTCAAAGATATTGATTATCAAAATTACAGTTTAGCTTATGATTTATGAACACAATAAAATATAAACAACACCTTGTTCTTGTAGTTTAGGCCTCAGATGATTTCTCACTATTGTCTAGCTCTTCATGCATTATTACTCTTTGGTTTCTACATGGTGTTCCATTTCCATCACAAGCCTATTCAGTTCATCATTGGTTGCTTTTAGTTTAGGAATTTTTACCTACCTTAAGTGAAGTTTCCAAGAGATCGCTTTTATCCTGGTAACATTAAATCCACTGGACAGAAAAAAATTCATATAGAAGTTGATAACTTGTTAAAAAATATATCAGTATAGTGTGCTTATAAAAATAATGGAGGCTGCTTGATTTGCAAAAGCACATGATGTGTGTATCATTTGCATAAAATTAAAGGACTCATTCTTCAGTATTTAATGTGTCCTTGGCACTTGTCTGGCTCTCAGTCCAGTGTGATTAGTGCTGTGACAGAAATAGGCAGTGGATTTACTCATGAACAAATGAGTGGAGACTAACTCTATGGAGAAAACTTATCAAGTAAAGCTTCACAGTGGAGGTTATCATTCTTATACAAGCCTTCCCTGGCCCTCCTATCTCTTCTCCAGAGTGATATCATTTAAATGCAAAATTCTTTAGAATGTGTTTATAATTACATCACACTGATTTCTACTCATAGTAACACCATGTGACAGACTGGAACTGCTCTGTAGGGTTTTATAGGCTCGGGCAGTGTAGTGGTTACGAATTGGGCTGCTAACCTCAAGGTCAGCAGTTTGAAACTACCAGATGTTCCATGGGAGAAAGATGAGGCTTTCTGTTCCTGTAAAGATTTATAGCCTCGGAAACCCTGTGCAGGGTCACTATGAGTAGGAACTGACTCCATGGTACTTAACAACAACAACAATCTTGGAGAAGAGCACAAAGTCTTATTTCCAGATGAGCCAGTGGGTGAGTTTGAACTGCAAACCTTTCAGTTAAAAAATAACACTTAACTTTTGCCCCAACAGAGCTCTTTATCTTTTATAGGTTACATTTAAGATAATTTGGTAGATTACATTTAAGATAATCCAAACCATTAATATGGCATACCTACATTTCCATAAACTCTTGTTCTTACTTCATTCCTGGTGTAGCCTCTATCTTGCCTCTGCCCTTTATCCTTCATAACTTCCACCCTTAAATCTTTCATCTTTAGTCAAATTGAATTTATGGTTTATCCAGAATACCTTCCTTGCCTGGGAACTAGTTCCTACACTCTAAGACTAATGGCTTCAGCAAATATGCCATTTCTTCTGACAGTTTTTACTGACATCCTCCGCTTACCACAGTCTTCTCAATAACTATGTTGTTGTTGTTGTTAAGTGCCGTTGAGTGGGTTCCGACCCATAGAGACCCTGAACAGGGTTTCCAAGGCTGTAAAGCTTTACGGGAGCAGAAAGTCTCATCTTTCTCCCATGGAACCGCTGGTAGTTTCAAACTGCTGACCTTAAGGTTCACAGCCCGATTTGTAACCACTATGCTACCAGAGCTCTATACTTGTCCTTACTCACAGCACTTGTAAGTATATATTTATCTAATATATTTGCACGTCTTAATCTCACCATTCATCTGTCAGTTTGTCATACTGTGGTGGCTTGTATGTTTCTGTAATATTGGAACCTATGATACCAGTATTTTAAATACCAGTAGAGTCACCCACGGTAGACAGGTTTCAGTGGAGCTTCCAGATTAAGACAGACTAGGAAGGAGCAGAGACAGCCAACTTCCGAATGTTAGGCAATGAAAACTTTATGGATTGCAGTGGACCATTATGAGATATAGTGTTTGAGGATGAAAACATTAAGAATGTTGTTGTCAGGTGCCATTGAGTTGGAACCGACTCATAGCGACCCCATGCACAGCAGAACAAAACAATGTCCGATCCTGGGCCAACCTCACTACCGCTGCCACACTTGAGTCCATCAATGATGCTATTAGGAATAGTAGCAGAATATTATCAGATATAGTGCCAAAAAATGATCTCCTTGGGTTGAAAGTCACTGAAAATATGACTAGGGAGGAGTTGCCTTCTCACAGTTGAGTTGACCTTAATGATGTGAATGGAGTAAAGCTTTTAAGACCTACATTTGCTGGTAGGGCACAACTCAACATGAGAAGAAACAGGTATAAACATCCACTAATAATTTATTAATCTAGGAATATTGAAAGTTGTCAACAATGAAATGGAATGAATAAAGATCAATATCCTTGGCATTAGTTATCTGAAATAGTCTGGTATTGGCCATTATGAACCAGAAAAACATATGTTTTGTTTGGCCAGGAAAGTCAGTCTGAAAAAGAATGGAGTTTCATTGATCATCAAAAAGAATATTTCAAGATCTATCTTGAAGTCAAATGCTGTTTGTGATAGGAAAAGATCCATATACCTACAAGGATGACCAGCTAATACAATGAGTATTCAGTTTTATACAGCAACCACTAAAGTCATTGATAATGAAATCGAAGAATTCTGTCAATTTCTTCTATCTAAAATTGATCAGACATGCAATAACAATGTATTGATAAACACAGGTGATTGAACTGTGAAAGTTGGAAACTAAGAGATAGGGACAGTAGTTGGAAATACGGCCTGAGTAATAAATGCTGGAGGTCACAAGATAGAATTTTGCAAGACCAATGCCTTATTCATTACAAATACCTTTTTTTAAACAACATAAAAGGCAACTATACACATGGGCCTCTTAAAATGGAACACACAAGAACCAAATTGACTACATCTGTGGGAAGAGACAGTGGAGAAGTTCAATATCATCAGTCAAAGTCAGACCAGGGCAGACTGCGGAACAGATCATTTATTGCTCTTATGCATGCTCTGGCTGAAATGAAGAAAATGAAAACACATTCATGAGAACCAAAATATGACCTTGAATAAATCCCACCTGACTTTAGAGATCATCTCAAGAACAGATCTGATACATTAAACGCTAATGACTAAAGACCAGAATAGTTCTGAGATGACATAAAAAACATCATACAGGGAAAAAGCAAAAGTTTGGAGACAGGAAAGAAAGAAAAGACCAAAATGGATGTCAGGAGAGACTCTGAAACTTGCTCTTTAGCTAAAGTGAATGGAAGAAATGAGGAAGTAAAAGAGCTGAACAGAAAATTTCAAAGGGAAGATTTAGAAGACAAAGTAAAATATTATAATGCAATGTGCAAAGAACTAGAAAATCAAAAGAAAAAAACATGCTCAGAATTTCTCAAGTGTCAAGAACTGAAGAAAAAATTCATGGCTTTACCTGCAATATTAGATTTTATGGGCAAAATCTTGAGTGACTCAGAAAGCATCAACAGAAGATAGAAGTCCTAGTGAGTGTGGTACTGTAGGACACCACTGGATTACTAACCACAAGGTTGGTGGTTCTAGCCCACCAGTAACTCTTAGAAAATCCTATGAGTCAGAACCTACTTGGTGGCACTTAGCAACAACGCCAACAATCAATAAAAAGCTGATGAATAAATAGTAGAATATGCCCTAAGCATCTTCCTTGATATTCTAAAAGTATGACAATCCAGAGGCAGAAGATCAGAGAGGAAGGAGACAGAACCAGAATTCGTGATAATCTATAAATATCAGTTCACAGGTAATCAATATACTGACAGAATATATATTCTTACTCTTGTGACATGGATACTAAAAACTTTGTGGCAGGTACTATCTTACAGTCTCTAAAAGTATCATCTGAAATAATTCTCACAACTATTTTTATTCCCATTTTACAGGTGAGAATTCTGAGGCACAGACAGACTAAATGACTTATCCAAGTTCATTTGTGTAGGAAGACAGACTCAGGAGTGGCTACAGAGTCAGGCAGTATGTCTACAGAGCTCCCACCCTGAATCATTACCCACCATTGCCTCTTGGAAGTAGCAAACAAACATTATTTATTAGAGAACAAGCAGAAAATGAGGATGGGTCAGGGTCAAAATACAGAATATAATTGGGAAAATGAGATTTCAGAACAAGAAAGGAAGCATTTTTTTTTTATCTTATGAAAAACAAAAAGAAAGATAACATATGGAGCCTATGAAAAGCTACTCTTTATATAATCTTATGCAAGTTTATATGAAAATGACAAAATCAGATTTTGTGTATAAAAATGTAGATCTGAAACATGACTAAATAGGCATTGTAATTTGCCTTTGCCTTCTCTTTTGCTTGAGCAAGAATGCATGAGCATTTTTTCTTTTAAATTAGGTTTTTGCTTCAGTATTTAAATTTTTTTTTTAGTCAATACAAAAGGCTGTAGACATTAATTCACATGTACTATGTCCCTAGGCTTTAAAACAATTGTTCCAGTACAAATCTGTCTTATTACGTTTCACAGAGCACATGGGAAATAAACAGAATTTTGGTCAAAGACTTCTGGTTAGACTCAAAGATCCCAGACACTCATCAATTTAAAATATTCCTTATCTTGGAAAGAAGTCTGAAATAACAAAGTGAGACACTTAAACATTCTTTTAAGCATTGAAACACACAAGATCTCTGAATACTTCTTGCTAGGAAATACAGATATTATATCATTATAGACTTCCTGTGAGAATCAACATAAAAAATGTGAAGAATCTGTTCAGTATCACAAATGAATCAATGGCATGACATTTACCGGTCTAACCAAATTGATTGGATAGTAACTGTGCTACTGATCACTGCCCCCACTTAGATTCAGACACCAAATTCTGATCCAAGCAGTCTGTTTCAGCCCTAGTAAAACTTCAGGGGACCAAACCTTATAGTTGTTAAGTGCCGTCGTCGAGTCAGTTCCAACCCACAGCGATCCTGTAGAGGGTTTCCAAGGAGTGATCCATGAGCCTGAACCACCAACCTTGAAGTTCAAACCGACTGTGCAGTCTAGTGCATTAACCCACAGCGCTACACCAGGACTCTAAACCTTATCTAGACACTACAAAATGAAGAAGTCCTAAAATCTGCAAGTTGAAACTAATGTAGTAAAGCCAAAATGCTGCGTCATACAGAAAGAACCAGTTCCTGATGAAGGACATCATGCTTGGCAAAATGGAGGGTCAGTGAAAAAGAGGAAGACCCCCAACGAGGATGGACACAGTGACAACAATAATGGGCTCAAACATAACAATTGTGAGGCTAGGCAGTACTTCATTCTGTTGTGTTGTGTTACTATGGGTCAGAATAGATTTAAAGGAGTCCTGGTGTGGCTCTGTGGGTTAATGCGCCAGACTGTAAAGCCATTTGAACTGCAAGGTCAGTGGTTCAAGCTCACCAGCTGAACCTCGGAAACCCTATACAGTGTCTCTATGGGTTGGAATCGACTTGACGGCACTTAACAACAACTGAATCTTTGCCATATAACCACCCCACCACCTACAAACAACATATAACATAGTATTGTTTCGACAGAGCATTAATGAACATAGAGAAAACATTTAAATGGTCTTTAAGTATCTTTGTAGTCTATATTTCTTTGTTCACTTTAAAAGATGTAAAACTAGGTCTTACCTAATTTGATAAGCATATTAGATACTGGTATCTAATATGAGGGAAATGATGGAGCTGGTATTAGATGATAAAGAGGTTTAAAAGCCATAGGATTTCACTTTCTGGGCACGGTATCATCTGACAAGAGTTCTGACATTTAAAAACAACATTTTCCAAACGACTGCACTACTGCCTATAATATTCACACACACACACATCTAAAGGAGTTCTGGTATCCTAGTGGTTACTAGTTGGGCTGAAAACCGCAAGGTCAGCAGTTCGAAACTACCAGCGGTTCCACGAGAGAAAGATGAGGCGTTCTGCTCCCGTAAAGATTTACAGCCTCAGAAACCCAACTCCACGGTACTTAACAACAACGTTTCGAAAGCACTGGTAGTGTAAAGGAGCTCTGATAGCGTAGTGATTATGAATCAGGCTGCGAATCTCAAGGTCATCAGTTCAAAAGTACCAGCTGTTCCTCGGAAGAAAGATGAGTCTTTCTGCTCCCATAAAGATTTACAGCCTCGGAAACTATGAGTCGGAACTGACTCCACAGCACATAACCACCACCATCAATGTTTTCGAGGAGTCCTGATATGGCACTGTGGGTTAATGCGCTGGTCTGCAAAGTCAGTTTGAACAGCAAGGTCTGCAGTTCAAGCTCACCAGTTGCTCCTGAGAAACCCTATACAGGGTTGGAACTGAATCGACGGCACTTAACAACAACAGCGTCTTAGAGGGAAGCTTGGCATGGCACTGTAGGATCAGCACTGGACTGCTAACCGCAAGGTCAGTGGTTCAAACCCACCTGCTGCTCCTTGGAAACCTTACACAAAGTCATCTGAGTCTGCACCAGCTCAACGACACTTAACAACAATGCCTTAGGAGTGTTTTCCAAACTTTAAGTATCATCTTTCTAACTTTTCTCATAGATGATTCCCTTATATTACAAATGAAAGAGAAACCAAACCCAAACCTACTGACATCAGGTTTCCAAGACTTCAACTCTTTAGAGGAGCAGACAGTTTCATCTTTCTCCCACAGAATGACAGAGTAGAACTGCTTGTTACGGTTTCTGAAATGGTAGATCTTTACAGAAACAGACTACTAGGGTTTTCTTCCATGGAGTGGCTGGTGGGTTCAAACTGTCGACCTTCCAATTAGCAGTCCAATGGCTAACAGTACCAGCAGGACTCCTTAGATGAAAGATGTTGTTATTAAGTGCCATTGAGTTGTTCCAACTCATAGAGACCTTGTATAGTGTTTCTGAGGAGTGACTGGTAGGTTTGAACCACTGACCTGTGGTTAGCAGTCCAGTCCTTACTTACGGTGGCACTACAGGACTCCAAATGAGAGATGCTAATGTTGTTAAACGACATTGAGTTGGTTTCAACTGATAGAGACCCTGTGTAGTGTTTCTGAGGAGTGACTGGTAGGTTTGAACTGCTGACCTTTTAGTTAGTAGTCATGTTATCCACCAGGTTAGTGGCATAACTAGCAGGGAAACTCCAATAACCTGACCCTGGGTTAACAGTTTGTTCTACTTCAGCGTATATCTTGTTTCATTTAAATGAAAGGTGTTTTTGTTTTGTTGTTATGAAAGTTTGAATTACACACCAGGTACTCATTCCTTTATCCAACAAACATTTGTTAAGCTCTCCAGAGAACCATGCTAGAGCTCCGGTGGCTCCGTGGGTTAAGCGTTGAGCTGCTAAATGTAAGATCGGCAGCTTGAAACCACTAGCCACTCTGTGGAGGAAAGATGTGGTTGTCTGCTTTACAGCCTTGGAAACCCTACAGAGCAATTTTACACTGTCAAATAGGGTCATTACAAGTCAGAATCAACTTGACAACAATGCGTGGGGTAGAGAGCTATGTACCAAATAGGCTATAAGGATACACAGATGACAAAGCTTGACTCTTGCTTTCAAAGATTATACAATCTCAGTAAAGCATTAGAGGTATAACAGACAAATCATACAGCTATCTATATTATGAAGTATTCATAATGTATTTCAGTAACAGAATAAAGAGAGGTTTCCTGTGAGTTTATGTAGGAATACCAGAAAAAGGTTCTCAAGGAAGGGAAATCTGAAATGTGCTCTTGTAAAGTAAGTAAAATTTTATCAGGAAAGGGAAAGACAGCAAAACAAAGAATTCTTCTCACTGATCTTTAGTTACCAACCTCAGTCCAACTAATGCTGTGGCATAATTAATAAGTCACTTGGTCTTCCTAACCATTTCCCCCATATATAAAAAATAATTTGTTATATATGTTCCTCATACTGCTGTGCTAATACATGATCAATATAAAAATAAATCTAAATTTTGCATGCTTTTAAGAAGATGGGAATAATAAAGTTTCTAATACTAATGACAAACATTTGCATATTTTCCAATACATAGTCAGTGAAAGCCAATTATTGCATACAAGAAAGTCCACTGAAACTGAACTTAGAAAATTCTAGGTTGAGGCTATATGAAGAAGAATGTGGCAACAGGATTGGAGGACAACTCATTAACAACCTGCGATATGCAGATGATACAACCTCACTTGCTGGAAGTGAAAAGGACTTAAAATTCTTACTGAGGAAGAAGTATCACAGCCTTAGTATGGGTTGCACCACAGTGTAAAAAAAAAAAACACAAAATGCCCACCACTGAACCAATAATTAACATGATAAATGGAGAAAAGATTAACTTGTCAAAGACTTGATATTGCTTGGATCCACTATCAATACTCATGGAAGTAGCAGTCAAGAAATCAAATGATATATTAGGCAAATCTGCTGTATAAGACCTATTTATTTAAAGCATTCAAGAGCAAAGATGTCAGCTTGAGGACTAAGGTGCACCTGACCCAAGCCATGGTGTTTTCAATAACCTCATATGCATGTGAAAGTTGGACAATGAGTATGGAAGACAATAGAAAAATGGATGCATTTGAGTTACTGTGTTAAAGAAGAATATTAAAAGTATCATGGACTACTAAAAGAACAAACAAATCTGTGTTGGAAGAAGTGTAGCCAGAATGCTCCTTAGAAGCCATACTTCATCTCTCACACTTCGAACATATTATCCAGAGAGACTATTCCCTGGAGAAGGACATCATGCTCGATAAAATGCAGGGTCAATGAAAAAGAGGAAGACCGCAATGAGATAGATTGGCAGAGTGGCAGCAGCAATGGGCTCAAGCCTAACAATGATTGTGAGGATGGCGCAGGACTGGCCTGTTTCATTCTGTTGTGCGTAGAGTTGCTATGAATTGAACTTTGAGCACATAACAACAACAACAACAACAATAACAACAACAATCAGTCATTGAATGTAGGCTGTCTGAAGTTGGGGAAGGACCTTGATAAGGGATTACTTTTGAGAGCTGACAGCTGAGAGCATTTGTTTTGTCAGTCCTAACGGCGGAGTGTGTGTGGTGTAGGATAGTATCCATGACACAAACAGAGAACACACTCAGGAGATAATATTGAGAGTTTTTTAATAAAAGGAGTCCTAGTGTAGCACTGTAGGCTAACCACTGGACTGCTAACTGAAAGGTTGGTTGTTCAAACCCACCAGCCTCTCATTGGAAAGCCTATATAGGGTTTCTATGTGTCAGAACCAACTCAATGGTACTTAACAATAACAACAATAACAATGAGAGGATATGTAACAAAGTATATAATTAGGTCAAGAAAACGGAATTAAAAATGAACAAAGAAACAAAATGGACCAAAGATGAGCAACAGTCAAGATTTACTTCTACCACTGAGGCAGGAAAATGTAAAAGTGCTCCTGGAATCTGGTAAGAGCTGGAGACAAGGATGAGCTGCCAGACAGTAGCTAAAGAAACAGCTGCTGTTTTTGTGGAGTCATTGCCAACTCATGGTTGGTGGTGGTTGTGTGCCATGGAGTCAGTTCCAACTCATAGCGACCCTGTACAGGTTTTCTGAGGCTGTAAATCTGTACGGGAGCATAACGCCTCATCTTTCTCCCGCGGAACAGCTGGTAATTTTGAACCACTGACCTTGAGATTAGCAGCCCAATTTGTAACCACTACGCTACCAGAGCTCCTTACATATGGTTTCTGAGGAGCTATTGGTGGGTTTGAAGTGCCAACATCATGGTTTAAACAAACCTTGCAGTTCAGTGCTTATTCTATAGCACCACACCAAGACTCCAAAGATTAGAGCCTCTGCTAAAACCATGATCTTGGTGGAAGGAAGATATCTCAACCACTCTTTTCAAGTGCCCTCCCTTTTTTTGCTACCGCTCCCTAAAGGGCAAAATCAACTAGAATCCCAAGGACAGTGTAATACAGTAAATCAGCCTCCAAAGGGGAAGACAATGAACCTAGAAGAGCAAAGCCCAAGACTTAATGTCTTTGAATGATTCTCACTTAGCCAGTGCTTGACATTTGTTGAACATATGAATGACACTAAACCTTGGCAAAGCAGGAAAAATAGCATACACATGTGCCAGAAAACCAAGCTGAATGTACTGATTCTAGACCTCTTTGCTCTGGGATCCACTTTTTGCCCTAAGTGTTGAACTTTGAGTACAACATTTACCAGGCATCCATGTCAGGTGGCTTTTGCTTGGGCATAAGCTTTCTGTGCTTCCACCTCTTCACCTTTAAAATGAGAATAATAAGGCCTGTCTCATGTAGTAGATAAGAGAATTGTGTGTAAATAATTTAGATTAATACCTGGTAAATAATAACCTCTCAGTATATGAAGTTTGATCATTATTTGAGTATTTTCTAAAGCTCTTTCATGACTTTACAATTGTTTAAAGTTTCTCTGCTAACTGCATGAATTTTAAAATGGCACACAGGACTACACTTTCAAGCTATTATAGCTAAAGAAGAAACTATTCTGAATTATATGAACACAGTTAATAGTGATCAATAATTCCATATATGTACAGTTTTGTCAGACATTATACTGTCTTGTTCTTCAAGAATTATAAGATCAAAAATTTAGCTGATTTACTGGTGAGGTGGTAAGAAATCACCAGGTATTAAACAGTTTGATATATGCACTGGCACTAAATAAATAATATTTTTAATAGTAAATAAAATGATATGTCCAGTTAATTTTTCTAATTTGGTAAATTTCAATCTAGCAACGTTTAACAAGCCTTTGATAAATGTATTAATATTTATTTTAATCATCTAATAATTTACTAAGTATTTTTCCATTGTGTGTTGTGGTATGCATAAGAAGGTTTTTATCCTATGCAACAGATGATGACAACATCTTAGGGATAATGTTTTATTTATGGAATTTCTATAAGGTTAACATATTAAATTACATAAGAAATATTTATATTAGAAAGCATACTGTGTATCTACTGGTTAATGCTGGAAACATTTAGATAAAAATTCTTTAAGAAAACAAGTTATTCTGGTTAAAGATGGAGGTTTGTAATATGTAACAAAACTTTTATTTTCATCTACATTTCTCTTTAAATCCTGGAAAAACCCATCCTGCATATTTGTACGTGGATATTTATTTACCATTGCTGGAAACATATCCATGAATGTGGTGGAGCATAGACATTACTTAACACATTAAGGGAATGAGTTGCTGGGTATGGAGGCTCATGACCATAGTCTTGGGGGAACATCATACTCAATTGGAATAATAAGGTCCACAAAGACAATGTTCTACATCCTACATTGGTGAATAGTAACTAGGATCTTAAAAGCTCTTGAGATGCCATCCAAGGCACAACTATCAGTCTCTCCCTGTTTAGAGAAAAGAAGAGTGATGAAAAGTGGAGATTCTTGAAAAAAATTAGTCCAATGGTCCATGTGAATATCAGTCTCTACAACCCTGAGACCAAAAGAGCTATATGGTACCCGACTACCACTGCCAACTGTTCTAAAAAGGGACAAGAGTAGAAGGGCCTAGATAAAATGGGAAGTCCTGGGGTAATGCTATAAGATAAGCACAGGACTGCTCATAATGGGGTCAGTGGTTCAAACTCACCAGCTGCTCCTCAGAAACCCTATACAGGGTCCCTGTGAGTCAGAAGTGGTACATAACAACAACAAAATAAAATGTGGAATCACATTTTTATAAAAACTTACTCATCAGATAGAGACTGGTGGGACTTGGTCACCCTTCAGGTCTGGAACTGAACTCACCTCCATGGCTCAATTTCCAGCCAAGCAATAGATATTTATATAGTGGGACAACACTAGTGAGGTGCACGCACTGGAATGGTCAACCATACCAGATCAAAAGGGAAACATTTACCAAAGGGCAAAGTTCAGAAGTGTTGGGAAAGAAAAAGGAATGCAAACAAGAACCAGGGAGGAAGTAGGATAAGTGATGTTACAGTGAGAGGATTGCAATCATTGAGATGAAATAAAATATGATTTGTTGCATGTAAAACTGATGATCTGCTCTGTAAACCTTCTCTCAATTCCCAATAAATACTCTTTTAAGAATCCATCCTGCACCCCACTTTATTGAAACTTTAGACATAGTTTAACTGTATATGAATAGGACAAAATGCAAAAGTATCATGGTGAAAGTGTGATTGAATGAATACAATAATGGATTTTAAAAGAAAGTTCTTGAGTATACTTTGAAGAAGAAAAAGAACCAGAATTAAAAAAAATAATAATCTTTATGAAATATACTGTCAATCCCTAGCACATATTTATGAAATTCCATGCCCCTATTAAAAGCAGTTCTGGTGTGTTGCTACAGGATAAATATTAGACTGCTAATCGTAAGGTTGTTGGTTCAAACCCACAAGTCACTTCCCGGAAACCCTATATAGGGATGCTGTTAGTCAGAACTTACTTGACGGCACTTAAGCACAACAACATGAAAGGTAGGTCTTGGACATTGATCTGTTGAAAAAAATCCTGCCAACAAAAGGTGTGTAGCACTACAGGATAAGCACTGGTCTACAAGGTCAGTTTGAACTGCAAAGTCGGTTGTTCAAACTCACCAGCCACTCCCCAGAAACAGGGGCTCTATGAGTCAAAAACTGACTTGACAGCACTTAAGAAAAACAACAAATGAAGAGAATTGTTCATTTTCACATATTTAATTAAAATAATTCTTTTATATCAAATTCCCATTTTCAAAGGAAGAATTCAGAACATGAAATGTGAAGGCTTTTTGCCTGCAAATGACTGCAGCCAAGCAAAACTTTATTCTATCTTGTACCTAGTTTTAGGGGTTCTGGTGTGGCAGTGTAAGATAAATAATGAGCTACTAACTGCAAGGTCAGTGGTTCGAACCCACCAGTTGCTCCTAGGAAACCCTACACATCAGGGGTGGAGAACATCCAACCCTCCCGCAGCATGAGGCCAGCAAAATCATTTGATCGGGACCTGCCAAAGTAACTACAGTTCCAGTCATCACATTAGGTGTGGGTTCATTAAATGTTTGACCAAATATGCAGGCTAATTTTTAAGTTGATAATTTTGTATGACCTGCAATAATGTTTATAAACTTTGGCAGAAAAAACTTCCCCACCCTTGTTATACAAAGTTGCTGTGAGATGGAACCAACTGGAAGACACTCAACACCACTACCACCTAGATTTAAGTATTCAAATGCTAATTTTTCTTGAATACCTAATGTGCCTCTGACAGCTCAACTATCAAAGTTCAGAGCAGAATGTATTTAAAAGTAGATCTGGGGTCACTTCTTCCAGTTGGCCCTCACAGTAACTTCCTTGAGCACAACCTTTAATGGTTGCGGTTGGAGTTGTGATGTCATACCCTGAGATCCCCAGCGACAGTCCCCTCCCTGTGGCCCGCTTGGGTAACTGCCCTTAGTCAAGGTTGTAGGAGGAGATGCCATTGTTCCCTGTGCCCGATAAAAGGTCACTACGTGAAGGGAGAACTTTGAAAATTCACCATAGTATCTATGATTTCCCTCATCCAAGTGATCTATGTTTGTCTTTGTCTTGTGTATACGCCTGTTTAAGACTTAATAAACAAGCATCTATGTCCTGGTGTGGCACTGTGGGTTAATGCACTGGACTGAAAAGTTGATTTGAACTGCAAGGTTGAAGTTCACCAGCTGCTTCTCAGAAACCATTTACAGGGTTGCTATGGGTCGGAACCAACTCGACGGCACTTAACAACAACAACAACATAATGTGTATGGAGTCCTGGTATGATGATGTAGGACAAATACTGCACTGCTCATTGTAAGATAAGAATGTGAAACCCATCAGCCACTCCTCGGAAACCCCATACAGAGTCACTATGAGTCCTGACTCCTTGGCTGTTACCCACAACAACAATATCTTTGAGGATGGGGTCTCTTTTTTCCCTTATAACAGGGTGAATGATTATTATACTGACTGCTTTCTAAAAATAGTGATGTTAGAAGATAAATACTTTAAATTGATCATTATAATAAACATGTCTTATGAATTGAGTTGTGTTCACACAAAATATTTGTTGAAACCCCAACGCTTATTTCAATGGATATATTTTTTTTTTTTTTTTTTGGAAATTGGGTTTTCTTTGTCATTGTTTATGAGGATGTGTCCTAAAAAATTCTGAATTATAAAAGAGCAGTTTGGGTGTGGGCACATACTGGAGAAGAATGACGCTATGTGAGGATCTTCTACACACCAAGGAACCAAGGAATGTCCAAAAACACTGATATGAAAGGAATTCATTCTTGATGTGGACATTTAGCTTCCAGAACTGTAAGTTAAATTACTGCTGTTTAAAGTTGCCCACTTACAGTATTTCTGTTGCAGAAACACTAAGAAACGAAGACACCAAATTTGTTTGCCACCAATTTCATACTTTATAATCCACACACTATACTCTCTTATTCATCAATTTTTTTTAAAAAGGTTATTTCAATGTTTAAAAGCCCTCAGTGATTCCTAGTTTATAAAGTTCAAACTTTTGCCTGGATGTCTGGGACATATTTTCAACTATTTTCCCAAATCATCTTCCATTGCTGCCTCCAACCCTATTGATCTATTTAATTCACACTTCCTGGGTTCCTTGTCCTGTTTCATTCCCACATCTCTTTGAAGAAGAACCTCTCTTTTAAATCCCTGTCTTCTCCGCCACAATGAAATACACTTCCTTAGTGTGGTGCCTAGGATAAATACTGGACCACAAGGTTTGTTTGAATCGCAAGGTCGGCAGTTCAAAACTCTCCAGCTGCTCCTCAGAAATCCTATACAGGGTCGCTAGGAGTCGAAACCAACTCAATGGCACTAAACAACAACAACACCATCTTAGTTTCAGTGCATTTCACATTTGTCTATACCACCGCACAAGAGCCCAGCATTTCCTATTTGAATTCGTTACATTTTCATCGCCCTTTCTGAAATGTAAACTCTAGAAAAGACAGGGTTTTTTTTGTTGTTGTTGTTGTTGTTTTGCCATAGTGCTTGGCCCATAGTTGGCTCTCAATATATATATTTTAAATGAATGGATATTTGTATCAGAAAATGTGGATGTGGATGACAACTCTGTAGGTCATTGAGCAAATCAGTTAATCCAAAAGACTTTAGTAGTTTTATCTATAAAGTAGTGGGTGGGTGAGAAGCCCCAATGGTATCTGCAGTCCTTTCTCACAAGGATGTTGTGAACATCACAAAGTTGAAATATGTGAAGGGATTTTCATTTATCTGAAATGTGCAACATCAATGCTTTAACTATACTTTTTATATCATTCCACAAAGCTTAGTACTAAGTATTCTGCTTCATGTGTTAAGTGATTGGAGATGGAGAAAATTCCATATCCATTAACACTCTCATACTGCCTTCCTTTGTAAATTGAGATGGCTAAATAGCTTCTTCTTAGACATTAAGTGAATTGAGATTGACGGGACAATCAAGTCTCTGAGTATTGAGGATTTCAAAACTGATATGGCTCAGAATTGTTAGTAAGTCTTTGATCTAAGTGCCAAGTAAGTTACTATTAAAGAGCTGCTGTTTTTGTTGTACCAGTTTAAACACTAACCTTGCCAAGAAGAACCTGCACAAAATTTAGTTTCAAGGACTGCACATTATTTCAGGCCAGATTCTGTCTCATCTCATTAAGTATTAACAATCATTCAATAAATTGCACATGTCATCTTATTACTCATAAATGTCACTATATGCCTGAAAAAAGATTTCAGGCAAAATACTAGATAATTTGGGGGATAGCTGACAACAAAGTGTTTTTTAAAAATTACTTACATTTCCTGAAAATGGTTAAATATGACACTTAAAAACTAGAAAGCAAACAAACATGATTTTAACATGCATAAACGAAGCAATTGAATAAAAGCTTATATAACAATTATGGATGTTTTCCATAAATTACTCCTAAAATTGAAACAGGTAGACACAGAGAGCAATTTGTACATTCATTGAGTAATAGCCTAGGCATGTTTGCATCTCTCCTCAGCAGAGTATGCACATTTTCACTAAAGAATCACGTCAGCAAAATCTCTTCATATCTTATTATACAAAGAGTGACAGGTCAGATGAAAAACTTAGAGGAAAATGATTAATATATTTCACAGACATAGGATTTCAGATGTCATATTTCTTGGAAAACATTATTAACATGGTTTTTATTGAGCCTTATAGGACTATGACACAATTCAATTAGGGTGATTGGCACAATAAAAGAGGTAGCAGTCTGCAGAACATCTGGTCAGGCTATGCATCAACTCGTGCAAAAGTTCTACCCTTATGGCCAAATTTAAAGTCCTCCTTTTATAGTCAAAGCATTAAGCAGCTGACTGAAAGGCTGGTGGTTCAATTTCATCCAGAGAAACCTTGAAAGAAAAGTCTGAGGATCTACTTCCAAAAGCTCAGCCATTGAAAGACCAATGGGGCACAGTTCTACTCTGCCTCACTTGAAGTTATCATGAGTCAGGGTTGACTCAATAGCAGCAAGTACTGATAACTCTTCAGGAAAAAAAAAAAAAAAAGAACAAAAAAACTAATCATACTCAACTTCCAATAATAAAACCTAGGCATTAGCCAAGTGTTACATGAGTCCTAAGGAATTCATTTTACTTGGCTTCACAATCAGTGCTCATGGAAGCAGCAGTTAAGAAATCAAATGATGGACTTCACTGGGCAAATCTGCTGCAAAAGAAGTTTTCAACGTGTTGAAAAACAAAGATGTCCCTTTGTGGACTAAGGTGTGCTATGGTATTTTCAAGAGCTTCATATGTATATGAAAGCTGGACAACAAATAAGGAAGACCAGAGAAGAACGAATGCATTTTAATTATGATGTTGATGAATAATATTGAATTTACACGGATTGTCAGAAAAACACACAAATTGGTCTTAGATGCACAGCCAGAATGTTCCTTAGAAACAAGAATGGTGAGACTTCATCTCACGTACTTTGGATAGTTTATCTGGAGGGACCAGCCCTCTTAAAATCAAAGCAAATACCTGGAAAAGGATAGCTGCTTGTAAAGAATCATTGAAAAAAAAGGAAGACCCTTCATGAGATGGATTGACACAGTGGCAGAACAAAGGGCTCAAACACAAGAATTGTGAAGATATTACAGGCAGTGGTTTGTTCTGTTGTACATAGGGTCACTATGAGTCAGAACTGACTCAACAGTTCCTAACAACAATAATGTAAAATAAAATTCTTATTTTCATCTCTAGAAGAGACATAGAATAGCTAAATAATTTCATTTGGTTCTAAAGTTAGTAAGTCGATCTATCAAATGTTGTGACTCTTACCTTTAACCACCATGCTGAACATTCATAGCTAAAATAACAGACCAATTCAGACTAGAGCAAACAAGAAATGTGTTGGGAATGGATTCCAAATTGTCAAAAAAATAGTTCTTAAGTCTCACCAGTAGCTCCTTGGAAGTCCTATACAGGGTTGTTATGAGTTGGAACTGTCTCGTTTGGTACTAAATGACAATAGTTTACATTAGGATTCACTCTTTGTATTATAAAGCTCTATGGGTTTTGACAAATGCATAATGTTGTTTGTCCACCATTATAGCATCCTATAGAACAATATTACCACCTTAAAAAAGTTCTGTGCTCCACCTATTCATTCCTCAGCATTCCCGAATCCCTGGTGATCACACCTATTCATTCCTCGAATTCCCTGAATCCCTGGTGATCACTGATACTTTCACTTTCTGTACAGTTTTAGCTTTACCTTTTCCACAATGCTGCATAGTTGAAGTCCTTTCTGTGATTTTGGAATCTCTAATTTTATTTGCCTAAATCACCAAGATACTCTGATTCTTACCTACCTGACTTTCAGATCCTTCCAGTTACCTATGCCTGGACTTAGTTGATAAGAACCATGATGGTGCAGGGGTTAAGTGGTCAGCAAATAACCGAAAGGTTTTGAAGCCACCTGAAGATGCGGCTGTCTGCCTTCATAAAGATTTCCAGCCTTAAGCACTCTGGGGGACAGTTCTACTCTGTCCTATAGGGTCACTATGAGATGCAATAAACTCAATGGCAAGGATTTTGAGCTTATCTGAGTGGCTGCTACCTATTGCTAGCTATCACTATGCTGTAGGATAATCTTGTTTGGTTCTTAATTAAACACGAGTGGTGCTGTGGACTGACATGTCAGACTGCAAAATCATTTGAACTGCAAGGTCAGTTCAAGCTCACCAGCTGCTCCTTGGAAACCCTATACAGGGTCGCTATGGGTTGGAACCGACTAAAGATCACTTAACAACAACAATAATAGCCTAAGTCAGATCCATATGCTGACAAAAAGGTTTATATTTTATTCCTAGCCATTACCTTAAATGATTCTGATATCCATAGGAAAATGAAAATGTAGTTTCCCTTTGAGTTTAAAGTCTTTAGTGTTGGTGAGTGGAAAGATGAATTAGTGTATTTTAGCTATTTTGCTGATTTTCTTTTTATTCTCAAAGACTTTTAATAAGGAACACATCTAACCAATGAGATGAGGATTTACTTGTTTTCTTTTTTAAAATATTGGTTTTGATATGTCCTAAATAAATAAATTAACCCTCTTATATAATTTTAATTCTTGTTTTGCTTGAGTGGTGGGATGGGATATGGGAGTTCTATTGGTTGGCAGAGGATGATTGGGAAATTATATCCTTTGGTAAAATAATTTTATGCACATTAAGCAGGAGAATGTGCCATTGTGAGCATTCTAGGACATGTTTTAGAGAAAAAGTAACATCTTGTTACTTATTTTAAGTGTGATATGAGATATGGAACCTTTTCTTATAAAAATAAACATGAATATGTTGGGTTTGAAGACATGGTTATGATTTGCAAACCTTTAACACATTTATTGCTTTAGCTTTAAATGTATTCAGCTTAGAAAATATAAATGCATAATGAATCAATCCTCTTGGGAAACAATTATCTCTGCTTCTCTGGTCAAAAACCCCTTGGATATTTTAAATTTTAGCACAATACTGTAAAAATGGATGAAGTGAGTGTTGAGTGAAAAAAAAAATCTAGTCTAAAATTAATCTTATGACATATGTGAGCTGTCTTAGTTCTCAAATCTTTCACACAACCATACTCAGTTTTCTGTTCCCACAAAGATTTTCAGTCTCAGAAACCCTAGACAGACAGGGTCCCTATAGTCTGAACCAACTCAATAGTGCTTAACAGTACCAACAACAATGGAGCAAATGGCTAAGGATTCCAATTGCTTTTTTGTTTGATTTTAAGTTTTTATTGTGATTGAGTGATAGTTTACATGGGAGAGCATGGGTTTTACACTCATCGTTTCATTGCAATGATTACAATCTCCTCTGTGCATCATCATTCATTTGCTTCCATTCCCTCTGTTTTGGGGTTTTTTTGGGGGGTGTGTGTGGTGGAGGTACACAAAAACACTCAGGAATATAAAATTACTTAAACAACCAAAGTGCACATTCTGCTCGCCTGCCTCCTGGCTGCCAGCGCACAGCCTTTCTCTTTTCATGAGTTTAGAGTCCTCAGCTATTCTATCTCTCCATGTCCTCCAATTGCTCCCCCCACCACCACCACCATCACCATTCCTTCAGACTTGATTACATGAATAAAAGAACTTGAGACAACTTAGTTCAATTTTAATAAAATTCTTCCTCAAGCATTATTTTCACCAGGGACCCAGGTTTATGTTATGAACATTGTCAGTGTCCAATTATAAAAATACACTTGAAGTTGATAAGGACTAAGGCATTTTCTAATATTAAACTATTTTCTACACTGCTTATTCACATATGCCCATTAACAAATGGAATGCTGTCTATTACATTTATTGCCTTGTGAGTGTGTTCTGAAAACCTGTAATATCTGTGAAGACTAGTTTTCATGCTGGAATTGCATGCATCCATGTATTAATGTACAGAGGCACAGAATTAGAGCAATGAGATCCAGCATGTTCCAACCCTAGCACGCCCCATTCCCTTTTTATTGCTCATTTTGCTAAGTTAAAACAAAGGAATCTCTGAATTCAATGTTCAAATGTTAAAGAAAAACAACAGCAGGGCACATATTTAGGGCTCCAATGAAATTATTAAGCACTAACTGGCGCAAAACAGACATTGTTTTCTAAATATATATACTTGTTATCTAAAACTCCTCAACCCCAGGGTCTTCCAACGAAAATGGTAACTCACATCAACATGATTTAGGTTGAAACATAATGTGGAATAACAATGTTTTGGGGAAATTTATGTGAGGCTAAGAACTCAGATTAAACAAATTTGAACTCAGGTCTTTGGGAGGTAAGATATTTGTACGAAGCAACTGTGCTACATTGCTGCTGCATTAAGTTATTTTGGATCACACCTCAACTACTACCCTTGATTCCATCCAGTTAGATGCAGAGAGTGCAAACAGGAAAGCGTACCAGCCAGTAAAGGGTTCAACAATGCATGATTCTTATTCTCTTGCTCTGAGAGCTTATATCAATTTTTAAAAAAATTAAACCAAGGAAAAGAACTGAAGATTTATAAGCCTCTTGTGCTTCAAAAACACTTTTTCTTTTCAAAGGTAACCACTAATTTGTTTGGGTACAGTAGACTTAGTGGTCTGTAAGTTTTTTCAGAATCATTTTTAAAGTAGGAAGATAGGGTAAAAATGTCCACTATCCCATTCCAGAATTTAAGCAGAGGGCAGCAGAAATTCTTTACACCCAAATAAAATTATGGCAGCAGTTCAAATGTGACCAAAGTAAATGTGTTATTTTTAAAACACAACTAGGACACTAAGCAAAGCTAACACTAAATCAAATCTGATTACAGTTTTTGTTTTGTTTTTTAAGAAAATGCACAAAAAAGAACTAGAAATTTTGAGTTTTTTTTTTCATTGAAGGTAAATCTTAAAGCTATTGATTCACAAATACACTAATTGAAATTTGAAATATCCAATCCTACTTGTTATCTAAAACACACATTGCAAACACACAAATATCTATTCTCTCTACATGTCAGTGCCCATTCACATCATGGTTTGGAAATGGGAAGAATAGATTCCCCTTAAACTGAAAGTCAGCAGATGTTTCTTTAAAGTTTATGTTAGCAAAATTCATACAAAATAGTGATTCACAATGATCTTCTTTACTTGTTAACTTACAAGGAAACATCTTCAAAACTGCATTTTGTCAAAGTTTCTGTACTAAAATGTAGAAAAGCTGAACTACACAGATATTGAAATGTTAAAAATGCCTTAATGGTTTATTCCTGGTATCCCTAGCACAATTTACAGGGCAAGATACCTGATGTAATGAAAAGAAAAAAAAAAAGACAACGACACAACAGATAAAAGACCTCAGGAACGTACATCTAATCGATACTACATTGCATTAATCAACAGCTGCACTGTTTGCTAACTGTGACTCTGACAGTCCTGAACAAGAAGGGTTTCCTGTTGAAGCTGCAGTAACTTTTCTGACTATGGAGAATCATTCCTTCTGTGGCAGATTTTCACAGTTCCTCTAATGCATTTGGGATGACTGTCTCAAAGGAACCTGCAGCTGTCCTGACAACTCCTCACTCTCTCTCCTGCTAAGAGCTGTAGCTCCTTTCTGTGGAATTTTTAGCACTTTCTGCTACCAAATCTACCACTTCCACCACCAGATCCATAACCACCACCATAAGGATTGCCTGAGTTTCTTCCACCAAAACTGCCCACCCCCTTTCATGGGCCCGTAATTTAATTGCTGTTGTCCACTATATAATTTCTAAAATCATTATAGTTCCCACCACCACCATAGTTACCACTGCCAAAATTTCCTCCCTCATTGTAACCATCATATCCTCCACTACCACCACCATATCCACCACCTTGGTTTCCATATCCTGGTCCACCACCACCATAGCCCCCTCTACTACTATAACCAGGACCACCTCCATAGTTGCCACCATCACCTCCAAATCCATTATATCTGCCGCCACCGCCACCATAACTACCTCTGCTGCCACCAACTCCACCACCATAGCCCCCTCTGCCACCAAAGTTTCCACCATGGCCAAACTTCCCTCTACCACCTCCAAAGTTTCCTCCGTGGCCCATAAAGTTTCCATATCCACCTCCACGACCTCTCTGTGATCCAGCAGACTGTATCTCTTGCTTAGAAAGGGCCTTTGTCACTTCACAATTATGACCACTGTTGTTGTTGTTAAGTGCCTTTGAGTCGGTTCCGACCCATAGCGACCCTGTACAGGGTTTCCGAGGCTGTAAATCTTTAAAGGAACAGAATGCCTCATCTTTCTCCCGTGGAGCAGCTGATCTGATAGTTTTGAACTGCTGGCCTTAAGGTTCGCAGCCCAATTCGTAATCACTATGCTACCAGAGCTCCTTTAATAGTGTGGTATTTCTGAACAACAATTTTATCAACTGTATCACGATCATCAAAAGTTACAAAAGCAAATCCTTTCTTTTTTCCACTCTGCCTGTCTTCCAGAACTTCTATGGTTTCAATCTTGCCACACTTTTCAAAGTAGTCTCTCAAATTATATTCTTCTGTGTCTTCTTTAATGCCACCAACAAAAATTTTCTTCACTGTTAAATGGGCACCAGGCTTCACAGAATCCTCTTTAGAAATCGCTCTCTTTGATTCTACTCCATGCCCATCAACCTTGTGTGGCCAAGTGCATATTGCTGTAACCACCTCTTTGACACAAGTTGTTGTTGTTGTTAGGTACCATCGAGTCAGTACCAACTCATAGCAACCTTATGCACAGCAGAGCGAAACACTGCCTGATCCTGGGCCAACCTCACTACTGTTGGCATGCTTTAGTCCATGGATGCTGCCACTTGGCCAATCCATCTCTCTGGGGGTCTTCCTCTTTTTATCTGACCCTCACCCTTACCAAACATGATATCCTTCTCCAGAGACTGGTCCCTACTGACAATATGTCCAAAGTACAAGAGACGAAGTTAGGCCATCTAGGCCTCCAAGGAACATTCTAGCTGCACTTCTTCGAAAACAGATCTATTGGTTCTTTTGGCAGCCCAAGATACTTTTAATATTCTCCTGTAACACCATAACTCAAAAGTATCAATTCTTCTACAGTCTTCTTTATTCACTGTCCACCTTTCGCATGCATATGGGGTTATTGAAAATACCATGGCTTGGTAAGTCACAAAACCAAAGCCCCTGGAACATTTTGTCTGAGGATCTCTCATCACCACACAATCTGTGAGTGTGCCCCACTTCTTGAAACGTTCTCACACCACCAATAAACAGCTCAGACCACCAACAGTTTTCTCAAGTGCTCTGGTTCCTTTGAATCATGATACTCCATTTTGAGACCAGACTTGCCTCTTCTAACTCGAATTCAATGTGCGCTCCAATTGCTTTTTATGGGAGCATATTGAAAGGCTTAAGAAAAAAGTCACTGTATGTTCAAATAAATTGGAATTTTTCTCCCTTTTATGAGACATAAAAACCTACATTTGATAAAAGGTGATAAAGACAGTGTTGGAACATAGTGTGGTTTTATCCCAAGAGGCTAGTAATTTGCGTATACCAGCACTCATGACAGGATTGGATTTTCCTCTGTAGTACTTAAAGTCACAATGAGTTGGAGCCGAATTACTGATAACTGTGCAGAAATCGGTCTTATCAGATAAATAGAGTGGAGTCCAACACTACTGGAAGCAATGGTGTGGCCCTTTAGGATAAGCACTGGACTGCTAACTACAAGGTCGGCAGTTCAAACCTGCCAGTCGCCCTCTGAAACCCAATGCAAGGTCACTATGAGTTGGAACTGACTTAACAGTGCACAACAACAACACAGGATAGTTAGCATTATCTTCATTTTACAGGTATAAAAACAAAGGCACAGAGAGGACAACTTAGCCTGTTACCATATTTCGAATTTGAACCCAAACATTACCTGAGTGAACATGCTGTAACTGCATTACTTGACTACACTTTCAGAGTGGTTTGCTTACATGTCTATACTAAATGTTGAAGATAATGCATCTACCAAAAATCAGATCAGATTTTCCATTTCTATGAAGTCTTCCCTGAGCTAACAGGTAGTGTTGTTGAGAACTCTCTGTACCTTGTGCATTCTTCTATCACCACAGTGCTTAACACTCTCAGTTTCTTACTGTAGAATAGGGTTCCTAGAACTGGAATATACAGTAGGATGTTCAACTATTATTAAATGGACCAAATATAATGATGATAGATATCCTGTATTTCACAGAAGGAAGCAGCAGCAATTGGTGAATTGTCAGGGAGCTAGAAGAAGCTTGGGTTACAGGAAGTCTAAGGAACCATCTGGAAACTTAAAAAAATGATAAAGTTTCTCTAAGATAGGGGTCATCAGTGTCAAATTTAGCAGATGACAAAAAGACTGAAAACTGAGAAAAAGATAAGATCCATGCTTCACATCATTCACCTCTTTGTCTCTAGGACCTAGTCCTGAGTCAGACATTGTTAGTCACTCATTAAATATTTATTATATCACTATTGAGAGAGTATACTGGTGACATCTGCAATATCAGAGTTAGTGAAATGTTCAATATCAGAGTCAGTAAAGAAATAAAGGAATTTAATAGAGAACAGACTGTTAGGCTAAGTACGTATCCTCTCTGCCCACTATGCCTAGGAAATCAATAAATATGTGTTGGTTGACAGAATAACATCTGCTCCTCTCTGAAACATGAATCCCTGTTTGAGAAAAGACTGGCTATTCTGAACAAGGATAAAGACCATAGAGGGACCACAAGTTAGCCTTAGGTCTGCTGCTGCTGTGTGTCACTGAGCCAATTCTGACTCATAGTATAGGGTTTCCAAGGCTGTAAATCTGTACAGAAGCAGAAAACCTCATCTTTTCCCCATGGAGTGGCTGGTGGATTTGAACTGCTGATCTTGTGGCTTACAGCACAAGGCATAACCCACTAGACTACCAGGGCTTCTGACAACTAGAGACTAGAAGTTTGATCCCACATATTCAGCGGTCCAAGTCATCCAATGGCTAAAGCAAATCAGTAACCTACTCTTGGGACAGCAGATGGGAGAACCTGATTTGGTAAAAAGTCTGGTCACATAGCACAGAAAGACATTTTCCTGTGCCAAAAGAGAAAACGTATATTCCAAAATAAAAAATAAATGACTTTGCACTTATTTGCTATTGTAGATTGCTAAGAAGCCCTAGTATGTGAAGAAAACAGAAGTGATTTTTATTGGAGCTTCATGATTTAAAATCAGCTATGAATTTTCTTTGCTTTCTATAATGAAAACAAATACTTTTTAAGTGTAATAGTCCATTCTCTGAACTTTTAATCTCACTTAACAATCCTTTTGTGATGTTAGTAGATTTTTAAAAAACTTTTTTACTATAGAGTATTTCAAACATATTCCACAGTAGAGAGAATATTATAATGAACCTTAATTATTTATCTTCAAAAGTTATTGTCAATCTTGTTTCATCTATACCTAGTTTTATTTTCTCTCCTTAAGACTTATTATTTGTAAATATTTTCAGTACGCATTTCCAAAAGTTGTTGTTGTTGTTAAGTGCCATCAAGTTGG
>NW_006408566.1:8277988-8288302 GCF_000296735.1 Chrysochloris asiatica
AGGCCTATTTCACTGGGCAAGTTGTAGAACCCCTTTTAGGTATTCCAATCAGTTATAGGCTGAAGACGGGCTTACAAGTTTTCTCTAATCATGGTTCCCAACATTCCTTTCTATCCCACTCAAGTATCTATTTTACAGTAGTAGGCAAGGGAAACTAATATTCATAAGGCAGTCAAGGATATTCGTATTATTTACCCATATAATCAATATTTTAAATGCCAAATTGACTGATTTCAGCAGACAAGAAATCAAATGATGTATTACACTAGGCAAATCTATGCCACAAGACCTCTTAAAGTGTTCAAGAACAATGATGTCAGTTTAAGCACTATGGTACACCTGACTGACCCAGGCCATGGCATTTTTGATAGCCTCCTATGCATGTGAAAGTTGGACAATGAATAAGGAAGATCATAGAAGAATTGATGCATTTGAGTTCTGGTTTTGGAGAAGAGTATTAAAAGGAACATGGACTGCCAGAGACCAAATAATCAGAATGAAGCCAACATGTCCAGACTTTGTCTCTCATACTTGGACATATTATCAGAAGAGACCAGTCCCTGGAAAGGACATCATGCTTGGTAAAGTGGAGGGTCAGCAAAAAAGAGGAAGATCCCCAACAAGATGGATTGGCCCAGTGGCCACAGCAATGGGCTCAAGAGTAGAAACGATTGCAAGGTTAGCACCGGACTAGACTATCTTTCATGCTGTTGTGCATAGATCACAAGGAGTCAGAACTGACTCAACAGCACCTAACAACAATTATCTCATGTGTGAATGAGGAAATACAGATTAAAAAGAAGAGAATTTTGTACATAGGTTGTCAAGAGAGCCACATATTTGGATGGGAGAATGTGAAAAATTATAAAAAATTAATTCTAAATGTTACTACTTATGCCTTTAAATTTCAAATTCCTACATACAACATTTAATCAACAGTAGTTATCATGTTTTATCTAAGGTGATTAAATTTTCCCAGTAAATGCAATCTTAAATTTAGCATCAAGCTTCAAAAGAATGTTTATAGACCAAGTACTTGGAACTTTCCAGAGCTGCTTAGAACTTGGATATATTTTCTCAAATAAAGAAGATTATAAATCATGTAGGTACAATGATATTACTAGAACTATAGTTCAGTTTCATGTGGATTAAACAGCCTTTTGTAGGTTGGCTTATTCACCGAACCCCATTGATAATAAGGTGGGAACAAAGAATAAATATTCATTGTATGAAGGAGATCTGGTAGCACAGTGGTTACAAGTTGGGTTGTTAATCGCAAGGTCAGCAGTTCAAAACTACCAGTGGTTCCACCGAAGAAAGATGAGGCTTTCTGATACTGTAAACATTTACAGCCTTAGAAACCCTATGAAGGGTCGCTGAGTCAGAACCAACTCCACAGCACATAACCACTGTCACCACCACCATATGAATTCCAAAGTTTAAAGCTGGACTTAACTCCTTAGCATTCTCAAAGTTTACTGGTGGTTACTCAAAGTAACCACCAGTAAACTTAAATTAATGTTGTCATTTGAGAATGATGCCAGGAAAAAAAAAGAAAAAAGAAGGAATTAACTTGTAATAGGAATAACTTACTGCAAATATTTATATACTATTTGAGATCTACCAAGTCCAAGCCAGATAACTAGTGTGAAAATCCAGGAAAATATGTCTGAATACAAAAGAAAACTCAGTCTTAGAAATCTTTATTATGTAACCTGTCTGCAAAAAGCAAATACAGCACCAGGGGTGTCATAGATCAGGAACCTGAATATTTTTTTTACCACACTGTCAAATCCTGAGTCTGGAAGACTTTAATATCTGGTCACTAAGATTTTGTTTTTGTTAAGAGCTATCAAGTTGGTTCTGACTCATAGCAACTGTTAGGTTTTCCGAGGATATAAATCTTTGAGGGAATAGAAAACCTCATCTTTTTCCCACTAGTCTTCCAGTCACACTAACACGGACATTGTTGTTGGGTAGCTTCTAACTCACAGCGATCCTGTGAACAACAGAATGAACCATTACCTGGTCCTGTACTATCCTCACGATTATTGTTCTGCTTGAGTACCATGCTGCTACCACTGTGTTAATCCAGCTCTTTTGGAGCCTTTCTATGTTTTGACCGACCCTCCACTTTACCAAGAATGATTCCTTCTATGTGAACTTATCGCTCCTGATAACTTCTGAAGGATGAGAGACAAAGTCTCACCATCCAGACACCTAAGGAACATTGACTGTCCTTCTAAGCAGACCTGTCTGTTCTTCTGGCAGTCCATAATACCTTCAATATTCTTCCCCAACACCACCACTCAAATCCATTAATTCTTTTATGGTCTTCTTTATTCATTGTCCAAATTTCATATGCATATGATACGATCAAAAATACCATGGCTTGGGTCAGGCACACTAAGATAGTTGATAAATATTAATTTATTTCAAAAATATCTCTCCAGGGGTATACCCTTTACCCTTTGGTTGCTTGATGATGCATGGAAGGGATTGTAACCATGGCAATGAAACCATATAAGATAGGATGAATATAAAGCTGATGTTCTCCCATGTAAACTACCACATAATTCACAATAATATCAGTAGCTAGATAGATATATTTAATGTTTTATTGTGAATATCTATCTATTTATACATAGCTAGATGATTTAATGTTTTATTGTTAATATCTATCTATTTATTTATAGATAGATAGATAGATCTCTAGTACTTACTGTATGCTCAATAATGGTTAGGCATCAGAAATATTCTAGCGAATAAAACACAAAAATCACTTTTAAGGTGAAGTAAATAATAATAAATAGGTAAAATATTTACTTATGTTAGATTATTATAAATTCTATTGGAAAAAAAATAGAGGAAAGAAGGAGGATGTGAGAAGGGCAGATGGGTACAATTGCAAATAAGTTAATTAGGGAAAAGGTAACATAGAAGATGACTTTGAATAAAGGTTTCCTACTAATAGTTAGTTAATGGTTAGTTTCCAACTAATGGGTTAGTTAATATACCAGACTGCAAAGACATTTGAACTGCAAGGTCGATGGTTCAAGTTCACCAGCTGCTCCTTGGAAACCCTACACATGGTTGTTATGGGTCGGAATCAACTGGATGGCACTTAACAACAACAACAACTAATGGTGACAGAGAAAGTAGTATGAATACCTGACACACATTCACACCAAAAAAAAAAAAAAAAAGGCAAGGAAAGCAGAAATGGGAGGCCCTGGAGAAAAAGCATATCTGGTATGTTTAAGCAACAGCAAGAATGACAGCATATCCGGAGTATAGTGAGGGACAGGAAACAGAAATAAGTGAAGCTACTCTGATTCGACTTTTACTCTGAAATGGAAAATTATTGAAGGATTTAGAACAGAAGGTAATTTCAATTGATTTACATTTTAACAGTATCTTGTTAGCTATTATGTCACCATCAGACTGGATGGTAGTGTACCCAGATTATAAAAGAGATAGCGGGGAAAAGAGTAAGAAGCTAAAATATTCAGACATATAATAATGGTATGGAAGCGATGATAGCATAGTGGGAATAGAAGTGATAACAAGATGCTGGATTGTTCTGAGAATAGAACTGACTGAATTTCCTGAAAGAATGGGTGACATATGACAGAAAGAGCAAGTCAGTGATGAGTGCAGGATATTTGGCATGATCCTACAGGAAGGCAGAGTTGCATTTAACTGATACGGGGCAACTTGGAAGGAGTCTATTTGTAACACAGTAGCAGCATTAATAAAGTTACTCCTCAACTAAGGATAGCAAAACCTTTAGAACAACACTTGAGAGGTATGCACACCATAGAACCTTCAACATTCCACATCAAAGGGCAGCATTTACTCAAGGACAAAATTCGAAGGGTTGGGAAAGAAGGAGGAATTGAAACAAGAAACACAGGGATAAGTGATGTTCCATGAAGGGGATTGCAATCATTGAGTTGAAACAAAGTATCTGATTTGTTGAACGTAAAACCGATGATCTGCTTCATAAACCTTCATTCAATTTCACAATTAAAGTTTAAAAGAATGGAGTATTGAATATAATAGCAAAAGCACAAACAGTAAAGTAAAAAATAAATAAATGTACTTCAGAAAAACTAAAAACATTGCTCATCAAATCTGTGAAATAAGCCAGTCACTAAAGGACTAATGTATGTCTATGTAAAAGGACAAGAAAAGGTAATATTCGAGTCCAAAGTTTATTAGTAGCTACCAGGGGTTGGAGAGAAGGAAGAAAACAGAGTGAAGAAGAATGATGGAAAATTGTATTAATTGCATTAATAGTAGGTTGCAATTGCTGCCAATAAGTTGTATGCCTAAAAGAGTTGAATTGTCAAAAAAAAAAAAAAAAAAAAATCTCTTACCACATTGACTTCATGTTCAGTGTAGTGATTATGAATCAGGCTGCTAACCTCAAGGTCTGCAGTTCGAAACTACCAGCCGTTCTGCGGGAGAAAGATGAGGCTTTCTGCTCCCATAAAGATTTACAGCCTTGGAAACCATGTACAGGGTTGCTATGAGTCGGAACAGACTCCACGGCACACCGCCACTGCCACTACCACACCACTTCAGATTATTAACCCAATCTCCCTAGTGTTACTAGTAAGAGGACAGTACACAGGTGTATTTTAGGAATAAGAAAATATTATCTTCTAGCAAAAATCAATCAACTGGGAAACTTTTGCTGTCAGCTATGAAACAGTAATAGAGCACAGATTTACATTCATACCATAAAGAAATACTGAAAATAATATATTCAAAAAAACTATTTTTACACGTAGAAAATCAGAAAGAACAGGATTGTGATCCAAAGGAGAAGGAAAGTGAATGAGATTAGCCCTGGACTTCGCAATAGAACCCTGTTGTAGATCTCAGAGCCAGGAAGGAGCTGTGGAGCAGAGTACAACCCTCTAAGATGAATATGTTGTTGTTGTTATGAACCGTGGAGTCGGTTCTGACTCAGAGCGACGCTGTACAGGGTTTCCGAGGCTGTAATTCTTTACGGGAGCAGAAAGCCTCATCTTTCTCCCACGGAGCAGCTGGTAGTTTCAAACTGCTGACCTTGCGGTTTGCAGCCCAGAGCTCCAACCATAAAACTAGTCTGAGTTAATTAATATTTTGTAATCATTCAGAGAATACTATGTGACCAAAATAGAATTAAGCTAAAATTGAAAAAATTACATAAAAATCCTCAAATATATGTATATAAAACAACTCATCTCTACATAATAGGTGGATAAAAGAAGAAATTAGAAAATATTTTAACTGAATAAGTAAGTGCAAAGTAGGTAGAAGGAAGAAAATAGAAAAGATGAAAGTAAAAGCTAATGAAATAGAAAGTGAACACAAAAGTTTAAAAGGAATAAAAATAAAAGCAGGCTCTATGGAAATTACAATAAAAGTATAAAATTTCCTGAGTGAAAAATTTGTCAAAACAAACATAATAAAATAGAAGTTCTGCATATTTTTATATCTGTCCATTTTATTATTATTAGAATCTTAACAACAAACATTCCAAAGCAAGATAACTTCACTAAATAAAAATTTAAGTAAGAGCTAATAACAATTCTGGTGTGGTGTTGTAGGAAAAGCACTGGACTGCTAGTCACAAGGCCGACAGTTCAAACCCATCAGTTGCACCTTGGAAACACTGTACAGAGTCTCTGTGAGTCAGAACTTACTGGAGAGCAGTTAACAACAAACAACAACACCAATCCTACATAAACTCTCAGATATTAGAAAACGAGAAAACATTTCCCAGTTCTTTTTGTGAGATTAACAGAACACTGTTACTTAACTAAAGTTATTATAAGAAATCGACAGATCAATATTCCTCATGAAGATGTAGAAAAATTTCAAGAAAATTTTAATAGTGGAACTCAGCAATATACAGAACGGGTACTATACTATGGCCACGAAAGGTTTTCCCACAAATATAAGGTTCATTTTATATTCTTAAAAAATCAATCAGTGGAATTCACCATTGTAATCAGTTTGAACCACAAGGTCAGTAGTTCAAACTCACCAGCCATTCCCTGGAAACCCTTACAGGGTCATTATGAGTCTGAACCGACTCCATGGCACTTAACAACAATTGCAATCTCGTGTGTGCAGGTAGAGGTAAAGGCCTTCCAGAAGCTATCTTCTGAGATACCTCTGCATGGATTTGAACTGCCAAACTTCTAGTTAGTAGTTGAGCACACGTTGAGTGATTTGTAGTATATTAATGAAGTGAAATATTTTCAGCAATACAATGAATAAACTAGAGACATGAAACAACATAAATGAATCTCAAAAACATTTTGTTAAATAAAAAGGCTGTCCACCAAAGAATACATTCTATATGGTTTCATTTATAGGAAACATCAGCAAGAAAATATATTTTTTACTCAGAAAAAACAGATCAGTGGTTGACAGAGAGTATGGGTAGGGCATTGTTGTCATTGTTAATTAAGCACCTTCAAGTCAGATCTGCCTCAGAGTGATGCTGTATAGGGTTTCTTAGGAGCCACAGTAGGTTTGAAGGTACATGAGGGACTTTTTTAGGGTAACGTTTTATATGTTGATTGTGGCTGAGAAGTTCCATACATGCAGTTCCATATATGTGTTTAAAGTCATTAAACTGTTCCCTTAACATGAGTGCATTTTATTGTTTAGAAAGTATACTTCCTAACTGATTTTAAAATTAATAAATTCAAAAGATTAATTAATAATTTAGTCAGTCTCTTGTTCATTTAATTTGGCCAAAGTTGTCCTCTTGAGCAGCTCAAGTCTTATTGTACCAGCAAAACTGAGTTTCCAGATCTTCAAAGCTAAGGACTTGATGAATTATGACATTGTAGTAAAGAGCTGTTACCTCTCCAGATCTCTCCTTGACACCATCTGCTATTGAGACCTTTATATACTCAACAATTACATCAAGATAGGAATGATGATAGGAAAGGAACAATGAATTTGGTTATGTCACCCACACACAGGTGAGTGAGAGATGCAGAAAGTCACTGCACCTTACTGAGTCCCCTCACTTTAGAGGTGTCCATTCTGTGATAGAGCATAATTCAGAAACATTCAGTAAATGTTATTGTTGCTAAGTGTTGTCGAGTCATTTCTGACTCATAGCAACCCTGTATAGGGATTCCAAGGAGTGGCTGGTGGGTTTGAACTGCCAAACTCGTGGTTCAAACTGAACTTGCAATCCAATGCTTATGCAAAAAACCAGAGGAGGCAAACCCATAAATTTTCAGATTATAGCCATACAATCTTCTGGTAATAAGCCAACCACGGCTTCCCTCATCTGTTTGAATACAGAAGCTGATTCATCTGAGTCCCACACTTGCCCAGTCATAACAGTGATGCTGAAGAGCTTAGTCATTGAACCCAGATTTCCTATATCATATTTTTGTTCCACTTTTATAAGTGATGTGAGCATGGCCAAGAAATTTAACCTTGTTATCCCTCAGTCTCCTTATCTGTAAAATGGGGATCATAATAATACCTTCCTTGTGGGGTTGTTGAGAGCCTCAAATGAATTATTTCAGAAGGCATACAGTAAGATCTAAATAACTGTTATGTTTTGTTGTTGATGTTATTGGTATTCTATTGTTACTACATCCTACCAGTGTTTAGAACAGTTCTCATAACAAGAGTAATTAAGACTGTTGCCAAAAAAAAATATATATATAAAAAAAGGGAACATAAAACTTTGAAAAAAATTCATTAGAGTTAATGTGTTCAAAATAATTATTTTTGTCATATTGCTGCTGTATTGTTATAATTCTTTCTATAAAGAGTTAGTTATTGTTTTGGAAAGAGTTATCTACTGTAACAAAGATTGCAATATTTTCTCTTTAGCTCCAAATTGATATATTTTATTAGATATATCTGCTGAAGGCTAAAAAATGCTAACAACACAACTTTTCTGATAAGCTATTCTATTTGGGTCATATCCCTGAAACAAAAATCACTGGACTACTCTATAATTGCAGCTGAAACAACTCTGACAAGTTAGATATCTGGAGATTTCATAACCACTTGTTATTAACTCAAAAATCCTTAGACTTTCAATATAGACAACAATGTCAAAATTCATAAGCATTGAGCCTGTTTTGTTCATAGCTGTATCCTTACCATCTTGAATACATCTGGCAATGGTATGTACTCAATAAATACTTAGAGGTTTAAAAAATATCTAAGTTTCCATGGGATAAATTGAATCCCTCATAGTGATCTTTGGTTTTCATGGAAAGCTAGGTTAATTCTGGTCAGAGATATTTAGAAGAGAATTATGAACGAATGAAGATTTGAAGGCATGACCTCCAAGGTTCCTTTAATCTGTTATTCTTTGATTGTATATTATTATCTGCTACCTGAGTACATCCATTATATCGTTTTTGAACCTCAAAATCAAAGTTCAAAATGAAATTGTTTACCTTTTCCACTATATCTTCTTCTCTATCTAATTTCTGCTGATAGCATATTCAATTCATTCGACCTCAAAACACTCTAAGCACTGTTTTACATATTTTTTCCTTATTTTTCAATATTCAATTATTTGCTAAGATCTGTATCATTTCTATGATCTCCATTAAAGTCATCCCTTCTATTTCATTCCCATCTAAAACTCTATTGCCTTTCTTATTGGCTACTGTAAGGTCAGCAGTTCACACCCACCAACTGTGCCTCAGAAACCTTATACCAGGTAGCTATGAGTCAGAACCAACTCAACAGCACTTAACAGCAACAACATAGTAATAGCCTTTTACAACTCCCCAATTAAGTACATTAAACCCATGGTTCACAAAGTAACTTTTTTAAAGCAAAATCAATGAATTTATTTATTGTTGTTGTTAAGTGCCATCGAATCAATTCTGACCCATAGCGACCCTGTATAGGGTTTCCAAGGAGCAGCTGATGAGCTTGAACCACCGATCTTGAGGTTTAAATAGCTTTGCAGTCTGGCGCATTAACCCACAATGCCACACCAGGACTCCTAAATTAATTTGAGCTTTAATCACTCATTCTAGTCTCTCTACACTATGTCCCCAAATTTTCTCCTTTCTATAACTTCGTATTTTATCTGTCTCTATGCCACAACTAAACTGGACTACTCCTTTGTTTCCAAGCAAGCCCTATGAATTTTTCACCTGTGTTCATTTTATTATCTCCTGAAATCCTATAAGTATTTCCCTATGTCTGTCAAAACATAAAACATTCAATATTTAACTCTCTGTGAGAAAACCCAGTCTACTAAACTTGTCTTCATATAACCCAGCTTCTCGGAATATTTGCTCAGCATACAGGTTGAATAAGTACGGTGAAAGAATACAACCTTGTCGCACACCTTACTTAATTTTAAACCATTCAGTGTTCCCATGTTCTGTTCGAACAATTGCCTCTTGGTCAAGGTACAGATTCCTCATGAGCACAATTAAGTGTTCCGGAATACTCATACTTCGCAATGTTGTCCATAGCTTGTCATGATCCACACAATCAAAAGCCTTTGCATAGTCAATAAAGCACAGGTAAACATCTTTTTTATATTCTCTGCTTTCAATCAAGATCCATCGGACATCAGCAATGATATCCCTCATTCCACGGCCTCTTCTGAATCTGGCTTGAACCTCTTGAAGTTCTCTGTCATTGCATGATTATAGTCATTTCTGTATCACCTTTAGCAAAACTTTACTCACATAGAATATCAAAGAGATTATATTTTGATTATATGAAGAAAAACGTGGCATCAGGATTGGAGGAAGACTCATTAACAACCTGTGATATGTAGATGGTACAACCTTGCTTGCTGAAAGTGAAGAAGACTTAAAACATTTACTGATGAAGATCAAAGAGCACAGCCTTCGATATGGATTTCATCTCAATGTAAAGAAAACAAAAATCCTCACTACTGGACCAATAAACAACATTCTTATCAATGGAGAAAATGTTGAAGTTGTCATGGAGTTCATTCTCCTTGGATCAACTATCAATACTCACGGAAGTAGCAGCCAAGAAATCAAATGACATATTGCATTAAGCAAATCTGTTTCACAAAATCTTTTTAAAGTATTGAAGAGAAAAGATGTCAGCTAGAGGACTATGGTGTGCCTGACCCAAGCCATGGTGTTTTCAATAACCTCATATGCTGGACAGTGAATAGGGAAGACCAGAGAAGAATTGATGCTTTTGAGTTATGGTATTGGAAGAGAATATGAAAGTGTCATAGACTGCCAAAAGAACCAATAGATCTGTTTTGAAAGAAGTACAGCCAGAGTGCTCCTCGGAGGCCAAGATGGCCAAACT
>NW_006408566.1:8288402-8290063 GCF_000296735.1 Chrysochloris asiatica
CACTCTGGCTTTACTTCTTCCAACACAGATCTGTTTGTTCTTTTGGTACTTTCAATAGTCTCCTCCAACACCATAACTCAAATGCATAAATTCTTCTATGGTCTTCCTTATTCACTATCCAATAATGATTCATCCTCCCCCCTTTCTCAAGAGTGGAACCAATCAAGAGAAAGAGATAAAGCTAGAAAGGTGGAGATGAGACCATCATCTTTCATATTAATAAAGCTTTTGAAGAGCATGTCTTAGTATTAAGATATATTCTAACCCTTCTAACTCTAGATCTTGAACATCGGCTCTGCAGAAAGTTTGGATCTACAGAGCATTCATAATTCACACAGACTTACTACCTTGTACTTGTCCAAGACAAAGGCAAACATATTTGAAATGAAATAAAAGATTTCCTTTCCTCGTCTTTCTTAGTAATGACCTTAATAATAAGAATTAGGTAGAGGAAGAGTTACTAAACTGCATACAGATAGTTGTTGTTAGGTGCCATCAAATTGGTCCAATTCACAGAATAAAACATTGTGTGTGGTGCCATAGAATAAGCACTCGACTGCAAGGTCAGTTTGAAATGCAAGGTCAGCAATGCTAATCCACCAACCTATCCTTAGAAACTCTATACAGGATCACTATGAGTGGGAACCAACTCAATGGCACTAAACAACAACACCATGCCATCTTCATAATTGGTGTTATGTTTGAGCCCATTGTTGCAGCCACGGTGTCACTCTATCTTGTTGGCGGTCTTCCTCTTTTTCACTGACCCTCTATTTTGCCAAGCAGGATGTCCTTCTCCAGTGACTGGTCTCCACTGATAACATACCCAAAGTAAATGAGATCAAGTCTCAGCAGCCCCACTTCTAAGGAGCATTCAACCTGCACTTATTCTAAGAAAGATTTGTTTGTTCTTCTGGCAGTCCATGGTATTTTCAATATTCTTTGGGAACATCATAATTCAAATGTATTATGAATTTGTTTTCAGCCTTTTTATTCATTGCACAGCTTTTGCATGCATATAAGGTGACTGAAAATATAATGCTTTGGGTCAGGCACACCCAAAGTGACATCTTTGCTATTTAACACTTTAAAGTTTTTCTATAGCAGGTATGCCCAATGCAACATATCTTTGATTTCTTGACTTGCTACTTCCATGAGCATTGATTGTGGATCCAAACAAATTAAATCCTTGAAGTTTCAATCTTTTCTCCATATATCATAATGTTGTTAATTGCTCCAGTTGTACACAGATAGGGATATGTACAAATACTTAATAAATTTGCTGAACCATTCTAGAGATCTCACATTGTCTAATTTTATATTGCTAATGACCATCATGGGGTCTGGAAGCTTTCTCACTTTTCTGAATGAGGATAACAACAACAATGTCATAAGGTTGTTGAGCAAACAGAAACAAATACCACAATAATGGATTTTGCCATTCTGTTTGACTTCCCTGCTCTCATCACCAAAATTGCCAACCATATATTCCATAATCAATATATATATATTCTTCTTATTTGGTTTATTAACTACTTTCTTTTTTTTTTTAATTTAAGGTTTTTATTGTGGATTGAATGAAAGTTTACAGGGCACATCATCAGTTTCACATTCAACAATTCATATAACTTGTTGCATTACATTGATTATAATCCCCTCCA
>NW_006408566.1:8301378-8335089 GCF_000296735.1 Chrysochloris asiatica
TGTCAGGAGGGACCAGTCACTGGAGAAGGATATCATGTTTGGTAAGGTGGAGGGTCAGAGAAAAAGAGGAAGACCCCCATCGAGATGGATTGGCCAAGTGGCAGCATCAATGGACTCAAGAGTAGCAACAGTAGTGAGGTTGGCCCAGGTTCAGGCAGTGTTTCATGCTGCTGTGCATAAGGTCGCTATGAGTTGGTACTGACTTGGTGGCACCTAACAACAACAACATCATCCATAAGCATAGGTCAAATTTATCAAATTGTAGCAATTTACACTTATTTCCTTTATCAAAAATTGTTATTTTATCTTCCAGTAGTTGAGTTCTGATCAGCAAGCCCTGACCCATAGCGACCCTGTATAGGGTCGCTATTCTGAAGTATGAGAGACGAAGTTTGGCCATCTTGGCCTCCAAGGAGCCTTCTGGCTGCACTTCTTCCAAAACGGATCTCTTGGTTCTTTTGGCAGCCCAAGGCACTTTCAATATGCTCCTCCAACACCATAACTCAAAAGCATCAATTCTTCTATGGTCTTCCTTATTTACTGTCCAGCTTTCATATGAATATGAAGTTATTGAAAATACCATGGCTTGGGTCAGGTGCACGTTAGTCCTCAAACTGACATCTTTGCTCTTCAACACTTTAAAAAGGTTTTGTGCAGCTGATTTGCCTAATGCAATACGTCATTTGGATGTAGTAACTTAAAATACCAACTGAGAGGAACGGAGTCTTCACATCAAGTATCAATCTTATCCTCTCTGTGTACAGTGTTGACAGGCAAATTAGACAGTGGCTATCTAAAATGTTGCTGTTGTTGTTAAGGGCCATCGAGTCAATACTAACCCATAGTGATCCTGTATAGGGTTTCCAAGGAGCAGCAGGTGAGCTTGAACCACCGATCTTGCAGTTCAAATGGCTTTGCAGTCTGGAGCATTAACACACAGTGCCATACCAGGACTCTTTAATGAGAGGGCGATAAAAGCATGAAGTGAATGGCTTACAAGTTTTCAAGAGGGAGTTTACTTTAAGAGTATATAGGGAAAGGTGGTGTCCCCACTGAATAATTTTCATCTTGTCTAGATGGGTCTGGTGAAGAGATGGGGATAAGATTCTATGATTCAATAGTGAGTAACTGTTACCATTACTAATTGCAACTGTCATAACTGTAAAGGTAGAAGTTTTGTAACAAAAATTGGGGAGTAGGTAATCTTACATTTCAGGAACAGAAGACCCTAGGATCATCAAGGGAGAAGAGCATGAGCAGAATGTGGGACCCTATCCAGAGAGGCAGTGACACCAGAGATAGAGGCAGAGATGAGGACATGGAGACAGAGTGCAGCTGAGGAGTCTGGACTCATGGAAAGAGAAAGACTGAGTGCTGACGGCCAGGAGGCAGGCTTACAGAATGTGCCCTTTGGCTGTTTAAATGATTATATATTCCTGAGTGTTTTTGTGTACATCCCCCTCAAAATAAAAAAAATAAAAAAAAACTAAACTAAACTAAAAAGCAGAGGGAATGGTAGCAAATACTGTTGAATGATGATGGACAGAAGATTGTAATCATTGCAATGAAATGATGAGTGTAAAAGCAATGTTCTCGCATGTAAACTATCACTCAATTAATAATAATAACTTAAAAAAAAAAAGCATTCTGTGTTCATACTGCAATATATTAATATTCCTCAGCAAATGTTTACAAATCTGGAGATATGTAGTATAAAACTACTTTTGAGAACTACCTAAGGTGTTATGTGTAAGTTGTATGCTAAAATTAGTTCTTTAATAGAGAACAGGGAGTCCTGGTGTGGAGTTGTAAGATAAACACAGGACCTCAAGGTCAATTTGAACTACAAGGTCGGCTGTGCAAATCCACCAGCCATTCCTTGGAAACCCAATACTGAACTAACAAATTTTAAATAATTTTCACGGCATTAGAAGCAAGCCCAGAGCACTTAAATGATATGTGGGGTGAACCTTTAGACAAATGTGGGTGATAGGAACTCTCCACCGTAGGTGTAAATTCAACATCTAGACCTTTCTAGGTTCATGGTTATAATTTTGTATGTCAAACTACAGCCCACTGAAGTGAAGTAATATAAACCTCAATAAAGTTACTTCCAAATAAAACTGCTTCACAAATCACTTCCACATTAGAATTCCTTTTAAAAACCTGCAATAATAACTTGTCAGTCATCTACTTATGATACCTGGAAAGTTGTTCAACTGGTAACACCACCTTACTTTTGAACCAAGAAGCAGAAGAAAATGTCTAGATGATTGACCTGATTCTTCTTATCTCCCAATTTAGTTTCTGTTCTTTCAAGAAGTTTGGTTGGAAGTGAATGAAATACATGTTAAAATAAGTACCCAAGTCCTAGTCTGGTACTATAGGATAAACACTGGACTGCTAGCTACAAGGCTGGTAGTTCAAACCCACTGGTCACTCCTTGGAAACTTTATACCGGGTCACTGTGAGTCAGAACTGACTTGACAGCGCTTGACAACAATAGCAAATATACTTGGAACAAAACGGCTTGTAATAAAACAAATTGCAAGAAATGTAAATCAACTTTTATTTTTTTTTTCTTCAAATCCAAAAAAAAAAAAAACTTTTATTTTTTTTTTCTTCAAATCCAACACAGAATTAGTTAGTAAACATTTTTGGTTGCCAAGTTATTAGTTAAGAATGAACAAGTTTCTCTAGAAAGCTTCCATTTGTATAATACAACACAATGGCCTCATGGATTCCAGCTCTGAGAACATGTATCTTTGATAATGTTAGACTCATCATTAAAGCAATTCCAAACACTATCATGTGCACTAATTTTATTCTTCATCAAAAAAGATTTATTTTTCTCTGGAAAATTTTTCTCTGCTTCCTCAGAAGGTTGGAAATAGAAATACCTTATGATCCAGCAAATCCTCTACTTGGTATCTACCTACAAGAAATATGAGCCAAAACACAAGTAGATATACACACACCAATGTTCATAGCAGCACTATTTACACTAGCAAAAATATGGAGACAGCCCAAGTGCCCATCAACTGAAGAATGGATACACAAACTGTGGTATATACACACAATGGAATACTATGCTACCTTGAAGAATAACAAGGAAGCTGTAAGCCACCGCATAACATGGATGAACCTTGAGAACATTGTGTTGAGTGAAATAAGTCAGTAACAAAAGGAGAAATACTGCATAGGACCACTACTATAAAAGACTAAGAAAAAGAACCCACACTAAAGGGGAGGGGTGTCTTTGCTGGTTGCTGGGATGTGGGGGTAGGGTGAGGGAGGGAAGGGAAGGTAGAGCACAAGGCAGGGAATAGACACAGGATAGTTTGGGTGCTGGGAAGGGGGCAGTATACAAGAAGGGGGAGGGGAATGGGAGAACAAAGCAGATGGGAGAACAATTAGGCAGGTTTACATGGGCTAAGTGGGACAAAGGTAAATAATAATGTATGCACAACCTTGGAACAACACGACTCTGGGATACAGGGATTGAGACATGGTTGGAATGGGGAAAAGGGGGAAAATAATGTTAAGATGGTTGGCCATCTTTTGAATCTTGGTTTCCCTTGCACGCCATTATAAAATAGACACAGGAGGGGGAGAGAAAGGAATAGCTAGAAATATCACAATAGAAAGGTTGTAAGTCTGTCTTCTGCCTATAACTGATTAGAATACCTAAAATGGGGCTACAACGTGCCCAGTGAAGGAGGCTTCCTGCGGAGCCTCTGCATTACATTAGACTATAGGCAGAAACCTGAACAGCATCCAGAATCTTCTGAGATGTCCACTTGAAAGAATGGGGAGACCAGCCTGGAACAGCTAGAACAGAAGATACTTCTTGAAAGAAAGACTGACAGGAAAAATACAAAACAATATAGGCAGATCGACTGATTACTACAAGAACAAGTAAGTTGCTCACCCAGGAGACAGCAAGGCAAGTGGTCATGTTCTCTCAGAGCAAACCTCTTTCCAAGACTAAGACTCAATGGGAATACCTGCTCTGATTGGTAACCATGTTCGCCACTGATAAGGGAAAGTGAGGGAAAAACAGCAATGAACGGCGAGCTAAGCCCTATAACGTTCAATAGACTCCTTCCTGTGAACACGGTTGGAGACCTGGTTGGCCAGCAGTGTGGCAAGACCTGGGAACTCTTCAGCCCAGAGTCAGTGACAAAGCCACAGAGGACTAGAGTGGAGAGTGAAGCATCCAGCTGATAAGAAGAGAGGGCATATGCACAAGAACACCACACTTGCAGATAATGCCCACTTGACCTGGTTTCAATGACTGGATGATCAGAACTCAACTAGAAGAAGAAAGAAGAAGAAAAAAAGAGTAATCTGGTACAATTTGATGCACTTGACCTACACCTATGGATGCAATAGCTCAAAAGAGGAAACAAATCTTTACAGCAAGGATCATTCCTACCCCTCCCTGTCTACACATAGACAGGGATGGGCAACTTGGGCATTGGCTACCAAAACTGGGGGGAGAGGAGGGCTACAAAGGCAAGTAGTGACTGGCTTACAAGCTTTCAAGAGGGAACCTAGATCCAGAGGGCGTGGAGGAAGGTCAGCAGTTCAAAGTCACCAACCCCTCCCTGGGACCCTACACAGGCTCTCTATGAATCAGTACCAACTCAACAACACTTAACAGCAAATATGATGACTGAAACTGTGGCTGCCCTGGCAGGGCCAGATCAGATGATTTTGTAGGCCTTATATGACCAACAGTCTAGATGTTCCCCACTCATGCTATACAGGGTTTCTGAAGAGTAGCTGGTGGGTTTGAACTACTGACCTCACAGTTCATAGTCTAGTATATTTATGCTATAGCTCCGCACCCGGATCCCTAAATTGTAGGCTACCTGAAAATATTGAGATAATTTTTTTTCTCATATGTGTTATACGCTACAGTACCCAATACAATCACTGCTGTTGTTAAGTGCTATTGAATCATTTCCAATTCATAGTGACCCAGACCCTGTATAGGGTGTCCAAGGAGCAACTGGTAAATTTGAACTGCTGACCTGGTGGTTCAAACAAGCTTGTGGTCCAGAGCTTATCTTACAGTGCCATACCAGGACTCCAATCATGAGTACACAATAAATGCTTTTATGCTGCTGACTGTTCCTGCTGTCTTGCCCACAATGTCTAAGTTCACATTTATTAAGCAATTTATGAATATCAGATGTCAGATAGCTTCAGATGTACAAAGTATTATGATTACATATTGAAGGCATGTAGATATGCTTGGGATAAATATTATTAGTGCTTCATTTCTCAAATAGAAAGTAAAAGTCAACATAAATAAATCAACTCAACTATAGGAAAAAAGTAAAGGTAAAGTCTACATAGCCGTCCCCCATATACTCCTATAATTGTCCTGTTCTCACTTATGTCACTTTCTAGAAACAGGAAAGTAATATTCTGTTTCACCAAGCAAGCAGCTGTAGATATTTATCATTTTTAGAATAATTATATTTAATCAAAAGAAAAATCTAAATTTTAGCTTTTTATAAAATACATTTTTCCTCTAAAAAATTGGAAAATGGCATAGTTGGGCTCAACTCTTCTTATTTGCAAGTGTAAGAGAAGAACAGACTTGGGGGAAATATATTCTGTCTTTAAGCATCTACTGAAAAAGGATAATCAATAAAGTTCTATCACTATTGGATATTTATGAACTTGTGCTGGTTCCCAGGGATCAGAGCTATTTTATTAAGTTAGCTCTCATCTGAGTGACTTGATGACCGTCAGGCCTGAATTCAATTTCAAAATAAAATGAGTAAGTGGAGAAATCTTCCCCCACACAATTTGTGTAACCCAAGGAAGTTGTATTTCTCTAATCGCTCAACACAAAAGGCAAGCTTGGGTTTTAGAGCACCCAGAGATGCTGTCAATGTGTATACACAATCCTCCCTAGTCTAACACACAGCCTGTTACCACTTTAGAGAGCAGATCTTTAAATGTTCTTTTTGATGATGAATGTAACTCCATTCCTCTTCAATTTGTCAATCCCAGCATAGTACATCATGTCATTGTCAAATTCAAAATGGTCAACACCAGTCCATTTCAACTCACTAATGCCTAGGATATCAATGTTTAGGCATTCCATTTCACTTTGGATAATTTCCATTTTTCCCAGATTCATACTTTGTACATTCCATGTTCCAATTACTAATAGATATTTACAGCTCTTTCTCTTCATGTTGAGTTGTGTCCCATCAGCAAATGAAGGTCCAAAGGCTTTACTCCCTTAGCGTCATCAAGGTCAACTGTACTTTGAGGAGGCAACTCTTCCTCAGTCATATTTTGAGTGCCTTCCAACTTGAGGGTCTCATCTTCCAGCACTATATCTGACAATATTCTGGTACTCTTCATCATGTTTCAATATTGAATATTCTGGTGCTATCTGACAATGTTCCACTGTTATTCATAAATTTTTCAGTGACTAAATATTTGGACATAGTCCATCTATCCTTCCTAGTATGTCTTAGTCTGGAAGCTCAGCTGAAATATGTCTACCATAGGTGATCCTGCTAGTATTTAAAATACCAGTGGCAAAGCTTCCAGAATCATAGCAACCACCACAATATGACAAACTGACAATGAGTGGTGGGCTAAAGATTTACAACTGAAAATTTTAGTCACTTTTCCTTCCTTTCTCTTTTCCCTAAAGCCATCCTTTTAAAATATCATCTGGAATGTTCTTCCATATTTAAAATATGCATATTATGCTAGCATTGTGATTTAACTATTTCAAAATTTATTTTTTTTAGATCAATAGGAATTTTACATTTTTACACTCTTTGCTTCCTTCCCACTCACCCAACAACTAAAATTTGTGACTGATTTAATTATTGTGACATTTAACATTAATTTCTGAGACACATAGGATTATAAAATACAATGTACTTCCATATGCAACTTAATTTGTTTCTGAAGTTACTTATTTCAGCATTTCCTTTATTTATAATCTATATCTTGGTTCTTGGGTCGGTGGGGTGGGGGGAGGGAACCAAACAACTTAAGCTTCATCTTTCTCCCCCAGAATGTCTGGTGAGTTTGCACTGCCAACTTTGTGGTTAGCAGCCCAGTTCTTACCATACAGCATCACCAGTACTCTTCACTGCCTCTAAATACATTTTTTACAAGGTCAAACTTATTATACAGTTTATACTAACAAATGTTTTCCCTCTTGGGATATTCTTCTAGAAGTCTTTCACCATGTGCTAAGAATGAATTCATTCATTAAATTATTGTTGTTGATTTGATGTTGAGTCCATTCCGACTCATTGTGACCCTATGTAACAACAGAATGAAACACTGTCCAGTCCTGGTCATTCTCACAAGCATTGCTATGTGTGGGCCTATTGTTGCAGTTCCTGTGTCAATCCATGGTGTTGAGTGTGTTCCTCTTCAACTGCCAGCTTGGTTTAAACTGCAATGTCGGCAGTTCAAATTCACCAGACACTCCTCAAAAACCCTATACAGGATCATGTATGAGTCAGTACCAACTCGACAGCACTTAACAGCAACAACTACTACTTTACCAAATATGATGCCCCTTCTCCGTCCTGCTCCCTCCTGACAACATGACCAAAGTACGTGAGAGGAAGTCATCTTCGTTTCTAATGAGTATTCTGCTATACTTCTGCCAAGGTAGATATACTTCTGACAGTCCATGTTTTCTTCAGGAATACACATTATCAGCATCATAATTCAAAGGCATTAATTCTCCCTTGGTCTTCCTTATTCATTGTCCATCTTTTACTGAAAATATTGTGGCTTGGGTTAGGTACACCTAAGTCCTCAGAGTAACATCTTTGCTTTTTAGCACTTTGAAGAGATCTTTTGCAGCTGATTTGCCCAATGTAATATGTCATTTGATTTCTTGACTGCTGCTTCCATGGGCATTGACTGTGGATTCAAGTGAAACAGAATCCTTAAATTATTGTCTTCAAATTGAAGGCCTCATTTTTAAGTAGGGAGGACAGAAAAGGAGTTAGAAATATCTGAAATGAATCCAGTGTCAAATCACAATTTTGCCTACATATACTTACTTTATGCTTTAGAAAGCATATTCTCATAGTTTATAACACCTGACTCTCACATTGACTATCGCTGTATATATTTCTACTCTAATTTTTCACAATAAAAAAATGCATGTGCATATATATTAAGGAACAGAACCCAAGTCACATGGTTGGAAGTAAAAAAGATGAAACAGAAAAATAGACCTCATGTTTTCTAGCTACTAACATGAGTGGTCTCTCATAACCAGCAATGATTTTAACAGTGGAAAATTTCATGTTTTCTCTTAACAGCTTTTTGAGAAGGCAATGGGAAGATCCCCACATAGGAATGAGGGTGTAACTCAGAGTAGCTACCTTCCAAAGGATGAAGTCAAGTGGTTCAGAAGAGGCCAAATAAATGAATCTTAAAAATCAATCTTGCTTAAATATGTTTCAGAAAGTGCTTCTAGTTTGTGGGAAGCCCAGCCTTCCTAGTCATCCTCTTGCTGAAAACTTTAGCCTGAGAGTACTCATATAGCTTCTACAAACCCTGTAAGAGCAATCTCCACAGTTCTCATCTGCACCTTTTTGAATTTCCCCCATATACTTCATAGCCTTCTAAATAAATTCCCAATCCCTTAACATGCCAGGTAAGTTCCTTTAGGAAATTACATCTCTGGTCTCATATTTACCTTCTTCCTTATCCATGCACATTCTGTTCTTGAAAAGCTCCCCGCACAAATCCAAGCACATTCAAGTTTCCATGTCTATGAACATGCAATTCCTTCTACCTTCCTTCCTCCACTTTTATATTTTCCTGCCATGAGCTCCTATTCATCCTTATAGATGTTACCTTTTCTCTGAGAATGTGAATATCTTTTCTTTGAAGACTTCTTAGATGTACCTCCTAAACTTTGCCTACAATTCTATTTCTGTATAATATGTTGTAGTTGCTGTTAGGTGCCAACAAGTCAGTACCGACTCATAGCAACCTTATGCATAGCAGATCGAAACACTGCCTGATCCTGGGCCAACCTCACTACACTGTTGCAACACTTCAGTCCATCGATTCTGCCACTTGGCCAATCCATCTCTTTGGGGGGGGGGGGTCTTCCTCTTTTTCTCTGACACTCCACCTTAGCAAACATGATATCCTTCTCCAGTGACTGGTCCCTCCGAACAATATGTCTGAAGTATGAGAGACGAAGTTTGGCCATCCTGGCCTCCAAGGAGCACTCTAGCTGCATTTGTTTCAACACAGATCTGTTGGTTCTTTTGGTAGCCCATGGAACTTTCAATATTCTCCTCCAACACAATAACTCAAAGGCATCAATTCTTCTATGGTCTTCCTAATTCACTGTCCAGCTTTTGCATACATATGAGGTTATTGAAAATACTATGGCTTGGGTCAGGTGCATCTTAGTCCTCAAGCTGACATCTTTGCTCTTCAACATTTTAAAAAGATCTTGTGCAGCAGATTTGTCTAAAGCAATAATGCATGCTTTATCACTCAACAGTATTTGCTTCTATTCCCCCTGTTTTATTTGGGGGGAGGATGTGCACCAAAACACTAAGGAATATACAGTCATTCAAACTGTATGCCAAAGGGCACACCCAACACACATCCCCTCTCCCTCCATGAGTCTACAGTCCTCAGCTGCTCTATCTCTCCATGTCATTATCTCTGCCTCCATCTCTGGTGTCACTGCTTCTCTGGGTAGGATCCCACCCTCCGCTTCCACTCTTCCCCCATTGATGGTCTCAGGGCCCTCCACTCCAGGACTGTAAGATCAAATACTTACCCCTTTTTGCTACAAAACTTCTATCTTTACAGTTGTGACAATTGAAATTAGATAAAAACTATTTTTTAAAAGTAAAACAAACTCAAGAGATAATTTAGACCAGAAACTAAGCTTGAAAGAAGGAGGATAGACTTCTGAGGTATCCAATAAAGTTTGGATACTATCCAAGTAAAGATTCTCTTCTCAAATATACACATTTTTCATGCCATTATGAATCATTCACAATATTCCTCAAGGCCATCTGTGACTTTAGGTTAAAAGCCAGCATTTGTCCCTCATATTAAACATGAAGAATTACAGGCTCAACAATTGTCTATTACTTGTCCAAGATCACACAGGCACCTATTCACAGATTCCTGATATATCTGCTATGTTGTTATTGTGATGTGCCATTAAAATGGGTACAACAGTGAAACTCTGTGATCCATCCTCACAATTGTTGCTATCTGTAAGGTCATTGCTAAAGCCACTATGACATTCCATCATGCAGACGGGTTTCCTTTTTTTTTTCCCCCTGATCCTCTACTTTACCAAGCATGATGTACTTCTCTGGGGATTGGTCTTTCTGTATAAAATTCCAGAGGACCAGAGACAAGTTTCACCATTCTCACTGCTGAGGCGTATTCAGGCTGTATCTCTTCTAAGACACATTTGTTGGTTCTTCTGGCAGTCCATTGTACTTCCAACATTCATTGCCAACACCTTAATTCAAAGGCATCAGTTATGCTTTGGTCTTCCTTATTCATTAACAATCTTTCACAAGCATTTGAGTCAATTAAAAATACACTGGTTTGGGTCTGGCACATCTTAGTCCTCAAAATGACATCTTTGTTTTATAACAAACATATTTTCTTTTTTAACATTTGACTGGGAATTGGGTGACAGTTTACAGGTTACAGAGAAGATATGTTTTCCACTCAACAATTTGTTTAATGTCATTGATTGCAATCCCTGCGATGCAACCTCATTTATCCTACTTTCTTCCTGAGTTTCCCATTTCCATTTCTCTTTCTTTCTTAATCCTTCTGAACGAATCTTTAGGCAAATGCTACCCTTTTTATCTTCAATGGTTGACAATTATTCCAAGGAATGTGCACCTCCCAAGTGTTTTGTTCACCTTATAAACCTATTTGGAGTACTGGTATGGCACTATGGATTAATGTGCCAGACTGTAAAGTTGTTTGAACTGCCAGATCAGCAGTTCAAGCTCACCAGCTGCTCCTAGGAAACCCTATACAGGGTTACTGTAGGTCAGAACTGACTCAATGGCACTTAACAACAACAACATAAACCTATTTATTATTTGGCTGAAAATTGGGCTCGAGTGGGAGTGAGGAGTGAATTCACTTCCACGTCTCAAGAGCAAGTAAGGGTCATAATCTTGGAGGTTCCCGTGGTAAGCCTGGTCTTTTTTAAAAAATAATTTTGAGTTTTGTTGCACATTTTCTCCCACTGTATCTAGGATCATCTAATACAATCATTCTCAGAGCAATTGGTAGTGCTAGCCAGGCAACATCTAATTCTTCTGTTCTCAGAGTCAATCAAGTTGTGGTTCATGTGATCCATTGGTCTACTGGACTGAATTTTTCCATCCGTCTTCAATTTTCTTCACTATTCTTTGTTTCAGATATGGAGAGACCAACAGTTGCACCAGACTACTGATGGTACTGTAGGATGAACACTACTCACCACAAGGTCTGTAGTACAAATCCACCAGCTTCTGTGCAGGAGAATGATGAGACTTTTACTCTCATAAAGATTTACAGCCTTAGAAACCCTATTCAGGGTTGCTATGAGTAATAACTGATTTGAAGGCACCTAACAACAACAACATGAAGATTATGTTAAGTCTATGTTAGTATTTTAGAATAAATGTTCTAAGGATTGTGAATTTGAAAGATGTCAGTTTGAGGACTAAGGTGCACCTGACCCAAGCCATGGTATTTTCAATAACCTCATATGCATGTGAAAGCTGGACAGAATAAGGAAGACCATAGAAGAATTGGTGCTTTATGGTATTGGAGGAGAATATTGAAAGTGCCATGGGTTGCCAAAAGAACCAACAGATCTGTGTTGGAAGAAGTGCAGCCAGAGTGCTCCTTGGAGGTCAGGGTGGCCAAACTTTGTCTCTCATACTTCAGACATATTTTCCAGAGGGACTAGTCACTGGAGAAGGATATCATGTTTGGTAAGGTGGAGGGTCAGAGAAGGAGAGGAAGACCCCAGCTAGATGGATTGGCAAAGTGGCAGCATCAATGGGCTCAAGCATGGCAACAATTGTGAGGTTGACCCAGGACCAGGAAGTGTTTCGTTCTGTTATAGATAAGGTTACTATGAGTCAGTACCGATTCAATGGCACCTAACAACAAGAACAATCTAACAAAAACATTTAAAATCCCAGTTGATACTCACAAAAGTAGGAGACAGGATATTGTCATTGTGGATTATGTTATGTTGTTTTACCTTGTCCCCCAAGACTATGGGGTTGAGTCTATATAGAGAGAGAGCGTGCCATTCACCTTCCCACGTCTGTTCTTCTTGCACATCCATTCGCAGATAACTGTTACTGCAGGATTGTGTATATAGCAGTATTTACCTCTATCGCCTTTAACTCTTAACTCCTCCCAGTATCTTCCTTTGTCTTCTTCAGTTGTTGTTTATTTTTTTTATGTCTTTCTCTTACTTTATATTACCTTCTCCTTCACCCAAGTTAGTATGTGACAACTTTTGTTATCTGCATACCTCAGGTTGTTAATGAGTTTCCCTACAATCTTTATGCTATTTGCTCATATTACAGATTGAATGAGTATGGTGAAAGCCTACAACCCTCGCATACACCTTTCCTGATTTTAAACCATTTAGTAGTCCCTTGTTTTGTTCAAGCAACTGCCTCTTGGTCTATGTACAGGTTCTTCATGAGCCCAATAAAGTGTTTTGATGTTTCCATTCTTCATAATGTTATCCATGGCTTGTTAAGGTCCATAGAGTCAAATGCCTTGGCATAGTCATTAAAGCTATACATAAAGTATATATATAAAGGTACATACGATATTCTCTTTCTGGAGTTCTGGTGTGCTGCTTGGGGATAAGCACTGGACTAATAACCATAGGTTGGTAATTCAAACCTACCAGTCACTCCTTGGAAACCTTATATGGGGTTTCTATGAGTCATAACTGAGTTGATGGCACTTTAACAACAATAAAGCAGCTTTCTGGTATTCTCTGCTTTCAGCCAAGATCCATCTGGAGTCAACAATGACATCCTTTATCCCAAGGCTCTTCTGAATCAAGTTTGAATTACCTGTCGATGTAAAGCTGAAACCATTTTTGAACTATCTTCAACAAAATTTTATTTGTATGTAATTAATTATGTGATGATTTTCATATTCTATTGGATCCCTTTTCTTTGGAATAGGCACACATATGGATCTCTTCCTATAAGTTGTAAGCAAAAGATCTTTAAAAAGATAGTAAAGAAAGAAAAGACTAAACTGATGTTAAAACAAACTTTGAAATTTGCTCTTAAACGTACAGAAGTTAAAATGCCTGGAAGAAATGATGAAGTAAAAGAGCTGAACAGGAAATGTCAAAGGCTCGCTCAAGAAGACAAAGTACGGTGCCTCCAAAACTGAACCAGCTTGTTCAAAGATTTCAGTTTATAGTCCATCAATTCCTGTTGTTGGTAAGTGCTGTTGAGTTGGGACTGATTCATAGTGACCCTGTATAGGGTTTCCAAGGAGCGGCTGGTGAGTTTGAATTGCACATTTTGTGGTTCAAACCGACTTTGTGGTCGTGTTCTTATTCTACAACGTCACATCAGTCAGTTCCTGGTGCCTGGTTTTTTGCTAATGCCTTCAGTGCAGTTTGGACTTCTTCCTTCAGTACCATTAGATCTTTATCATATGGTACCTCTTGAAATGATTTTTGCTACAGTGACTCTGTATACTCTTTCCATCTTCTTTTGATGCTGTTTCTATCATTCAATATTCTGCCCAGGTTGTTGTTGTTGTTAAATGCTGCCAAGTTGGTTATGACGTATAGTGACCCTGAATTGGGGGGTTTCTGAGGAGAAACTGGTGTGGTTGAATTGCCAACTTTGCAGCCAGAAGTCCAGGACTTATCCTACAGTACCACACCATAATCGGTATAATCTCTCAATATTGCAACCCAAAACTTGAATTTATTTTTCCCCAGTTTTTTCAGCTTGAGTAATGCTAAGCATCTTCTCCCTTTTTAGTTTTCAAACTACAGGTGTTTGCACACTGCATCTTTTTTAGCTACCCTGTTAAATTTTTTGTTCATCCCTTTTATTTAATCATTTCTTCTAGGCATTTTCGCTTGTATGCATTTATGAGCAAATTTCAAAGTCTGTTCTGACATCCATTTGGTCTTTTCTTTCTTTCCTGTCTTTTTAAAGATCTTTTGCTTTCTTCATGTATGATGTTCTTGATAACATCCTACAACTCCTCTGGTCTTTGATCGTTATGCATCAAATCTATTCTTGAGATGGTGTCTAAATTCAGGTAGGATATGCTCAAAGTTGTATTTTGACTTATGACATACAACAGCAACTAACAATGACCTTACATATAACAGAACAAAATGAGGCTCAATACTGTGCCATTTCCGTGATCACTGGTATAGGTTTGACTTTAACTATGTGTCAGTCAATCTTCTTGAGAATTTCCATCATTTTTGCTGACCCTCTACTTCAGAAACTGTGATGTTATTTTCTAGCAATTGGTCTATTCCGAAGATTTGTCTAAAGTAAACAAGGCAAAGCCTCACCATCCGCATTTTAAGAAGCATTCTCATTGTACTTACTTCAAAACACACTTGTTCCTTCTTCTGGCAGTCCACACCATATTTAACATTCTGTGACATATTCATATCCCATAGTATATTCAACTTTATTCCAAATTGCCACTGGGAAAATCTATCAATTCTTCTAGCTTTCTTTTTCATTGTCTAGCTTTCACATACATATAAGGTAATTGCAAAAACTATGACTTGGGTCAGACACACCTCAGCCATCGAAGTGATTTGATATTTTTGCTTTTACACACTTTAAAGAAGTCTGTTGGAGCAAATTTGCCTAATGTAATATGGCATTTGATTTCTTGACTACTGTTTCCATGAACATTGATTGTTCATGCTAATAAAATGAAATAATTGTCTGAGTGATTACAAATTTTAGTTGTTCACTTTTACAGCAAATATTTTGTTCAATGCAAAAAGTAGATATTTACTGCCCTTAAAGTGTTTAGCTCTGTATTACATGTCAAAAGTACTGAGATGAATAACACATACAAAAGAACAAAGATGGTTGCTTCATCTTTTCTAGGGAAGAGAAAATGTATATTATTCATTCATCCTGATGCTACAGGATAATGCACTGAATTGCAAGACAGGTTTGAACTGCAAGGCTAGTGGTTTAAACCCACCAGCAGCTCCTCAGAAACCTTATACAATGTCACTATGAATCGGAACCAACTTGATGGTGCTGTAACAATAACAGTATGCCCAGCACAGGATCTGGTACCTAATGAGCACTCCAAAGATATTTGTTAAACTAAAACAATTAAAGACCCTTGGTGTGGCACTGGAGAATCAGCACAGGACTGTGAACAACAAGGTTGGCAGGTCAAACCCACCAGCTGCTCCTGGGAAACCCTATACAGAGTCACTATGAGTTGAAACTGATTTGAACACACTTAACTACAACAACAAAATAATTAAGGAGGTAAACTAATATTCTGAGAATTTTTTCTCATTGTTATTTGTATTTTCTTAGATTGAAACATCAATGTGCTGTTTTATTTTGTTTCTAATACTGTTAATCTTATCATAATATTGAATAATGCTAAAGACAAACCGACTAAGCATTCAAGAAGTTATAAAAAAAAGCAAAAGCATTTTTTAAATTATTATAATTTTTAATATTTTGAGAAAATCATTTTTTGAACATTAAATTTTCAATAAGTGTACCTACAGGTTTTTCTGCCTTTCTATGACTTTTAAATTAATTATTTCAAATCATGCGTCATTGAGTCTGGCTCTTTGGTCATTTGTAGATTTTACATTCACTTGCTTCTATTACAAATTATTTTTTTAAAACTTTTTATTGTGAATTGAGTGACAGTTTACAGACAAGATCATCAGTTTTACATTCAACAAATCATACACTTTATTTCATCTCAATGATTACAACCCTTTCCATGTAACATCAGTTATCCTGCTTCCTCCCTCTGGTTCCTATTTCCATTCCACACCTTCCCATCCCTTCTCAACTCTGTCCTTCGGGAAATGGTGCCCTGCAGATTTTGAATGAGTGACTGATCCATCATCCAGAGTGATCATACCTTACTAGTGTTGTTGTCCATCCTATATACCTAACTATTGCTCGGCTGAAAGTTGGACCACCAGATAAGTTCCTCTCCAGATCTGAAGGGTAGTCTAGGGCCATAGTCTCAAGTTCTTCCACTCTCTTTCTGAACAAAAGAAGCCCTGTCTTCTTTTTTTTGTTTTTTTTAAATAACTTTGAGTTTTGTTCCACATATTCTACTGTGGCACTGTGGGTTAATGCTCTGGACTGCAAAGTCAGTTTGAACTGCAAGATCAAGAGTTCAAGCACACTAGCCACTTCTAGGAAACCCTATACAGGTTCACTATGCATTGGAACTGACTAGATGGCACTTAAAAACAACAACAACAACATTCTACTGCTCTATCCGGGACTTTCTAATGTGATCCCTTTCAGAGCAGATGGTAGTGGTAACCAGGAACCATCTAGTTCTTCTGGTCTCAGAGTTGTGGAAACTGATGTTCGCATGTTTCATTAGTCCATTGGACAAACAGATTCCAAGATTCGTCAATTCTCATTACTCTTCTTTCTTAAGCACATGGAGAAACCAATAGCTATACCTTAGATGGCTGTTCATGAGCTTTTAAGATCCCAGAAGCTACCCATCAAAGCAGGATGTAGAATATTGTCTTTGTGCCCTATGTTAGGCTGACTGAATACAGGGTCCCCTGAGACTATGGTCTTGAACCCCCAGGTCCAGCAACTCATTGCCTTAAGATGTTTAATATTATCTAAGATGTTTTCATCATTTTGCCCACTGTATGTTCCACCACATTCATAGCAGTGTTTGCAGGAAAGGTAAATAGTCATGTACAAATATCCTCTTTCAAACTCATATATTTGTGATACATATACATACATATAGATATATATAGAGAGAAAGTATTGGTGTGGTGTTGTGGGTTAATGTACTGGACTGCAAAGTCAGTTTGAACCAGAAGTTCGGTGGTTCAAGCTCACCAGTCACTCCTAGGAAACCCTATAGAGGGCCACTATGAGTCAGAACCAACTTGACAGCACTTAACAACAACATATATCTCCCACTATTCCTCTCATATCCATTCAGCCTATGTCTCTGTCCATGTATCTACTCACAGAACATTGTTGTTCCAAGATGGTATATATATCACTATTTATCTTTATCTTATTTAGTCCTTGCATACCCTCCTGTGTTTTCACCTGTCATCATTGTTCTGCCAGCCTCCCTTTTTTTGTATATTGCCCTCCCCATCATGGAGTTAACACACGTCTACCCTCTAGTTAGTGAATTACTCTTCCTTCCCTTCTACAAACTTTTCCTGCAAACATAACTATGAGTGTGATGGAGTACACAACAGACAAAAATCATGCTACATTGAATCTGGCCCCTTGGTCTATCTACATTATCATTTGTAGATTTTACATTTATTTGCTTCTATTACAATGTTTTGCATACTTCCATCCTTATGCACTTCTTCATATTTAAACTACTTACAGTATTTGCTGATGAGCTGGGTAACTAGTAACTGTTGTTGTTTATTGCTGTCAAGTCAGTTCAAACTCCTAGAGACACTGAAAAGGGTTTCCAAGGAGCAACTGATGGGTTTGAACTGCTGGCCTTGTGGTTAGCAGTCTAGTGCTTATCCTACAGTGCCATTTATTAACTGAATTTTAAGGAAATGGTTAGATTTCATAATATAGCTTTCTATTAACTATAATAATCATTTTTATCTATTCTAACTTGCACATACACCACCTTACTAAGATTATTTCTTTCCTCTTTTTCTGTATTTGAAACCACTGCAAAATATGCATATACCAAAAGAACTCATGTATAATCTTCAAAAAGTGATAGCAATATTTTAGTGTAGGCATTTTTACTTCCACTGTAACAATTGTTGTGTGCTACTGTGTTGGTTCCAATTCATAATGACCCTGTAAAGGTTTTACAAGGAAGAGTTAGGTGGTTTGAACTGCTGACCTTATGGTTCACATTCTAGTGCTGATCCTCCAGCTCCACACCAGGAGTCCATGGTTATAATAGCTTTGAAATCCTAAAGGAAAGATCAAAATTCTGTGCCTTACATATGCCCACTCTACAAGCCACTAGTTACAACTAGCTTTCTGAAATAAACTCTTTTCCTCATTATAGTCTTTTTAAAGTGTATCAACCAACAGTGAAATTAATACAAAGCATTTATTAGCTTCAAGGTCCTTTCAGCTTCCACAAAAACCCTTGCTTGCACTTGCCATTTATAAGCAACAGAAACTCAAGAGCGTATGAATCACATATAATGATTAACAATGGTGGTGTTTTTGCAAGCATGTAATGAAAACAGAAATATTTTTTCTACCTTTCTTATTAAAGGAAAAATAAAGAAAAGGCATTCAATTAAAATAACTTCTTGCTGTCATCTCCCAGATCTACACTATCTGATCCTGAAATAATGAAACGAAAAGAAAGATAGAAAAAAAAGAAAAAAGAACTAACAAAGATTTGCAGGACTCCTGGTGTGGCTCTGTAGGATCAGCACTGGACTGCTAACCCCAAGGTTGGCGGTTCAAACTCATGAGCGCTCCTCAGAAACCCTATACAGGGATGCTGTGAGTCAGAAATGACTTCACGGCCCTTAATAGCAACAACATAACAAGGCTGTAGGATAAGCACTGGACAGAAAGGTCAGTTTGAACTGCAGTGGTCAACAGTTCAAATCCACAAGCTGCTCCTCAGAAACTCTATACAGGGTAGCTATGAGACAGAACTGACTTGGTGGCAACAACAGAAGAAGGTTAAAGTGTCTTGGTGTGATACTGTAGGATAAGCATTGTACCGCAAAGTCAGTTTGAACTACAAGGTCGGCTGTTCAAACTCACCAGCTGCTCATCAGAAACCCTATACAGGGTCACTATGAGTCAGAACCAACTAGATGGCACACAACAACAACAACAGAAGGAAGAGGAATCATTGAGATAAAAATATTAACTGAGCTAAACAAAACTATTTCTAAATTAGATGCGTTATTAAATCTTAAAAGCATGTTTTCTGTTGTGACTCTTATTTCCACATAATCTCTTATGCCTTCCCACACAAACAAGAAGCAACTCAGGTACTTTGTTGCACTTTTTTATATTATTATTATTCAGAACACAAAATAACAAGAACCTTAGTGAAACATTTTACCTGTTTCAGAAAACAATGTCAATTCTTCGGCACTCTAAACATAAATTACAAACAGAGGCATCATTGGCTAACGGTCTATTTCTAATTTGAACTGAAAAAGGTATAAAGGGGAAAAAAAATTCCTTCACACAATAATTGAATGTGACTATCCCATCTAGCTCTGAAACTACAATAAAATGTATCTCATCTTTATGATGTTTTATGGCCAAAGGGGTAAGAAGAAACATACACCACATTATTTAAGCTTGGCTGGTCCAAAAAATAAAATCAGACATAGCATCTTTATCCTTGTGGATCAGGTTTATAATTTGTGTTTTTGGTTTTTGTTTTCTTATTGGTGGTGATTATGTGCCTTGGAGTCGGTTCTGACTCATAGTGACCCTCTATAGGATTTCTGAGGCTTACGGGAGCAGAAAGCCTCATCCTTCTCCTGCAGAAGGACTGGAAGTTTAGAACTACAGACCCTGAGGTTATCAGCCCAAATTGTAACCACTACGTTACCAGAGCGCCTTTGCTTTCTTATTAAGGGGAAGCTGTGGGTTAATGTGCCAGACTGCAAAACCATCTGAACTGCAAGGTCGGCGGTTCAAGCTCACTAGTCACTCCTCATAAACCCTATACAGGGTCGCTATGGGTTAGAACCGACTTGACGGCAGTTAACAACAACAACAATCAATTAAGTAGAAGTCCTGGTGTAGCTCTGCGAGTTAATGCGCTGGACTACAAGGTCAGTTTGAACTGCGAAGTCAGCAGTTCAAATTCACCAGTGCTCCTTGGAAACCCTATCCAGGGTCACTATGAGTTAGAACCGACTTAACGGCCCTTAGCAACAACAACAAGCAGTTAGGTGTGATAACAGAATATAAAGAAATATGCTCGCTCTCTCGCTCTCTCTCTCTCCATATATATATATGGAGTCCTGGTGTGGCGCTGAGGGTTAATGCACCAGACTGCAAAGCCATTTGAACTACATGGTCAGCGGTTCAACCTCATCAGCTGCTCTTCGGAAACCCTATACAGAGTTGCTATGAGTCAGAACCGACTCGATGGCACTTAACAACAACAATAGGATATCTATAACCGTAGTAGTTTAATTATAAAGAACTGGGGCTGGCAGGTATAGTCAATGTTGGAGAGCATATAATAAAATTTACAGCAACTGATCTCTTTCATATTCTGAGAAACTGTTAATCAAACAGTTATGCTGTTGTTGCTGTTAAGTGCTGTCAGTCAATTCTGACCCCTAGCGACCCTGTATAGGGTTTCCGAGGAGAAGCTGGTAAGCTTGAACCGCCGACCTCTCAGTTCAGATGGCTTTACAGTCTGGCACATTAACCCACAGCGCCACACACAGTATAGCTACAGTAAATAACGGAAGAATTCTGCCTGAATTGTGGAATCCTCTTTTAGAACCAGCATGTTTTACTGCTAAAAGAGACCTTCAATCCCTATGAAGACTCTAAACAAAGTAAAAGGCATCTCTCACAAGTACGGAGAACAGAAATAGATGTTCAACCATGTTCCTTTGCCTCATCAAGTCCAATCTTCCTCTCTACCACTAACAGCCCATTAGCATCCTTGGCTTAAATATATTCTAAGATAATAATAATTTATATAGATAATAATATAAATAGAGATGGTGACAGGGAAAGAGAGAGCAACAGAGGTAGAGCTATAAAGGAGTTGGAAACAAAATCTATGAAAGAATTCTGCAAGCAAAGAAGGCTAGGGTAGTAAGAATCCTTAGGTACAACTTGGTACAACCAGTTCATTTATACCTTAAGGAAATGAAACATAGGAAGGTTAACTGACTAGATGAAAGTTAACTGAGGGAGTAAAGATGATAAGTATGGCACACAAGGACAAAATGAAAATGGAGATGAGCTGGAGAGTATATAAGTTGTTAAGTGCCATTTTATTGGTTCCTACTCATAGGGACCAGTATAGGGTTTCTGAGGAATGGCTGGTGGGTTTGAACTGCCAACTTTGTGGTTAACAGTCCAGTGTTTATCCTACAGTGCCATGTCAGTACTCCAGATTATATATGTCGTTGTTGTGTGCCATGGAGTCGGTTCCAACTCATAGCGACCCTGTACAGGGTTTCTGAGGCTGTAAATCTTTAGGGAAGCAAAAAGCCTCATCTTTCTCCCATGGAATAGCTGGTAGTTTTGAACTTCTGACCCTGAGGTTAGTAGCCCAATTCGTAACCACTAGGCTACCAGAGCTTTATATATATATATCACAAGAGAAATTTTGCTAGGTGGCAACACAGTGCAGAGTTAATTAATATTCTAAATTTTTTTTTGAAGAAAACAGAAATTGAGATTTTTAGTGGAAATTTCTTGATTTTTAACTGTTGGAAACTAATTCAATGTTTTGAATTCTCACATAGTTTTAACTTAACATGCCTATAGGCCAGAACACTGTCTGGTCTAGAGCAGTACAAATGTTCTCAAAATATCTTTTTTTTTTAATGTGCTCAAAAATGGGTGCCTTCATTGGAGGCCTGGTGTGGCACTGTGGGTTAATATGCCAGACTACAAAGCTGTTTGAACTGTAAGTTCGGCAGTTCAAACTCACAAGCTGCTCTTCGAAAACCCTATACAGGGTCGCTGTGGGTTGGAACCAACTTGACGGCACTTAACAACAACAACAAACAATGACTTCATAAATATTACCAATATGTAATAATTATTGCATAATTATTATACATTCATTTTATATGTATATATGGAGTCCTGGTGTGGCACTGTGGGTTAATGTGCCAGACTGCAAAGCCCTTTGAACTGCAAGGTTGGTGGTTCAAGTTTACCAGCTGCTCCTTGGAAACCCTATACAGGGTCGCTATGAGTTGGAATTGACTCGATGGTACTTAAGTACCATTTAACATTTCAGTCTAAGCAATGTTTCAGTGAAACACCTTTAAGATGGTAGCTATGAAGCCTTTAGTTCCCCTTGCTCAATCTCCCCTCCGGCCACCTAACAAGGTTGGGTTTCTTCTGACTGACAATGTACATCACAACCTTATCTTCTTTTTGTTGGTTTGTTGAAATGGCATTTTTGGAATTAAGGTTTATTTAAGTTAAGATCTTATCTCTCTATAAAAACCAGAACTCCTGCCTGAAAATGCACTGGCATTAAATACATACTACAAGAAAAAATTTAAATGCCAGTTGTCTTCAATAACTTGTGACTGTCTCAAGACTTGATTTGGGAACGTTTCTTTGAAGTATTAGATGAATGGTGTTAGATGCTATTTCCCTTGTAAAATAGGCAAAAGAACGCTCCAAAAAATACAAAGAGCAATTTCAACATATTCTAAACCTTCCCAGTCATGACTGCTGATGTCATAGATTGAATTGTATTCCCCATAAAGCAATGTTCTTGTTCTAACCACTGTATCTCTGCATGTGACACTCTTTTAAACAGTCTTTGAAGATATTATCAGTTAGGCTAACATGAGGTCATATTGTAGAAAGGTGGGCCCAAATCCTATATAACTATTATTGTTTTTAGGTCCTATCAAGTCCACTCTAACTCAAGGACAACAGAGGAAAACACTGACCGGTCTTTTGCCATCCTCACAATTGTTGTTACTCCTAAACCCAATACTGCTGCCTCTGTGCTAATCCATTATGTTGGGGACCTTCCTGTTCTTCACTGACCCTACACTTTATTTAGCATGATGTCCTTCTCCAAGAACATCATAATAATATGTCAGAAGTATAAAAGATGAAGTCTCACTATTCTTGCTTCTAAGAAACATTCTGGCTATACTTCTTAGAACACAGATGTGTTTGTTCTTCTGGAAGTCCATGGAACTTTCAATATTCATCTCCAACACCATAACTCAAATGCATCAATACTACAATCTTCTTTGTTCATTGCCCAACTTTCAACACATATGAAACTTTTGAAATTATCAGAACTTGGTTCAGACACACCTTAGTCCTCAAACTGGTATCTTTGCACTTGCATAATTCAAAGATGTCTCAAGCAGCAGATTTACCTAATGCATATGCCTTTGGTTTCTTTACTGCTGCTTCCATGAATGTTCGACGTAGATCCAAGGAAAAAGAAGTCTTTGTCAACTTCAGCATTTACTCTATTTATCATGATGTTATTTATTGGTCCAATTGTGAGGAGTTTTGTCTTCTGTACATTTGAGGTGCAATCCATATTGAAGGCTGTAATTTTGGATCTTCATCAGTAAGTATGAGGGTGAGTCAAAATTTTTCTGCACTTTGACTGTGAAATTTGTTTTAGTCAACTTTTAGAAAAGACAAATAAATCTTTTTTTTTTCTTTTTTTTTTTTTTTTTGCTATAGTCTCCTTGGTTTTCAATATACTTTGTCCATCTCTTAACAAGCTTTCATATTCCCATATTTAAAGATGGCTTAAGTTGACCTGTGAGCTACAAATGCACTACTGTCATTTCACTTCTTTATCAGAGATGAATCTTTGTCCTCAAAGGGCTGCTTTCATGGGACTAAACAGGTAAAAGTCTGATGAAGCAACATCAGGACTATAGGGAAGATGTTTTAACATCTAAACAGAAATTTTTGCAGTGTCAACAGTGTAGGCAGAGGTGCTATATGCACTGTCATGCAAGATCACAATGCCTTTGAATAGCAGTCCTCTGCATTTAATCAGAAATTTAAGCTTTGGCTCCTGAATGAGCATCTCACTGTAAGTAAAGAGCACTGTTTATTGTTAAACCTTTTTCCTGAAAACTGTAAGCACCGACTTTCCAGATGGTTGGCTTTTGAACTTTTTCTTGGTCTATGTTTGAGGATGTTCCCATTCCATATTCTGCTGTTTACTCTCAGATTCATAGTGATGAATCAATGTCTTGTTACCAGTAATGAAGTTTTAAAAGAAACTTTTACCTTCCTTTGAGCAACGGTCCAAATATTGTGTCCAAACTCCTCTATTTATGCTCTTCTATGAGTTGTTTCAGTACCCGTCTCACACAAACTGTTCGAAACCCAAGTCTGTCATGGACTTAAGCAGAGTCATGGCTACTTTGAAAATAACTTGCCACACCATCCACAGTCACTCATCTATTCAACAGAATCATTTCACATGCACGCTCAATATTGTCATCAGCATGGTGTTTTCATATAATCAGAGTGCAGATTATTTTTGAATCGCCCTCATATTTTAAATCCTCTTTGTTTTCAGCAAGCAACATTGCACCATCTGCATATTGCAGGTTGTTAATGAGTGTTCCTCTAATCCTGATCCCATGAGCATTTTATATAATCCAGCTTCTTGAATTATTTGCTCCACAGATTGAATACGTATGGTGAAAAAACACAGTCCTGGTACACAACTTTCCTGATTTTAAATCCATTCATATCCCCTTGTTCTGTTCTAATGATTGTCTCTTGGACATATATAGGTTCCTCATGAGCACAATCAAGTGCTCTGGAATACCAGTTTTTTGCAATGTTTCCCATAGCTTGTCATAATCCACACAGTTAAAAGCCAATAAAGCAGAGGTAACCATCTTTCTGGTATTGTCTGCTTTCAGCCAAGATCCAATTGATGTCAGTAATGATATCCTTAATTCCACGTCCTCTTTTGAATCTGACTTGTGTTTCTGGCACTTCCCTGCTGATGTACTTTTTTTTTTTTTTTTTAATTGTGAATTGAGTGAAAGTTCATGGTAAATCATTAGTTCCACATTCAACAACAAATCATATTTTATTTCATTGCAATGATTACAATCTCCTTCATCATCATCATTCAACAGTATTTGATTTTATTCCCTCTGTTTTTTGTTCTTTGTTTGGAATGTACACAAAACACTCAGGAATAGATAATCATTTAAACAACCAAAGGGCACATTTGTAAGATTGCCTTCTGGCCACCAGCACCTGGCCACCAGCACACAGCCTTTCTCTTTCCATGAATCTAGAGTCCTCAGCTGTTCTATTTCTCTGTCTCTATCTCTGGTGTCACTGTTTCTCTGGATAGGTTCCCACATTCTGCTTTTGCTCTTCTCCCTTGATGGTTCTAGGATCCCCTGTTCCTGGATTGTAAGGTTAACTGCTCCCCTCTTTTTGTTACAAAACTTCTACCTTTACAGATGTGACAGTCACAAGTAGTCCTGGTAACAGTTACTCACTATTGAATCATAAGAATCATATCCCCATCTCTTTTCACCAGACCTGTGTAGACAAGATAAATATTATTCAGTGGAAAGTCTATCTTCCCCCACAACATTCTGAAGCTAAACTCCCTCTTGAAACCTTGTAAGCCATTCACTTTGTGCCTTTATAGCCCCCCCATTTTAGGGAGCCAATGTCTAAGTTGCCCGACCCTATCTATCCTATATACAGAGGGGATAGGATTGATCCTTGATGTGATGATTCCTTCCCTCTCAGTTGGTATTTTGAGCTACTACATCCATCAGTATAGGTCAAATTCATCAAATTGTAGCAATTTACACTGGTTTCCTTTATCAAAAAGAATTGTTTTTAATCTCCCTCTAGTCAATTTCTGATCATCAAGCCATCAAAGCTAGGTCAAGTGGGTGCTATCTACAAGTTATGGTATTCTTGTGCACCTCCCCTCACTTCATACCCCTGCTGATGTACCTTTGCAGCCATTTTAAAAAAATTTATTGTCAACAAAATTTTATTTGCATATGATATTAATGATATTATGCAATGATTTCCATATATAGTGTAAAGAAATGAAAAATTTAAGGAAGAAAAATAAGGAAGAGAATGTGATAAAGAAAGACACAGACGGTTATCCATTGGAAAAGATCTAAGAATTAAAAATGCTGAGGCTAGAAATCCCCATCAATGATGGAATGCCTTCTAGCACACAATTCTGAGTCTCAATGATCAATGCCTTAACACTTCCCATGATAGTAACTCACTACTTTAATATCCAACATAAAGAAAGCATTGCTTTTATTGACCTCAAATCTAATGTTCTTTGTTTAAAAATTTGAATAAAAAATTTGGTAAGGACATCAGAAACTTCAATGCTTGGTGAGAAGAGGGGTAGAAAGAAAGGTTAGAATAGGCATTATAGCTCCTTCTTGGTTTCATATAGCTAACATTGTTTCTCACTCATGCAAGATGTGTTTTAAGTCCAGGTGACTTTGCTCACTCTTGCTCACTGTCATTTGTCAGAGAGAAGCATATGACCACAAATAACAACACGGAAGAGGCAGAGAAGGATAATACCTCTGTGCTCAGAAGTAGAATTGAAAATATTGTTGGGGAGCACTAGTAATGTCTACCACAATCTCCTAATCATCTAGCTCCACTGTTTCTATCCACCTAGTAGCTTCAACCAAGAACATACACAGTTACAGCGTTAGAAGTTCCACATGAAATTTTGATAGTTACCACTTTATTCCCTATAAAAAAATCATTTATCCAGTTCAGTGCTCACTTAGCTTCTTTGGTGCTATGGTATCTTTTATTAATTTTTTTAAATTCCTAGTGATTATGTCTTCAAATATTTTTTTTTTCCTATCCAGTTTTCTCTGTCTTCTCATTTTGGATTCCAGTTACGTGTTTGAAATTGTTTTACAGCCCTCAGAATAGGTAAAGACTGAAAACTCTGAAAACACTGCTCTGTTTTGCCTTTGTTTTGCTTTTACATTCTTGTTTCACTTTAAATCTCCATTTAGGTGACTTGTATTAGCAGCAGTAATAGTTTGTGGTAGAATTCTCACCTTCATGGAAGGAAAGGTGGGTTCAAATCCAATACACCCCAGGCACAATAACCACCTCTCTGCCACTGGAAGTTTGCATATTTTTATTATGTCAAACTGGTTTCAGAAGGACTTCCAGACTAAGAGAGACTAAGAATAAAGATCTCAAGATTTATTTTCAAAATGACAGTCAATGAAACCTTAAGTTTCAAATAGTCTAGTCTCATTATACATGGGGTAATCAACATTATGGCTGCAAGCAACAATACTTCATATTTGCTGCTGGTTGTTAGTCCCATTGGGTTGGTTCTGTTTACTTATCTTTAAAAATCTTTCCCAGGATGTGTGAAGACTATTGATGAGTTAATTGAAGGTATTCTTTATCTCTGTTACTATGTTCTTGATTCCTAGCATTTCTTTTAGCTTCTTTCTTACTGATTCCATCTATCTGATTTTGTGTGTTATCTGCATCTTCCAATAAAGTCTTTGCCATAGGTGTGGTGCTGTAGGATAATCACTACAGACCATAAGATCAGTTTGAACTACAAGGTCAATGATTCAAACTCACCAGCTGCTCCTTGGAATCTCTACACAGTGTCACTATGGGTCAGAACCAACTCTACTACATTTAACAAGAATATTAATCATATTTATTTTTAATTTCCTGAGTTTCAGTAGCTGTATCATATTCAAGTTTGGTTATGATGATTGCTTCGTCTCTTCAGGTAGTATTTTTTCTTGTTTTTTGAATGCCTTTTAATTTTTGTTGAAAGCTTGACAAGTTGCATATGACAGAAAATAATGAGGTAAATATCTTTGATGCTTTAAGATGAACATACCTTTTGCTCTGTGTGGTCTTTAGTTTTGGTTCCAGTACGTGTTATCCTAATCAAGTGTTACACAGTGTTTAAATTTATTGTTTGCAGAATTACATTTGGTCATAGAAACAATGCTGGAGATCATATGCTAGAACTTTGCAAGACCAATGGCTTGCTCAATGCAAATATCTTTTTTAAACAACATACAAGCTAAATACACACATGAACCTCACAAAAAAGAATACATAAAAATTCCACCATGGAAAGAGATGGTGGAAAGTTACATCCAAATCAAGGCAAGGAGCAGACTGTGGAACCATCAGTTGCTCATATGCCAGTTCAGGCTGAAGCTGAACAAAATCAAAACAAGCCCATGAGAATCAAAATACGACCTTGAACATATCCTACTTGAATTTAGAAATCATCTGAAGAACAGATTTGATGCACTAGACACTAAAGACCAAAGACCAGGAGAGTTGTGAGATAGTATCAAAAATATCACACAGGAAGAAAGCAAAAGGTCATTAAGAAGACAATAAAGAAGGAAAAGACTAAAGTGGATGTCAGAAAAGACTCTGAAACTTGCACTCCAGCATAGTATTGCTAAAGCAAAGGGAAGAAATGAGGAGGTCAAAGAGTTGAACAGAAAATTTCAAAGCGCATCTTGAGAAGACAAAATCAAATGTTATAATGAAATGTGCAAAAATATCTGGAGTTAGAAAACCAAAAGAGAAGAACACACTCAACATTTCTCAAGATAGGGGAATTGAATAAAAAATTCAAGACGTGACTTGAAATACTGAAGTATTCTATGAGCAAAATATTAAATGATGCAGTAAACATAAAAAAAATATATATATAAAGGAAGGAATACAGAATCACTGTGTCAAAAAAGAAATGGCTGATGTTCAATAAAGAATCCATTTCAAGAGATAGCATATGATCAAGAGTCAATGATCCTGAAGGAAGAAATCTAAGGTGTACTGACAGCATTGGCAAAAACTAAGGCTACAGGAATTGATAGAATACAAATTAAAATCTTTCAACTAATGGATGCAGCACTGGAGGCACTCATTCACTTATGTCAAGAAATTTAGAAGACAGGTACTTTGCCAACTGATTGGAAGAGATCCATATTTGTGCCATTCCAAAGAAAGTTGACTAAATAGAATGTGGAAATCAGCAGACAATATCATTAGTATTGCATGAAAGTAAAATTTTGTGACAGGGAGCTGCCAGAGATTCAGGCGGGATTCAGAAGCAGGCATAGAACAAAGGATATCATTGCTGGTGTCAGATGGACCTTGGCTGAAACAAGAAAGTACCAGAAAGTTATTTACCTGTGCTTATTTAGGTATGCAAAACTGTTGACGTTGTGGATAATGGCAAGCTATGGACAACATTGCTGAGAATTAGTATTCTGGAACACTTAATTGTGCTCAAGACGAACCTGTACATAGACCAAGAGGCAGTCATTTGAACAGAACAAGGGAACACTGAATGGCTTAAGTTTAGGAAAAGTGTGTATCAGGGTTGTGTTCTTTCACCATATTTATTCAATCTGTATGCTAAGCAAATAATCCAAGAAGCTAAATTATATGAAGAGTGTAGCATCAAGAATGGAGGAAGATGCATTAACAACCTACAATATGCAGATGATACAACCTTGCTGGCTGAAAGTGAAGAGTAATAAACATGCTTACTGATGAAGATCAAAGACCACAGGCTTGGGTGTGGGTTGCACCTCAATGTAAAGAAAACAAAACTACTCACTACTGTGTCAATAAATAACATCAAGCTAAATGGAGAAAAGATCAAAGTTGTCAAAGATTTCATTTTACTTGGATCTACCATTAACACTCATAGAAGCAGCAGTCAAGAAATCAAACAACATACTGCATTAGGCAAATCGGCTGCACAAAACCTCTTTAAAGTGTTCAAGAACAAAGGTGTCAGTTAGAAGACTAAGGTGCACCTAATCCAAGCCATGGTATTTTCAATAACGTATATGCACATGAAAGTTGGACAGTGAATAAGGAAGACCATAGAAGAATAAATGTATTTAAGTTACAGTGTTGAGGAAGAATATTAAAAGTCCTATAAGACTGCCAAAAGAACAAACAAATCTGTATTGGAAGAAGTACAATCAGAATGCTCCTTAGAAGCCAGGATAGCCAGATTTCATCTTTCATACTTCAGAAATATTATCTATCAGGAGGCACCAATCTCTGAAGAAGGACAACACACTTGGTAAGATGAAGAGTCATCAAAAATGAGGAAGATCCCCAATGTGACTAAAAATTATTATGCATTCAACTTTGAGTAATAGGAATTCCAAGAAACAGTAAGAATAAGACATTCATTGTTTACTTATACATACGTATGGAAATAGCCAGTTCTAGGATTCACTCAGGGGCTCATCAGTGTCATCACAAACCAGTCTCCATCCCTTATCTCCGTGTTTTGTCCTTGTAGTCACAGGATGACCACTGCAATTCCAGACATATCATTTCACCAACAACCCAAGAAAGAAGAATTGATCTCTCTTCTCATGCCTATCTCTTTCATTGGGAAGCAAATTTCTCACTAGAAACTCATCAGCCTTTCCCTTAAATTTTCATGGCCAGCAAATGTCAAGTCTCTGGCTTATTAACTCCTAGTGGAAGGAGCCAAGAAAAAATAAGGGAAGGGGGGAGAACTACTTCAGTATTAGTAATCAATTATATCTACGGACCAAAAATGATATTGAAGAATTTCATGAAGGAAAGCTGCTACATTCTTCTACAATCATGACAATGAGAAACAGACTGGTTTTAATGAATCTTTGGCATCAAACAATCTAGCCATTTTAATGATCTTGGGCACTACTGTTGCTGTTGATAAGTGTGGTGAGTCAGTTCCAACTTATAGCAATCCTGTATAGGGTTTCCAAGGAGGGGTTGGTAAATTTGAACCACTGACATTGTGGTTCAAACTGACCTTACGGTCCAATGAATTATCTTATAGCACTACACCAGGACCTTATTAAACTAGGCTCAGCAAGCTGTTCCTTACCACTGCCATATTACTGCCCAACTCAGCCCAACAATGAAACAGTCAGCATCAATCACGCAAAAACTACCAAGAAAGGTTTGTTGCAAAATGCAATTGACAAACAATAATTATATGAGAGTAAACAAAAAAAATGGTGTCCTGGTGTGGTGTTGTGGGTTAATGTGCCAGACTGCAAAGCTGTTTGAATTGCAAGGTCGGCAGTTCAAGCTCACCAGCTGCTCCTTGAAAACCCTATACAGGGTGGCTATGGTTCGAAACCGACTCAACAGCACTTCACAACAACAACAACATGAGTCAAAACAGACTCAACAGAACCTAACAACAACAACTACAATACTAATAACATTTGGACCATTCATCTAAAAGTGACTTTATGGGTAATTTTAAAAGGCACATAACAAATTCAGTAAAATTTTGCTGTGTATTTCCAATAATTAACTCAACTATTTTTCACATGCCAATATTTTTTATTTGAATTAATATTTCCCAGTAACTTAACAATTTTAGTACTTATAAAATTTACTTATAAATTTGATTTGTAACAAATTTAAAGTACTTTTTTTAAGCAAAATCACACTAAAAAGAATTTGTCATCACTAAAAGTTTTTTCAAAAAGTTTTCAGATGTAAGGATATATCTGATTGAGTAACTTTTAATATTTGCTTAAATAATAACAGCAGTAACTCTTAAGCTCTACATTTATCTTAACAACATGTAAGATATTGTTGTTGAGAACAGAACATTACTCATGACTCAGAAAACTTTTTTTGTTTTGTTTTTTTTGTCCTGGAAGAGTAGATAAGCTTAACAGAAGAAGAAAAAAGTAGATTGAATGGTGGTTTAGGAATTCTCTTTCTACTCCAAAATTTCATTCATTGATAAAAATTATCATCACTTATTATTTATGAGAAGGAGCTCTGGTAGCGTAGCGGTTACGAATCGGGCTGTGAACGGCAAGGTCAGCAGTTCGAAAACTACCAGCTGCTCTGTGGGAGAAAGATGAGGCTTTCTGCTCCTGTAAAGATTTACAGCCTCAGAAACCCTGTTCTGGGTCGCTATGGGCCAGAACCAACTCGACGGCACTTAACAACAACCTTATTTACGAGGCACTGAGATGATAGTGAGAAAAACATTGAGTTATACCTTCCTCAAGTTGTTGTTGTAATGTGCCGTGAAGTCGGTTCTGACTCATAGCGACCCTGTACAGGGTTTCCCAGGCTGTATATCTTTACGGGAGAAGAAAGCCTCATCTTTCTCCCACGGAACAGCTGGTAGTTTCGAACTGATGACCTTGCCTGGAAAAGACTTTTATGACACCAGCTGAAAAGTAAGTAAGTAAACTACAGGAAATATAGGAGTTACAGAATGTAACAACAGTTCAGAAGATGAAGAGACTATGATGAGATTATTTCCAGCTTTGGGTGGGGGTGGGTGGGTGGGAGGTAGGTTTGGATAAACATTGGTGGCCAGGCAATGAAGGAAGAAACTAATGTGGTCATGTTGACATTGTTGTTATTGTTGGGTGCCACAAGTCAGTATTGACTCATAGCGATCCTATGCACAACAGAGTGAAACACTGCCTAGTCAAGTGCCACCCTTACAATCTTTGTTACCTTTGAGTCCATCGCTGCTGCCACTATGCTAATCCATCTCATTGGGGCTTATCCTCTTTTCAACTGCCCCTCCACTTTACTAAGCATGATATCCTTCTCCAGGGACTGGTCCCTCCTGACAATATGACCAAAGTATGAGACACACAGTCTGGCTATCGTGTCTTCCAAGGAGCACTCTGGCTGTACTTCTTACAACACAGATTGTTTTAGTTTTTATTCTTTTGGCAGTCCATTGTATTTTTAATATTCTCCTCTAACATCATACTCAAATGCATCAATTCTTCTAGGGTCTTCCTTAATCACTGTCCAGCTTTTACATGCATATGAGGTTATCAAAAATAATATGGCTTGGGTCAGGTGCACCTTAGTCCTCAAACTGACATTTTTGCTCTTGAACACTTTAAAGAGGTCTTGTGAAGCAGATTTGCCTAATGCAATATGTTGTTTGATTTCTTGATTGCTGCTTCCATGAGCGTTGATGTTAACCATCTGAGCACAATGAAATCTTTCACAACTCCGATCTTTTCTCCATTAATATGGATGTTGTTTAGTGGTGAGTTGTTGTTGTTGCTGTTTTCTTTACATTGAGGTGCAACCCACACCCAAGGCTGTGATCATTGATCTTCATCAGTATTTTAAATCCTCTTTGCTTTCAGCAAGCAAGCTTGTATCATCTGCATATTGCAGGTTGTTAATACTGATGCCATATCTTACTTCACATAATCCAACTTCTTGGATTATTTGATCAGTATACAGATTGAACAAATGTGAAAGAACACAACCCTGACACACACCTTTTCTAGTTTTAAACCATTCTGTGTTTCCATGTTCTGTTAGAACAATTGCCTCTTGGACTATGTACCAGTTCCTTATGGGCACAGTTAAGTGTTCCAGAAAACTCATTCTCTGCAATGTTGTCCATAGCTTGTCATGATCCACACAATAGAAAGCCTTTACATAGTCAATAAAGCACATGTAACCATATTTCTGGTATTCTCTGCTTTCAGCCAAGATCCATCTGACATCAGCAATGATATCCCTCATTCTGCATCCTCTACTGAATCCAGTTTTAACCTCTGGAGGTTCTCTATCAACATATGATTGCAGCCATTTAAAAATTTTCTTTAGTGGAGGCGGGGCTTGATGGCAGCTAGGGTGGAGGTGCAGTGAAGTTCACCATCAGCAATAC
>NW_006408566.1:8344019-8346059 GCF_000296735.1 Chrysochloris asiatica
TTTTTTTTTAATGCAAATGAACAGCAACAGAGGAACAAGAAATTCACACTGGAGGAATGCAGACTGGTAGGTTCATTTGGGAAAATATGCTCTGCTTCAATATTCATCAGGGAAATAAAAATGCAAATTACTATAAGATACCACTTTATTACACACACACACACACACCCAGGAAAGGTAAAAAGAAAAAACAAAATAATGTAGGTGCTAGCAAATGAAGTCAGAGCTATGGAATACACCTTTTCAAATACAACTGTGGGAGTAAACTAATAAGTCCCATAAACACTTTGGGGATAAAAGCTTGGAATTATCTTGTAAAGATGAATATGTAAATGGAAAACTTAAGATACGGTCCAGAAATTCCACTTCTAAGTCTATGCCCTAGAGATGCTATTTAATACACGCACCTGGAGCCATGGACAAGTTTATAACAGCAAAATAATAATAACAAACCAGAAGCAATCTAAATGTCCATCCAGGAGAGATACATGAGTGAATTGGGTTTGAATCATAAGTGGAATGGTAGTCTAAATAAATGAACCATAGGTTATGTAACACCATGGATAAATCTCAAAATCATGATACAGAATAAACAAAACAAATGACAGAAGATTATATACAGTAGGACAGCATTTATATAACATTCAAATAAAATATGACCATATACTATTTGTTGTTGTTGTTAAGTGCCATCAAGCCAGTTCCAACTCAACGCAGCCCTGTACAGGGTTTCTGAGGAGCAACAGGTGAGTTTTAACTGACGACCTTAAAGGGCTCCAAGGGTGACTCTCATGCAGGGTGGAGAACCACTATATTAGGAAGACAAAACTGGCCTTTCTTGCTGTTGGATAAATAGTAAAAAAAATGTCACACAAATACGAAATTCAGATTTGAGGCAAAGGAACAGGTATTAACAACCAAAATAGAAAAGTTATGAGAATTGTATTAGGGAAGATTATGGACAAAATAAGTTTAAGATATAAGGAGAACCAAGACTACTTACTGAATGTAATTAAATAAAAGTTATTTTCCTAGAGTAGGTCACCTTGTCTATTAAAATGGGAAACAATGGTGAGGGGTGGAGAGAGGTGACAGTAGAGCACAAGGTAGGAGGCAGACACATCATAGCTCAGGTGTTGGGGAAGGTAATACACAAGAAGGGGGAGGGGTGGGAAAACAAGGTAGATAGAGGAACACTGAGACAGGTTTGCTTGGGATAAATGGACAGAGGTGAGTAGTGATACATGTTCAATCTGGGAAAAACAGGGCTCTGTGATACAGGGATCTAGGTATAGTTTGAAGAGGGGAAATAATACTAAGATGCTTGACTGTCTTATGAATATTGGTTTTCCTTGCCTACTATTGTAAAATAAACACTTGAGTGGATAGAAAGGAATGTTGGGAAACATGATTACAGATAGCTTGTAAGCTCATCTTCAGCCTATAACTGATTGGAATACCTAAAAGGGGTTCTAGAACTTGCCCAGTGAAATAGGCCTCTTGAGGAGGCTTTCCAGTTTATAGGACCTTAGGTGGAATCCTGAGCCCCATCCAGAACCTTTTGAGGTGGGACATCCCCACTAGAAAGGACAACAGACCAGCCTGGAACAGCTGGAGTAACAGAAGATACTTCTTCAAAGAAAGACGATCAGGAAAAACCCAAAACAAAAAGGGCAGTATGATTGGGTACTATAAGAATATGCAAATTGTTCACTGGGGAGCCATCAAGACAAGCAATCAAGTCCCTTCAGGACAAACCCCTCTCTAAGACTGAAACTCAAAGGGACCACATGAGCAAGCATGTGTAATGGTTATCAATAATGAGTAATTGTTATCATGACTAATTGCAACTGTCACAACTGTAAAGGTAGAAGTTGTATAGCAAAAATGGGTGAGTAGTTAAACTTATAGTCCAGAAACAGAAGACGAGGACCCTAGGACCATCAAGGGAGAAGAGCACAAGCAGAATGTGGTACCTTATCCAGGAAGTAGTGACACCAGAGATGGAGGCAGAGATGGGGCATGGAGGGAGGGAGCAGC
>NW_006408566.1:8346814-8348716 GCF_000296735.1 Chrysochloris asiatica
TTCTGTTGTGCATAGGGTTGCTTTGAGTCAGTGTGGACTCAATGACAACTAACAACAACAACATGCTTTAACAAGTACGGTTTTCTCTCCATGGACTGGTCGCTCCTGATAACATGTTCAAAGTACATGAGGCAAAGTCTTGCCATCCTTGATTCTAAGAAACATTCTTGTTAGACATCTTCCAAGATAGATTTTTTTGTTCTGGCAGTGAATGGTAATTTCAATAGTCTTCACCAATACCATAAGTCAAAGGCATCCATTCTTCTCCAGTTTCCGTAGTCATTCATTGTTCAGCTTTCACATACATATGAAAAGAATAAAAATAGCATGGTTTGGATCAGGTTTACTTTAGTCCTCAAACTAACATCTTTCATCTTTTAAACTTTAATGAGGTCTTTTGCTGCAGATTTCCTCGATGCACTTTATTTCTGGACTGCTGCTTCTATGAACATTGATTATGAACCCAAGAAAACTGAAATCCTCAACAACTTCAATTTTTCTTAATTTATCATGCGCCACAGCACCACACCAGGACTCCAAGATAGATCTTGAAATGTTCTTTTTGACAATGTATGTGGTGCCATTCTTTTCCAATTTGTCATTCCAGCATAGTAAACCATATTATTGTTTGACTCAAAGTGGCCAATACCAATCAATTTCAGTTCATCAGTACCTAGGATATCAATCTTACTTGTTCCATTTTATTTTTGATGATTTCTAATTTTCCTTGATTCATGCTTCACAGTTCTTTGTTATGATTATTAATTGATGTTTGTAGCTGTTTCTTCTCATTTTAAGTCATGCCCTATCAGCAAATGAAGATCTCAAAAGATTTGCTCCATCCACATCAAAGTTGATTCGATCTTGAGGAGGCAGTTCTTCCCCATTCATATTGTGAATACTTTCCAACTTGAAGGCCTCATATCAGAGAATGTTCCATTATTATTCATAAGTTTTTCAGCGGCTAATCTCCTTCCTAGTCTGTTTTATCCTATAATCTCTGCTAAAACCAGTTCACCATGGGTGACAATGCTGGTCTTTGAAATATTGGTGACATAGCTTTCAACATCACAGCAACACGCAAGCCACCATAGTGCAGCAAACTTAGAAAAGAGTATTAGGATGAACCTGTTAAGTTGTTTTAAAAGTAAAATGTTTTGAATAAATCATAACCCAATCCACTAATCTTTCTTCTAAGGAGTATTCTTGTACTCATCTGCACTGGAAGAGATAGCTGTTGCTATAGCAATCACTCTCTTACAACCTAAAGCAAGAATAAAAAAATTAGCTGTTTAGAAATGATACAGTGCTTTGAGCTTTCTAGGGACAGCATCAGCTACTGTCCTGTGAGTTGGAGTCATCATTAATGACTGAGTTAGTACTCTGTCTCCAGTTTTACACTCACCTCTTCTCACTAGATTCACTCAGGCTGTAGATTTTCAAATTATACCCAGGAAAACTGAAAATTTTTATTCAGATTCCAAACAGCTCAATGGATTCTGAGGCTCTAGGGGAAGAAACTTCCCTGCTGGAGACCACCATCTAGCACTGTGAAAGCTGGCTTACCTTCCTGAGACATCAGCAAGTATCCAATCCAAAAGTACATCAGTCTTGACCAAATTATGTCTTTCTACAAACTAAAAGTGGATCGATGAGTAATTATCACTGCAATTATTTCTAATAATATAAAGTCAGAGCTAGTATTGATGTTCGATACTTTACATTCATTAACATTTATTATAGCAAAATTTCAAGGTTTAATTATTCTCGCTTTATTGATGAGAAAAGAAGAAATCAAAGAGATTAACTAGTTTTCCCATGACCTCACTACTGTCAAGGAGAAGAAATTGAATAAAAATCTAAACCTAAGAAGCTGAAAAAGATAAAAGATGATCTGTTGTT
>NW_006408566.1:8349851-8398252 GCF_000296735.1 Chrysochloris asiatica
TCACTCACATTTTGGACATATTATCAGGATGGACCAGTTCCTGGAGAAGGACATGCATGGTAAAGTGAAGGGTCATCAAAAAAGAGGAAGACCCTCAATGAGATGGTTTGGCATAGTGGCAACAGCAATGGTCTCAAGTGTTAACAACAATTGTCAGGATGGCACAGAACCAGGCAGTGTTTCATTCTGTTGTATACAGGATCACTGTGAGTTAGAGCTGACTCGGTGGTACCGAATAACAACAACATTTTTAACCTTCCTCTATATAACTATTTCCTCTGAAGGTAATTCACATTTTCACCCATGAATTTTTTTTTTTACTAATACACATTTCTGACCACATACAATCTAATCTCATAGGTGAGAAATCAATGCTTCAATGAAACTTTACTATTTTATGTTTTGCTTCCACCCTAAAATAAGATTACTAGGATTCTAAAAGAGTAGCTATCTAACTTACAATATTTGAAGTTCCATTTTATTTAATGAATTATTAAGATTGGTTTTAGACTTTCAAGAAGATTAATATGGTTATTCAGGGATAGAATCCATTCTTCATTTATAAAGACATTTCCTTCTTTGTCTCTAAGAAAAGCCCACTTGAATATACCACAGAGAGAAGAAACCAATCCTCTCTACCTCAAATATGGACTCTAAAACTTCCCTACCCCCATTTCAATCTTAGAATGTCTTACAGGATAAGTATTGTCTCTATCCCTTCTGCCTTTTAAAATCTGATCAAATCTGAGAATTCTCACTGATGGCTTTGTCTCTATGATTCCACTGAAGTGTCTGATAGCAAAGACCTTTTCTAAGCATGCTCATGTGATTTTATTGCTAATCAACCTCTTGCTGTGTTGGATAATCTTATTTTTCTTCTGATTTTCTTGTTATAATAGTCTTTCTCTGAAACTATACTTGTACATTCTTGACTTCATTCTCCTTCTCGGGGCATTCTTTCTCAAATTTCTTTGCTGGGCACAACAAAACTTCCTTACTATAGAGAGAACAATAAAATTCAAAACAACAGTCTGGAAGAATGAGCAGTGAAAAGGATATCTGTTTCTGGTGTTGTTAAGTGCCATCAAATCAATCCCACCCCATAGCGACCTTGTATAGGGTTTTCAAGGAGCAGCTGCTGAGCTTGAACCACTGACATTGTGATTCAAACCGACTTTACAGTCCAGCAAATCAACCCACAATGCCACACCAGGACATTAGATGTTGTTGTTGTTAAGTGCTATTGAGTCGATTCTGACCCATTAGTATGCACCTGAAATTAAGTAACACATGTAGCAAAGTCATTCAGAGTGGGTCCTGAAGATAGGCTAATCAAATCACAGTCCTGGGACAGCTACTGCTGCTGCTGTGTGTTATTGAGTCAGTTCTGATTCATAGCAACTCTACATAGGGTTTCTGAGGCTGTAAATCTTCAGTGGAACAGAAAGCATCATCTTTCTCCAGCAGAGTGGCTGATGAATTTGAACCACTGATCTTGCAGCTGGCAGCCCAATTCACTAGACTACCTACCAGGGTTCCTTGGGACAGCTACTAACTTTGTTGTTGTGTTGTTGTGAGGTGCCATCGAATTGGCACCAACTCATAACGACCCTATGTACAACAGAATGAAACACTGCCCAGTTCTGCGCCAACCTCATAATTGTTGCCATGCTTGAACCCATTGATGCTGCCACGTTGCCAATCCATCTTGCTAGGGGTCTTCCTCTTTTTCTGTGACCCTCCACCTTACCAAACATGATATCCTTCTCTAGCAACTGGTCCCTCCTGACAATAAGTCCAAAGTATGAGAGATGAAGTTTGACCATCCTGGCTCCCAAGGAGCACTCTGGCCTCACTTCTTCCAACACAGATTTGTTTGTTCTTTTGGTAGCCCATGGCACTTTCAATATTCTCCTCCAACACCATAACTCAAAAGCATCAATTCTTTTATGGTCTTCCTTATTCACTGTCCAGCTTTTGTATGCATATGAGGTTATTGAAAATACCATGGCTTGGGTCAGGTGCACTTTAGTCCTCAAGCTGACATCTTTGCTCTTCAACACTTTAATAAAGTCTTTTGCAGCAGGTTTGCCTAATGCAATGTAAATACTTTGTTTGATTTCTTGTGATACTTAATAATTCAGTTGATTCCTATAAGATGTCAGCCATAGAAATCACAACTACAACAACTTTGGTGGAGTCCATTTCAATTCAAAGCAACCCTATTGGACAATGGAGGACTGTTCTATAGCGTTTCTGCGGCTGTAAATCTTTACAGGAACAGACATCCTCGTTTCTCTCACAGGGCAGCTGATGGGCTTGAACCACCATCCTTGTGGTTATCAGTCCAATGCCTAATCCAATAAGCTCCAAGGGCCCTTAAAGACATGTTAACAAGTGCTGGAAAAATCTGAATCAAGCCCGTTGCTACTGAGTCCAGTCCACTTCATGACACCTTTATATGTGACAGAAAAGATCTGCTCTGTCGCGTTTTCTCGGCTACGATCTTTGCAGAAGCAGATTTTCATTCTTTTCTTCTATGTTGCCACTGGGTGGGTTCGAACTGCCAGATGTTAGGTTAGTACTAAACCCAAATCAAATCAAATGCCACTAAGTCAATTCCAACTCATAGCTACAGCATAGAACAGAGTAGAACTGAGCCAAAGGATTTCCAAGAGCAAATCTTTATGGGAGCAGTCTCATCTTTCTCTCATGAGCAGCCGGTGGGTTTGAACCTTGTGGTTAACAGTCCAATGTTTAACTCACTGTGCCAGCAGGGATCCTTCTTAGGTTAGTACTCAAGCACAAACCATTTGCACCACCCAGGGATAGTAGTGGCAAACAAAGCAGTTCCCTGTGGTAGATTATGTTCCTATTTGTCAAAGATTTCATTAATTTTCCCTGTGGTACCAATCCCACATGGACCTCTGGTAGTGTAGTGGTTACGAATCAGGCTGCGAGCCACAAGGTTAGCAGTTCAAAACTACCAGCTGTTCCGTGGGGAAAAGATGAGGCTTTCTGCTCCCATAAAGATTTACAACTTCGCAAACCCTATACAGGGTTGCTATGAGTTGGAACCGACTCCACGGCACATAACAACAACAACAACCCATCCCACAGGTTCATTATATATGTCACCCTGTTATACTTTGGCATGGTCATGTGACTTGCTTTGACCAATGAATGACAAACAGAAGTATGAAAACCATCTGTGGTTCCAGGTCTCTACCTCTGCTATGATAACTGGCTCTGTCACAGTAGGTACCAAAGTGAGGTCTAGAGAAAGCAGAATGGTATCTGTCCTATGAAGTTGAACATGTGGAGTTAAAAAGAAACTCTGACTGTTTTGTTTATGTGTGTGTGGGTTTTGTTTTGTTTTTGTCTTTAAAACAAGAAAATGAGTGACTTTAGGAAGTCTCTAAATTTTGGAGTATTATTACTATAGCATATTTTAGCTTATTTTGCCTAATACTATCTCTATAATCCATTGGAATTTGCAATCCAGGGGAAGGAATAGGTATTAAACAAATAGCAACATCAACAAATACAGTGTCTCTAAGTAAGTTTCATATGTTTGTTGTAGGGAGTAAATGAGACAATGTATGCAATGCTCCTGGAGCTCTGGTAGCATAGTGGTTACGAATCGGACTGCGAACCTTAAGGTCAGCAGTTCGAAACTACCAGTTGTTCCGCAGGAGAAAGATATGAGGCTTTCTCTTCCCGTAAAGATTTACAGCCTCGGAAACCCTGCATAGGGTCGCTATGGGTCGGAACCGACTCGACGGCACTTAACAACAACAACAACAAGGCGTAACAAAATCTCAGCTAGTTGAGGAAGACATGGTACTCATCTTTGAGGGTTCCCCCTGTTTACAGGGTGGTTATTGTTGTTGTCTAGTGCCATCAAGTCAGTTTCAACTCAAAGCGTCCCTGTATAGCATTTCTAAGGAGCAGCTGGTGGGTTTGAACTACTGACCTTGCAATCAGCAGTCCAGTGCTTATCCTACAGCCCCACACCAGGACCCCATTTACAGGATAGACACATAAATTAGTGAAAAATTGCAGTTCTGTGTATAGAGTGTTGGGAACACAAGAAAGGAACAAATAACTCTACAAAGTAAAACTGAGTAAATTAAGGGAGAATATTTTTTTCTCTCTCAAAGGAGGGGATAGGAGCAAGAATGAAAAAAAAGGAAGAGTAAAAAAAGCAGAAGGAATAGAACAAAAACATGGATATAATTACAAGACTCTTAGGAAATTGCAAATAATAAGTCTACAGAACAGAATGTAAATAAGACACAAGGTAAAACATGTTGAGTCCTGAGAGGTAAGGGACCAAAAGCCAGGCCAGAGTCTGGTTTTATGATAAAAGAAGCTATTGAAGTATTTTAAGGAAGGAATTAAGCACAGTCAGATTTGCAGTCCAGAAGCATCCCTCAGAAGTCAGTTTTAAGGATGGAGGAGACAAGAGCAGGGAATAGTTAGAAGGCTGCTGAGGCATTCAAGATGAGCTATGATGAGGGAAAAATCAATGACAGTCACAATTGTAAAATGGATTCAGCTTTGTTACTTGTAACTAAAGCAGAAGAGACCAAACATTCTTATCTGATCAGAGAAACCACACAAGTATTCCTGGAGAAACATTTTCCTGAGGTTTTAATCCTTTAAGAAAGAATATATGGATCCTTATAAAATGTAACTCCAATAACACAATGAATGTCTTCGTTGCAAGTTGGCAAAAGACATGTTTCTATAATAAGTAGTTAATGAGATTTGATGTCATATATATTTGTTGTTGAAAAATTGGGACGTATGGGGAGACCAGAGATGTAAATAAAATGCATACATAATTGTACTACCAATGGGGTTACATCATTATTATTATTGTATTATATTGTTCATCATAATTATTGTTACATCAATACTAACTCATTAATTTTTAGTGTATATCCTTCCAGATCTTTTTGCCCAATCATATACGTACAAAAGTACAAACACCTGGAGCAGCTGGGGACTCTAGACACAGAGAGGAAGAGGGGCTGTGTGCTGACGACACGGGGGGCAGGCTTGCAGGGTATATCCTTTGGTTGGTTGATGATGAATGGAGGGGATTGTAACCATGGCAATGAAAACGATACAGGATAGGATGAATGTAAAGCTGATGGTCTCCCATGTAAACTATCACATAATTCACAATAAAACATAAAAAAGTAGATAAAAAATATATTAATACATATACTTAAAAAAAAAAACAAAAAAAAAACAATGGAGCAGCTGTACTTTGCCTTATAACTTTACTCTGAGTCAAAATCAACTAGATGCAGTGGAATTGGGTGTTTTTTATTTTGTTCCTTTATTAACCATCATAATCTTTTTCTCGATTTAGACTGATAAATCCTTTCTACAAACATTGTTGCCCAATTTTTCTAACTCTGAACTTTCTGATAGCCCTCAACCAGAGGATAATTTAAAGATAAGACCTTACTCTAAAGGTTTTAAAATAAAAGAGGGATTAAAGGAAAAAAAAAAAAAGTCCAAGCACTATTCTATAAACAAGCAAACAGGAATTTAGATACAGAATCGAAACAACATGCCAGTAAAAGATGCAGTAATAGAGGAATGTGCCTTAGAGTTTAGAAAAATATAAAACCAGTTCATGAGACTCCTTAATGAACTACACACATGCACATAAACCTAAATTATAATAGCTTCACTTTGATATTTAATGCTGAGTGCTTTCCTTTAAAATTTTCAACATTAAACAGAATTCAAAGCTCTTCTCCACTGATAGACATGTTGACTCAAAAGATTTACATGTAAAGTGAGGCATGTTTACACACATTCTCCAATTTCTTACAAACTACAGAAAAGGAATAATTCTTTCCTAATTTCACTCAGAGTGACTATCATCCTCTCTCTAATTATTTTTATGGTTATTATTTCTCAGGTTAATCATAGAACACTGGTTTTAGAGAGGTGGCTGTCAGGTTGCTAATGCCCCTAGCATTCGGTCTCCCTTTCCAAAGACTGTATACTCCCCAAAGTCAGCATCTGTGTGGGGTACACAGTGACCTTTGACCTCAGTTTTGGATTTCGATCTGCAAGTCCAAAAAACAAGGATAATATCTCATTTGAGTCTCTGATTTATTAATATGTTTATGAAAATGCTTATGTTTATAATAAAATTATTTTTAAGTCACAATTTTGTTAAAATGCTTTTATCATAACTGTTTAATAGATTAGGATTACATTGGACACACAGTATTGTATCTTGGTTTCATTTCGTTCACACTCTGATACGCATTTTCCCAATTCACTAAATATTATCCCAAAAAAATGTGTTTTGTGGTTCTTATCATAAAAAGTGTTTCCCTAGGTGGTACAAATGGTCAACATTTCTTATCATAAAAAGTGTTTCCCTAGGTGGTACAAATGGTCAACATTCAGCGGTCAGCTGAAACTGAAAACTTTGTGGCTTGAGTCAATCCAAATGTGTGAAAGCTGGACAGTGAGTAAGGGAGACCATAGAAGAATTAATGTATTTGAGTTCTGGTGTTGGAGGAGAACATTGAAAGTGACGTGGGCTTCCAAAAGAACCAACAGATCTGTGTTGGAAGAAGTGCAGCCAGAGTACTCCGTGGAGGCCAGGATGGCCAAACTTCTCTCATACTTAGGACATATTGTCAGAAGGGACCAGTCTCTGGAGAAGGATATCATGTTTGGTAATGTGGAGGGTTCAAGAAAAAGAGGAAGACCCCCAGCGAGATGGATTGGCATGGTGGCAGCATCAATGGGCTCTAGCATGGCAACAATAGTGAGGGTGGCCCAGGATAGGGTAGCGTTTCGTTCTGCTGTGCATAAGGTCGCTATGAGTCAGTACTGACTCGATGGCACCTAACAACAAAGGTGCCTCAGAAAAGCTTGGTAATCTGCTTTGGAAAAATGCAGTTACTGAAAACCCTACAGAATACAGTTCTACGCTAGCACAAATTGCATAGTCATGATTCAGAATTAATTCAACCACAACTAGTTTTTAATCATAAAAAGTGAAAAATTTACCTATTAGATGATGAGTTTTTGCACATTAATAATATGTTGTGATTAACATCCTTGCTCATAAATCTTTGTAAAGAATCTTGACTTCCTTATATTGTATCCTAAACATGAAATTAATAAGTATAAACCATTTTATGATTGTTGATATAAACTGACAATTTTCCCTTCAAGAAGTACATACCAATTTTTCTTTCTACGCAGTTTAAAAGACCCTTTCACTGCAAATTTTCCAATATTAGCTACCATTTCTGAAATGTCAGTTTGGTGGCAGAAAAATGGTACTTTCTTGGTTAAAGTTTCTTTGATTACTTTGGACAATTAATACATGTTGGCATTTTTATTTACTGCCAGGGCTTTGGATAATTACTCATACTACCCCATCGACTCCTCACTCGGACACACACACACAGAGGCAATATACGAATCGTTTCATTGATTTCCTTTATGCCTTAGTTCATTAATCACAAGGTTCATGATTCACACCCACCATATGCTTCATGGGAGAAAGATGAAGTTTTCTCTTCACACAAAGATTTAAAGCCATGTAAGCCCTTTACTGGGTCGCTATGAGTCAGAACCAATTCTATGGCACTTAAGAGCAATAGCACCTACACACATTCATTATTCAACAACCATATATCTCTGTAATATACACATCAAATGTTTTATCAGTTTTTTAAATCTTTCAGACAAATTTTATTGAAAACATTCATAATTATACATTTGATTTCCCAACAAACTTTTTTAAAAATTAACTTTTTAATTTGGAATAATTTTCTATTTACAGGAAAGTTACAAAGATAATCTAGAGTTTTTTTCATCCAGTTTCCCCTAATATTAACATCTTTCATAACCATAACTAAACTATTAAAGCTATCACAGTAATATTGGCACATTTTTATTACTACATTCTAGATTTCTTAGGATTTCACCCGTTTTTCCACTAATGCTCTTTTACTTTCACAAGATCTAATCCAGGATTGTAGTTATTGTTGTTTTGTTACGTGCCATCCTGTTGGTCCTGACACATAGCGACCCTATGCACAACAGATATTGCCCAGCCCAGCGTCATCCTCCAAATTGTTGCTATATTTGAGTCCAATGCTGCTGCCAATGTATCAGTTCATCTCTCAGGCGGGGGGTGGGGGAGAAGGGAGTCTTCTTCTTTTTGGCTGACCTTCCATTTTACTAAACATGATGTCTTTCTCCAAGAACTGATCCCTCCCGATAATATGTCCAAAGCATGAGAGACAAAGTCCCACCATCCTGGCTTCTAAGAAGCATTCCAGCTGCACTTCTTCCAAGACAGATTTGTTTGTTCTTCTGGTAGTCCACTGTATTTTTAATATTCTTCTCCAAAACCATAATTCAAATGCATCGATTCCTCTATGGCCTTCTTTATTCATTGCTCAACGTTCACATCTATGTGAGGCCATTGAAAATACCATGGGTTGGGTCACGTGCACTTTCGTCCTCAAACTGGTATCTTTGCTCTTTAGCATTTTACAGAGGTCTTTTGCCACAGATTTGTTGCTACTATTCATAAGAAGTAGTTTGTTTTCCTTCTCCCTAGTTTGTCTTAAGTCTGGAAGCTCACTGAAACCTGCCCAGTTAGGTGACCCTGTTGGTATTTAAAATACAAGTGGCATGGCTTCCACCATCATCACAGCAAGACACAAGCCACCACAGTACAACTGACAGACGAGTGGTGGAACCCAGGACACCATATTACATTTAATGTCATTTTGATTGTTAATTTTGGTTGTAATACTTTTTGATTTACAAAGCCAATAGTGTTCAATTTCTTCTGTCAACTTCACAAATTATTTTTTAATCATTGTGCTCTCCATTGGTTTGTGGGGGAAAAAACTTAATCATATAGAAGGCTTCCTAATTGATATTTTCAAATTAAATTTCTACAAAAGCAGAGATGCAATATTTAATGTTGGCTCTGAAAGCATAAAGTGTGCTGGAATGAATGAATGTATTTATTTTGGGAAACATGGTCTAGTCATGCATCACCTAGAGTAATCAAACATTTACCTAAGACAATTGAAAACATATGTCCAAAGATTTCTACAAATATTTCTTTAAAAAGTTCTTATAGCAACTAGATTTGTATATGTCTACAATTTGAAGAGCACAAGCGGAATGTGGGATCCTATCCAGAGAAGCAGCGACAACAGAGATGGAGGCAGAGATGAGGAGATGGAGTGAGAGAGCAGCTGAAGAGTCTAGAATCATGGAAAGAGAGGGACTGGGTGCTGGTGGCCAGGAGGCAGGCTTGCAGGATGTGCCCCTTGGTTGTTTAAATTATTATATATTCCTGAGTGTTTTTGTGTACACACCCCTAGCCCCCCAAATGAAAACAAAACAAAAAGTACAGAGGGAATAGAAGCTAATACTGTTGAATGATGATTCATGGAAAAGATTGTAATCATTGCAATGAAATGATGGTGTAAAACTGATGGTGTAAAATCATGTAAACTATCACTCAGTTCACAATAAAAACTTTAAAAAAAAAATCTACAGTTTGGAACAACCTAAATGTCCATGAAAAGATAACAATTGTGGCATATCTATAAAGCAATTAAAAATCCTTAAGCTGAGTCAAAAAAAAGCAAAACAAAAAGAGTACATGTTTTATATAAAAATGCTTAAAAATACAAACTAATTCACAATGAAAGAAAGCAAATCAATTATTGCCTATGGCTGAGGTAGTGGGAGGAATGGACTGCAAATCAATATAAAGAAACTTGAGGATAAGGAAATATCTTTATTTGTGGTGGTTATTTTGTAGGTATATATCTATCAAAAACTATCAAAAACTTTAAATGAGTATAGTTTACTGTACATAAACAGCACCACAATAAAGTTGTTGCTTTTTAATTGTACAAATAATCCATTAGCTATTGCTGTTATGTGCTGTCGAGTCAGTTCAGATTCATAGCAGCCCTGTATAGGATTTCCAGGAAGAAGCTGGTGCATTTGAACCACCGACCTTGTGTTTCACAGTCTAGTGCTGATCCTGAAGTGCCACACCTTCATTAGCTATGTTGTTGTTGTTAAGTGCCATCGAGTCGGCTCCGACTCATAGCAACTCTATAGGGTTTCCAAGGAGCAGCTGGTGAGCTTGAACTACCAACCTTGCAGTTCAAATGGCTTTGCCACACCAGTAGGAATATATTTATTACAGGTCATAGTTATATAAATTTATTTCATCATTATAAATTTATTTTCCCTGTATTACTTTCATAATATTGTAGTATATTTAAAATTTCTATTATAAAAATCTACTTAAAAAGATGAAGGCTCAAAAATATTTAAAAACCAATAATCAAACAACTTAGGAGGAATGAGGGTCAACATCTCTTGAGCTGTTTCATCAGCAGCTGCCCTCAGCAAACCTTTGGCAAGCAATGTGTGTCAGTCAGCTCACGACTGAATTTTCTGTGAAGTGCCCAGGGTGCCCCTGGCCTTCTGTTCTCCTGACTGTCTGCTCTGGGTATTTCTCAGCACTCCAAACTTGGCCTTCTGCAAGCTTCTCTGTTTCTTCTAACCCTTTATTTAGATCTCACACACATTAACGGATCTGTGTGCCTGATCGCCTACTTGTTTCCTTTGCCAATTGTCCATACTATTTTATATAGTCTTGTTGTTAGGTGCTGTGGAGTCAATTCCATTGCAACAAAATGTAACACTGCCAATCCTTTGCCATTTTCAAAGTGTTGGTTGTATTTGAGCTCATTTTTTGCAGCCGCTGTGTCAATCCCTCTTGTTGAAGCTATTTCTCTTTTTCAATGAGTCTCATCTTTACCAAGTATGAGGACCCAAAGTATCTAAGATGGTGTGTTGTTATCTTCACTTGAAAGAACCATTCTGACTGTACTTCTTCCAAGGTAGATTGCCTTCTGCTGGTATATTCAATATTCTTCACAAACATAGTAATTTAAATTAATCAATAATTCATTCTTCCTTATACATTGTCCAGCTTTTTCATGCATATGAAGTGATTGAAAATACCATGGCTTGGGTTGGGCTCAACTTAGTTCTCAAAATGATATCTTTCCTTTGTTGTTGTCATTGTTGTTAAGTTCCACTGAATCAGTTCTGACTCATAGCAACCCTATATAGGGTTTCCAAGGACTGGTTGATGAGCTTGAACCATCGACCTTGTGATCCATACCGACTTTGCAGTCCAGTGCATTAACTCACAGAGCCACCAATGAGACATAGCATTTGATTTCTTGACTGCTGCTTCCATGGGCATTGATTGTGGATCCAAACTAATTCTGCTTGATACCTTCAATATTTTCTCCATTTATTATGGTGTTACTTATCTGGCCAGTTGTGAGGATTTTTATTTCATTTATGTTGAGGTGTAATCCATACTGAAGGCTGTAGTCTTTGACCTGCATCAGTAAATATTTAATGTTTCTATCCTATCAAAAAGCAAAGTTGTGCCACCTCCTCATGCCACTGCAATCTGAATAGTAATGATGGTGGCCAGCCATAATTGACTTGGGGTGTATACGCAACTTTGTTTGCCAAGATATTCAATGTATCACAGGTTGTTAACAAGTATTACTCCAATCCTGACATTATTTTCTTCTTCATATAGCCCACCTTCTTGGTCTCTTTTCTTGAATATTGTTGGTGTTGTTGTTGGGTGCTGCTGAGTGCATTCCAACTCATAGGATTTTCAAGGCTATAAATCTTTATGGGCGCACAAAGCTCCTATGGAGTAGCTGGTGGACTTGAACTGCCGACCTGTGCTTAGCAGTCCAGTACTTTTCCTACTGCCCCAGACTGAACACATTTGGTAAAAGGATACAACCTTGTTGCATACCTTTCCTGATTTTAAAGTACACAGCATCTTTTTAATCTGTTTAATGACTGTCTCTTGTGGCAGTCCCACATGAGTGCGGTTAGTTAAGTGTTCTATACTTTCTATTCTTTACCATGTTATCCAAGGAGTTCCGGTAGCAGAGTGGTTATGAGTTGGGCTACTGGTCTCATGGTCAGCCGTGTGAAATTACCAGCAGTTCCATGGGAGAAAGATGAGGCTTTCTGCTCCTGTAAAGATTTAACAGTCTCGGAAACCCTATGCAGGGTCGCTACGAGTTGGAGACGACTGCACGGCACATAATCATCACCACCATGTTATTCATGATTTGTTGTGAGCTATAAAGCTGAAAATTTTACATACTGAAAATAATGAGTAAACGTGTTTCTGGTATTCTCTGCTTTCAGCTAAGATCCATCTGACATCAGTAATGATAATCCTCATCCAACAAACCTCTTCTGAATTCAGTTTGGATTTCTGGAATTTTAACGTCAATATACTGCTGTGACTATTGTCGTCATCAAAATTTTACTCGCATGTGACATTAATGATGTTGTTAGAAATTTTCTACATTCTTTTTGTCACTTTTCTTTGGAAAAGTCACGTATATGGATCTCTTCTAGTTGGCTGTTCAGATAGTTGTCATCTAAATTTCCTCATATAGATGAGACACTTGCATGTTGCAACAGTTTATTGAAACATCTCACTTGGCATTGTGCCAAGTCTTGGAACCTTGTTTCTTATGAGCACCCTTCAGTGCAGCTTGGACTTTTTCCTCCAGTACCATTGGTTCTTGATTACAGTCAATCTCATGAAATAGTTGAACATCAGACCAATTCTTTTTGGTACAATGTCTCTATAGTCCTTCTACATCCTTTGACACATTTTACATTATTCAATATGTTGCCCACTGTTATAGTTAAGTGCCTTTGAGTCCGTTCTGATTCAAAGCAACCCTGTATAGAGTTTCCAAGGAGCAGTTGTTGAAGTTGAACTTTCAACCTTGCAGTTCAAACGGACCTTGCGGTCCAGTGCATTATCCCACAGCGCCACACCTGGAAAGCTTCAATAGTGCAACCTGAGGTATGCATTTTGTCTTCTGTTATATCAGCCTGTGAAATTCTAAGCACTTTTGATACCGTTCTGCATGTGATTTCAATGGACTCCCATCTCACTCCCCAATCCATAACCTATGGATCTGTTCACTTCTAGAATTTTATTTTTTCTGCTTTTTTCTTGAGAGCTCCAGATAGCTGTTCTTGTATGAACTTTATCTCAAACTATTGTTGTTGTTAAGTGCCACAGAGTCTCTTCTGATTCATAGAAACCCTACGTAGGGTGTTTTGAGGAACACTGGTGAGTTTGAACTGTTGACCTTCCAGTTCAAACCAATCTTGAGGTCCAGTGCTTATCCTTCAACATCACAGCTAATGTTTAAAATTCAAAACACCATCCACCCATCCAAAAGTACACCATTTTCATGCTCCTTTTTTTTTTCATGCGAGCAACAAAACTATCCCCTAATTAATTACAACAGTAGTTTGAATATTATAATTGACTTCTTTCTCCTCATGTCACTGCAATCTAAATAGTAATTATAGTGGCCTGCCAGAATTGACTAAGGGTGTATATGTAACTTCGTTTGCCAAGATGTTAAATGTGCTGCCAGTGGTTGATCTAGCATATACACTCAAGATGCTTTTTTCTGTATGAAAATAAAATTGAAATGACTTGTTCCTTTTCAGTTTGGTAGCCAATGCTCCAAGTCCTCAATATCTCATATGAATTCACTCATTATACTCCGAACTCTCTCTTTTCTCAAATTCCAATTTTAATATATTTCACTGTGTAAGTTTTCTTAAAATGGTTCTAGCTATTCCCGCACCAGCCTTCTACATAAATTTTAGTATTGTTATTCCAATTCTTAAGGCTTTCTATCTCCAAGGAAACATTTCATGTCTGGCTGGGTCTTCTAGAAAGCATTTGATAGACAAATAGAAACAAAGAGGTTACAGAATAATTGTTTCAGATTTTATACCTCTTCAAGTCTCCACTCAGCCATCTTAATATTATACATGTTTTCTTGAAAGACATCAGAGCAGAGCTTCAAACCCAGTATTTCTCTATATATGATTAAATACAGCAGACTGAGGTACTGATCTCCTTAGTCCCTAGGTTAGCTTTGCAGGTCCTTGGGACCGAGAAGAGCTTTATTATATATCTCAGTGTTCCCTATAAATACTGCCTTTTCCAAAGTACATCAAAGGTGAAGAAAACAGTTGGGACGCATTACAAACACTAACAAACCCTCAAAATCTAAAAATGTATTTCCATCATGGAATTTTATTGTCGGGGAATTCAAAGCCACCAACTTATAAAGAAAAATCATTTTGTCCAGTTATGTTTGCAAGAGATATGTCTAAGTTGGCCCAAGGGAGCAGCAGAAGGTAAGAAATGCTGCCTCAGGCAAGGAACTCAGAACTGGTGGTACCTCATGCGTGGTCATGGAGGATGGAGTCCAGTGGGAAACAAACTCTAATCAATAAATATGCTGCAAGAGGACCCAGGAACCTAGCAAAGGAGGCCAGAGCCAAAGCGGAGAGCCAGGACCAGAACTCAAAAATGAGTCAGAGGAAATGCAGTAAAAGGTCAGAGCTTAGGAAAGGAAGCAAGAGATGCCAAGTCAGCAGAAGGTGCAGAGCTAAGATCAGGGATGAGTTAATTCAGCTGTTCCTGAGGACAAAAGGAGGTTATTCCTTGAGCCACTAAGGGAACTATTTTTTTTTTACTAAAATTAAAAGAATGAAATTTAATTCTTCATTAAAAACTAAATAACGCAGTATTTAATTTTAGTCCCTGTAATAGTCCTATATTTTGTTGGTTGCTTAGTTTTGTTTTACCACCCCTCCACCACATTTTTCTTCTGGATAATTTTTTTTTTTATATAGTTTTTTAAATGTTAATCAAACAGTTGCTTTCACATATGTTAAGGAAAACATTTTTACCATAATTTGATTGAAATGCTGTATTTAAAGTAATATGATAGCATAAAAAGAGAATCCAAGCCATTTCATCATTAATATTAATATTATTTGTGTTACTTGTAGTTACCACTTACTGATTTTTTTTCCTGCATCGTTCACTGTGCTAAGAGATTAATATATGTTAACACATGTATTCCTTATAGTAGCCTCAAGAAGAAGCGTGAATTCCCAAACTGATAAGGAAACCAGAGTGTATGAAACCAAAGGAAAACAATGTCTAATTCCAAACCCTGCATTCTTAAATAATACATTAAGCTTTACATATTAAAGGGATTATTACTTAAATATGTTGTTGTTCTTGTTAAGTACTGTTGAGTCGATTCCGACACATGGCGACCCTGTATAGGGTTTCCAAGGAGTAACTGGTGAGCTTGAACCACTGACTTTGCAGTTCAAATGACTTTGCAGTCTGACACATTAGCCCACAGCACCACATATAAAATGGGTCATTTGTAAGGACCATCTGTCAAAGCACTACTAGGTACTGAATACTTTTCTACATATCCTTGGGGCCAAAAAAAGGTGGAATAGACTTGATGTAGGTGGCTTCAAGTCAATTTCAAATCATAGAGACCCCATGTGACTGAGTAGAACTGCCTCAGAGGATTCCTAGGCTGGTGTGATGCTACAGGATACACACTAAACCACAAGGCCAATTTGAACTGCAAGGTTGGTGGTTCAAATTTACAAGCTACTCCTTGGAAAATACAGGGTCCCTGTAAGTCAGAGCCAATTTAACAGCATTTACCAACAATAATCTTTATGGGAGGAGATCACCAAGTCTTTCTCCTACTGAGCTGCCAGGTGGGTTTGAACTACCATCCTTTCATTTGGTAGTTGTACCGCCAGGGCACCTTCGAGTTGGATTTGGTGAAAGGAAAAAACAACATCTGAGTCTATATACATTTGATCAAACAACTTAATCTGGCTGGATTTAGACTTTCATCCTCAAAATGAATACAATATCATCTTCCTCACAGTATTACAGTATGAATTAAATGAGACAGCATTTAAAGAATTTAGTAAATGCCTGGCACATAGTGGGTGCTCAATAAATATTCATTACTTTTCTCCTAATGAGAAACAAAACAAAACAAACAAAAAACAAAACAAAGTTTTTACAAATACCAAGGTTGAAAAAAATGGTTTTTTAAAAAAAACCTGCCTTTACTAGAGGAGTTCTGGAATACTCCATATTTATAAACACTCCATTCTGGAGAAACCCTGTAACTGAATTTGAAAGAAAAGCTATACAACGCATCTCCCTCTCTCCGCCCACGAGCTTTCAACAAGCATCCTTCCCTAGGTATAGCAAAGTCACTATGACTTATCTAGGCTGAAAGAGAGTACAGCCCTTGGCTGCAGTTACTGAAAGAATAAAAATGGAATTCTTCAACTGCAAATTTAACTGCATTTTATAAGCACCCAAAAGATCCACAGCAGTAACTATTCAAAACTGGGCTAAACACAAAGCATGGTTTATCCAAAGATATTTGCCATTCTGTTTCTATAAATGATCATTAATGATATTTTATGGCCATCTCTGAAACTCACTACTTGTCAGGCAGTGACACCAGAAATTAAATTACTTGTTTAGTAACTGACTGCCTAGCCAATGCTGATTATATCTCAAGGTATAATAAATGCTATTTCGAAAAGTACAGTTTAAATTTCAATGAAAATAAAATTATTATAAACCACCACAATCCCAAACTATTAATGCTGCAGTCTATTAAAATATCCTATATCGTATACTTTAGATCATTTTCCAATCAAGTAAAAGTAATGTTTAGATATCACTTACTCTAATATTTCAAGTATGAAAACTGTGTCCATGTATAAATGAGACATAAACTATAGCATCTTTAGTGTAAGTAGCTTGATGAGTATATTTTCCATTCAAATTATGCATATGCTATACTTTAAAAAAGGAGCTCTGGTAGTGTAGTGGTTAAGAATTGGGCTGATAACCTCAATGTCGGCAGTTCGAAACTACCAGCTGTCCCATGGGAGAACCATGAGGTTTTCTGTTTCCGTAAAGATTTGCAGCCTTGGAAATCCTGTGCAGGGTCACTATGAGTTGGAACCAACTCCATGGTACTTAACAACAACAACATACTTTGACAAAGTTGATGATCTTATGGCAAGTCTATGGTTACCCTTGAATCACTTTCTGAATTTATTTTGTGTTTTTATATGCCAGCTATCTACCCATACACCACATGACATGTTCAAACACAATTTCACTTTCTGGTACAACATATACATATTCTAAAGGCCTGAACTGCCTATCAAAAACTGAGTTGCTCATATCAAGTTGCCACTTTCTGAAACACAAAGGCTAACAACAATCTGTCTTGGAAACATTCATCTGACTCTGTCTCTCTATAGACACAAATTGGCCACAACTGAAAAGGTTATATAGACTTTGCTTGGTATCCTCTGTGCAAGCATATGGCACCAACCTTCCCTCCTATAATACTTTCTACTTAACTGGGTTTGATAATTCATTGAAACCAGCCACACAGAACGCAGACACTATATTCATAGTTATGAGATTTATTAAGGAAGTTAACAGGTTACAATTCAGGGTCAGAAATGCCTAGGGAACAGTCAGTTGTTCCAGTCAGTACAGCCTCTCCTCAGCCACCCCCACAGGCTTGCCTCTCTCTGCCCAGCCAATGTCGCAATTTAGGGCTGCTGATAAATGCCCAACGGACACCCACTCCATCAAATGCCTCAGCCTGAAGGCAATGAGGATCTCTGTGGGTTAGCAATCCTAGCTACACCCAGTTAAGTTCCTGTAGATACCCCACTCTGCAAGCAAGACTCCTGCCCAAAGTCACTCAGCTTTACTTGCTCCATGGGCTGGAAAGCCCACCACTTTGGTTCTCAGATTTGCTGTTGCTTCTCTGCTACTCCCCCAGTATCACAGCTTTCTGTCAGAGGTTGAGCAGGCTCAATGCATAGGGATCTCGCAGTCCAAAGAACATGCTCTATTCCTGGTTCTTTCTTCTAGATCACAAGGAGGGGGGGGACCTTTTTCTGCCACAATTTATAACATAATTGGAAGACCATGCAACATTATTAACTTAAAAATTACTGCTATATTTGGTCAAACACTTAATTACTACATCTTTAATGTGGCACTGTGGGATAGAGCACTGGACCTCAAGGTTGGTTTGACCCACAAGGTCAGGGGTTCAAACTCACCAGCTGCTCCTGTACCTACATATGGCACTATGAGTCGGAACTGACTCAACAGCACTTAGTAACAACAATGTGATGGCTGGAACTGTGGTTGCCTTGGCAGGGACAGATCAAATTATTTCACAAGTCTAATATGGGGGTGTTCCCCACCCCTGTTCTAGATGGTAGTGAGCTCCCTCATCCTGTTTCTGAGATGGCTCATTTTAAACCCATAATAGAGTTCCAAATTTTCACAATTACAATGAACTGCTTAACATCCAAAGTTAAATCATGTCATCCTAAGATCTTTTCCCACCTCTTTCTTACCCAGACCTATCAGGAAAAGAGTCATTTGATGACAAGGATGAAAGAAGCATATTAAATAATTCACTATAAGCTATATTGTGGTAGTGACACTTTGGTTTCTACCTGTAAAAGGTAGCTTGTAAGAATGTGTCGGGGTCTGACCTCGACATAGTTGTCACGAGTTTTTGGTTCACGAGGAGGGGAGATCCAGCGGCGATAGGGATAGCGAAAGAATACACAGACAAACAGAAGAAGGGAGACAATGAGGCACCCCAAAGCCAGGGTGGATACATCACTGGTGGGCAGGCTTGGGACTACAGGCATCATGGCCTCTGCAGGCAGCGACTCACTGCCCTGCAATCTTTAATGCATGCCTTCCAACCCGTAATGCACCGCAATCTTTACTCCATGCCTTCCAACCAGTAATGCACGCCTGGGGAGGCTCCGGCCTCTGTTTTATTTAGGGGAGGAGTTTCACACCAAGCTGGGAGGGACTAAAACAGGATACAGCTAACATCAGTAATTTTCCAGACATTCAGGTAACTACATTGTACTTCACTGGTTCGAATCCCAGGCCAGCAACTTGGATTCTCAGGCCCAATTAACATATCTATAGCCCCTGAGGTCAGTTGGGGGAAGGTAAGAGTTCTGCAGGAGCCGCCCAGGTGAATGGGCTGCACCTGGAAAAGGGATTAGGGAGGATGGGTTCTTTGTCTATAGAACAAAGAACCGAGAAGTAGCTAAGATACTTTTAGTTAATCCTTTGGAGAAAGGTTTAACCTTGCAACCTTTAGTCTCGGCTTTAGGAAAATATCACATTTATCTGTGGATTTTCAAAGGCTCCAGTGTATTAATTTAATATATATACCTGAATATTAAGATGAAAGCAATTTTCCATTAACTGCCAGTGGCCTCATTTGTTACACTCAGCCCTAGAGGGCCTCGAACCTCTGACTAGTCTTACACGGTCTGCAACAAGAATGAACTTTTGTAATTCTGGGAAACCTAGGAACTTCTTTGGAGGGCTTAACCCTCCCAGAGTTCCTTTTTTATTGACAAGTGTCTAGATACCTTCCAGGTATCACCACAGTTATTGTTACTTTGTTACACAGTGTCTGTTAAACAAAGAAGCAGCAGCTAGACATTATGATCCTCATCTGGTCCCATACATAGACTGTGTGATTTAGGGAATACATGTTGTTGCTATTTCTGTGAAGTGCCAGTGAGTCAGTTCTGACTCATAGCAACCCTGCATAGGGTTTCCAAGGAGCAGCTGGTGAGTTTGAACTGCTAACCTTGTGGTTCACAGTCCAGTGCTGATCCTACAGCGCCATACCAGGAGTCCACATACATAAGTGAGGTCTAAGTGGGGCTTTCAGTCCATGTAGAATAAAGGCAGAGTCTATCAATGAGCATAAACATCTAAAGGGATACAATATAAGGCATAGCCAAGGAACAATTTCACTCTAGGCAGTGGTTCACAGAGAAAAAGAATGGGATGGCATGGTTTGAAAAGTCAGTTGAGGTCACCCTGTGAATTTTATACCTTGAATGTGATAGTGAATTTAAGAAGTTTGGTCTTTATCTTAAAGGCAGTGAGATACCTCTGAAATTTTTGTAGTCCTGGTATAGTGATATCCAGTAAATGTCACTTTTTAGGACCATGAATAGCATAAGATTGCATTGGGAATGGGTGCAGACAACACAAAAGGCTTTTATTCCTGGTTTCATCCTGTAGTTACCAAAGGTAATATAACCTTTGCAGCTGTGGCCAATTTGTTTATAACAAAATTTTTGTTTATAAACAAACAAACAAAAACTCCTCACTACCAGTGAGTTGATTCCAATTCATAGCAAATCTAAATAGGACTTCCAACACTATAATCTTTATAGGAACAGACAGCTTCATCTTTTACCCAAGGAATGGCTGGTGGGTTTGAACCATTGACCTTGTGGCTACAGTGCAATGCCTAACCACAGCACATAGAAAATGTTTTCAGGCTCCCTAGGAGTACTACTGTGGCACTGTGGAATAAGCACTGGATTGCTAATTGCAAGGTCAGTGGTTCAAACCTACAATTCATTCCTCAGAAACTCTACAGGTTCATTAGAGTTAGAACCAACACAATGGCACTTGACAACAGTAATCAAAAACAAAAAAAAAATTTTAAAACCAACAAACAAAAATGAAGACAAAAGGAAGATATTTCTGTTTTTACGCTAACAAAGGAATAAAAATCTGTCAAAACCCAGATTTAGAAGAACACAGGGAAATCATTACTCTTATGGATAATCAGTGGAATAAACTGATAGAAACTTTCTGGAAAACATTTAGTTGTAAAAGGCCTTTTGCAAGTGTGTTGTCCTTGGTTCAGTAATTATAACGTATTTGTATTAGGATGTTTATTACAGTGTTCCTTAATTATAAAAATGAAAGTGGATACAATTTAAATGTTCCATTGAGGAATGGATTAAATAATGCATAGCACATTTATTCAACAGTATACCAGGCAACCATTCATGAAGATGACAGAAATGTGTATTTTGGACACAAATTGAATGAATAAATCAAGGTACCAAATAGCATGTGTGCTATGGTTGTGAATCCATGAGGAAGGACAGCTGAGAAACAGGATTTTTTAAGCAGGATTCTCTGATGCACCTGATTCAGGAGCTCCTGAATCCTAAATGTGGTACTCCTTAGACTGTGATACCTCCCACCTCATGTGAGTCTTCTGGTATATACACTGCTTCTGGTGTTGGTGGTTATGTGCCGTGGAGTCGGTTCCGACACATAGCGACCCTGTACAGGGTTTCCAAGGCTGTAAATCGTCATGGGAGCAGAAAGCCTTATCTTTCTCCGGTGGAACAGCTGGTAGTTTTGAACCGCTGACCTTAAGGTTTGCAGTCTAATTCGTAACCACACTGCTTCTAGAGGTTGAGCATCCCCAGAGATTCTTTCCATTTGCATTTCACTTTGAGAAAAATCCAAGCTCTCTTCCTTCACTTTACTATAGAAAGTAATTAAGGCACATGGTAGAGAGTTAGACTTTTAATAAATTTACAAATAAAAAAGTGTATACTGAAGATAGATTTTAGGTAGATAGATAGATGGATAGACAGATAGACAGACTACCATTAAGTCAACATTGAGTTATTAAGTCAACATAACAACTCTATGCACAACAGAACAAAATGCTGTCGAGTCCTGTGCCATCTTCATGATCACTGGCTACCCAAATCCATCAAGGTGGCTGCTATGCCAATCCTCCTCACCCAGGGTCTCTTTCGCCCCTCTACTTCACTAAGCATGATGTCCTCCTCCAGCGATTTATCCTTCCAGATGTCCAAAGTAAGCAAATCAGACAATGTTCTGTTTTATCCAAAAGGTTTTCCACTGGCTTCACAGAATTAAATCACCAGGCCTTTCTTTCTCATCTGTCTAAATCTGGAAGTATCACTGAAATCTATCCACCACGGGTCACTCTGCTGGTATTTAAAATGCCAGTTGCATAGTTTACAGCAACAAAAAAAACATGAAAGGCAGCACAGTATAACAATCTGACAAATGGGGAAGGTATATATGTATGTAAGATGTAACAAATTTTAAACAAAAAATTAAGGGATCACTCCAGATGGTCCAACATCCAAGTGACATGCACATTTCTCCGTATTATTGCAGCCTTGAAATAAAAATACTTCTTATAATTGATAGTATCTTAGATTTTGATTCAGAGAAGCAGCAGTATTGAGATAGTTGTTGTGACCGAGAAGAAGCTCCGGTAGTGTAGTGGTTACGAATCGGGCTGCAAACTGCAAGGTCAGCAGTTTGAAACTACCAGCTGTTCTGCAGGAGAAAGATGAGACTTTCTGCTCCCATAAAAATTTACAGCCTCAGAAACCCTGTACAGGGTCGCCATGAGTTGGAACTGACTCCACAGCACACAGCCACCACCACCAAACATTCATGAAAATGACTAGAATGACTGTCATTTTGGTTGGAAAAATAAAATATCCAACAGACAACAGCAGAACACTCTTTTAATCAGCAGAAATCATATGTTGTGAGGAAGGAATAGGAGCAGTCGAGAATCAAACATGTTTAACAACATCCCCAAAGCAGGACTCACAAAGAAGACTTTTCTCCATAATTGCAAAATATTTTTTATAGAACCAACAGCCAAAGTGATACTGCATGGAGAAGCAAAAGAATTAATGACTTGGAGTTTAAAAAGTGTTCAGAAGCAATGGATTCTGAATGTGAATAAGGTATCACAATAACCCATCTGACTTATCTTATTATGCCAATATATGTTCCTTTCAAAATATACACAGGACAGATCAATGATACATTTGATATTTTATTATATCTAAACATGTGGCACTATAGGATAAGCATAGGACTGCTAACCACAAGGTCAGTGGTTCAAATCCACCAGCTGCTCCTCAGAAACCCTATATAGCGCCTCTATGAGTCAGAACCAACTTTGATGGCACTTAACAACAATAGCAATAACAATTAACATGTAATAAAAATAAAACTAATATTCAAAGTGATAAAAAATTCAGTTTCATTCCAAGCATTTTTTTAGTAACACAAAATATGTCTTATTTCATTATCAAAAGCATCTTAGATTAAATGAAATACAGTAACACACATTCTATAAAAGAAGAATCAAGAAAAGTAAATGAAAGAATTTACAATGTTTAATGGAATATAAGACTCCTTGATGCTGGCACTTTTAAAAATTGTACCAGAATTAGCAGAATGTTTTCTGCACAATCAATTTATAACTAACACCTGGTTTAAGGGTGACAAAATATATTCTGACTTCAGAGATGTTAAATTCTGGGGGGATATTTTACTTTGGAATTAATGACATTGATAATATAAGAAAAATTCCTAGAATTTAAGAACAAGACTCCATAGAAAATACCTATTGAGTTTCCCACACACAAAGAATTAGAAATGACCTGCACAAAGTCACATTATATTGAAATTTCCAAAATCCAATGAATAATAAAATGATGATAAAGGTTTCCAGAAAGAAAAAAAAAGGTCACATTTAAAGGGTCAAGATTCATATAGCAGCAGAATTCTCAATGACTAAAATGGCAATACAAAGACAATGAAATATGCCTTGAAATTTTTTAGGGAAAATGACTTCCAACAAGAATCCTCTATCCATTGAAAATACCCTTCAGATGTAAAACAGAATAAACACATTCTCAGATCTAAAACGTCCCAAAGGAAGGGATTGAACCAAGAAAGAGTAAAATAAAGAAATCAGAAAAGAAAGATCCAGCAGAGGAAAGAAGTAAAGAAATCTGTAGAATGATTATACTGCGCATGCTATTAGCTAATCTCCACTTCCTTTTCACTGAACTCAGAGCAGGCAGTTCCCAGCCTCTTTGTAATAAGGTGTGACATCTCCATGACGGTTGTTGCTGTGTGAGTCAGTTTCAACTCATAGCTACTCTATATTGGGTTTCCTAAGAAGCTCTGGTAACGTAGTGGTTACGAATCAGCCTGCTAACCTCAGAGTCATCAGTTCGAAACTACCAGCTGTTCCGCCGGAGAAAAGCTTTCTGATCCCGTAAAGATTTACAGCCTCACAAACCCTGTAGTGTAGTTATGAGTTGGAACCGACTCCATGGCACATAACAACATAGTGTTTCCTAGGTATGGTTGGTGCGTTGACCTTGTGGTTAACACTCCAGTGCCTATCCTACAGTGCTGCACCATGACTCCCATGACTAGATCATAAAATTCTCCCACCTTTTCTCTAAATCCAGGTACCCTCCCATAACCCCATTGCTATTAAGTTGACTCCAAATCATAGTAACCTTAAAGGACAGAATTGAACTACCTCACAGGGTTTCCAAAGCTATATTCGTTACAGAAGTAGATGGCCACATCTTTCATCCATAGACTCAGGTACTGCAATAGTAATCAATAGAAATGCTTCTCTCTGGGATCCCTGAGTGACTGCAGACTCAGCCCCATCCAGCTGAAGCGGGAATTAGAGCCTCTGCTCACTCCTGCCCCACTCATATGGCATTCCTGCATGAATAAGACTTGTATTTCTGTTGCACTTGAGCCACTGTAGATTCTTGGAGTACATGTTATCCTAACGCCCGTCATTCTAATTTAGATATAGAAGAAACATCCAAAAATGACAAAAGTGAGCAAATGCATGGGCAGCTCCAGGATGCACATAACCAACAAAAACATGGCATACATAGATATTAGTCTGATGAGTTTTTTACATATTAAACAAAGATTTGCAATTTTGCTTGAGAGTTTGAAGGTGGAACAGTGAGAGATTCTTTGAAGACTGTGTAAAAGAAAATATACAAAACTGTTAGGATTCTTGGGAAAATAAAAGGATTTCTAAGAAAAGAAAAGAGATAATAACAAAGCAAAAAATTCATCTGTGAGTGGTAATTATACAGTCATAAATGTAGTGGTTATGAGTTGGGCTGCTAACCCCAAGGTAAGCAGTTTGAAACTACCAGCTGTTCTGAGAAAGAAAGATGAGGCTTTCTGCTCCTGTAAAGATTTACAGCCTTGGGAACCCTATGCTAGGTCGCTATGAGTCGGAACCAACTCCAGGCACATAACCACCACCAATGATTTAAAATTTAAATGAAGGAAACAAAATGAGTGAGTATACGTTGTGTGTGTGTGTTTATGTGTTTGTAATTGGCTATCGTAAGAAATAAGCATATGGAGAATAAAACTGTAAATCAAGGAGGAGTAAGATAAGACAATATAAACAGGTACACATGAATATGCAGTAAACTGAAGATAAATGTTTCTAGGCAGTTGTGATTCTGGATGGTAAAGGGTAGAACAGGGGATCGTTGCTTTTAGTTGATATTTTAAACTATTAAAGTCAGAATTTAATGAACTTTCAACATGCATTGCGTGCTTGAATGAACAAAATATTAAATTCGTTTGCTTTACGTTAAATTATAACTCTTCAGAATGGCAGCACTAGTTATCTCATGTTGATTAGAAGCCCTAATTGGCTGCTTTATATGCTTCTGATTGCTGTAAAAAGACATAATTATAAAAATAATGGGCTTGGCAAACAATCTTTCACAACAAGGGAGTTAAAGAAGAGAAATAATAATGGCTGTGAAACTAAGTTAAGATCTGTCGTAATCCCCTCTTTTTCCAAAGGAGAAAATTTCAACTCTTCTGGAATCTACCATCTTCTTCAATGAAAGTAAACTCCAAGCTTCTAAGGGGAACAGTGAAACAAGAGTCTCCATTTGGGAAAATATCGGGCTGCGAACCTTAAGGTCAGCAGTTCGAAACTACCAGCTGCTCCGCGGGAGAAAGATGAGGCTTTCTACTCCTGAAAAGATTTACACCCTCGGAAACCCTGTACAGGGTCGCTATGGGTCAGAACCGACTCGACGGCACTTAACAACAACAACAACAACAAACTTCTAGTAGTGTTTGACTGTCAGATCTCTTCAATCTCCACCATAATCTTCCCCACGGATCTTCCTTCTCACAGGCACTTCCTACTTTCTGATGGTTGCTGTGATTGCTACTATACAATGGTTTGCTTTGGGAGTTGCTTCTTCCCACTTAAAGCTCTTGTCAGACTTTGACGGGCCCCTTAATTTTCATAAAACAGCTAAGACTGAGCATAAACCAACAAGACTTTCTAAAGTCTCCGAGCAATAACAAAAGAGATACAATAATCTGGATAATCTGATGGATAAACCATGCTCTTCTGACCTGACTTTGGGTCCATTTTAGCTACTGTCTCTTAAGTATTTACCATACCTAAGCTATTTTCTGCAAATCACCCAATAGAATATGGCACAGAGAAAAACAAGGCTTCTCTTTTTCAATCCACCTTCTACAACCCAAATTCATGGCTAAATACCCATCACTATAAAATTAACCTGAGGGAAACCCAGTATTCTTCCCACCCGGGTATGACTTTCCATTGTGACTTCCACAGGCCAAGTGCCCTAAGCATCCCAAGTCTAGAATGTCTGAAGAGAAGATGGCTGTAGTTTAAAGGACATTTCTTTTCACTAAACAACTGAACTCCTTTCCCAGCTACATAGAAAAACAAGTGGCAAAACCGAGGCAAGAACCTTGGTTATAGGCTCAAAGTCAAGCATTCTTATCACCATATCACATAATTTATTTTCCTTCTGATCAGCACATTGAGAGCATGGCGTTTATGTTATAAATAAGGAACAACTCATTATTTCAAATTGTATTTCAAGGAATAAGAACCTGTGGCCAAGAGGAATGGCAAAAATCTTTACTGAAGATTTTGTTATGAATCAAGCCAAACTTCATTATTTCTATGACATGGTCATTGACAATTCCATTCTAAGTCTAAGATGTGCAGAATCATATATTTTAATCAAAGTTTTTCTTAACAACTTAACAGAACCAAGGGAGTTTTTGTTTGTTTTTAATCTAGGAGGAAAATCTATCACTATACTGTATTATTTAATGAATCAACTCTTCTTGAAACTCTTTGCGTGCATTCTTTCTCCTTCACAGTGACGTTTACTTACCTTAGATGTTTTAGTACAGGAAGGTAACAATGGTTTGCTATTCAGTATTGCTCTCCTTTGTGAAAATTGACATTGATGACCACACTCAAAATTCCTGGTTGTGATGCTGACTTTTGTAAATGCTCTCCCATCATCTTGTTTACACGTTAATATTACTGTTTATAGAATGTATGTAACACCTTCTTTCGAAGCAGAATAATGCACTTCACATCCATTATTTCATTGATCTTAATAGTAACTCTTTGAAGTATGGAGAGAACTGTTACCTCACCCTATTTTAATGGCAACAATTTAACCAGGAACGATCCATTATCTTTCTTGATGTGGATAAACAACTTCAAAGTACAGTGCTTACATTAAATGCAGCATAAACTCTCAATGAAAGGGTACTTTTAAAATATCCTGAATAAGAATAGCAAGATAGAACTGTTGAAATTCAGCCATTTTTTTTACAAAATAAATATGTGTTAGGGTATTTTTCATAAATGACATTAAAAAGTTGGTGACAATGAAATAATTCTACATGTTGTTGTTGTTATGTGCCATGGAGTCGGTTCCGACTCATAGCGACCCTGTACAGGGTTTCTGAGGCTGTAAATCTTTACGGCGCAGAAAGCCTCATCTTATTCCTGCAGAACAGCTGGCAGTTTCCAACTACTGACCTTGTGGTTTGCAGCCCGATTTGTAATCACTATGCTACCAGAGCTACATATACATATATAAATTTAAACACAAATTGTTGTTGTTGTTGTTAAGTGCCATCCAGTCAGTTCCAACTCATAGTGACCTTATATAGGGTTTCCGGTGAGTGCGTAAGTTTGAACAGCCAACCATGTGTTTAGCAAAACAGTGCTTATCCTACAGTGTCACACCTTTTAGGGCCTTAGTAACCCTACAGGGCAGTTCTAGTCTCTCTTACAATGTCATTATGAGTATGAATTAACTTGAAAGCAATGGATTTAGTTTGGCTTTGAGTACTGTCATCTCATAAAATCATAAATGGAGATTTCTTTAAAATAGCTATCAATTTTTATTTGCACTCATTCTAGAAGGTGCAGTCATTTAAAGTTTTATATCAGTTGCCACTTTGTGTCAAGATAGCTAACTTGCACAGGTTATGTAAGGTAATCTTGTCATAATTTCCTCCTACAATGAACAATCATTAATTTAACTGTGACATTCTAAGATATCAGAGAATGAAAATACTCTATACTATTGATTTTTGAAATGCAGTGCTCTATTCCTTGTTGTGGAGTCCTGATGTGGTGCTGTACAATTAGTACTAGACTGCAAGGTTGGTTTGAACCACAAGGTCAGTAGTTCAAGCTCACTAGCCACACCTGGGAAATCCTGTACAGGGTCGCTATGAGTCGGAACTGACAGATTGCTTAACAACAACCTTTATGAAAGCAGATTACTACATCTTTCTTCCACGCAGCATCTATTAGATTCGAAGTGCTGACCTTTCCTGTAGTGGCTAAGCACTTTAAACACTGTGACACCAGGGTTCCTTGATAACACCAGGATTATTATTTAAATTGCTGATAAATATTCTTCCTATGCAATGACAATGATGATTGTTGTCACAGGTTGAATGGTATCTCCCAATATGTATTATAAATTCTAATCCCTGTACATGTGGATATAATTCTAGCTGGAAATAGAGTTTTTTTGTTAATAAGCCTATGTCAGTGTAAGTGTTGTTGTTAAATGCCCTTGAGTCAGTTCTGACTCGTAGAGAACCTGTATAGGTTTTCAGAGTGGCTAGTGGGTTTGAACTGCCAACTTTGTGGTTAGCAATTTAGTGATTCTCCGACAGTGCCACACCAGGGCTCTAGTGTACAGTGAGTCTTAAACCAATTTCTTTTGAGGTGTGAAAGGAGCATCTTAGGCACAGAAACAAGCCAGGGCAAGTTGGAGAAAATTGATGTCATGTAACGATTGTCAAAGAACCAGGGAACAGAAACAAAAATGAGATCAGAACCTTCCCTCACTGTCAACAGAGAGAAAAAATCTTCTCCCTGAGCTGTTGCCCTGAATTCAGCACTCTATTCTCTCAGATTGTGAGAACATGCATTTCTATTTAAGGTTATCAATTTATGTTATCTCTGTGGAGTCCTGGGGTAGCACTAGGATAAGCACTAGACTGCTAGCAATAAGTCTGGTGGTTCAAACCCACCAGCTGGTCCTTGGAAACCCATACAGGGTCATTATGAGTCAGAACCAACTCAATGGTAGCATTAAGAAACTGTAACAGTTGTTTGTTCAAAATCCACTTTCTCCTTCCCCTTAATATAAAAGAATCTTTATGTTTGGAGAATAACCACTTTTCCCATGTTAAAATCAAGCAATCAACAAACAAATCCTGTATCTCAGACTTCCCTGTAGTTAGGGGTTGTCAGTGACATAGCACTGACCTATAAGGTATTAGTAGAAGTCTACCAGATGAGTGGTACAAATAATGCATTTGACTACTAAGATCCAAGTTCATCACAGGCACCTTGAAAAAAAGGCCTGGCCATCTACTTTTTAAAAATCAGCACTGAAAACCCTATAGAACACATTTCTTCTCTGAAACACACGGGGTTGCCATAAGTCATAATAAACTTGATGGCAACTGGTCTGGGTTTTACCAGATGTATCCTCCCAACAAGCTATCACTTGCTTATTAAAAAGGACTGAATTATTTTTTGCCTACTGTCTTGTGCCCAACCACTTCTGCCTGAAGATTTACCAACAATTTCCCACCAGAAGAAATAAAATCCATAAACTAATGAGAGTGAAGCAGAAAGCAAGAAGGAGCCTGAATCCTTGTTAACCTCCTTGTGCAGTTGCCAGACAGCCTTGGACAAGACATTCTACGACATCAGAAAAATAAAACAAAAAAACCTACTTCCATCCAGTAGATTTTTGACTCATAGCAAAACTACAGGGCATAGTAGAGCAGGACTGTAGAGTTTCTTTTAAGACTTTACAGTTTATAAATCTTTACAGAAGCAGTCTGCCCCATCTTTTTCCCCTCATGGGTTTGAAATATCAAATTCAGTTAGCAGCTGAGTGTTTTAACCACTGCACCCCCAAGGTTCCTAAGAAAAAGAAACTCCTTGCCTATTGCAGCCATTTTATAACCAATGTTCTGTTGCTTTCAGATGAATGCAACCTTAACTGATAAAATATCACAAATAGATCTTAATTGGATTCTTCTTTTTCTCTCATCATCTTGTTTAATTCAAAAATTAAATCCCTGCACTTGGAAATAGTTCCCATCTATTATATCCATTTACTATGAATGACCATTCTTCATTAACCTTTAAATGCCTCCTCTAAAACTAGTTCTCAGCCATGCAAAAGTGTGAAATCAGGAGCTGGAATCTGCTAGAAACAACTTACACTGAAAAGTAAAGATGACAACTCATTCTGCTATATACTTTTGCCTGTACTCCAAATAGGGAAAATATACTTTTTCCAAGATTCATTGGTATTCTTCAGATGTATCTCCACTTAACTGAAGATCATAGCTAAGTAGGAGGTGTGATTCACAAAAATAGAGTTTTCCTCTTATAATTTTCACCCATTGAATAAAATTTAAAATATTATCTATGCAATATACAACAGAAAGTCTTGGAGTCTCATACTTCTCTTCATGCAGAGAATGATAAAATAGAAATTTTACCATTTATCCAAAATGTTCACACCCAAGCTTCTTCAGAATGAAAAGAGTTGCATAGGCTTGCTTCAATTTTGCATTCTAAGTGCAATAATTACAAAGATCTATAGACACCGATTTTACACTTCAAAAATGTAAATATGAAAAAAAATGTGAATATGTAAAGTTATAGCAATGACTTTATATATTCAGTTGGGAATGTGTTTAGCTGGGAGTAACAGAAAATCTAACAAATAGTAGAAGGAACAATTAGTTTATTTTTCTTATGAAACAAAGTCTGGAGGTAGACAGGGCAAAGCTGCTATAACTACTGTAAGGCATCATCAATGATCCACGCTACATCTCTCCTTCAGCTTCTTCTTCCTATGCGTACAGTTCTATCCCTCATGATTGCAAACTTGTTGCTCACCTAAAGGCAGGGCATCTCTTCTCCATGGAGAAAGTAGGGGTTAAATTTTCTAAACAATTGGGCTACAAGTTCAGATTTTTAAACATTCCTGTTTTATGTTTTTTTTAAAGTACCATCATATCATCACAATATATTAAAGCTATTTTCCCATTTGAAAAGAGTACTGAAAATTCATGCCTCGCTTTTAATTTTTAAAAAATCGTCTCAAAAGGACTGTCTGATTTCCAAAAGAAAACATACGATTAGGAAATCCTTAGAAATCCGAATAAATAAGCCTTGTCATTATTTAATTGAAAGAATATAGGCTCCTGTATGGTCTCTCAAAATCTCCATTTTCTTACATATAGGACAATGAGGTTGAATCAGACAGTTCAAGTTCAGTTCTGAAAATGGTATCATTCTATGAGTGCCATAAACCAGGGGAGCCAAAGAATCCTGCTTATCTTTTCCTTAACCTACTCAAAATCAGCAAGTTATTTGTACAAATACTGTCATTTATTTTCTGTGAGATTTAAAGTATCCATCTGAGAAAGGTTTTTTTGTGTTTTGTTTGACACATTTCTAAGGAGGTGGAGATGGATAAAAGGTACTAATATTTCTCAAATGCTTTAGGACAGCCTGGAGAAAATATTCCATAGAGCAAATAACACATATGCAGATTTCTTTCTTAGATTCTACTGATAGGGTGTAACTTGACATTTAATTATTCAATTACAGTAAAATTAGTTAACTTTATTTAAATAAACTGCATTCCAATTTTTTAAACAGATACTGAGACTATATCTAGAACTAAAACTACAGAAAAACAATTAAGTTAGTGTTGTCAACCATGTTAATAGAAAATGTGGCTGAGAAGTTAAACTAGTTTTATAAGCATATTCTTCTGTCCCGGAAAGATGGTGTACATTAATCTTGACCTGCTCTTTCCCACTCGAAATAATGCAAGAGGTAACCAAAAAAGGTTTTTTTTTTTCTGAGAGGTAACTCAGAAAAGTATAAAGAGGGAGGTGGACTAGTTAATGACCGCAAGACTCAACAGCAAATGGTGACCCAGACCTAAAGACGTCCCCCTTTCAACCCAACTAAAAAAGATGATGCAAGATGATTGTCTTTGGAATTCTTCCAGCAACATCAGGTTTCTTGGCAATACCAGTAGGGGAAATCCTGCCACAACAGACTTGGAAATGCAGGTCAAATAATTTTTTGTCATACCTAGAGGCACCAGGAGGCCTGAAATGAGAAAACAGATAGTAAAGTGGAAGATCTACACCCTGAAGATGATGCAGAGAAATTGAATCACTCATTCATTGCTGGTGGGAATATAAAATGGTGCAGCCACTCTATAAAACAATTTGGCATTTTCTCATAACACTAAACAAGTAATTCTTTGTGTATAACAACAACAAAACAAACAAGTCATTATCCTACAGCTCAACAATTGAACTCAACAACAATTTGAGCATTTATTCCAGAGAAAGGAAAACATATTTTCACACAAAATCCAGCATAGCAGTCTTATAACAGCAAAAACTGGAAACAACCCAGATGTCCTTCAGCTGGCTGAACAAGCTGTGATACAGCTGTGCATGGAACACTACTCAGCAATAAAAAAGAATGAGCTATTGATACAACAACTTGAATGAAACTCTGAGGAATTATGGTGAGCTAAAAAAAAAAGTTATGAAATCTATGTTATATATATATATATATATATATATATATATATATATATATATATGTAGGTAAAAGTTATATAACATTTTTTAAATACCCAAATTATACAAATGAAGAACATATCAGTGATTTCTAGAGGTTAACAGTGAGGTACTAGAGCAGGAGAAAGGTGAATGTTTGTTGAAACTTTCTGCATTTTGACTGTTCTGTATAGTAGATGCACAAATCTTCACATGTGATAAGACTGCAGAGCTAGTCTCATACACATACAAATGAATATATGAAAAACTGGTGAAATCTGAATGAGATCTATAGATTGTATCAATGCCAATTTTATGGATGTGAATTTGTATTCCTTTTCAAGGATTATTATTGAAGAAAAGTGGGTACATAGGATTACAACTGCATGTTAGTCTACAATTGTCTCAAAAGGTTTCACTAAAAACAAAAATGAGTGAAAGTTGTGGAGAAGTAGGTTTCTCACATAGTCTCGCAATATCACCTTACAGAGTGATACTTATTAACTTAATAGTAAAACAAAGTTTCAAAAGAGAAATTGGGTAGATACCACCTTTTAAGTGAGATACTTAGTGAGGACTAATGGGACAACCTGCGTCTCCTGCTGATGCATTGAGAAGTATGCTCACCTGTGTAGGTATCTTCTGACTAAAAATGTTTGACTGGAAGCGAATCAAGGGAGTTGATAACTGGACAGTTCCAGCATGTGCCACATTCTATAAAACAAACTGTCATGGACGAACGTGGCAAATAGGTTAACGGAACAAAAGGCAAAGAAAGGAAGGAAGGGAGACAGAGGGGTCTATATAATTAAATATAAAAGCAATCTGTGAAGGGATTGGGGAGGATAAATAACTGAAAGTAGTCTGTTTTCTGGGTGGACACATTCACAGACAAATTTCTTATTCCACCACCAAGGCAGACTAAGCTAATGTGACCCAAATTCCCTGGTGCTAGAAACACATAGACATTAAGATAAAATAAGATCAGCAAAATAAATGGTTTCAAATTGTTAAACTATTTAAGAAAATGAAAATCCTATAGTATCAGAAAAGAAGCAAATGTCACAATACATAGTACATAAATCAGCACTACAGATGCCCAAAGAGATACCGAACTTAAACAGGCATTAATGGCTAACTGTTGTTGCTATTAAGTGCCATCAAGTCGGTTCTGACTCATAGAGACCAGTATAGGGTTTCCAAGGAGCAGCTGGTGAGCAGCTGGTAAGCTTGAAATGCTGACCTTGTGGTTAAACTGACTTTGCAGTCCATCGCACTAACCCACAGCACCACATCAGGACTCTAGTAACTGACTTGTTAGCGGTGGTTATGTGCCGTGGAGTCGGTTCCAACTTACAGCGATCCTATACAGGGTTTTCGAGGCTGTAAATCTTTACAGGAGCAGAAAGCCTCATCTTTCTCCTGCGGAACAGCTGGTCGTTTCCAAGTGCTGACCCTAAGGTCAGCAGGCCGATTGGTAACCACTCTACTACAGGCTGAGAATTTCATGTGGGTTTTAGAACATATAACTTGGTGGGAAGGACTGGAGTTAGTACTTCTTCATAAAGCCAGAACCCTGGAAAAATTGATGTTTTATATAAAAAGAACTAGAAACCTTACTTGGGCAATGAGCAATAGAAAAAATAGCTTGGCTCTGGTGTGGCACTGTGGGCTAATGTGTCAGACTGCAAAGTCGTTTGAACAGCAATGTCAGTGGTTCAAGCTCACCAGTTGCTCGTTGGAAACCCTATACAGGGTAGCTATGGGTTGGAATTGACTCAAAGGCACTTAACAACAACACCAATAAAAATTTTTTTTTTTTAAAGTACTCTTTGAGTTAAACCCCTAGACCTAAACATTCACACAGAGTTTGAATTTATATTACCTGCATGGTAATATAAATATAGAATCAACTCAGGAGACAATGACATAATGTCTTCAAAGTGATAAGAAAAATAATTGTAAACTTATAATTTTGTTCCCAGGAGCTCTGGTAACATAATCGTTATGAATCAGGCTGAGAACCCAAGAATCGCATGCCAAGAAATTAATGTAAAAGCTGATTCCAGACTAATGAACCCCCCTAGACCGTTCTACAGAAGCAATCACAATATCATTCTATAGGAAAACTTTCATAAACTGGGAAAAATATGACTCCTGGCTGGAGATAACCCATAATTCAAGTAACAAACCACATGAGGGAATTATTCACTATGAGGAAGAACCATCAGACCCCAACACTGGGATGAGTAAATCCAGTGAAAGAGACTATTAAAGAAGTACAGGTGCAATGATTAAAGAAGTAAAATTAGGATAGAACCCCTAATGAAAATATAAGAACTGAGGGGGGCAAAAAAACCCAAAAAGATATGAAAACACATTAAATTACACTTCTAGAAATAAAAGATAAATCACAGTTCAGTAAACAATTTAAACAATAGACAAGTCACCAATGAGGAAAGGATTAGTTAACTAAAAATAAATGGTTCTCAATAATTAATGAAATGCCTCTTTAGAATATTTCTTAACTGATTGTAATGCAGAGGTAACTGACATGAGAGGTAGAACAAAAAGGTTTAACATTAGTAAGAATTCCAGAGAAAAGAATGGAATGGAGAAAAAAGATAACAATATATGAAGACATAACACTACAGATTTTTAAGATTTCAAGCAACAGAACAGTCATTTGATTAAAGAAGCTCAAGAAATACCAGGAAGGAAAAATAAAAACAAATTCACATCTAGTTATGTCATGTTGAAACTGAAGAATATCAAAGACACCAACGAACACTGAAGAGTAATCTTCAAAGCAATCAAGGCACAAGCCACTCATGATTAACAAAAGCAGTCACTTCAAAGTGATGAGAAAAGTAATTTTGAACTTAGAATTTTGTTCCCAGACTATATATTATTCAAATTTTAGAATGAAATAGAGTTTAAAACCAACAAACAACAAAAGCTTAATATGTGTATGCACATAATGGCATTATTATGCCATAATATGCGTACACATCCATAAGAAGGGATTTGAATCTAGAGGAAGGATACAAGGAGCAATGTAAGAAAGGGCAGTGCAGGTAAGCCTGAATAAATGATCATTGACTGGAAAAAAAAATATGGAAAACTCTAATTACATGAAAAAGAAAAAAGGACACAGGAATGTAAACTATGTGATAGAACTGTGCATTATGATGGAATAGAGAATGGTGGTGGTGGTGGTTGTGTCCTGACTTCCGACCCATAGTGACCATATTTCTGATAGCCCTGGTCAGCAGTTCAAATCTACCAGCCTCTTTGTGTGATAAAAATGAGGATTTCTGCTCCCGTAAAGATTTACAGCCACAGAAATCCTATACAGGGGTCACTATGAGTCAGAACCAACTCAGTGGTACACAAGTACCAACAATCATAGGGTTTCTCAGGGTGTGCATTAATGCACTGGACTGCAAAGTCAGTTTGAATGGCAAAGTCAGAAATTCAAGCTCACCAACCATTCCTCCAAAACCCTATACAGGGTTGCTATGGGTCAGAGTTTATAACCTCATATGCATGCGAAAGCTGGACAGTGAGTAGGGAAGACCATAAAAGAATTGATGCCTTTGAGTTATGGTGTTGGAGGAGAATATTGAAAGTGCATGGGCTGCCAAAAGAACCAACAGATCCATTTTGGAAGAAGTGCAGCCAGACTGTTCCTTACAAGCCAAGATGGCCAAACTTCGTCTCTCCTACTTCAGACATATTGTCAGGAGGGACCAGTCACTAGAGAAGGATATCATGTTTGCTAAGGTGGAGGGTCAAGTGGCAGCATCGATGGACTCAAGCATGGCAACAGTAGTGAGGTTGGCTCAGGATCGGGCAGTGTTGCATTCTGCTGTGCATAAGGTTGCTATGAGTAGGTACCGACTCGATGGCACGTAACAACACAACATGGGTCAGAACCGACCACGACACGTAGCAACAACAGCAACAAATCTTTACAGGAGCAGAAAACTTTATCTTTTCCCCAGTAAGATCGAAATGCTGAACTTGGAGTTAACCGCACAACTCCTAACCTGAGATGTCACCATAGCTCTTCTAATATGGAGAATAATCAGAATTAAGACATTTTAAGTATTAGTCAAGGAGTTCTGGTGTGGCGCTATAGGATTGGCACTGGACTCCTAACCACAAGGTTGACAGTTCAAACGCACCAGTCACTTGAAAACACCATATAGGGTTGCTATGAGTCAGAACAAACTCAACAGCATTGCCACACCTTTCTTCCAAAGAGCTGCTGGTGGATTTGAACCACAGGCTTTTCGATTATCAGTGGAGCATTTATCCACTGTCAATGGAGCATTTATCCAGGGCTCCTTAAAGTACCTCAATAAGCCCAGAGTCCAGAAAGAATGTTAAAACTAGGAGAGACAGAAGGAAGAGAAGGAAGGACATGAGAGTGCCCCTTCATTAAGAAGGGCCACTGCATTTTGAAACATGTAAGTCATAAAACTGGGTAGCTGGCTCTGAAATGAAGCGTGTTTTTGTTGTTGATGTTGTTGTTAACTGCAGTTGAGTCGTTTCCATCTCATAGCGACCCTGTATAGAGTTTTCAAAGAGCAACTGATGAGTTTAAAGTGCCGACTTTGCAGTTCAAATCAACCTTGCAGTCCAGTGCTTTATCTCACAGCACTATACCAGGACTCTGATATGAAGTTTAGTGAGCTGGGTTTTTGTTTTTGCTTTTTTTTTTTTTTTTAAAGGATAGCCCTTGTTATCAACACCTGAAGAAAAATGGGGAAGGCAGGAAAAATGAGCAAAGGGAGAAGTCAAGCTACAACCCAAGTCATACAGAGAGCTCTAGAACTGGGGTGTCCTTCAGAGTTGGCTTGGGCTGAGAGGTCCGGGCCTTTATACTTCCAACAACAATGACAACTTCATGGATCAGTCACTGGAGATGGGCCAACCTGGAAGGGGCCATGCATAGGGAAAGGTCCTAAATTTAACTGAGGCAGTCCCTGAAGGGGCTGACCATGGAAGGCCATCTGCTGATAGAATTTCTAGTACTGAAGAAACAAGTCCTTCTTTAAATAAAGATTTAGCACATCACAAAAACCCATTGCTGTAGTCAATTCCAACTCATAAAGATCCTATGGGACAAGATGAAACTGCCCCATAGGGTTTCTATAGCTGCAGATCTTTACAGAAGCATGTTGCCACATCTTTCTCCTATGGAGTAGTGACGGATTTGAATTGCTGACCTTTCTGTTAGCAACAGAGCACTTTAGTCACCAACGCTCCTTCTGGCACTCCACGGTGTTCACTTGTTTTTGTTGTGTGCAATCAAGTTGGTTGCAACTCCTAGCAACCCTGTATAGGGTTTGAACCACCAACCTTTTGGTTAGCAGCCCAATGCTTATCCTACAGTGCTACACCAGGACTCCACAGTGTCCAGTATATCACCACAAATTGCTGTAATAACCAATACTCATAGGAACTCATTTGTCTGATGACCAACAACAGCTCCACATCTTCTAGAAGTGCGCTGCTTAAATTCTCATGAAAAGAGCAATGGTGAAGGTTGATGCTAGAATACAAGATAAATTCAGATTTTAACCTCCAAATCTTCTGAACTCAAGTTACTCATGTACCTCTTGCTTCCTACCCAAAGTAAACCAAATATGATATTAAAAGCAACTTTGGCCTCTTATTTAGTTGCTATTTTAAATCTTCAATTTATAAACCAAAATGAAAATATTAGTTCTATGTTTAGTACCATTATCAAACATGAATCCTTAGTTGTATATACACTGTATTTGTTATTGGTAGTAACTATAAATGTTATTAGTAAATACCTGCCATTAGATGGATAAATAACTCCGAGATTAGAAAACAGGATATGATTGATTCCTTTTACCTCAAACAAAAACCAACTCTATTCCAAAAGCGAATAAGCATGTCCAAGGGGTACCCTCTAGAGAAAATCTAGATAATTCACCTTTACAATATGTCAAGTCAGAAATATACTAAAAGGAAAATCAGTTGAGGAAAAAATTACAAGTAGACACACTGCGAAATTAGTTCACTCACAAATGTGATAACAGAGAGATAAACTCAATCAACCATGCCATCTTAACGATTCCAGTATAGTTTAAAATTTTACTTGTTTATGTATTTATTTTTTATTTACTTACCTGTTTACTTTAAATTAACCAATTGGAATTATGTCATTTAAAATAGAAACAGCTAGTGAATGTATTACTACTCAAGTCCTACAGTTACTTCTTAGAAGAGTTGAACAAGCCAATGTAATGTTGTAGACATATATTGACATTAAAAAAGGGCTTCTCTTTGGGGATGTCAGAGATAAATAAAGTAGCCTGAGAAGGAAGTACAACTGAATATCTTTTACCTGAAGTGAAATCCTTGTCCTAATACATTTTCTTAATTTATGTGCAGACCCTTCACTTTATACAGCTCCGGTTGTATTTAAAAACATATTGAAGTACCCAAATGGTTTGTATTTTTGTTTTCTGTCAGTTATTGACATATTGATTCTCTCTCAGTAAAAGGAAAGGGGGTCAGATGTAAAATTGGTATTTTTAGTATGCTCAAATCCAATCATTGTCTCTCTCTTAAACTCTGTTTTGTTTTTCAAAAAAAAAGGAAAGGGGAAGAGGGATGTGATCTACTTAAAATAATAATAATAATAATAACCAGCATCTGGACTTTTAGGTGTTTTTGTTTGTTTGTTTTTCTTTTCAATTTAATGTGTCTTTTAATTCAAGGGTTTCAAGCAGTGGAAACCTCTAAATGTACAAGTAAATGTAAACTGCAATGCAATGTAAAATGGGATGTAATTCAAGGCACAGGTCTTCTTTCATACAGATCTAAGCTGAAGAAGGCATAGATTGAACATTTCTGTTTATTAGCATCATAGATATGTGATATAAATATTATGTAAATGAAATTTTAGAAGAGCGCCTAGAAGTATTGCTTAAAATTTACCTCAGTTAAATTTGCCAGTATGTGTGTGTGAATACAGATGAGGGGGCTTCAAAAACTCCTGGAAAAAAATGGAATTAAAGGATAATGGGGTTTTTCCAGGAACTTTTTGGATCCCTCTCGTATAGCCCGTCATCTTTAAAATGAGTAAGACTGTAATTAAGAGCTAATTCCCCTGTGCTCTCCTCTTAATATTTGCCCGTTGGCTACAGTAGGTTCGAATTTTTGTTACACGTATGGCACCTGCACTGTAAGTCTGTGAAAAAGGAAAAGAAAGGAGCAAAATAGAAAAATGAGATAAGAAAATAAGCAGATATCTGGGGGGTGGGGGAGAGCACGAACCTATCTCCAGCCGCACTTTTCTTGTAGCTTAGAAAACACCAGATCCTGAACACAACACCAGACAGAGCTTGCCAAAAGTTTCTGGTAGATCTTTCTTGGTGCTGAGGTTTCGGTGCTCCCCACTTGGTGTCCAGCCATATGGGCATATTGGACTATCCTAGGAGCCAGCAAACTCTTCAGTACTTTAGTCTCCCTGGCGCCGGTTGTCAATTACCAGTCACCGCGCACCCATTTTATTAACCACTCTGGATGTTCCAGTCAGGCATCCTTCTGCCTTTTTCAATCCTCCCTCGGTTCTCTCTTCTTCTCAGTGACTTGCCTAAAGGTCCGAGGCCGGAGGCTGGCGCAGAGAATGAGAGAGCCAAAGGAAAAGGGACGGTTGGCAGATTTACAAGCGGAACAAGGAACCGGTCAAGAAGATCAACCTTGCACGGTGGCCCCATCCAGACCTTCCCCCTAGTCTGTCCCGCAGCAACCCACACTCTCCATTTCGCCCCCAAGACCGGATAAAGAAAAAAAAGTGGGAGTAATATCCCCCTAGCATCTTGTGCAGACCTTACCTCTGGCTACACTCACAGAAGCCGTCCTCCTCCTGCCTGAGGCGTCTCTGCTGCACCGCGCACCGCTGCTGCAGCGCTCTGGACACCCGAGCTCGAGCCTCGGTTCTGCCGGGTGCGTCTAGTCCGGGAAAGGCAAGCGAGCCTTCGAGCACTCGGAGGGAGTGGGGGTGGGGGGCAAGAGCTCAGCCCGGAAGACGCTTGCTTGCAGCCCGGCGGGCGACGAGGAGCCCGCAGCCGCCCAAGCAGTGCAGTGAGCTTAGGGAAGGAGCGCGCTGGCCCGGGCAGCTGCGAGGTGCGCCCGCGGACCAGCTGTCCAACTGGCTTGGGGAACCCGGGTTTGGGCAACACTGGCGGCGGCGACGCTGTCCTGAGCTCCTCTTTCTTCTATTGGCCTTCCAAACCCCTCGCTTCACCCCAGGGAGACAGCTTGTCCGTGGCACTTGGTCTGCAGCGCTGCGCTCCTCAGCCCAGTGCGGGTAATAACAATGTGACCGTTAGGCTCGGACTAGCTGCTGTGTAGAAGGTTGTAGCAGCAAAGGCCACCACCTGTCAATTCTAAGGAGCAAAGCACACCGTGCCCAGCGGCTGGCATCACCCGGACTCCCCACCCTGCTTATTTTCCTCTCCTACATACCTCGCCAACCCCCCGCAATACTCCACGGACACGATACTAGGGGAGTTTTGCAATATAGTCCTCTCTCCCAGCCAGGAGCTCACAGCTTATCCTTGGCTACCAGAATTGAAGAATTACGCACAGCCCTGCTTGCCTATCCAAAGCCAGCTGCCGAAAATCCTGGTTTGAACCCCACACTCGCCTCTCCCCTTTCCGGCCCCTCTACGCCCCCATTCATAATCCCAGCGGTCGTCTGCCACTACATACCCTCCCCCAGCCGCCCGCGTACGCTTGTATTCACCGCCCCTAGAATGTGTCAGTCACTCTCTATTCATCTGCCTTGAATACCGTACTAGAAGCACCGCAGCCTCGGGCTGCACAAAGGGGGTTAGAGGAGTGGGGTCTGTGCGCAGAGCCGAGTGGGGAGAGGCAAGCGTACTGGCGAGTGTGGCACGTTGCAGGGAGAGAGCGGGTAGGAGGGTGGGGGCCCTCTGCTCTCCTGTTGCACAAAGGAGCTACAGAATGAGATCAGCACTCATCTACTGAAGCAAGACGTCAGATCTCCCACCAATATACCCTGGGAGTGGGTCCCACAACTTAGGAATTCGTGTAACACAGTAGCAGGCACCGGGAACCTGCCTGACTCTGCTATAAGAACGCTTTTGAGTGGAGGCCTGCCCTTTAGAGGAGTAGGAAAGGATGGGTTCCTGTTCCCTGGTTATCTAGCCCTTCAGAGAATGAGAAAAAGGAGAAAACTGCTAAGGAAAAGAGAAGGAAGACAAGGATGAAGTAACTTTTTTGTATTGAACTACTAAACTAGTCATAGACCAGGAGGATTTTAATGAATAAAATTGACCTATTAACTCATTTTAATAAACATTTATGGAACACCTATTTTGCATTAATCACAGTGCATTATGCCAGGTGCTGGGCATATGAAGATGGTTAAGACACAGTTCCTGCACACACAGAGCAAAGAGTCTAACAGAAAAAAAGCAACTATGGAAAACCAAAACAGTGCAATATGATTTTAACAAATCATAATCTCAATCATATAACAGAAACACATGGCACCAAAGCTCACTGTTGAATATTTCATCTGAACTGTGTAGGACAAATTGAAACTAGATAAGGAAGAGACAGTAACTTTGTTATTCACCCATTCACCCAAACCGTCATTCATACTCACGCAATGAAACACACATCTGAGATCCTAAGAACTAGAGATTTAGTAGATTTCTTATCTACACTCTTTCCTCTCACCATTTTGGAGGAAACATTTCCATAGGCTGTCCCTTGGAGCCAAAAATATTCAGTTCTTCTCAGCAGAAGCAATGTGTCCAAGGCTTAATCTGCCTTCTTAGACTTGTTGCTTTAAAGTCTATAAAATTCACCTTGAACATTACCTTGAAATTGAGCCGCAAACTACAATTAGTCACACTGAGGCAATAAGCATCTGGAGGGAAGCCAACAAATCTAGCAATCAAGTCAGGACTCTAACAGCCTCTGTCTGTGAAATGGTGATAATATAATCTCTTTATCCTGGACTACAATCAGAATTAATTAGTCAGACATATTAAATATAAAGAGATCAGTGCCTGAATAGAGTGTGAGATGATTGAATCTAGGACCATTTTGAGTGACATGTCCACCTCTCTCAATAGCAGATCTTTGAAAGGTATTAGTGGCTACTACAGCTCCCAAGTTTATTACATCATATTCAGAAGAATTCAGAGTTTTTGTGGATTCCAGTTTGAATATAATGTCAGCTATTTCAATATCTTTCCCATTTCTTCCTATAAATTATTCAATAATACAGCAAATGAAAAGTGTCAATTCCATTTTCAGCAAAAGTATGTAAAATTTACCCACAAACCACAAAATTATTGTAAAGGTTGCCAAAAGGAGCTGAATTTGGGCAGAAGATGTATGGAAACGGCCAAGGGAGGAGTAAAGGGAACCAGCATTATAGCTATCAGAAGGTGCTAGCCGGAAGTATGCAATCCCTGGAGAAGGACATCATGCTTGGTAAAATGGAAGGTCGGCATAAAAGAGGAAGGCCCCCAACGAGATGGATTGGCATGGTGGCAGCAGCAATGGGCTCAAGTGTAACAAGGATTGTGAGGTTGGTGCAGGACTGGGCAGTGATTCATTCTGCTATGCACAGGTTAGCTACCTATGAGTCGGTACTGACTCCATGTCACCTAACAACAACATACAATACTAAAGCCATGTCTCTCAAAAACTGGCACAAGAGTAGAATGAGTAGATTCAGAATGGGCTCATGGGGATGTGGAGAAAGGAGACACAGAGTTTCAAAGGAGCACAGCAGCAGCAGATCTCAGGGTCAGCAAATTATAATTCATGAAGATAAGGTCGTCACTATGAAACCCTAGAGCGCACAGAGCTGGTGGCAGAAGCTAATTCACTTTAGAGACTCAGAGTAGGTGGGGTTACACATAGAATCATACAGAAAAGCTATAATTACAGGAAGCAGTCTGTTTTTGAAACAGTAGGAAAAGTGCATCTGTATATCACCCTAAAATAACGATTTTAAAAGCTGTCAGCTATCTCCCTACAGTTCATTGATGTCACATATTGGGATGGGCTCAGCTATGATTTCAGGCCTCAAAAAGGATGGCTTAGACACCCAGAGCCTTGTTCTACAGCTATTTTAGCCTCTAGGAGGCGAACTCTTTGAAAATCACTACTGTTGAGTACCTTCTGACATATTATTATGGCTGTTAAGTGCCATCAAGTTGGATTCAATTCACAGCGACTTGTATAAGAACAGCTGGTGAGTTTGAACCACTGACCACATAGTTAGCAGTCTGACATACAGCAACCCCATAAGTCACAGTAGAACTACACCATAGGTTTCCAAGGCTATAATCTTTGTTGTTATTATTGGTTGCTTTCTTGTTGTTATTTTCAAAGGCTGTGATCTTTATAGAACCAGACTGCTTAATCTGTCTCCCATGGAGCAGCTGGTGAGCTCAAAGCACAGAGTTCCTTAACCACTGTGCCACCAGAACTTACTTTCTAAGAGGTTAGCTCAGGCTTGAAGATGAGAAAGTTCTCAGGAGCAAGAGCAAATATGGGACTAGATGCACACATCCTTTTTAAGCAATAAGCCTTTGAATATGTCATGTTTGCTAATGTCCTTCAGTTAAAGCAAGTCAAGTTCAAAGTTAATGTGGGAGTGCACTACATAAGGGTGTAGTTATAAGAAGATGTCGATTATTAAGAATCTTTAAAATAACTGTCTACCAAAGAAAGTGGGAGTTTTTTTTATTATGAGGACAGAAAACTACCTTGAAGCCTTCCCTACACAGACTTTGACAAGATAAATATAATTCATTAAATAATGAGTTGCTGTTGTTATGTGCAGTGGAGTCTGTTCCAATTCATAGCGACCCTCCACAGGGTTTCTGAGGCTATAAATCTTTATGGGAGCAGAAAGCCTCATCTTTCTCCCCTGGAACAGCTGGTAGTTTTGAACTGCTGACCCTGAGGTTGGCAGCCCAATTCATAATCATGAGTAGTGGTGAAGAAATTGGCACAGAGCAGGTATAAAGATACCATAAGAAAAAAAAAATGTTTTAAGAGCATTAAAGGTTACAAATAGATGAGAAAATAAAACTTTTGCCACAGAGCCAATAAGAAATATGACTATGCACTTTGCAATAAGTAAACACAAAAGACCAATATATACAGATAATACTTTAAGAGTATTTCTGTTGTTCAGGTTGTATTTTCACACGTTACAGATATTGACTGAACTGTTTCTCAACACAACTCTGCAGCTGCTTGTTGTCGTTGCTAGGTGCCATCAAGTGAGTTTGAACTCACAGTAACTCTATGCACAACAAAATCAAACACTGGCCAATCCTGCATCAACTTCACAGCTATTACATCTGAACCATTGCTGTTACCACTGTGTCAATTCATATCATAAGGGGTCATCCTCTTTGTCTGTGACTTTTCCAAGCGTGATGGCCTTCTCTAGAGACTGGTCTCTCCTACTAACATGACCAAAATACAAGGGATAAATTCTCGATATCTTTGCTTCTACGGAGCATTCTGGCTTTACTTTTTAGAAGTAGGCCATCTCTCCTTCTTCCTGGAGTCTGGAAGCTCAGATGAAACATGTCCACCATAGGTGACTCTGCTGTTTTTTAATTACCGGTGGCACAGCTTCCAGAATGACAGCAACACACAAGCCACCACAGTATGACAAACTGACAGACCAGACAAGTGGTGGCTTTAGTGGTTAGTGGGTAAATTTCAATAATTGTGGCATTAACTGCTCTTTATTGTAGGCATGGAGTCCTGGTGTGGTGTTATGGGTTAATGTGTCAGACTGCAAAGCCATTTGAACTGCAAGGTCGGTGGTTCAAGCTCACCAGCTGCTTCTTGGAAACCCTATACAGCGTCGCTATGGGTCAGAATCTACTTGAAGGCATTTAACATAACATGACACATTGTAGGTATATTAGTATTATCATATCACAAATAGGATTGTACTTCAAGATAGATCTTTAAATGTTCTTTTAGATGATGAATGTGATGCCATTCCTTTTCAGTTTGTCATTCCCAGCATAAATCATAGGATTATCTGATTCAAAATGGCCAATACCTGTCCTTTTTAACCTATTAATATTCAGTCATTTCTGATGACTTCCAATTTTCTTAGATACATACTACATACATTCCACATTTCAAGTATTAATGGATATTTGCAGCTATTGCTTCTCATTTTGAGTTGTGCTCCATCAACAAATGAAGGTCCTGAAAGCTTTGCTCCATTTATTTTGTTAAGGTCAACACTGCTTTAAGGAGACAGCTCTTCCCCAGTCATATTTTTGAATGCCTTCCACCCTGAGGGGAGTCCTGGTATAACACTGTAGTAGAAGCACTCACCTGCAATGTTGGTTTAAAGCTTTTGATTACATAACTATTTAGAGAAGTTAGTACTTAAACCCGGTAAATCTTGCTCTTGAGTCTGTGCTCTTTTTTATTATGTGATAACAGCTCTCTAAATGAAGCATAGTGGTAGGGGTGGTGGAAGTGTGCTTTGGAGTCGGTTCTCACTCACAGCAACCCTGCATAGGGTTTCCGAGGCTGTAAATCTTTACAGGAGCAGAAAGACTCATCTTTCTCCCATGCAACAGCTGGTAGTTTCGAACTGCTGACCTTGTGGTTAGCAGACTGACTCATAACCACTATGCTACTATTTGTTGTTGTGTTGACTAGAGCTCTTTAAATGAAGCATTGTTGTTGTTGTTAAGTGCCGTGGAGTCAGTTCTGACCCATAGAGACCCTGTACAGGGTTTCCAAGGCTGTAAATCTTTACAGGAGCAGAAAGCCTCATCTTTCTCCCGCAGAGTGGCTGGTAGTTTCGAACCGCTGACCTTAAGGTTCACAGCCCAATTTGTAACCACTACGCTACCAGAGCTTAATTTAAATACAGCAATATACGTGATCCATAAGAAACACAAAGCACAAAGAAACTCTGGGAAGAGCTGAACAGGTTACAATGAGCTGGTTATCAATCAGGTAAAAACAAAGAGGGTAGGGGGGAAATACTAGTGTAATAAAGACAAAATTGGAAGAAATAAAAAAGGAATAAACACTGTGGATAAATAAGAAAGAGATGACAGTCTTAAAAGTAGGGAAAATTAAATGAAAATATAGAGAAATACTTTGAAAAGTATTTCTGTGAAGATGATAATGATGGGAGAAATAGAATAGGGACAACATACATATAATTGAAGCTGTTGACGAAGAAAATTTTAACAGTGGAACACAGCAAATAACCTGTAATATAAATTTTAAAGAGCTTTCCTGAAATTAAAAAGGAAAATAAACACCACTTACCAGCCACAAAGATTTATAATAGTTAACAACAAGATTCATGTTAATAAATTATTGAACTTTTACTATAAATATCACTAATACAGAAAAGCAAAATTACCAAGTCATGTATAACGAAAAATAAATCAACCTACCCTCAGATTTCTTCAAAGCAACATTTAACACTTAATGTCAATGGAGCAAAACTTATGACATTCTCAAGGAAAGAAAATGTGATCCAAAGGTTTTATATCCAGATGAATTGTCCTTCAAGTATAAAGGTCATAGTTTTAATACACTGGAAGTCAAAGAATTTCCCTCCTTTATGAGAAATTTATTACAATAAATTTGCGGTAACCTTCTTAAAAGAATTATGGGGAGAATTAAACATATTTTTACTATAAACACTAAGACTATTAGAAATATATAAATGTTACAAAGTCTGGCAAGGTAGAAATGAGTGAAAAATAAGCCTGGGGAAGGAAAAAAGATAGTGAGAATTAGAATAAGTTCACTGACTCATCTATAACTACTGGGGGTAAAAATGTCAGTTAAAGCTGACATTATTAGTAATAGGTCAAGTATGTGCTAGAATACAAACACTAAGAAATTTATATATTTGTTTTAACAGAACACAATAGTGAAGAAAATACAGTGCAGAAGAGGATGTATATTCATCTTATCATGTCTCATAATGTTGTTGTTGTCCTTAGGTGCCATTGAGTTGGTTCTGACTCATAACAACCTCATGTTCAACAGAATGAAACACTGACCAGTCCTGTACCTTCTCCACTATTGTTGTTAAGCTTGAGCCCATTGCTGCTACCACTGTGCTAATCCATTTCATTGGAAGTCTTCCTCTTTTCCTCAAATCCTTCATCTTAGCAAGCATGATGTCCTTCTCCAGGGATTGATCCCTCTTGATGACATGTCCAAAGTTTGATAGAGAGAAGTCTTGCCATCCTAGATTCTAATGAGCAGTCTGGTTTTACTTCATCCAACACAGATTAATTTGTTCTTCTAGCAGCCCATAGTATTTTTGATATTTTCTCCACCGTAACTCACATGCATCAATTTTTCTGTGGTCTTCTTTATTCATTGCCCATCTTTCACATGTATCTGAAGCTACCGAAAATACCATGACTTGGGTCAAGTGCACCTTAGTCCTCAAACTGACATCTTTGCTCTTGAATACTTTAAAGAGGTCTTGTGCAGCAGACTTGCCTAATGCACCACATCATTTGATTTTTTGACTGCTCTTTCCATAAATGCTGAT
>NW_006408566.1:8403723-8405531 GCF_000296735.1 Chrysochloris asiatica
ATTTTTGTACATTTGTCTATTTCTTTCTTCAAATCTATTAGAGTTTATTTTATATATTTTGGAGCTCTTTCATTGGAAGCATAGATATTTATTATGCCTATGTCATCTTGTTCACTTGTACCTCTAATCATGAGGTAATGTCCATCTTTATCTCTTATGCTGGTTTTTGACTTAAAGTTTATTTTATCAGAGATTAGTACTGCCACTCCTGTTCATTTTTGTTGCAATTAGCTTGGTATATTTTTTCCTATCCTTTAACTGTTTTTTTGTTTTGTTTTGTTTGTCTATTTTATATTATAATGCAAGGAAAACCAAGATTCAAAATAAAGCCAAGCATCTTAACATTATTGCCCCCTTTTCCCCATTCCCATCCTTTGACTTTTAATCTGTTTTTGTCTCTGTGTGTAAGATGTGTCTCTTGCAGGCAGCATATTGAAGGATCTTGTTTTGTTATCCATTCTGCCACCGTATGTCTCTTAACTGGTGCATTTAATCTGTTTACACTCAGTTTAATTATTGATAGGGTCTCTATGAGTCAGAATTGATGTCACTTAACAACAACAACAATTGCTGGTAAGGGCCATAGAATTGATTCTGACTCATAGCAATCTTATATTGGGTTTCCAAGGAGCACCTGGTGTGTTTGAACTGCTGACCTTGTGGTTCACAGTTGAATGCTGATCCAATAGCACCACACCAGGAATGCAATAAAATCCTTAAAAAATATTCAAGTGAAGACTTGAATTTTTCTTCAGTCTTTCAGCTTGAGGAATGCTGAATATGTTCTTCTCTTTAGAGGAAGGCTCTCTAACAACATATGATATGCAGATGGCACAGCCTTGCTTACTGAAAGGGAAGAGGACTTGAGGCACATACTGAAGAAAATCAAAGACTACAGCCTTCAGTATGGATCATATGTCAATGTAAAGCAAACAAAAATCCTCACAATTAGACTAACAAACAACATTATGGTATACAGAAGAGAGTGACTTGTCAAGGATTTCATTTTACTTTGTTCCACAATCAAGCTCATGAAAGCAGCAGATGAGAAATCAAATGATGTATTGCATTGGGAAAATCTTCTGCAAATAACCTCTTCAAAGTGTTAAAGAGAAAATATGTCACTTTGAGGACTAAACTGTGCCTGCCTCAAGCCATGGTCTTTTTAATTGCTACATATGAATGTGAGAGCTGGACAATGAGTAAGAAAGACTGGAGAAGAATTTGATGCATCTGAATTATGGTGTCGGTGTAAAATATTTAATATATCATGGACTTATAGAAGAAAGAACAAATTGGTCTTGGAAGAAATACAGCTGGGTTATTCCTGAGAGGCAAATATGACAATACTTCATCTCAGGTACTTTGGACATGTTATCAGGAGAGACCAGTCCCTAGAGAAGGACAGCATGCTTGCTAAAGTAGATGATCAGTGAAAAAGAAGAAGACCCTCAATGAGATGGATAGACACGGTGGCTGCAACAATGGGCTCGAACATAGGAAAGTGTATAAGGATGGCACAGGACTAGAAAGTGTGTAGTTCTGTTGTATATAGGGTTGCTTTGAGTTGGAATCAACTTGATGGCACCTAACAACAACAATAGCAAAAGTAATAGAGGATTAAGTAATACAAGATTATATAATGATACAATTTTATAGACAGCCTCTAGAACACAAATTGATATTCACCTTCCTTAAAACCAGAGGAACCACACACACATACATACACAAAAAAATAAATGTATAAACTCCATATGTATGTATGTATATATATATATATATATATATATATATATATATATATATAT
>NW_006408566.1:8405631-8406889 GCF_000296735.1 Chrysochloris asiatica
CACACCTTTCCTAATTTATATCATTCAGTATTCCCTTGTTCTGTTCAATCAACTGGATCTTGGTCTGTGTACTGGTTCCTCATAAGCACAGTTAAGTGCTCCAGGGTACTGATTCTCCACAGTGTTGGCCATAGTTTGTCATGATCCACACAGTCAAAAGCTTTTGCATCAATAAAGCACAGGTAAACATCTCTCCAGTATTCTGATTTCACCAAAGATCCATCTAAAATCAGCAATGATAGCTATCATTCCACACTCTCATCTGAATCCAGATTGAACCTCTGGAAGTTCCCTGTCAGTGTACTGCTATACCCATCCTTGAATTAGCTTTAGAAAAATTTTACTTTCATGTGATATTGATGATATCCAATTCCTAATTTCTTGACACTGATGAGTGAGTGTATCTAGTGTTGCATTAATTTGTTGAAAGATTTTAGTTTATATTCCTTCAATTCCCAGAGCCTTGGTCTCTGCTAATACCATCAGTACATCTTGGACTTCTTTCATCAGTACCATTATCTCTTGATTATATGCTATCTCATTTTTTAAAAATGTTTTATTGTGAATTATATGATAGTTTACATGGAAGAACATTAGCTTTATATTCATCCTATCCTATATCATTTCATTGTCATGGTTACAATCCTCTCCATGCATCATCAACCAACCAAAGGGTATACCCTGCAAACCTGCCCCCCAGTCGTCAGCACACAGCCCCTTTCCCTCTCTGGGTCTACAGTCCCCAGCCTGTCCATCTCTCCATGTCATCGTCTCTGCCTCCATCTGTGGCATCACTGTTTCTCTGGGTAGGGTCCTGCACTCCGTTCTCCCTTGATGATCCCAGGGACCTCCGCTATTGGACTGAAAACTGAATCACTCCCCTCTTTTTTCTACAAAACGTCTACCTTTACATTTGCAACCCTCACAATCAGTTCTGATAATTATTCACTATTGTACCACAAGAAACCTATCCCCATCTCCTTTCATCACCCTGCCCAGTCAGATTGGATACTGCTTAGTGAAGAGTTTACCTTCCGCCGCACCCTCTGGATCTAGGATCCGTTTTGAAAGCTTGTAAACCAGTCACTTTTTGCCTTTGTAGCTCCCTCCATTTGGAGTAGCCAATGTCCAAATTGCCCATCCCTGTCTACTCTGTGTACCAACGAGGCAGGAATGATCCTCACTATAAAGATTTGTTCCCTCTTTTGAGCTACTGCATTCGTGTTGTTGTTGTTGTTGTTGTGATGTGCCGTGGAGT
>NW_006408566.1:8412940-8416430 GCF_000296735.1 Chrysochloris asiatica
CTAGATAAAGACACACACATACACACATAGAGAGAGAGAAACAAAACAAGAATAATCTGAAGTATTAATACCAAGACCTTCTAAATCAATTGCTGTAGTTTGTTAAGTGTCACCTAGTAGTTTCCAATTCATAGTGACTCTAGATTTAACATTTCCAAGGAGCAGCTGGTGGCTTTGAACTACAACCTTGTGGTTAGCAGTCAAGTGCTTACCCTACAGCACCACACTAGCACTCCTTTCCAACTCAATAATAAACAAGCTATTTTCTAAAAAGGATCTTCAAGTTGGACTAACAAGCAGAATTCTATATAGTTGAGAGGATACACAGTATAAAAGAGTTTCAGAGTGATTGAAAAATTAAAAGCTAATCCAAGTTCTACCAGGATAATGCCCCCTACTAATCACACACAAAGAAATAATAATAGACCAGGTGTTAGACTACCACAGACCTTAATGCCACACAAGTTAGAGTTCAGACAAATAAGCATTAAGGAGACAGACAAAGATGGACACTTTATAATGCAGAAAGTAAAATACAATAAAAATGTAACAGTTATAAATATCTGTGACCTAAATTCATAGCAGCATTTGTATAAATCCTATATTACAAGGGATATGAAAAGAAGCAGGTGAAAAAAACCCCAAAACACTTTTATTCAACTCTGTCAATCTAACTCGGTGCCTCAAGAGCAGAGATTACATGTTTTCTTTAATGGAAATAATAATATTCATGAGAATAGTTACATATAAACCCTAAATAAACCTTTAGTAAATTCCAAAAAGAAGGACTCATGGACAACATTCTCTCATCACAATGCAATAAAACTAGAATATAAGAGAAAAAGCATAAAGCATTCCTCCTGGAAATTATAAACAATGATATTCTCTTAAACAAATTTTGTGAATGAAAATTGCAAGATTTCCAGAAAATAATGATAAACTAAAACATTGCTTATCAGAATTCTGCTTTTGTTCAAACCCACAAGCCACCCATGAAATAGACTTGACAGCTCATAATAACAACAACAATTTGTAATAACATGTCTGAAAAGAATGTACTTTGTGTCACTAAAATGGAAAGGACATCAGTTTGAAAGGAACGCTTCTCAGAGTAACAAATTCTGTTAAAATTGCAACAAGAGCAAACATCAAATTTATGGTGAAGTTTGGGTGGAAGAATGGTGAAATCATTGATGCTTTATGAAAAGTTAATTGGGCAAATGCCACCCCCTCCCAAAAGAAACCAATACTTTACAAATATAAAACTCATTTTAAAAAGGAACTTGACAATTTTGAAGATGAAACTTAAAGTGACAGACCTTCCACATCAATTTTTGAGGAAAAAAATAATCTTGCTCATTCTCTAATTGAAGAGAATTGTTGTTGAACAGTAGAAACAATGGCCAACATCATAGGCATCCCGACTGGTTCAGTTTACACAATATGACTGAAAATTAAAGTTGAGCAATTTTCTATATCATAAGTGCCAAACCTATTGTACCCAGATCAGCTGCAGACAAGAGCAGAGGCCTCAATGAAAATTTTAAGCAAGTAGGATCAAGATTCTGAAATATTTCTTTAAAGACTTGTAACCAGAAGAGAAAGCACAATCAGAGCAAAGACAGCCTATGCCTGGGAGTGGTCCAGTCAAAGTAAAATCAAATTAGTCAAGAGTAAAGGTCATAGCAGCAGTTTGGGGGGATACTTGAGGCAGGAGAAACATGGAAACATTAGGATTTCTGCTCCCACACAAACTGACTCCACAACACTTAGCAACAACAACAAGACATTTTGCCTGGTGACTTTCTGCAATGCCAAAGAAAGATAACATCTACTTATTATGAGAGTGTTTTGAGAAAGTTAGCCAAAGCTTTAGCAGAAAAAAGCCCAGGAAAGCTTCACCAGGGACAACTCCATCACAACAATTGTCTTGCTCATTCCTCACATCAAACAAGGGCAATTTTGAGAGAATTTTGATGGGAAATCATTAAGTATTCACAATACAGTTCTGATTTGGCTCCTATATTCTTTTTGTCTTCTAATCTTAAAAAAAAAAAAAAAAAAAAAACCTTTACAGGAAAGCCATTATTCTTCACTTAATAATATAAAAAATACTGAATTGACTTAGTTAAACAATTATATACATTTTGTTTCACATCAATTATTGAAATCCCCATAACGTAACATCATTTATCCCATTTATACCCTGTTTTCTGATTCCATTCCTTCTTTCCTGAAATGTCTGAATATTGTCCTTAAATTTATATTGCACTTGTGATCTCAAATGGCAGCCTTTTTTTTTTTTCTTTGCTAACCCTAGAGAAAAATTCAACTTCTCACTAATGAAAGGAATTAACTTCTAAAGAATACGATCAGCCCACCATAGTCCTCAAATTGACCTATTTGCTCTTGAACAGTTAAAAGAAGTCTCTGCAGCAGATTTACCTAATGTAATACGTCCTTTGATTTCTTGAGTGCTGCTTCCATGAGTATTGATTGTGCATCCAAGCAACATGACGTCTTTGACGACATCAGCCTTTCTCTGTATATCATGTTATTCCTTTTTGGTTTTCTAACTCCAGGTCTTTGTACATTTCATTATAATACTTGACTTTGTCTTCCTTGAGGTGCCTTTTGACATTTTCTGTTCAGTTCTTTTACCTCCTCATTTTGTCCATTTGCTTTAGCTCCTCTACTCTCAAGAGCAAGTTTCAGAGTCCTTTCTGACTTCTATTTTGGTCTTTTCCTTCTTTCCTGTCTTTTTAGTTACAACTTTTTTTCCTGTATGGTTTTCCTTGATGTCATCTCACAACTCTTCTGGTCTTCAGTCATTACTATCTAGTGCATCAAATCTGTTCTTGAGACGGTCTCTAAATTCAAGTGGAATATATTCAAGGTCATATATATTTATGTTTTTATTGTGAATTGAGTGATAGTTTACATGGAAAAACATTGGTTTTACACACATCTTTTCATCGCAATGATTCCAATCCCCTCCATGCATCATCATTCAACAATATATGCTTCTAGTCCCTCTGATTTTTTTTTTTTTTTTGATGTGCACAAAAACACTCAGAAATATATAATAATTTAAACAAACAAAGGATACATCCTGCAAGCCAGCCTCCTGGGCACCAGTACACAACCTTTCTCTTCCTATGAGTTTAGAGTTCTCAGCTGCTCTATCTCTCCATGTCATCATCTCTGCTTCGATCTCTTGTGTCGCTGCTTCTCTGGATAGGGTCCCACATTCTGCTCATGCTCTTCTTCCTTGATGGTCCTAGGATCCTCTGTTTCTGGACTGTGAGATTAACTACTCTCCATTTTTGTTACAAAACTTCTACCTTTACAGTTGTGACCATCGCAATTAGTCATGATAACAATTACTCACTATTAAATCATAAAAATCTTATCCTCATCTCCTGTCACCAGACCCATATAGACAAGATGAAAACTATTCAGTGGGGGTTCTACTTTCCCCTGCACACTC
>NW_006408566.1:8416530-8417798 GCF_000296735.1 Chrysochloris asiatica
GTTATGGGGTGGCTTGCAGCTTCCTTGTTATTCTTCAAGGTAGCATAATATTCCATTGTGTGTATGTACCACAGTTTGTTTATCCATTCTTCAGTTGATGGACACTTAAACTCTCTCCATCTTTTTGCTGTTGTAAATAGTGCTGCTATGAACTTTGGAATGCGTATATCTACTTATGTTATGGCTCGTATTTCTTGTGTGTAAATACCATGTAAAGGAATTGCTGGATCATAAGGTATTTCTATTTCCAACCTTCTGAGAGAGTGCCATATTGACTTCCAGAGTGTTTGGACCATTTTGCAATCCCACCATTAATGCAGGAGTGTCCCAGTCTCTCCACATCCTTGCCAGCATTTATTGTCCTCACTTTTTTAATCTTTACTGTTATTGCTAGTGTGAGATGATATCTCATTGTTGTTTTTATTTGCATCTCTCTAATAGCTAGTGATTGTGAATATTTCTTCATATGTTTGTTTGTTGCCCAGATCTCCTCCTTGGTGAAGTGTCTGTTCACGTCCTGTGCCCATTGCATGATTGAGTTATTTGTCTTTGTCTTGAAGAGGTGTTATAGCTTCCTATATTTTTTCTCATTCTGTGGGCTCCCTTTTCACTCTTTTGGTGAAGACTTTTTATGCACGTAAGTTTTTAATTTTCAGTATGTCCCACTCATCTATTTTTTCTAGTTTTGTTTGTGTAGTTTTCAAAATGTTTAGTAGTTTGTGTATTCCCTGAATTAGAGCCCTAACATTTGTCCCTTTTTTTTAATTGATGGCCTTCATAATTCTGGTATTCACATTTAGGTCTTTAATCCATGCTGAGTAGGTATTTGTATAAGGTGTGAGGTAAAGGTCTTGTTTAAATCTTTTGCATATTGCCTTCCAGTTCAGCCAGTACCATCTGTTGAAGAGACTATCACCTCCCCATATGATATATTTAGGTACTTTGTCAAAAATCAGATGGCTGTATGTGGATGGGTTAATTTCTGGATTCTAGATTCTGTTCCATTGATCTGTGTATCTTTCATTGTACCAGCACCAAACTGTTTTGACCACTGTAGCCGTGTAATAAATTTTGAGTTGGGGAATGAGAAGTTTCCAAACTTATTCATGTTCTTAAGCAGTGCTTTGCTTATCCTGGGTCTGTTTCCTTTCCATATAAAGTTTGTAATTGTGTTTTCCATCTCTTTGAAGAATGTTGTGGGAATCTGGATTGGGATTGTAAATTGGATGTATAAATTGCTTTGGGCAGTATTGACATTTTCACAATGT
>NW_006408566.1:8423271-8424503 GCF_000296735.1 Chrysochloris asiatica
AATATATAATAATTTAAACAAACAAAGGATACATCCTGCAAGCCAGCCTCCTGGGCACCAGTACACAACCTTTCTCTTCCTATGAGTTTAGAGTTCTCAGCTGCTCTATCTCTCCATGTCATCATCTCTGCTTCGATCTCTTGTGTCGCTGCTTCTCTGGATAGGGTCCCACATTCTGCTCATGCTCTTCTTCCTTGATGGTCCTAGGATCCTCTGTTTCTGGACTGTGAGATTAACTACTCTCCATTTTTGTTACAAAACTTCTACCTTTACAGTTGTGACCATCGCAATTAGTCATGATAACAATTACTCACTATTAAATCATAAAAATCTTATCCTCATCTCCTGTCACCAGACCCATATAGACAAGATGAAAACTATTCAGTGGGGGTTCTACTTTCCCCTGCACACTCCGAAATTAAATTATCTCTTGGAAACTTGTAAGCCAGTCACTTCATGCCTTTGTAACCCCTCATTTTAGGTAGCCAATGTCTAAATTGCCCATCCCTATGAACCCTGTGTACGAACCCTGGGAATGATCTTTGTTGTGAAGAATTCCTTCCCTCTCATTTGGTATTTTGAGCTACTATATCCATAAGTATAAGTCAAGTTCATCAAATTGTAGCAATTTACACTTGTTTCCTTTATCAACATTTTTTTTATCTTCCTCTAGTCGAGTTCTGATGATCCATCCATCAAAACTCAGTCAAATGGATACTATCTGGAAGTTTGGGCAGTTTTGTGCATCTCCTTTCACTTCATATCAATTGGATGCTTCACTCTCAGCTCTAGCCCTCCATGGCTATTTCCTTGCCCACTGGGTTAGGAGTCCCCAACTCTCACCATATACTTCAGACCAACGAGCCCTTCCTCTTCTCTCTCTCATCTCCAGGTCAATGAGTGTCTATGGAATATGGTCAAACTCAGCCCATATCTTTATTGCTGCTTTTCCCCCGACTTCCACTCACCAATTGACCAACATGGTCACCAGCAAACTTACATGCCTGCTTGTGTAATCCATTTGAATTTCAGTGTTGGAAGGGTGTTTGTCCTGAAGGGACTTGATTGCTTGCCTTGATGGCTCCCTGACAAACAACTTGCTTGTTCTTGTAGCAGCCAATCAGGCTGCTGTTTTGTTTTGGATTTTTCCTACTGGTATTTCTTTCAAGAAGTATCTTCTGTTCATCTAGCTCCTCCAGGCTGGTCTTCTTGTTCTTTCTGGGACTGTCCCA
>NW_006408566.1:8450887-8458466 GCF_000296735.1 Chrysochloris asiatica
GGTGGAATAAATGTAAAACTAAAGTTCTCCCATGTAAAATATCATATAATTCACAATAAAACATGAAAAAACAACAATAAAGCAAACACAACAACAACAGATAAAGTATTAATAGGCTATGTATGAATAGATACTTTCTTAGCAAGTTGTTGTTATTAAGTGCCATCAGTAAGTTTCTACTCTTGGTAAACCTGTATATATAAGTTATTAATTTTAGTCTAAACATCATATTTAAAGATAAAACACTAGAGTAATTTCCACTAAAATAATGGAGAGAATAATTATGTAACAGTTACCTGTATTTTTAACTATATGTGTGTTTTAAGTCAGTGCAGAGAAGAGAAAAAAATTAAAGGCTTAAACACTGGAATTAAAGAAGTAACACCATCATTGTTTGTAGATAATATAAAATATTCCTAGAATACCCAAGCAAATCAACCGATTTTTTTATTGTATTTATCAAACAATAAATTATATGATAACAGTATTCAGGAAAAAAGTAGCTTTTATAAATACAACAGCTAGTTAGAGGATATAATGGATAAAATAACTCAAAAAATCTCAAAGCAGAAATACCTAAGAATAAGCCAAACAAAACTGTAAATGTGTAAGATCTATATACAGAAAACTTGGAAGACTACTGAAGGATAAAAATAAGACATAAATAAGTAGATTTGACATCATAAAAATAATCATTGCAAATTGATTTATAAATTTTAAGTAATTGTCCCAAAATTACCAAAAGGCCTTATTTAAAACCAGAAAAGCTAATTCTAAAGTTTATGTAGAAAAATTAATAAGGTAAGTACTGGAAGAAAATTTGACCAAAACATTAAATCTACTAGCTATAAAAAAGAAGATTGAAAATTTTGAGTACATAAGAATAAAAAAAAGCTTCTTTATGGAAAAAGGAAAAAAGGAAGGGTGGATGGAAAGGAAAATGGCAGGAAAGGGAGAAAAAGACACTAAACAAATACCATAGCAAAATGACAAATGACAAACTGGGATAAAATATTTTTAAATGTGGTGGTGTGCCGTGGAGTCCATTCTGACCCAGAGAGACCCTGTGTAGGGTTTCCGAGGCTGTAAATCTTTACAAGTGCAAAAAGCCCCATTTTTCTCCCTCTGAACAGCTGGCAGTTTTGAACTACTAATGTTGCAGTTAACAGTTCTACTTTTAACTGCTGCCTCCTTGAAAGTTAGGTCGACTTTCTCATTTATTGATTGTGAGACTTTAAATTGCCTCCTATAACAGGCAATTTAGCAGGTAATTTAGTCAGTCACATAGGTTGTTAATACTGCATATACATTATGCCTCATAAATCTCACTATTGAATATACTTATCCTATATGAAATTGATGGTATTGGTGATGTGGCTGAAGTCAGTTCTGATGTATAGTGACCTCGTATAGGTTTAACAACAACAGTTAACAACATCAACATAGGTTTTCTGAAGCTGCAAATTATGGGAGCAGAAAGTTTCCTCTTGCTCCCAAGAAATCACGGATAGTTTCAAACTTCTGACTGTGAGATTAGCAGTCTGACTCGCAAATACTACGTTACCAGAGCTCCTTATAAAATAATATAGGCATATATTCATTTGTTACAGCATTATTTGAGAAAATCAATAAGGAAAAAACACAAATATTAATTACCAGGTATATCACCATAAAGTAGAACATTATATAACTATAAAAAAGCAAGAAGTCTTCTGCATGCTGATATGAAATACCACCAAGATATGTTAAAAAAAAAAAATGCTATCTTTGGGAAGCAAAGGAATAAAAGTATGTGTCTCGATTGAATATGTATTTTTTTAATTTCTGAAAGGAAACCCAGGATTCAAATACAAGTTATCTTTGGAAATGAGATGGGATCTAGGACAAGGATGACAAGTTTTCTGTGAAATTTTCAGACCGTTTAACTTTAAAACCATGAGAAATATTATCTATTCAAATATTAAATAAAACCAATTAAAACACCCTTAGCTATAATGTGAATTGTGTGTGTTTCTATCTGCCATTCTCTTTTTAATGTTGGAAAAATGTGATATGTCACAGAACAATAAGAGTATTACAAGTGCTTTCTTTTGATGAAAAGGTCAAACTAATTTCTACATGCAGGGTATAATCATGTTAACAGGCATGATTCACAGGGTTATTTCAAGTACACAATCTTCCTTTTTATTAATTAATCACATATTCAAGTGTCAAAAGGAATGACAACTTCTAAAGAAATAACATATTTACCCATAGTCCTGTTTAAAAGTTATTTTATATTAGACTTTAGGCTGAGATTGGCTGACTCCAGAAGGCTGAAGTCAAGCCTAGCCACGTAATGAACTTGCAGCAGCTACAAATCAGCTTCTGTTATACTCAAATCTCAGCTCTTAAGCGGGAGCTGAGAGTCAATTCTGATTGGCCCACCCTCAGCAGCATGTCTAACTCATCTCATATAGAGCTTCAGGGCAAAAATTGAAAGTCAGGGCCACTGGCCTTTGTCAATACTGAAGCAACAGGGTCATGTGTGGGCAGGAAAACTGCAGACTTCCTTTGGTTTCACCTCTATGATCCACTATTTATGAGAGCAAGAATAAACAGACAGTGACCTATTTTGAAGTGAAACTGCGGTTCCAAAGCAATTCAGATCCTTGTTTTTCTCCTTATAATCGACCGTGTAAGTAAACTCAGTTCCCCATGGTTTTCTAAAGCACTAATGTAGATCATCATACATAATGTTTGAAACTCCACTTATTCCATCTATAAAGAAGACCCAGAACAACAGCAATGCAATCAACTAAAGCTGCCAGTTTGCTCATACAGTCGTTTCCTGGTAGTAGAGGTTGCCAGGATTGTGCAAAGCCTTCAAGATCTATAATATGTGGTCACTCATAATGTATACAGTAATAACTACTCAAGGGCGAAGAGTGAATGGAAAAATGCATGCAAAGTACTTGACACACACTAATTTCTTTTTTTCCCCTATGATGGTGATGGTTTTTATTTTCTAATTCCTGTTATGCGGTGTGGGTTTTGTTTTTTTTTTAATGTCATTCTTACTTTTTTTAATTGAAGTAACTGAGGTACATGTGTCCAGAAAAGTACAGAAATCATAAACACACAGTTCAATGTATTTGTGACAAAATAAATACAACCATGTAAAGGTATGCAGATCGAGAAGTAGAAAATGTCTAGAAGCAGTCATCTCAACATAAAGTAGTTTTGTCTGATTTGTAATTTATATAAAACGGACTCATAGACTATTTTGTGTCTGGCTTCTTCTGCTCAACAGTATTTTTGTGAGATTAACCCATGATATTAAACATAAGCAATTGTTCATTTTCCTTTCAATGATTTCCCATTATATGAGTAGGTATATAGCACAATTTACTATACCATGACTTGGGTCAGTCATACCTGAGTCCTCAAACTGACATCTTTGCTCTTGAACACTTTAAAGAGGTTTAGTGCATCAGATTTGCCTAGTGCCATATGTTATTTCACTTCTTTTTTTGGTTGTTTTAACTTTTTATTATGAATTGTTTTAAGGTTTACAGCAAGATCATCAGTTTTACATTCCACAAATCAGACACTTTGTTGCATCTCAATGATTGCAATAACCTCCATGCAACAACATTTATCCCACTTCCTCCCTGTGACTCCTAGTTCCAAGCCACCCACCTGCCTATCCCTTCTCAACTTTGTCCTTAGGTACATGACACACTCATTTCTTGACTAGTGAACAGCAACAATTTTGTTAGACAAACATTAAACCAACCCAATCACTCTGCCTTTTGCATATCAATAAGTTTTTTAAGAATTTGGTGGAGTTTGCGTATAATTTATTAGCCAAAGGTCTGGGTCTAAATGCTGCACTTTTATTATTTTCACAAGTATTAAAAGCTATGGATTTTTAGTAAATTATCACTGGGTTTTTATAATCACAATTGGTGTGGAACTGTAGGATAATGTGCTGGACTGCAAGGTCAGTTTAAACTGTAAGATCGGTGGTTCAAGCTCACCAATGTTTCCTTGGAAACCGTCTACAGGGTTGCTATGAGTCAGAACCCACTCAACAGCACTTAACAACAACAACTACAAGCCTAAAAATGACAAAGAGTGATGTGGTGTTGTTAAGTGCCATTGAGTCAGTTACAATGACCCTATATAGGGTTTCTAAGGAGCAGTTGGTGGCTTTGAATCACCAAGCTTATGGTTAGCAAAGCAGTACTCATCTTACATCACCATACTAGGACACTAAGAGTGATGTGAAACATACCAATTTAAATGTAGCATATGTAGTTCCAAAAATCTCAATTATACATCATCATGTTATCTTTCTATGAGAGAAAAAGGCAGAAAACATCCTAGTTTAAAAGTAAAATTTAGAAGCAAACCATGAGAGGGAAAACAAACAAGATGGTGGATCAGGTAGAACTGCAGTAAGGAGCTCCGTCAGCAACAACACATAATACCAGACCAGGCAGTCTCAGGGGATGGTCCCAGAACTCTGAACCACATATAAAGGTATATTTAGAAATTTGGAAGGTTTACAGCCAGTGGAATTTGTAGCAGCAGCAAGAAATCCAGTGCTTTCTAATCCAAGGTTCTCAGCTGCTCCCTGAGTGGCCATCTTGGGCCAGACTGAATGGGGAAAGGATCAGAGCAGCAATAGATGCCTAGCAGAACCACTGAGATAAAGGTGTGGATGTTCTGTTTTTTTGTATATGTTCATTGGTCTCTTGCTGTCTGCACACCTCCATTATGGTGACTAGAGGGGTTTCTGAGTGAATGGACACCTCACCCCCACCTCTGGAGGGTTCTATTACAGTTCTATTACAGATATCCTCAAAATTTTAAGAGACAATTTCCACATAAAATCAAACAGCAGCACAAAATGGCCACAGCTGGTCCTGAACTGTTTATCACTAGGAAAAAGGCCTGAACAGGGGTTATGGAGTGGGACAGGCAGACTAAAAAGGAAACAGGCCAAAAACTAAATCCTGAGTTACGTCATAATGACCAACAGTGGCATCTTGAAATTTCTCCGGAAGAAGAGTGATCTCTTGATCACGTCTACCTGTAGGCAATCAGAATGCATAAAAAAATACCAAAACACACACCCATCTAAGTATTAAGGCCACAACTAACTACTGAATATTCCCCCAAAAAAGAAACAGATGACCATATCAGTACATATACAGAAATGAGATAAACTGACTAAGACAAATGAGCTGGAGGTAGACCTACATTCTAAACTGGAAGGAGAGCAGGCTTTGGAAATGTCTGAGAAGGAATTCAGAAAAATTATTATAAAATATAACAAAACACTATATAACGGAGTTGAGAAAAATAAGGAAGAGGTCAGGAAAGTGCTACAGAAACAATCAAATAATATAGAAACAGCATTGGAAACAATTCAAAACCTACAGAAACAGGTCCAAACAATTAATAATAGAAATGTACAATACACTAAAAGGGGTCAGAAGTAGAATTGAAGGGATGGAAGCCAGAACTAGTGAGCTGGAAGATAAAGCTCTCAATATTACAAAGATAGAAGAACAAGCAGAAAAAAGGATAAAAAAATCTGAGGAAGATCTAAGATTCATGTTGGACAGCATGAAGAGGAATAACTTAAGACTTATTGGCATTTTGGAAGAGGATGAATCACACAAGTCCAGAGAGGAGATAGTTAAAGAGCTTCTGGAAGAAAATTTCCCTAACATCCAGAAAAGTGAAAAGACAAGCATTCAAGAAGCTCAACGAACCCCAGGAAGGTTAGACCCTAAAAGAAAATCACCAAGACATATAATAATCAAGCTCTCCAAAATCAAAGATAAGGAGAGAATCCTGAAAGCAGCTATGGAAAAGAGAACTGTAACATACAAAGGCAAGCAAGTTAGATTAAGGTCAGTTCACTAAACAGAAACCATGCAGGCAAGAAGGCAATGGGGAGACATATATAAAACCCTGAAAGAAAAACAAAAAAACTGTCAACTAAGAATCCTCTTCCCAACAAAGCTCTCAATCAAATACAAAGGTGTAATAAAAACATTCCAGGATAAACAGAAGCTAAAGGATTTTGCCAATTCCAACCCTGCAATGCAAAACATCCTAAAGGGAGTTCTGTGGTGTGAGAACCAATAAGAACAGACAACAACCAGAGACTGACAAACATGGCAGCATCACCTGGAAATCATTCAACAAATGAAAGAGTCAAGAACAGAATAAAATTATAAAAACAAATTCAGAGGATCTGGGAGGTCAGTCTATGATTAAAGCAATCACAATATGAAAGAAGGTAAATACAGAGGAACAGAAATCCAGGTGGTGAGAACATCAGGTAGATTATAGGATAAAATTGTTGTTGTTGTTAGGTGCCATTGAGTCAGTACCAACCCATAGCAACCTTATTAACAGCAGAACGAAACACTACCTGATCCTGGGGCAACCTCATTATTGTTGCATTCTTGAAAACATTGATGCTGTCACTAGGACAGTCCATCTCATTGGGGGTCTTCCTATTTTTCTGTGACCCTCCACCTTACCAAACATGATATTCTTCACTAGTGACTGGTCCCTCCTAACAATATGTCCAAAGTATGAGAGATGAAGTTTGGCCATCTTGGCCTTCAAGGAGCACTCTGGCTGCACTTCTTCCAAAACAGATCTATTGGTTCCTTTGGCAGCCCATGACATTTTCAATATTCTCCTCCAACACCATAACTCAAAAGCATCAATTCTTCTACGGTCTTCCTTATTCACTGTCCAGTTTTTGCATTCAGATGAGGTTATTGAAAATACCATGGCTTGGGTCAGGCCCACCTTAGTCCTCAAGCTGACATCTTTGCTCTTCAACACTTTAAAAATGGCTTGTGCAGCAGATTTGCCTAATGCAATATGTTGTTTGATTTCTTGACTGCTGCTTCCGTGAGTGTTGATAGTTGATCCAAGAAGAATGAAGCCCTTGAGAACTTCAATCTTTTCTCTGTTGATAAGAATTCTATTTATTGGTCCAGTGGTGAGGATTTCTGTTTTCTTAAATTGAGATGTAATTCATACTGAAGGCTGTGCTCTTTGATATTCATCAGTAAATGTTTAAATTCCTCTTCACTTTCTGCAAGGAAGATTGTATCATCTACATATTGCAGGTTGTTAATGAGTCTTCCTCCAATGCTGATGCCACGTTTTTCTTCATAGAACCCAGCTTCTCAGATTATTTCCTCAGCATACAGTTTGAGTAAATATGATGAAAGAAAGCAACCTTGTTGCACACGTTTTTAAAATTTAAAACATTCAGTGTTCCCATGTTCTGTTCGAACAACTGCTTCTTAGTCCAGGTACAGATCCCTCATGAGCACAATTAAGTGTTCTGGAATACTCATACTTCTCAATGTTGTCCATAGTTTGTCATGATCCACACAATCAAAAGCCTTTACGTAGTCAATAAAGCACAGGTAAACATCTTTCTGATATTCTCTGCTTTCAGCCAAGATCCACTGGACATCAGCAATGATATCCCTCGTTCCATGTCCTCTTCTGAACCTCTGGAAGTTCTCTGTCAATGTATGATTGTAGC
>NW_006408566.1:8459541-8461513 GCF_000296735.1 Chrysochloris asiatica
CTACAGCATCATTTCTATCACCAAGGCCATATTTTCCAACTACTGATCCTTCCTCTTTGCTCCCAACCTTTGCATTCCAATCACCAGTAATGATCAATAATCTTGATTGCCTGTTTGTCGATTTTAGATTGAAGAAGTTGGTAGAATTCTTCTATTTCATCCTCACTGGCTTCAGTGGTTGGTGCACAAATGTGAATAATAGTGGTAATAATTGGGCTTCCCTGTAGGCTCATGGATATTATCCTATCACAGAGAGTGTTGCACCTCATGTCAGATCTGGATATGTTCTTTTTGACAATGAATGCAACACCATTCCTCTTCAATTTGTCATTTCCAGTATAGTAAATCATGTGGTTGTCAGATCCAAAATGGCCAGTACCAGTCAATTTCAGCTCACTAATGCCTAAGATATTGAGGTTTATGCATTCCATTTCATTTTTTACAACTTCCAGTTTTCCCAGATTCATACTTCGTACATTCCATGTTCTGATTTTCAATGGATGTTTACAGCTGTTTCTCTTCATTTTGAGTTGCACCTCATCAGCAAATGAAGGTCCCGTGGTCTTTATTCCCACAGGCTTTACTCTATTCATGTTATCATGGTCAGCATTACTTTGAGGAGGCAGCTCTTCCCAAGTCCCATTTTGAGTGCCTTCCAAACTGAGGGGCTCATTTTCTGGCATTATATCTGACAGTGTTTCTCTGCTATTCATAAGGTTTTCAGTGACTAAATATTTGGAAGTAATTCATCACTCTTACTTCCTAGTCTGTCTTTGTCCGGAAGCTTTTCTGAAACATCTCCACCTGGGTGACCCTGCTGGTATTTAAAATACCAGTAGCATGGCTTTCAGAATCACAGCAACTCACAGGCCACCACAGTATGACAAACTGACAGACGAGTGGTGACTGTTTGGTTTTAAGTGGAAACTGTCACTTTAAATTTCAAGGAGATCTGTGTGCGTGTATAGTAGAACCCTCCAGGGGTGGGGATGGTGTGTCCATTCACTAGGGCATCCCCTCTAGTCACCAGAATGGAGGTGTGCAGACAGCGAGAGACCAAGAACAGACACCAAAAAAAGAATATGCACACCTGTATCTCTGTGGTTCTGTCACATATTCGTGGCTGTTCTGATCCTTCCCTTGCTTCGTCTCTCCCAATATGGCGATTCCAGGAGCAACTGAGCGTCTTGAATTAGAAAGCAATGGATTTCTTGATTGTGCTACAAATTCCCCTAGCTGTAAGCCTTCCAAGTGTCTAAATCATCCTTTGTATGTGGTTCAGAGTTCTTGCACCATCCCCTGATCCTTCTTGGTCTGGTATTCTGTGTTGTTGCTGACGGAGTGCCTCAATGCATGTCTACCCTATCTGCCATCTTGTGGTCAGATGAGTAGTGTAGTTAATTCATGATGATTCGCTATGAACAGGCATAGTTAACTCTTAAATGTAGGGAAAAGTTAATGGAATATAAGGTAACCACAACAAGTCAGTTGGGGTTTAGTGGGAAGTGAGGGAGGAGACAGTAGAGTACAGGGTAAAGGCAGACATATTATAGTTTGGGTGTTGAGGAGGGCAATACAAGAAGGAGGAGAAGGTAGAAGAACAAATTAGATAGGGGAATACTGAGACAGGTTTGCATGTGCTAAGTGGGATAGACGTAAATGGTGATGCATGCTCAACCTTGGAATAACAGGGCTCTGTGATACAGGGATCTAGGCATAGTATGAAGAGGAAAAATGATACTATAATGCTTGACTGTCTTATTAATATTGATTTCCCTTGCCTACTATTATGAAATAGACACTTGAGTGGTAGTAAAGTAAATGTCTGGAAACATGATTACAGAAAGCTTGTAAGCCCGTCTTCAGCCTATAACTGATTGGAAGATTCTAAAAGGGGTTATAGAACTTGCCCAGTGAAATAGACCTCTTGCGCAGCCTTTGCAATGTATAGGACCTTAGGTGGAATCCTGAG
>NW_006408566.1:8462970-8463965 GCF_000296735.1 Chrysochloris asiatica
CAATCCACAATAAAAACTTAAGCGGGAAAAAAAAAAAGAACTTATGCTGGGCAGAGAGAACAAAATCCCAATAGTAAAAACATGATATTCTGCTTCTGATGAAGAATTCTGGGGAGCTGATTTACACATGATAGCAAACAGATTCTGATGTATGGAAAAGTAAAGATCTGGGATTAAGAAAGTTAAAGGTTCAAAGGATTAAAAAAAAATATTCAAGAGAAAATATAATCAGTTTGAGGACTAAGGTGTGCCAGACCCAAGTCATTGTATTTTCAATGTCCTATATGCATGTGAAAGTTAGACAATGAATAAGGAAGAACATAGAAGAATTGATGCCTTTGAGTTACAGTTTAAGTAAGAATATTAAAAGTACCATGGACTCCCAGAAGAACAAATAAATCTGTGTTGGAAGAAGTACAGCCAGAATGATCCTTAGAAATCAAGATGGTGAAACTTGGTCTCTAATAATTAGGACATGTTATCAGTAGGGACCAGTCTATGAAAAGGAACATCTTTCTTGGTAAAACGGAGAGTCCGTGAAAAAGAGGAAGACCCCTAACAAGATGTATTGGCACAGTGACAGCAGATTGGGCTCAGGTTTAACAACAATTTGGAGGATGGTGCATAGCGACGCTATTATGAGTCAGCACTGACTAGACGGCATCTATCAATAACAACAACATGGATGTAGATGAATCTGAGAATCTGAGTCTGAGTAACAAAAATTATGGGACAAATTAAACATAAAATATTAAAGAAAGGGAGATGTTTTGAAAATAAAATGATGTTAACACAAACAAACATGAGAAGAGTGAGGGATTCTAACCAGAGAAGTGGTGACAACAGAGATGGTGGTAGATAGAGGTGATGGTACAGAGAGGTAGAGCAGCAGAGGACTGAGGAAGGCAGTCTGCCTTCAGGCAGGAGGCTGGCATACAAAATGTGCCCTTTGGACATTTAAACAAATATAATTTCTTTTATGTATATATATATAT
>NW_006408566.1:8464801-8465387 GCF_000296735.1 Chrysochloris asiatica
TTAGGTATTCCAATCAGTTATAGGCTGAAGGTGGGCTTACAAGTTTTCTCTAATCATGTTTCCCAACATTCCTTTCTATCCCACTCAAGTGTCTTTTTTACAATAGTAGACAAGGGAAACTAACATTCATAAGGCAGTCAAGGATTTTAGTATTATTTACCCTCTTCAAGCTATACCTAGATCCCTGTATCCCAGAACCTATTGTTCCAAGGTTGAATATGAATCACTATTTACCTCTGTCCCACTAGGCCATGCAAACCTGTCTCAGTGTTCCCCTATCTATCTTGTTCTTCTGCCTTCTCCCCACTTCTTATATTGCCCTCCCCAACACCCAAAATAAAGCCCCACCCCAACCCCATTGTGATTGCCTTATATTCCATTAGTTCTTCTCTCCATTTAAGATAGTCTATTTTATCCAGTAATCTACCTGACCTTCCCACCACCTGGATCTTTGTGTTTACCTTTTTTCACATTATAATTATTTTGATCATAGACTGACCTCCCAGATCCTCTGTTCTTATAATTTTATTCTGTTCTTGACTCTTCCATTTGTTAACTGAGTTCAGGTTGATGCTGCCATGTACGT
>NW_006408566.1:8467344-8471479 GCF_000296735.1 Chrysochloris asiatica
AATAGAGAATATCTTATTTAACAACCAAAGTCTAACAACTGTAATGATGATGCAGGACTGGGCAGCATTTCCTTCTGTTTTGCACACGGTCATTGTGGAGTCAGAGCCAACTCGATGGTATCAACTCAGTGTTTCAGTTTATTAATTCTACCAATAGTCATTAAACATAATACATACGTAAGACTTCATGTGCTATACACGATGCTTGTTGTTGTTTGGTGCCATCAAGTTGGTACCTACTCATAGCGACCTTATGCACAACAGAATGAAACACTGCCTGATCCTAGGGCAACCTCACTATTTTTGCCACTTTTGAGCCTACTGATGCTGCCACTTGGCCAATCTAGCTCACTGGGGGGTCTTCCTCTTTTTCTCTGACCTTCCACCCTACCAAACATGATATCCTTCTCCAGAAATGGGTCCCTCTGACAAAATGTCTGAAGTATGAGAGATAAAGTTTGGCCATCCTGACCTCCAAGGAGCACGCTGGCTGCACTTCTTCCAAAATGAATCTATTGGTTTTTTTGACAGCCCATGGCACTTTCAATATTCTCCTCCAACACCATAACTCAAAAGCTTTAATTCTTCTACCATCTTCCTTATTCACTGTCCAGCTTTCACATGCTTTGAGGTTATTGAAAATACCATGGCTTGGGTCAGGTGCACCTTAGTCCTCAAGCTGATATGTTTGCTTTTCAACACTTTAAAAAGGTCTTGTGCAGCAGGTTTGCTTAATGCAATACGTCATTTGATCTCTTGACTGCTGCTTCTGTGAGTGTTGACAGTTGATCCAAGAAGAATGAAGTCCTTGACAACTTCAATCTTTTCTTCGTTGATAAGAATGTTGTTTATTGGTCCAGTGGTGAGGATTTTTGTTTTCTTTACATTGAGATGCAATCTATACCAAAGGCTGTACTCTTTGATCTTCATCAGTAAATATTTTGAGTCTTCTTCACTTTCAGCAATACATGATGCTAAATGCTTAGAATAGTTTTGAGCAGGATGAGCACAAGTTTGCCAGTGTGTGTTGTTGTTGTTAAGTGCCACTGAATTGGTTCTGACTCATAATGACCTATATAGGGTTTCCAAGGAGGGGCTTCTGAGTCTGAACTGCAGGCTTTGCAGTTTAAACTGATCTTGCCATCCAGGGCTTATCCTACAGCACCTCAGCAAAGGTCAAACTTAGCATGTGCCTGGTTCAAAAATAGAATCCAGGCAAGAATTTTGTTGGGACTTTTGGCCAAGTAGCTGGTTTCTCCTAACACATATAGAGGAAACACAGCTATGATTTGGCTATAGCAGTTTAGAGTTGAGGTAAAGAGTTATGGGTTTAGTTGTGAACAGAGTGAAAACAAGCCCATCTTTCTGGTCACTGGGTCCTGGTTTTCTAAAGCTACATAGTTACCTAAAACAGCAACAAGAACAATGGAGTCGTTTCCACTGGAAAATGATGCCCACAAATGTTAACACGTAGTCATCATGGTAAATGTGACACTATAAATTGTATATTCATCAACATATAGATAGGATGCTGTTAAATGCTGTTGAGTTGTTTCCAACTCATAGCTACTCTGTGTAAGATTTCCAAGAAAAAAATCAGTAATTGAAAACTATACGCAGCAACATTTTCTATGCTCCATTTCATTCTAAGGAGTTCTGGTAGCGTAGTGGTTACGAATCGGGAGTGAACCTTAAGGTCAGCAGTTCAAAACTACCAGCAGTTCCGCGGGAGAAAGATGAGGCTTTCTGCTCCCATAAAGATTTACAGCCTCGGAAACCCTGTACAGGGTTGCTATGAGTCGAAACCGACTCCACGGCACACAACAACAACAACAACATTTCATTCTAAGGAGCCCCAATGGAGAGGTGCTTAAGTACTTGGTTGCTCACAGAAAGGTCAAATGTTTGAACCCATCTGTCACTTTCAGGGAAAAAGATGTGGCAATTGGTTTTCTATAAAGATGTGTTATTCCATGCCATCAAGTCGATTATGACTCATAACAACCCTGTATAGGGTTTCCAAGGAGCAGCTGGTGGATTTGAACTGCTGACCTTGTGGTTCGCAGTTCACTGTTGATCCACAGCACCAAACCAGGAGTCCTTTGGAAATCCTATAGGACCTTTCTACTCTGTCCTATAGGGTCACTATGAACTTAAATTAACTAGACAGCAATGAGTATTCCATGATGGTCTTTATTATTTCTTTTATTCTACTTGTTTTGTGTTTAGAAAAAGAAGTTTGCCCTTCTTTTTCCTGTCTCTTAAGGTGGAAAGTTAGGTTATTATTTTGAGATTCTTCTTTTTCATTTAAACAATTACAGCTACAAATTTCCTATTAGTTATTGCTTTAGCTACATCCCATAAGATTTGGTATATTATATTTTTATTTTCATTCACCTGCAACTATTTCCTAACTTGCCCTTGCTAAAAATGATTAGTTGTTTAGGAGTGTTTTAATTTTAACATATGCAGGAATTTTCCAAATTTCTTTCTCTTATTGATTTTTAACTTTATTCCATTGTGAGAAGTTATCATACTTAATATGATTTCTATCCCTTTGAAGTTACTGAGACTTATTTTAGGTCCTAACATGTGGTCTTTACTGGAAAGTGTTGTATGTTCATTTGTAAGGAATGTGTAGTTTGCTATTGTGGGACAGAGTGTTCTATAGATACCTGTTAGGTCTAGTTGGTCTATAGTGTTAAGTCCTCTTGTGTTTTGATGATCTGCCTAGTTGTTCTACCTGGTATGGAAAGTGGAGTATTCGAGTCTTCATTATTGACTTGTCTATGTCTCCCTTCAATTCTGTCAAGTTTTGCTCCATGTTCTGTTTTGAACCTGAAGGTTGGTCAGAGGGGAGAGTTTAGGACATTCTCAGGTCATTTGTTTCTTGGTATGTACACAGCCCTATACATGTGTGTGGCCTTCCTAAGCCAAAGGAAAGGACAGAGCCCTGAAGATCGTTGTGCCAGTGCTGCACAGGGGTATTCAGATTCCAAGAAAGACAAACCCACAAAGATGAAAACTGTCCTTCAGGGATCTGGTGAGGACACTGGTTTGTTGACCTTGCTACCACATCCTAAAAATCTGACTGTGAAAGAAACCATCCTGGAAATCCTAGGATGGCTCCTCTGACCTGAAGCTCTCCAACTGCCCCCTAAGATTAAGCCTTCCTCTCTTGTCCCAGCTGTGGATACCGCAACCACCACTCTGTCACCCTCTGCCATCAAGAGTGCTGCCCTGCAGGTGACAAAGCAGATGGCAGATGTTTTCAGGGGCTACTTCCTCATCACTGTCGTCCTCCTTCTCCCTCCTGACAAAGATGAGCTGTATACCCTTATCCTATCCCCGCTGTTCCTGAAGAGCCACCTTCAGGGACAAAGCCAGAGCCAGCCTTCCAGGACAATAAAGTCAATGCTCCCTTTGAATTCAAGATGGCAGCAAGCTCAAGTGGGGCCTCTTGGATGCCTAAGCCTGGGGACGACTACAGCTACAATCACTTTTCCACATATGGATATGCCAATGTTGTTGATGCTTATTATCAAAATTATTACAGGGGTGGCTACTATCCCACACAGGATCCTGCCCTGGTTCCTCCCAGGAAATTGCCCCAGATGCCTCCTTCATTGATGAGGAAGCTTTTAAATGACTGCAGGGCAAAAGGAACCCAGGAAGGGAGGAAATCAACTTTGTGGAGCTCAAAGGTGATAACCAGCTTAGTGGGCCACTGCTGTGGTTGACTAAGTCTTTGGCAGAAGAAAACACCGTGAAGTAATTCAGCAAAAACAAAGGTGAGCAGCCAACAGGCCAGCAGCGGAAACACCAGATCATGTTTCTGATTCACCAGGCTAAGGCGGGAGCTGGAACTGAAGAACACTGGGTCAGAGACCAAGCTCAGCTGCTTACAGATCCAAGTCGAACAAGGATTCTAAGGCTCTGGAATGGATTGCTCCCAGGATCTCCTGCCAGCCCATCTCTGTCTTTGGGACCCCAGCTGCTGTCAGCCCAAGATCTCTTCCCTTGAGGGCCCAACCCTCACCTCTGCGACAATGAACATACTTGATAGATTTAAAAAACAAAACAAAACAATGTTAGAAAACTCAGCTCCTCCCTGTCTAGAAACTAGCACAGACTC
>NW_006408566.1:8472026-8473239 GCF_000296735.1 Chrysochloris asiatica
TGTTGTTGTTGTTAAATGCTAATAAGTTGGCTCCAACTCCTAATGACCCTCTGTAGGACTCCTTGTGTGGTGCTGTAGGATCAACACTGGACTGTGAACCACAAGGTTGGCTGTTCAAACCCACCAGCTGTTCCTTGGAAATCCTATATAGAGTCACTATGAGTTGCAACTGACTTGACAGCACTTAACATAGTATTTCCAAGGAGCAGCATGTGAGTTTGAACCTCTGACCTTATGGTCCAAACCAACCTTGCAGTCCAAACCAACCCTGTGTTCCATACTAGGCTGTTCCTTTCACAGTTTTCCTAGTTGCAGGGCTATGGATTTTCAAGTCTAACACAGAGCTGGTGACAAAAAGATAAGATTAGAGCACATTATGACATATAAACTCCATTATGTGCCGCTGTGGGTTAATGCACCAGACTGCAAAGCCGTTTGAACTGCAAGATCGGCAGTTCAAGCTCACCAGTCGCTCCTCAGAAACCCTATACAGGTCGCTATGGGTTGGAACCAACTCGAAGGCACTTAACAACAACAACAATTCTTAAAAAATCCAGCCATTTTTTTGAATAAACACTCCTCAAACTTTTAAACATTTAATTAATTTCCAAATTTTGGAAAGAGCTGAATTTGACAGTTTTTGCTACTGTCCTTATTGTGTTTATGGATGAGCAGCTATTCAAAAAGTCTGAAATTAGACATTGCAGATATTATTGTATATTTCGATTTTTTTCCTATTAGTTTTATGAGTACCTTGAAGGAAAATACTAAGTATTATTGGAGGTTTCATGGTATAAGAGAAAAGTTACTAGATATCAAGTGGAGAAAAGTGCTAGATTTCAAGTCCAGCTCTGCCACTTACTAGCTATGTGACTTTGGATATAGTATACATCTCCCTTAAAGGAGCTCTGGTAGCATAGTGGTGACGAATTGGGCTGTGAACTTCAAGGTCAGCAGCTCGAAACTGCCAGGTGTTCCGTGGGAGAAAGATGAGGCGTTCTGCTGCCTTAAAGATTTACAGACTCGGAAACCCTGTCCAGGGTCGCTATGGGTCAGAACCGACTCGACAGCACTTTAACAACAACAACATATATCTTCCTTAAGCCTCAATAAAGAAGGCTGTGGTGTGGATTACAGATAAAATAAACTAAGTCTCTAGGATATTGCTTAATACATGATGTTGTTGTTGTTGTTAAGTACTATGGAGTCGGTT
>NW_006408566.1:8473769-8474984 GCF_000296735.1 Chrysochloris asiatica
GCTATGGGTCGGAATCCACTCGACGGCACTTAACAACAATCATATAATTCCAGGAGCCCTGATGACACAGACATTCAAGCACTTGGCTGCTAACTGTAAGGTTGGCAGTAACCTACTAGGCAGCTCTGCAAGCTAAAGATTTGGTGATCTATTTCCATAAAGATTACAAGAAAAAGGGAAAAAAAAAAGCCGATACAGGACAGCTCTTCTCTGTCACATAGGACCACCAGTGGTAAAAATTGACTCAACAGCACCTAGCAAAAACACTATAATTAAAAATCCAAGACCAATTGCTCTCATCACTAGATTTTACTTGAAGTGTCTATAAATTTAAGTTCAACTCGTTTTAAGGTCCATAAAATATGCAGAGGTTCATGCCATGCTGAGGAGAATGCTCTTTATCACCTATGAAACTACAGTTCTCTAAGATAGTTACCAGGCCAGTTTTCTTTAAATGACTATGTATACATCGTCTCCACATATAAAATTAAAAGAATTTTCTTCCTTAAAAACAACAACAAAAAGACATAATAAAGTTAATCAAAAGCAGAGTTTGTTCTAGCAAGAACTAAAATGTCTACTATTTTCCTGTTAAATGGAAAGCAAAGATCTAAGAGCAATTTATTATTTTACAGAGATAGCCCAATCCTTGTATAGTTGTTATTAAGTACCATCAAATTAGTTCCTAATCATAGCAATCCTAGATACAACAGAAAAAATTCCACCCAGTCCTGTAACATCCTCACAATCATTGTTTTTGAGCCTATTTTGTAGTCACTGTATCAGTTCATCTCATTCAGGGTCTTTCTGTTTTTGCTGACCTTCTATATTACTAAGCATAATATCCTTCTCAAGAAACTGATCCCTGCTGGTAGCACTGCCAAAGCACATGAGACAAAGTCTTGTTCAATGGTTTGTCCATGGAATCCTTCAATATCGCAACCTGAGACTTCATTTTTTTTTACTTCAGACGACTTCATGCTAAACAAAATATAAGACAATTGCAAAAGGATAGATATTATATAACTTCACTTATATAAAAAGTCCCAGTGTGGCACTGCAGGACAATGCACTGGACCACAAGTTTACTTTAAACTAAAAGGTAGGCGGTTCAAACCCACCAGCCACTCCACAGAAACCTTATACGGGATCGTTATGAGTCGAAACTGATTTGATGGCACTTAGCAACAACATGTTGTTGTTGTTGTTGTTAAG
>NW_006408566.1:8475084-8476428 GCF_000296735.1 Chrysochloris asiatica
CGACCCATAGCGACCCTGTACAGGGCTTCCGAGGGTGTAAATCTTTACGGGAGTAGAAAGCCTCATCTTTCTCCCGCGGAGCGCCTGGTAGTTTCGAACTGCTGACCTTAAGGTTCACAGCCCGATTCGTAACCACTACGCTACCAGAGCTCCTTTAGCAACAACATAGTCCAGGAAAAACAAATGTACATAGTCCAGGAAAAACAAATGTATAGAGACCAAAGTTTATTTATTGTTATCAGGAGAATATAGGAGGGGGAGAGGGGATTAATGGTGATGTCTTGGAGGAAGCACAGTCAGAATGCTTCTTAGAAACAAGGATACTGATACCTTGTCTCATGTACTTTGGGCATACTTTCAGGAAGGACCAGTACCTGGAGACGGACATCATGCTTGGTAAAGCAGAGGGTCATCAAAAATGAAGATGCTGAATGAGTAATCCCCCATGATGTGATCTAACATAATGTAATTCCTTCCATGATGAGCTCTACTATGAGCAGTTAATCAATTGAAAGGAAGTTTCCTCAGAGGTGTGGTCTGAAAAACATTTGATCTTATATGAGATAAAATGAAAGAGAAATGAGCAGAGAAGGAGAGACTGACTACCATCAAGAAAGAAGACTTGGGAATGGAGTGTGCATTTGGATCTGGGTTCCCTGCATTGTGAAGCTACCAGTTCCATAGACTAATGAGAAGACATATGGAGATCTCCAAGGAATGCCATGCCTATAAGCACTAGACAACTAAGAAAGCACCTAACGACATAGTGGTAATGAGAAAATCACATTAGTTAAATAGAGTTGCACAGCTGATTATTGCAATTTCTATCAATACAAGTACAAGAGAATTAAACACTGCTCAGTCTTGCACTATCCTCACAATCATTTCTATTGGAGCTCATTCTAGCAGCCACTGTGTTGATCCATCTCATTGAGGTTCTTCCTCTTTTTCACTGACCCTCTGCTTTACCAAGCATGATGTTCTTCTCCAGGGGCTTGTCCCTCTTGATACTATGACCAGTATTTGAGATTAAAATCTTTGTCACCCTTGCTTCTAAGCATTCTGGCTATATTTCTTACAACACAGGTTGTTTGTTCTAACTTTTCATGATGTATTCAATGTTTTTTGCAATACCATAATTCCAATGTTATCAATTCTTTGAATTGATGCAGTTCTTCTTTATTCATTGTCTCATGTTCTTTTACATTCATATGAGGCAATGAAAAATACCATGGCTTGAAGCAATTGCACATGATAACATCTTTTGTTTCGATCCTTTAAAAAGGTCTTTGGAAGCAAATTTGTACAGTTCAGTGCATTGCTTGATTTCTTATCTGTCATCTG
>NW_006408566.1:8479067-8489871 GCF_000296735.1 Chrysochloris asiatica
AAACAAGTTCATGAGAACCAAAATATGACCTTGAACACATCCCACATGAATTTAAAAATCATCTGAAGAAAAGATTTGATGTATTCGACACTAAAAACATAAGACCAGACGACTTGTGGGATGATATCAAGAACATCATACAGGAAGAAAGAAAAAAGTCATTAAGAGGACAAGAAAGAAGGAAAAGACCAAAATGGATGTCAGAAGAGTCACTGAAACTTGCTCTTCAACGTAGAGATGCTAAGTCAAATGGAAGGAATGAGGAGGTAAAAGAGCTGAACAGAAAAAAATTAAAGGACAATTCCAGAAGTTAAAGTCAAATGTTATAATGAAATGTGCAAAGACCTGAAGTTAGAAAGCCAAAAGGGAAGGACATGCTCAGCATATCTGGAGGTAAGAGAACTAAAGGGAAAAATTCAAGCTTTGATGTGCAATATTGAATGATTCTATGGGCAAAATATTGAATGATGCAGAAAGCATCAAACAAAGATATAAGGAATACACAGAGTCACTGTACCAAAAAGAAATGGTTGATGTTCTACCATTTCAAGAGGTAGCATAAGATTAAGAGCCATTGACATTAGAGTAATAAGCCCAAACTGCACTGAAGGAATTGGCAAAGAACAATGCTTCAGAAATTAAAGGAGTAAAAATTGAAATCTTTCAACAAAGTGAAGCAGCACTCAAGGCACTCACTCATCTCTGCCAAGAAATTTGGAAGACAACTACCTGGCCAACTGAGTGGCGGAGATCCACATTTGTGACCATTCCAAACAGTGTGACCTAACGGAATAATGAAATTATTAGACCATTTCATTAATATCCCATGCAAGTAAATTTTTGCTAAAGATAATTCAAAAACGGCTGCAATCATACATTGACAGGGAACTTCCAGAGATTCAAGCTGGACAGAAGAGGACATGGAATGATGCATCTAACTGAAAGCAGAGAATATCAGAAATATGTTTAACTGTGCTTTATTGACTATGCAAAGGGTTTTGATCATGTGGATTATAACAAGCTATGGACAGAATTTTGGAGAATTGATATTCCAGAACACTTAATTGTACTCATGAGCAAACTACATAGAGCAAGAGGCAGTTGTTCAAACAAAGCAATGGAACATGGAATTATTTTAAATTAGGAAACGTGTGTGCCAGGGTTGTAGTTTTTCACCATACTTATTCAATCTGTATGCTGAGTACATAATCTGAGAAGCTGGGTTATATGAAGAAACAAGTGGTATTAGGACTGGAGGAAGACTCATTAACAACCTGCAATAATCAGATGATACAATCTTGCTTTCTGAAAGCAAAGAGAACTTAAAATACTTACTGATGAAAATCAAAGACCACAGCATTCGGTATGGTTTGCATCTCAATGTGAAGAAAACAGATACTCACCACTGGATCACCACTGGATATGTAAACAAAGATACTCACCACTGGATATATAAATAGAAAAAGATTGAAGTTGTCAAAGACTTCATTTTGCTCAAATCAACCAACAACACTCATGGAAACAGCAGTCAAGATATCAAATGACGTATAGTATTTGGCAAATCTGCTGCAAAGACCTCTTCAATAACTTCATATACATGTGAAAGTTGGACCATGAATAAGGAAGACCATAGAAGAAATGCTGTATTTGAGTTATAGTGTTGGAGGAGAATATTAAAAGTACCATAGATTGTCAAAAGAACAACTCAATCTGTGTTGGAGGAAGTACAGCCAGAATTCTCCTGGGAAGGCAGGATGGTCTGACTTCATTTCTCATACTTCGGACATATCATCAACAGGGACTAGTCTCTAGAAAAGGATAGCATTATTGGTAAAGTGGAGGGTCAGTGAAAAAGAGGAACACTCCAACAAGATGAATGGGCACAGTGGCAACAGCAATGGGCTCAAACATAGCAATGATATTGCGGTTGGCACAAGACTGGCAGTATTTCATACTGTTGGGCATAGGGTCATTAAGAGTCAGTATTGACTTGATGGTACCTAATAACAACAACAATAAATTTCATGAACATTGATTGCACACTTGTAAAAAGCTGAATTGACTAAAGTTTTGTGATAGATATATTTACAATAACTACATCAAAGGAAGAGCTGCTAAGTCTATTTAGTACATCCAAAAACCTAATGGGATTTGGCTTCTTGGTTTGGAGGTTTATGGCAATAATTTATTGGATCATTCCAGTTCATAGACTTAACTATGTATTTAGTGCTGCTCTTCTACTGCCTAGTTCACTGAGTAATGCTCGAGGTCTTAAAAACACGTAAAAGGTCATCCCAGGCACAACAACTAGTAACCTAAAGCAACAGAAGAATCAGGACTAGGAAGAAGAGATGATAAATGTGGCTAAATGCCTCCATGAGCAGGACATGTTAGATATTTATGATTTCAGGGACTGAAAGCAGAATATGCAATGTCACAGATGTCTAACAGTGAGAACTAGGTCTTTCTGCTTCTTTTTTATCTTTTCCAAGGAGCTCTGGTAGCTCTGGTTATGGTCAGGCTGCTAATCTCACGAACAGCAGTTCAAAACTATCAACTGTTCTGTGGGAGAAAGATGAGGCTTTCTGCCCCCGTAAAGATTTACAGCCTCAGAAACCCTGTACAGGGTTGCTATGAGTCGGAACCAACTCCATGGCACACCACTACCACCACCACCATCTATCCAAAGACTGCTTCAACGTATTCTTCTGGTCCAAACCCACTGAAAGGCCTTCCTTGAAGGAAACAAGCAAGTTGTCTGTAACAGATCCATTCTTGGTATTTCTTTTCTTACCCAGTTACTTTTTAAGTAAATTCATAGATTAAACTTCATTTCTCAGGTATTGGTGTTCACAGATAATGATAAGCACTCCAGAGTATGTTAGACAGGTGCTTGCTCTTTCTTTCTTTTTTTCCTTCTTCAATTTGCAGACCAAAGTAAAGATATATTGGAGGAATGAATTGGAATACCTCTGTGAAGCAAAAATCTTATTATAAAAAACTATTGGGAACATTAATGTACAAAGGTAATGCATTTTTTATTCTTTGTAACTGTTGTCAGTAGCAATTCAATGATTATTAATGGGGAAAGAATATTAAAAGTGTCATTTACCTTTCATATTTTATTGCCCTAGCTTATATTCTATATTTTGCTAAGCATCAGTGATATGTGACTGTTTATGTTCAGAAAATTTCTTTGCTGTCTTGGTGATTGTGTTGCCAAAAAAGATTTTGGAGAGAATAACCTGACCATTGCTTCCGTTATTTGTTTCAAGGATCTATGAGGGTGAGTCAAAATTTTTAATCATTTTAGAAAGCACAAATATATCATTTTTCTGCATAATCACCTTACTTTGCTATATACTCTATCTGTCAACAAGTTTTCATATTCTCTTATTTAAAAAAATGTTTTAGGCTGAACTTTGAGCACTGATATCTTCACTTCTTCATCAGAGATAAATCTTCACCCTTGATAGGCTGTTTTCAGGGGACCAAACAGCTGAAAGTCTGATGGAGCAAGATCGTGATGTGAGGGAGGATGCTTTAACACCTCAAAATGAAGAGTTTTTGCAGAGTGTCAATTTGTGTGCAAGACCACTACACTTTTGGACAATAGTCATCTGCTGAAGTTTAGGCTTCAGAAGACGACTAAACTGAAGTTTAGGCTTCAGTTCTTCAGTGAATATCTCACTACAAAAAGCACTGTTGATTGATGAACCTTTTTCATGATAGTGTTCCAATACTGGTCCTTGAGAATCCCAGAAAATTGTAAGCATCAATTTTCCAGCTGATGGTTGAATTTTGAACTTTTTCTTGGTCAGTGATTAAGGATGTTTCCATTCCATATTCTGCTGCTTACTGTTAGGAAACTGTTAAGAAGTGTTTCAAATAATGTTTACACAAGAAATAAATTAGGTGTGTAATATAATGAGTACATATATACAAAAAGAAATTAAGCAACTTCAGAAACATGTATAGCAAATAGGACAATTAAATAAAAAGTTAAAATGAGAATTTGTGAATTTGAAAAGCAGGCATTATATAGTATTATCTTGGCTCTCAAAAGATGATATTACTACGTTTTTAAAGTTTCTTTTCTTTTCCATATATCAGATTTCTCAGTTTAAAAACCAAGATAATTATATAACTTCTTTCAGGATTCGTTTTCATTTTTTAAGAATACCTGTTAACCAAAAAATGTGTAGTGTTTCTGATAATTTTATACAAGAAATAAACTGCTGTCTAGTACTTTTATAATAATATTAAGATCCCATTCTTTTGATAATTCTCTGTTAAGACACCTTTTAATTTTACATCAACTGTTTGTTGGCCTTTCTTGATATTTAAACACAATTGATTCTTGGTTAATACCAACATGACTTAAATATCTTCTACCCAAGTTTTCTCAGGAGCCCTGGTATCTTAGTGGACTAACAAGGTCAAGAGGTCCAGTCCACCTATAACTCCATGGGGAAAAGATGAGGTTTTTCTGCTGCTGTAAATATCTACAGCTTCAGAAATCCTATACAGGGTCACTATGAGTTAGAATTGACACCACTGTGCACCATCACCACTCAACCATTTTTAGTATAACTAAATAGTAATAGTCATCATTCATCTGTCATTTTGTTGTATTGTGGTATGTTTCTGTGATGCTGAAAGTATTTTAAATACCAGAAAAATCACAAATGTGGACAGATTTCAGTGGAGTTTCTAGACTCACATAGACGAGTAAGAAGTATACCATTTCTGAAAAGTTAGCCACTGAAAACCTTATGAATAACAGTGAAGCACTGTCAGAAGCAGAACCCCTCAGGTTAGAAGTAACTCAAAATATAACTAATAAAGAGCTGCCTCCTCAAAGTAGAGTTGACCTTAATGATGTAGATGGAGGAATGTCTTCAAAACCTTCATTTGCTGATGGACCACAACTCAAAATGAAAAGTAAGAGCAACAAACATCCATTAATAGTCAGGATATGGAATGCATGAAGTATCAATTTAGAAAAATTGGAAGCTATCAAAAATGAATTGGAATGCATGAAGAACTATCTCCTGGTTATTAGCAAAGGAAATGCCATTTTGAATTCGTCACTAATAAGGCTTACTGTGCAGGGAATGACAAAATGAAGAGGAATGACATCACCTTCATCATCAAACAGAGCACTCCTTTCAAAGTGTATCTTGAAGCACAGTGCTATTGTAATAGGATAATATCCAATCCAAAAATCTACAAGGAAGACTGATCCCCATCCAAAACCTTCTGAGATGTGAAATTCCCACTTGAAAAGACAAGCAAACCATCCTGGAGCAGCTAGAGGAACAGAATACTTCTTGAAAAAAAGACCAGCAGGGAAAAGCAAATACAAAAATGGCAGACTGATTGGCTGCTACAAGACCAAGCAAGTCGTTTTCTGGGGAGCCATCAAGACAAGCAATCAAGTCCCTTCAGGACAAACCCCCTCCCAAGACTGAAACTCAAAGGGAATACATAAGCAGGTATGTGGGCTTGTTGGTGACCACATTGGTCTACTGGTGGGAGGAAGTGGGGGGAAAGCAGCAATGAAGAGATGGGCTGAGTCCAACCAAGTTACATAGATCCCCATTGACCTGGAGTATGGTGAGAGCTCATTGATTTGGTGTGTGGTAAGACCTGGGGACTCCTGAGCCCATGGCCAAGGACACGGCCACAGAGGGCTAGATCTGAGAGTGAAGTATCCAGTTGATATGAAGAGAAGGCATATGCACAAGAGCACTCAAACTTGCAGACAGTGCCCATTGGACCTAGCTTCAATGGCTGGATTTTCAGATACTGACTAAAGTAATGAAAGGGGGAGGGGACTTTTTTTTTTTTTAAAAGAAAACAAGTGTAAATAGTAACAATCTTATGAGCTTGACCTATACTTATGAACTTGCTTAAAATGGCAACCAAGAGGGAAAGAATTTTTACAGCAAGGATCATTCCCATCCCCTCTGTACACAGAGGGCTGATAGGGATGGGCAACTTAGACATTGGCTACCTAAAATGTGGAGCTGTAAAGGCACAAAGTGACTGGTTTATAAGTTTTCAAGAGAGAGTTCAGATTCAGAGTATGTGGGAGAAAGTAAAATCCCCACTGAGTGGTTTTCATCCTGTCTAATACAGAAACGGCTACAATCATACATTGACAGAGAACTTCCAGAGGTTCAAGACAGATTCAGAAGAGGACGTGGAATGAAGGATATCATTGCTGATATCTGATGGATCTTGGCTGAAAGCAGAGAATATCAGAAAGATGTTTACCTGTGCTTTATTGACTACGCAAGGCTTTCGATTGTGTGGATCATGACAAGCTATGGACAACATTGTGAAGTATGAGTATTCTGGAACACTTAATTGTACTCGTGAGGACTCTGTACCTGGACCAAAAGGCAGTTGTTCGAACAGAACATGGGAACACTGAATATTTTTTAAATTAAGCAAGGTGTGCGACAAGGTTGTATTCTTTCCCCATACTTATTCAAACTGTATGCTGAGCAAATAATCTGAGAAGCTGGGTTCTGTGAAGAAAAATGTGGCATCAGGATTGGAGGAAGATTCATTAACAACCTGTGATATGCAGATGATACAACCTTGCTTGCTGAAAGTGAAGAGGGCTTAAAACATTTTCTGGTGAAGATCAAAGAGCACAGCCTTCTGTATGGATTGCATCTCAATGTAAAGAAATAAAAAATCCTCACCACTGGACCAATAAATAGCATTCTTATCAATGTAGAAAAGATTGAAGTTGTCAAGGACTTCATTCTTCTTGGATCAACTGTCAACACTCACAGAAGCAGCAGTCAAGAGATCAAACGACTTATTGCATTAAGCAAACCTGCTGCACAAGACCTTTTTAACGTGTTGAAGAGCAAAGATATCAGCTTGAGGACTAAGGTGCACCTGACCCAAGCCATGGTATTTTCAATAACCTCATATGCATATGAAAGCTGGACAGTGAATAAGGAAGACCGTAGAAGAATTGATGTCTTTCAGTTATGGTGTTGGAGGAGAATATTGAAAGTGCCATGGGCTGCCAAAAGAACCAATAGATCCGTTTTGGAAGAAGTACAGCTAGAGTGCTCCTTGGAGGCCAAGATGACCAAACTTCGTCTCTCATACTTTGGACATATTGTCAGGAGGCAGCAGTCACTAGAGAAGGATATCATGTTTGGTAAGGTGGAGGGTCAGAGGAAAAGAGAAGGGTCAGAGGAAAAGAGATGGATTGGCCAAGTGGCAGCATCGATGGACTCAAGCGTGGCAACAATAATGAAGTTGGCCCAGGATTGAGCAACTTTTCATTCTGCTGTGCATAAGGTCGCTATGGGTCTGTATCGACTCAATGGCACCTACCAACAACAACAACAAACATGTCTGGTGAAAAGAGATGGTGTCAAGATGCTCATGATTCAATAGTGAGTAATTGTTATCATGACTAATTGAAATTGTCACAATTGTAAAGGTAGAAGTTTGGTAGAAAAATGGGTGAGTGATTGGTCTTACAGTCCCAGAATGGAGAACCCTGGGACCATCAAGGGAGAAGAGCAGGAATGGAGTGTGGGACCTTACCCAGAAAAGTGGCAATGCCAGAGCTGGAAGCAGAGATGATGATATAGAGAGACGGAACAGCTGAAGATTCTAGACTCATGGAGGGAGAGGGGATGTGTGCTGGCGGCTGGGGGCAGGATTGCAAGGTGTGCCCTTTGGCTGTTTGAATGATTGTATATTCCTGAGTGTTTTGATGCACATCCAAAAAAACAAAAACAGAGGGAATAGAAGAAAATACTGTTGAATGATGAAGCATGCAGGAGGTTGTAATCACTGCAATGAAATGAACTGATGATCACCCTTATAAACTATCACTCAATTCACAATAAAAAACTACAAAAAGTAATTATTTCATTGGACTTGTGTCAACTGTAGAAGAAGAAAAGTATTGGTTCTGCAAGGCTGTACAATAAAGAGGACTTAACTCAGCTATGGATAAGGTAAATACTTAATAAAAATGTGACATTTAAACGGAGGTTTGATGATCAGTGAAAGTGGTCAAATAGATATTTCACAAATAATAGTTTGCTATTTTTTTATTTGTTCTTTTTTAAGATTTTCTCTTCATATATTTTACACACTTTTATTTAAAATTGTGGAGTCCTGGTGTGGCGCTGTGGGCTAATGCGTCAAACTTATTTGAACTGTAAGGTCAGTTGTTCAAGCTCACCAGCTGCTCCTTGTAAACCCTATACAGGGTCACTATGGGTGGTAATCGACTTGACAGTACTTAACAACAACTATTTAAAATTGCCTCACTTCTAAACAGCTGATGTATAATTTGAATGATTTCCTCAAGACTAGTCTTATAACAGAATACCAGTGTTACACAGAATATAATTTGAGAAATATAGCTCAATATCTAGCTACATTATTTCTACACAAAGACCTGAAATTATATAGTTTTCCACACTCTTCATCTATATTGGCAGATTATGAAACTGAACGCTGAGATAGTTTTTTAATAATGACTATTCTTTACATATCTACTACACCTTTTATCTCTTCTCTCATTTTATATTCTGGTAATGCCTCTAACTTTCAGAACACAGGAAGGGCATATGTTCATGGATCATACTTATAATTATACTTTACCACCTGGTCTAACTGGCACATCATCCTTGTTAATTAACCAGCTCCCAATGAGTCAACTTCAAATGATAATGATTACATATTGTTGGCATAGAACTGTGTTCATTGGGTTTCAATTGCTGAATGCTGACAACAGATCCCTAGGACTGTCTTCCCAGGTACATTGTGTGGATTCAAACTGCCAACTTTTCAGTTAACACCCAAGTATGCTAAACATTTGCACTATCCAGGAACCCCAGGCCAATTACCCATTTCCTCTGTGTACATTCTGACACATCGTTATCCTATAGGATGGAGTAGGGCTGTCCCATAGGGTTTCTAAGGTTGTAATCTTTATGAAATGTCACAGAAGGCCTAGTAAATCTAAACCACCAACCTTTTGGTTAGCAACACAATGCTTACCCACATTCCAACAGGGCCTTTCAATTAGGGTTCTTCAAATTAACTGATGATGTTTGGAAAAAGCTTGCTTTTCTTCTCCAAAAATAAATCTGCAAGGGTTTATGTTTAGAGTTCCCTGTAGCCACAGTTGTATGCTTCTAGGAATAGGTAGCTTCAGAGACTAAAGCTAATATGTGGAAAGAAATATAGAGAGAAGGTATTAAGGTGGAAAGACAAAAGAGGGAACAAGAATGAGAGCATGATTGGAACCACCGGAAAAATAATTCAAGAGAATTTATATTTCATTAACATCAAGATCTTGGAGTGGCAGTGAGATCTTGGAGTGGCAAGATTTGGAGTCCTGGTGTGGTGCTGAGGGTTAATGCACCAGACTCCAAGGCTGTTTTAACTGCAAGGAGCAGAAAGCCTCATCTCTCTCATGCGGAGGGCCTGGTGGATTCGAGCTGCTGACCATGGGGTTCACAGCCATATTCTTAACCACTACACTACCAGGCCTTGCTCCTTCAAGATGGCAGATTGGGTTGACATGTAGTGAGGAGCACTGACAACAACAACACAGAATACCAGGCCAAGAGGGCTCATGAGATGGTGTTGGAACTCTGAAACAAATATAAAGGTATGTTTGGAGGATCGGAAGGTTTAGAGCTAGGGAATTTGCAGGAGAATCCAGAAATCCATTGTTTTATGGATCAAGACACTCAGCTGTTCCCGGAGCCACCATCATGGGAGAGAATATCTTGATTGTGTCAGGATTGATAATATCAGTAGAGAACATCTTGATTGTATCTTGATTATATTGATTGTATCAAGATTAACATGGAAATTTAAAATGACAGTATCAACATAAAACCAAACGGCCACCACTCGTCTGTCTGTAGTGCTGTGGTGGATTGAGTTGCTGTGATTCTGAAGGCTCTGCCACTGGTAGCCACCGGTATTTTAAATAACCAGAAGGGTCATCCATGATGGACAGGTTTCAGTTGAGCTTCCATACAAAGACAGACTAGGAAGAAAGAGTGACAAACTACTTCTGAATCGCTAGTCACTTAAAACTCTATGAATAGCAGTGAAACACTGTCAGATACAGGACCAGAAGGTGGGGAGGCACTCAGAATGTGACTGGGAAAAAAAAAAACGCCTCCTCAAGGTAGAGTTGACAATGATGACGATGATGACGTGAATAGAGTTAAGCTCGGGGGCGAAAAGCGCACAGAACTTTCATTTGCTGATGGCCACAATTTAAAATGAAGAGAAACAGCTGTAAACATCCACTGAAAATCGGAACATTGACTGTATGAAGTATGAATCTGGGAAAATTGGAAGTTGTAAAAAATGAAATGGAACGCATCAACATAGATATCTTAGACATTAGTGAGCTGAAATGGATTGGTATTAGCCATTTTGAATCTGACAACCACATGATTTACTATGCAGGGAATGACAAATTGAAAACAAATTATGTTGCACTCATCGTCAAAAAGAACATATCCAGATCAGTCATGAGGTACAATGCTATAAGTGATAGGATAATATTCATGCGCCTACAGGGAAGTCCAGTTAATACTACTATTATTCAAATTTATGCACCAACCACTAGGGACAGTGAAGATGAAATAGAAGAATTCTACCAACTTCTTCAATCTGAAATCGATCAAACATGCAATCAAGTTGTATTGCTCATTACTGATGATTGGAATGCAAAGGCTGGGAGCAAAGAGGAAGGACTAGTAGTTGGAAAATTTGG
>NW_006408566.1:8491726-8493710 GCF_000296735.1 Chrysochloris asiatica
GAGAAAAGATTGAAGTTGTCAAGGACTTCATTCTTCTTGGATCAACTTTCAACATTCACAGAAGCAGCACTCAAGAGATCAGACGACGTATTGCATTAGGCAAATCTGCTGCACAGGAACTTTTTAAAATGTTGAAGAGCAAATATATCAGCTTGAGTACTAAGGTGCGCCTGACCCAAGCCATGGTATTTTCAATAACCTGTTATGGATGCAAAAGCTGGACCATGAATAAGGAAGATCATAGAAGAATTGATACCTTTGAATTGTGGTGTTGGAGGAGAATACTAAAAGTGCCATGGACTGCCAAAAGAACCTATAGATCTGTTTTGGAAGAAGTGCAGCCAGAGTGCTCCTTAGAGGTCAAGATGGCTAAACTTCGTCTCTCACACTTTGGACATGTTTCCAGGAGGGAACAGTCGCTGGAGTAGGATGACATGCTGGATAAGATGGAGGATCAGAGAAAAAGAGGAAGACCCCCAACGAGATGGATCAGCCAGGTGGCATCATTGATGGCATCAAGTATGGTGGCGGTAGTGAGGTTGGCCCAGGATCAGACATTGTTTCGTTCTGCTGTGCATGTGGTTGCTACAAGTCGGTTCCGACTCGATGGCACCTGACAACAACATCAAATCAATAAAAGGAGAAACCATGAAGGTTTTCTAACCATTGAAACAACATCAGTGAAGAAATTGACAAGAAAATGCACAAGCATAAGCAAAATGTACTCATCACAGAAAAATATGTCAAACAAAGAAAAGAGCAGCACCTCAAACACAAAATAAAACATGACTGCAATCAATTCATACCTATCAATAATTGTACTGACCATCAATGGATTAAATACACCAGTCAAGAGACAGAGAGTAGCAGAATGGATAAGAAAATTGGACCCTTAAAGATGCAATCTATAAGAAGTACACATTATGCACAAAGATAAAAGTAAATTAAAAATCAAAGGCTGGAAAAAATATCAAGCTAATGGCAATAAAAAATTAGCAGGAGTAGCATTATTAATGTCTGATAAAATAGGCTTTATTGCAAAAGCCAGCATAAGAGACAAAGAAGGACATTATCATATGATTAAGGAATCAATTGAACAAGAGAACATAATCATGATAAATATTTATACTCCCAATGAAAGAGCTTCAAAACACATGAGCAAAACTTGGATCAAATTGAAGAAAGAAATAGACAACTCTACAATAATAGTGGTGATGGTGTGACACTGAATAGATTCCAACTCACAGGGACCCTGTATAGGATTTCCGAGGCTGTAAATCTTTACGGGAGCAGAAAGCCCTTATCTTTCTCCCTCAATGCAGCTGATTATTGTTGTTAAGTGCCATCGAGTTGGTACCAACTCAAAGTGAGTTTTCAGGGAGTGGTTGATGAGATTGAACCACCAACCTTGCAGTTCCAATCGACCTTGCAGTCCAGTGCATTAACCCACAGTGCCACACCAGGACTTAGAACACCTAGTAGGAGATTTTAATACACCACTTTCAATAAAAGACAGAACTTGAAAGAAACTCAACAAAGACACAGAAGAACTAAACACAATGAACCAACTTGATCTCACAGATTATACAGAGCACTCAACCCAACAACAGCACAATACACACTCTTTTAGAGTGCACATGGAACATTCTCCAGACTAGGCCATATGTTAGGCCACAAAGCAAGTCTCAATAAATTTTAAAAATATCAAAATATTACAAACCATCTTTTTAGATCACAGTGCTATAATATTAGAAATAAACAATAGGAAGATCAAGGAAATAAAATCAAGTACACAGATATTGAATAGCATGCTACTGAAATTATACTGTGTGATAGAACAAATAAAAATTATTTGACTCAAATGAGAATAAAAACACAACACACTTAAACCTTTGGGACACAGCAAAAGCCATGCTTAGAGGGCAATTTATGGCAATAAATGTGCATATCCAAAAAGAAGAAAGAAACAAAATCAGTGCATTAA
>NW_006408566.1:8494200-8495212 GCF_000296735.1 Chrysochloris asiatica
TGTACCTGACATCAAATCTACTTAAAGCAAACCAGAACATAGAAAAAGATGGAAAGCTATCAAATATATTTTATGAAGCAAGCATAATCCTCATACCAAAACCAGGCAAAGACATCACTGATATAGAAATTTATAGACCAATATCCCTCATGAGCCTAGTTGCAAAAAATTCTCAGTAAAATACTAGTTAATAGAATTCAACAGCATATCCAAAAAAAAAAAAAAAAACCATTATAACCAGAAAAGCAATCAATGTAATTCGACATATAAATAAAACAAAATCTGACATTCATTCCCAATAAAAACACTCAACAAAATAGAAGTTGAAAGAAAATTCCTCAACATAATCAAGAGCATATATACAAATCTAATAGCCAACATCACCCTCAATGGAGAGAAACTGAGAGCATATCCTCTGTGAATAGGAACCAGACAAGATGCCTTCTATCACCACTCCTATTCAATTGTTGTTGTTGTTGTTGTTAGGTGCCATCAAGTCTGTAGCAATGCACAGTGACCCTATGTACAACAGAATGAAACCCTACCCCATAGGATACTGTTTTGGAAGTCTCAGTCAGAGCTATAAGGCATGTAAAGGAAATTAAATTGGCAAAGAGGTAAAACTCTTTCTATTAACAGATGATAAGATCCTATACATAAAAAGAAGTCCTGGTGTGGCACTGTAGGATAAGCACTGGACCATAAATTCAGTTTGAACTGCAAGGTACATAATTTAAACTCACCAGTAGCTCCTTGGAAACTCTATACAGGGTCACTAAGAATCAGAATTGACTCAATAGCACTTAACAACAAAAGAATAAACAAAAAATCTCAAAGACTCAGCAAAAAATTAATGGAATTCATTAAAAGATTCAACAAAGGGTACAAGCTTAGTACACAAAAATCAGTTGGATTCCTATACACTAATAAAGACTCCTCTGAAAATAAAATTAAGAAAATAACACCATTTACAAGAGCCACCCAAAGAATGCAATGTTGAGAAGTAAATCTA
>NW_006408566.1:8496542-8498378 GCF_000296735.1 Chrysochloris asiatica
AACAACAACCACAGGGAGAACGTGGGACAACTGGTGTTGCATGAAGGGGATTGCTATCTCTGAGATGAAAGTGTAGGATTAGTTGAATGTAAAGCTGAAGATCTTGTCTTTAACCTTCACTCAATTCACAAAACAAGATTTTCGCTTTTTTTTTTTTTAAAGAGTGATATCATGAAAGAGAGAGGGAGAGGTGGAGGTAAAGGAAGAGAAGGAAAGGATAAGATAAAGCAACAGACAGGGAGAAAGAACTGCAGTTAAATCGCTGAATAAAATCACCCCTGAGATGAGCCCAGCCCAACCCTTTGGTTTCTTCGGTGAGTCAATAGACTTAATAAATCTTAATGAGTCTTATGGAGTCCTAGTGTGGTGCTGTAGGATTAGCACTGAACTGCTAATAACCCTAAGTGTCAGTAGTTCAAATCTACCAGCCACTCCTTGGAAACTTTATATAGTGTCACTAGGAGTTGAAACGGACGTGACAGCAATAAACAAGTCCAATAAATCTTAAAATTATTTGAATATACATTAGCAAACTGCAGAGTTCCTTATTTGATATATTTGTAGCATTTTCTAATTAAATTTTGTATGTGGCACATAGCAGAAGCAATAAATATTTACTAAATAATGATTCAAGGGAAAATAATTTAAACCTAATATAAAGAGAGCACAGAACTTTGTGGGTGATTATTCTTTTTATTTTTTTAAAATACTCTGGAAAGGTCTTTACCTCATGGTGTCTGGGTAGTTTCAGAAGAGCTACACAGGAAGTGGTTCAAATATAGCAAGTGCATCAATGTTGTTTGATTTAATTTTATTTTCAGGGATGAGATATGTTTCTACTTATGCTAATTTAATCACTATCCTATCATAATGTTTCTTCTGGAAGCCTTCTTCCTGGTGTTCTTTTCCACTTCATGCACTGATGTATTAGTAAACTCTAATTGCCCTTCTTCCTATTGCAAGGACCAGCTAATGAGGGGAATCATTGGAGAAGGGAAACATGAACAAGAAGAGCAATCATTTCTGCAACCCTCTTCCACCTGTGATTTTATCTTTGCTACTCTTTATGATCATGGAGTCCTGGTGTGGCGCTGTGGGTTAATGTGCCAGACTGCAAAGCCATTTGAACTGCAAGGTTGGTGGTTCAAGCTCACTGGTGTCTCCTTGGAAACCCTATACAGGGTCACTATAGGTCGGAACCAACTCTACGGCACTTAACAACAACAACTCTATATGATCAAATATCATTATAAATGAAGACAATTCTATGTAAACATTATAGAGATAGAGAGGAAGACCAGTAACAGTGGGTACTATATTATGAGGGTCAGTCAAAAAATTTTCACACTCCGGTTATATTAAAACTTCTGTTGGTTGTAGTGTCTTATCAGCACTTTCTGTTCAAGGTCACTGATTTGCAGGTGTGAATGTGTTACATCAGTTCATTTTTAAATGTGGTGCGAGAAAAAATGGTTGCCCCACTTGTGATTTGCATGAAAGAAGAACAACATGCAGTGATATGGTTTTTTTGTGTGGCCTGAGTGTGTGCCTGGCACCAATATTTATCAAAGACTTTCTGCACTGTATGGAGAAAATGTTTTGTCAGAAAGAAGTGTATATGAATGGATCAAAAAGTTCAAGGAAGGTCTCACAAGTGTCAGTCATGAAGAAGGAGCTGGACACCCATCCACATCCATGGTTGATGACGACATTGAGAGTGCATGTGAAATGGTTCTATCGAATAGACAAGTGACAGTGGATTATGTGGCAAATCATTTGCAGAACAACCATGGCTCTGCCTATGAAGTAATACATAATAGAGTTGGGTTTCTAAAC
>NW_006408566.1:8498733-8500010 GCF_000296735.1 Chrysochloris asiatica
GCCCAAATTTCAGATTAAACTCAGAATATCCAAGGGTTTTATGATCTTGCATGACAATGCACGTCTTCAAACCTCTGCCCACACTGTTGACACTGCAAAAACTTTGTTTTGAAGTGTTAAAGCATCCTCTCTATAGTACTGACCTTGCTTCATCCGACTTTCATCTGTTTCATCCCCTGGAAGCAGCCCTTCAAGGAGGACAAAGGTTCACCTCTGATGAAAATGTGAAGACAGCGGTGCATTTGTGGCTCATAGTTCAGCCTACAATATTTTTTAAAAAGGGAATATGAAACCTTGTTAAGAGTTGGACAAAGTGTTGAAAAGTAAGGAGATTGTGCCAAAAATGATATATTTGTCTTTTCTAAAAAGTTAATTAAAATAAATTCTACAACCAGAGCGCAGAAAGTTTTGACTCATCCTCATACATGGCTAGACATAGGAAAAGAGGGAGTGGATGGAGCCAGTAGAAATGAGCCTCTAAAAAATAAAATTCTTCTTTATTTCTCCCTTATAAATAAGGAGTAGTGAATCATCTTTCAACTATATTTCTTACTGATATTCAGCCCCAAGATTTTTTTTAGTAATTAAATGTTATAAAATGGATGGAATATATGCTTTTGTTTTACAATAGAAGTTTGCACTTGGGATTACTTTTATATATGTTGTTAGGCACTGTTGAGTTGGTTTCAAGCCATAGTGCCCCTATGCAAAACAGAACGAAGCACTGAGTCATCCTCACAATTGTTTCGCTTGAGCCCAAAGCTGCTGCCACTATGCCAATTCATCTCATTGAGGGTCAACCTCTCTTTCACTGGCCCTCCATTTTACCAAGCATGATGCTCTTCTCCAGGACCTGGTTCTCCTGATAACATGGCTAAGTATGAGAGACAAAGTCTCACCATGCTGGCTTTTAAGGAGCATTCTGGTTATATTTCTTTCAACAAAGATTGGTTTGTTTTTCAATATTCTTTTCCAACACCATAACTCAAATGCATCAATTCTTCTACCATCTTCCTTATTTATTGTCCAACTTTCGAATTCTTTTGAGACTATTGAAAATACTGTGGCTTGGGTCAGGTGTATCTTAGTCATCAAACTGATATTTTTGCCTTTGAACACTTTAAAAGAGATCTTGTGCAGCAGATTTGCTTAAAGCAATATGTCCTTTGATTTCCTACTGCTTCTATAAGTATTAGTAGTGGATCCAAGCAAAATGAAGTCTTTGACAACTTCAATCATTTCTCCATTTATCACGATGGTATTTATTGGTTCTGTTG
>NW_006408566.1:8501385-8518629 GCF_000296735.1 Chrysochloris asiatica
CAATGAGTTGGAATCGATTGAATGGCACTTAACAACAATTGTCTGTAATGTGATCACAATACTAATATAAAGCAAATGTATAGACAGTTTCTTTTGAAAAATGTTTTCCTATATATTAACTTATTTTATCTCAACACATTTTACTTAACAATATTTACTATGCCTTTAGACAATAACTGAACTTTTCAAGTATCTGTTTCTTCTATAAAATGAAGATACCAATTGCCTTCAAGCTGATTCAGATTCATTATGCCCCATGTGTGTCAGAGTAGAACACCAAAGTGTTTTCAATGACTGCTATCTTTTGGAAGCAGTTTACCACCTCTTTTCTCCAAGGCAATTCTGGGTAAGCTTAAATGACCAAGCTTTCCTTTAGTAGCCAAACACTTAACTATTTGCTCCACTCAGGGATTTAACACAATTCCTGAAGAATAAACTAGGTTAAATGACATGTCCAAGTTAACATCAAATGGTTGGCAGGGGCAGAAGCTAGAAGGCAGATCTTTTGCCTAATATATGAGTTTTTGACTATGCATCATGTTACTTTATACATAGTTATATAATTTAGGAAAAATATTTTGTAATCTGTAGTAGTTCTTTTGAATAACAACATTAATTTTGTAACACATGATACAGAGTAATCATTATAAGTAATATAAGCAATTGAAAAATGTATATTAAAAAATGCAGCCCAAATTCATCCATCCATTGAGGTGAACTTCATAGCCAACAGCTCTCTGCATATAACAGAATAAAAGCAGAGAATCAAGAGAACTTTTGATTTTGCCTCTCAGTATTTCAGCTAAAGATTCATAGTTATTAAAAACAGTTGGTACACAAAGTAGAACTGCCTCAGATTATTTCCAAGGTTGTAAATCTTTATAGGGACTCCTAGGGTAGAGCAATAGCATAAAAACTAGACCTCAAGGTCATTTTGCATCACATGGTCAGTGGTTTGAACTCACCAGCCACTCCTTGGAAACCCTATACAGGGTAGCTATGAGCTGGAACCAACTCAAAGGCATTTAACAACAAATCTGTATAGAGGCAGACTGCCACACCTTTCTCCAGTAAAGCAGCTGGTGGGTTAGAACCGCCAACATTTTAGGCACCAACAGAGCATTTTTAGCTACTGTGGCATCAGGACTCCATAATAGGTGAGAAGTATCGGGTAAGCAATGGACTGCAAACCACAAGATTGGCAGTTTGAGCCCACCAGCCACTCCACAGGTAAAAGATGAGGTTTTCTGCTCCTGCAACAAGATTTAAAGCCTTGGAAACCCTATACAGGGTCCCTATGAGTCAAAACTAACTGTACAAAACTTAACAACAAGAACAACAACTCAGGTAGCTTACAGAAGCATAGAGGCTGTGAGATAATACCTCTAAGACTTTCTAACTTTAACCTCTCAATTACTTTCATTTTTTTCATCATAATCTTTGATGGATATATGAAAACACTAAAGTCAGTGTTATTTAATCTAAATAAATTTTGCTGATATAACAGTCTTCAAATTTAGTTCTTTCAAGTGAGGATTTTTTTTCTTTTTCTTTTTCCTATTAATTCTTGAAGGTCTTTTCAGTTCTTTTGTTGGAGTTTCTACTTTAGAATCACCAAGTAGAGTTCTGTTTTATCGTCATCATTATTACCATTTTTTCAACTATAAATATCTCTAAAATTGCTTTACAGATTTTTTTCTCCTCATTCAATGTGATTATTTCTATCCTATCCTCCATGTTAGTAATTTGAATATGAGTCATGTATTTTCTGCTCTTGAAGTTTCTTATTTATTTATTCATTACATAATGGTGTTATTTTGGTATAAATTTTTTTCTTCTCTCCACAGTTTCCTGCATCATCTCTTTATACTGATTTATCAAAAACTCTTATTTTCTCAGATTTGTGCTTATGTCAAGTTCTTTTACAGCAAGAGGTAATCACAGCAATGTATATGACCTGTGGCATGTTTTTCTCTCTAGTCTCAATTGTCCATTACTCTCTTCATATCATGTTTTATTTCATCATTTTCTTTTTTAAAACTACAGATGGTTTGCATGACTGCCATATACTTTTTATCTGCTGGTTTATATATGATTGGAACAGGGGCACTGAGAAATGGGAGCATTGATAAGGTTTTAAATTAGTCTCAAGTTAAAGAGAACAGTTGTTATTGTTCAGTGCCACGGAGTCAATTCTGATTCATAGTAACCCTGTATAAGGTTTCTGATGAGTGGCTGGTGAATTTCAACTACCGACCTTGTGGTTCAAAGCTTACCTTACAGCACCACATTAGGTCTCCTCTTATAAGAATGGCTATAGTTAAAATTTAATTCTCACCTTAGCTACATTTCATAATGAACCACTCATTTTCAATATCCAAAACAACCTATGACTCAAATAAGGGGGACAATTCTCCTCTCAGGAACAAAGGCAAAATCAGGAGTGGTTAACACTAGGTTCAGGACACAACTACCCTAACTACTGAACCAATCACTCTAACTGTTGAAATTGAAAAACAGTACAATAATGCCTGACCACAAGTTCCAAGATCTTTATATTTTTCCTCCTTAAAAGTCCCAGGGTACCCTCAAGTAAGGAGACAGATTTGGGAAATTCCTGTTTCTATGTCTTCCTGTATATTGATAAACAATAAACTCTTTGCTCTTTGCTCTGAGCCCATCTCTGAGTACTGGTTGATTTAGCATCAGGTAACTAGAACCCCTTTTGTGTTTACATTATATAAGCAGATTTCTGCCATAAGCAAAAAAGGCCCCAGCGGCAGTTTTACCTGCTTATAACCACCACTCTCCACACTTTCCTCCTTGAATCAGGAGCCTGATTAAAGCTAAAAATATAAACATTTGTAAAATGTCTCTATGTGTAAGGGCTATTCCTTGACAACAAGCCAGGAGAAAATCAGAGTGACCTGACACCAGTCCCAGCTCTTGAAACTATAACTGACCAAAGTATGAAGAATCAAAAGTACCCACTAACAGTCTCTCTCGGGTCCTCGCTTCCAAGATGACAAAGAAAAGGAGGAACAACGGTCGTGCCAAAAAGGGCCGCAGCCATGTGCAGCCTATTCGTTGCACGAACTGCGCCCACTGCGTGCCCAAAGACAAGGCCATTAAGAAGTTCATAATTCGAAACATTGTAGAGGCTGCTACCATCAGGGATATTTCTGAAGCGAGTGTCTTCGATGCATATGTGCTTCCCAAGCTGTATGTGAAACTGCATTACTGTGTGAGCTGCGCCATTCATAGCAAGGTGGTCAGGAACTGCTCTCGTGAAGCTCGGAAGGACCGAACACCCCCACCCCGATTTAGACCTGCAGGTGCTGTCCCACGACCGCCACCAAAGCCCATGTAAAGAATTGAGCCCTTAAGAGGTTGCCGTAAAACTAGCTTTCCAAGAAAATAAAAATTAAACTTTGTGGGATGTTAAAAAAAAAAGTACCCACTAACATTGGAAACAGTACACAAGAAGCCATCATATTTACCATCACAAAACTTAACAACAAGATTTGTACACAAAATCTTGCTCTGTGACAATTTCCTGTATTTTTGGTAGATAATATTTGCATTTGCGTATCCCCAGGAGTCTTATTGAAGCCAGGTGAAATAGCCCTAATTCCTCTCCTTGGGGAGACAGTAGGTAGTAGAAATCTTCCTGTCTTCTTACATCTTTGAATATGTAATAAAGCTGATTCTTTTCTACTACTAAAAGCTTGCCTTGGGGTCTTCTTGGTCTCACATCTGCAGTAGGCAAAGAGTTCAGGTTTTGTCCACATCAGTTATTTATTGCTAAAATAACAGGAATAACACAAGTAGATGTCTTTAACAAACAGAAGTTTTTTCTCTCACAGGTTAGGTCTGTTGTACAAGAACCCTTTGAAGTGTCCAAGAGCAAAGACATTAGTTTGAAGACTAAGGTATACCTGATACAAACCATGGTGTTTTCAATAACTTCATAAGCATGTGAAAGTTGGACAGGAATAAGGAAGACCATAGAAGAATTGATACACTTGAGTTATATTATTGGAGGAGAATATTAAAAGTACCATGAACAGCAAACAACAACAACAACAACAAAAACCAGATCTGTGTTGGAAGAAATACAGCCAGAATGCTCCTGGGAAATCAGGATGACTAGACTTCATTTCTCATACTTTGGACATATTATCAGAAGCGACTAGTACCTGGAGAAGAATATCATGTTTGGTAAAGTGGAGGGTTGGAGGAAAACAGGAAGACACCTAACAAGCTGGATTGGCAAGTGATAGCAACAATGGTCTCAATCATAGCAATGATTGTGAGATTGGCTCAGGACTGGGCAGTGTTTCATTCTGTTGTATATAGGGTCACTATGAGTCACCACTGACTCGATAGCACTTAACAACAATAACAACACAGTTTAGGAGACTAGAAGTTTGAATTCCAAACACCACCCTTAGAGCAAATTTCTTGCCTTCTGTCAGTTGGCCCAGCATTCGTTGGAGAGCTCAGTGTGCCTTGGCATTAACCTTTCCCTGAATCTAGAAGCATCTCAGAACAGGGACCTCAGGTCCACAGGTCTAAAAGTTTCACTTTATTCCTGATTCTACTTTCTTAATGGTAATAGTTTCTTCTTTAACTGTGTACTTCACTCTCCTTCTGTCTTTGTATAGTAAAAGATATTGCATGCCACACCCTTGGGAAACTCACATCAGATCAGGGTTGTGATGGGATTAAAGGTGTTACATTTATGGTGTGGTGCTGTGGGTTAATATGCCAGACTGCAAAGCCATTTGAACTGCAACATCTAGTTCTTACCTTAGGTAAGAACCTCTTACAAATTTTCAAGCTCACCAGCTGCTCCTTGAAAACCCTATACAGGGTCGCTATGGGTTGGAACCAACTCGACAGCACTTTACAACAATAACATACCATACTAATCCTCTTTACTGACTTATCACATCAGATCACTTCATGGGGGATCATCACATACTATCACATCACTGAGAATCATAGTCCCACCAAGATGACCATGATTTTGAGGGGACACAGTTGAATCCATAACATATATCTAGTGTTAGTGTTGGATACTCTGAGCATGTATTTTAGTTCTACTTTCTTCTAATAAGTCATACATTAATTTTCTAAGATTCTATTCATTATTTGGCTAGATTTTGTTAGTGAGGGATGAATTTGGTGAAGTATCAACTTGTGTTTCTTGAAAATTTGTAAGAGGTTCTCTCTTTTGAAATTGTGTCAACAATCTCTGCTTATCCACCACTCATCTTTCAATTTGTCATACTGCTGTGGCTTCCATGTTGTTGTGATGCTGGAAGTATGCTACCAATATTTTAAATACCAACATAATCACACATGGTGGACTGCTATTGGCCATTTTAAATATTATAATCATATAGATTACTATACCCAGAACAATTCAAGAGAGATGACATCATAGTCATAGTCAAAAAGAGCATTTCAGGATCTATTTTAAAATAAAATGCTGCCTGTGGTAAGGTAATATCCATACACCTCCAAGATAGACCAGTTAATACCACTATTTTTCCAATTTACACATCACCCACTAAAGTCAGTGATGATGAAACTGAAGAATTCTATCAATTTCTTCAGTCTGAAATTGATCAAACAGGCAATCAAGATACATTGATAATTACTAGTGATTGGAATGTGACCGTTGAAAACAAAGCGGTGGAATCAGCAGTTGGGAAATATGGCCTTTGAGATAGAAATGATACTTGAGATAGCATGACATAATTTTGTAAGACCATCCTATTCATTGCAAAAACCTTCTTAAACAACTTAAAAGGCAACCACATATATGGACCTCACCTGATGGAATACACAGAAATAAAAAAGCTCAAAGTCATCAGCCAAAACAACGTCAGGGGCAGATTGTGGAATACACCATCAATTGTCGATAGGCAACTTCAGGCTAAAGCTGAAGAAAATTAAGACAAGATTGTGAGAGTCAATAAATGATCTTGAGTATATCCACCTGAATCTATAGACCATTTCAAGAACAAATTTGATGCATTCAACATTAATGGCTAAAGACCAGATGAGTTGCTGGATGACATTAAGAACTTCATACAGGAAGAAAACAAAATGTTAAAAAGACAGGGAAGAAAAAACCATTGGGTATCAAAAGATACTGAAATTTGCTCTTGAGCATAGAGAAGGTAAAGTGAAAGGAAGAAATGAGGAAGCAAAAAAGCTGAACAGAAAATTTCAAAGGGCAACTAGAGAAAACAAAGAAAAATAGAATGAAATGTGCAAAGACCTGGAATTAGAAAACAAAAAGGGCAGAACACATTCAGAATTTCTCAAGCTGAAAGAACTGAAGGAAAAAAAGTTAGAAGACAGCTACATGGCCAACTGATTGAAAAAGATCCACATTTGTGCCCATTCCAAAGAAAGGTGACCTATCTGAATGTGGAGGTCATTAAACAATATCATTACCATTACATGCAAGTAAATTTTTGCTGAAGGTAATTTTAATTACCTTTAGTACATCCACAGGGAACGATCAGAAATTCAAGCCAGATTCATCAACTGGATCTTGGTTGAAAGCAGAGAATATCAGAAAGGTGTTTACTTTTGCTATATTGACTATTCAAGGGCTTTTGATTGTGTGCATGGATGACAAACTATGGATAACATTATTCATTCCTGAACACAATTAAGTGTTGTGTTCATCAGGAACCTATACACAGACTGATAGGCAGTCATAAGAGGATACTGAATGGTTTAAAATCAGGAAAGGTGTGCTCCAGGTTTGTATCCTTTCTCCAAACTTTTTCAATCTCTATGTTCAGCAAATAATCAGAGAAGCTGGACTACATGAAGAAGAACATTGCATCAAGGTTGGGTGAAGATTCATCAACAACCTGATATATGAAGGTGACACAATCTGAAAGCAAAGAGGACTTGAAACACTTACTGATGAATATCAAAGACTACAGCTTTCAGTATGGATTGCAACTCAATGCAAGGAAAATGTGTTATATGTGGGAAATGTTGTATACTCATACAGACCAGAATAGAGGAAGATTTCCATGATGCAAAAATTACATGAAGTTTTTCTGTAACCTCTCCAAACTGTATCATCTAATATTTCTGACTCTATCACTTTGGCAACCCATGAAGCTTTTTCCCAGATCCCCAGGTAGTTAAATAGACTCTTCTCAACCTCCACCCCTTATGCCATCACTGCTACACTCTTTAATCACCCCCAAAAACTTCAACAAGAGCAAAACATTCTCTTTGTAAGAAGCAAGACTTCTTACTTTCTTTCTTTCACAATAAAAGAAATTGGTATCACCCTCAGAGGCACAGATCAATATTCAGGCATGGATTCTAAAAAGGGAGTCAGCAAGATTTAACTTTATTGAGTAGGTATCTGTCGATAGTTTTTATCCCTTGGATTGCCAGGTTTCAGAACGCCCTTTAGCCTTTGCCAATATACAGGGATAGGAACCAAGAGTGTCTGGGTTCACAGACCTAGTTGCCTCCTAAGGCCTTGTCATCCCTGAATACTTAGGAAAAAGGATGGCATGACTATTGTCTATTTTCTGCCTGTGTAAAGAGGGTTATCAAGATTGAGTGTGACTGGCAATCTGTTCAGTTCCCATTAAGCAGATCTGTGGATGCTGCTGTCAAGCAACATAGCACTTTCCAGATATAGTGCCTGCCATGCATGTGACAGGGTATGTGACTAGTGCATGAAATTGCAATACCTTCATGAAGCAAGTAAAGATGCGACATTTGTTCTTGTGTTAGAAATACAAATCTCTGCATAGCAATACTGGAAAATCCATAATTCATAAGGCATATCTTTTCTGTAAGTATTCCCTGCTAGACTCACCTAATCACATTTTGTAATGGGTCACACATTCCTCTTCAGAAGATTGTTTTATATGCTTATGTTAAACTTTAGGTCTTTGCCTCTTCTTGTTTTGACACCTTTGATGGTTTCTTACATTTTATTAAATTATTCGAACAAGGATTTGGGAATTGGTGTATCTGTGTATCTTGTTATGAGGTTAGCAATGATCTTCCTGAACACTATCTAAGAATAAGTTAATACTGGTCTTTACCAGAGAATGTGACATGTTTTGTTGTTTTTGCTGTTGTTGCTGATATAAGTTAGTTAAACAATACAAAATTGAAATAATCACAAAGTAAGGTGAGTTTTTCAAGATGTACTGTATGAAGAATCTACGGTCTCTCAGACTCCATTTTCTGAAATTTTGCTTCAAGATTTTTTTAAAAATCTAATTACCATGGACTTTCAGAGAACAAATAAATTTGTGTTGAAAGTACAGCCACAATGCTCCTTAGAAGCCAGAATAACAGACTTCATCTTTCATACTTTGGACATACTTCAGAGGGACCAGTCCCTTGAGAAGGATATCATGCTTGGTAATGGAGGGTCAGCAAATAAGAGGAAGACCTCCAACAAGATGGATTGGCACAGTGGCAGCAGCAATGGCCTCAAGTTTAACAATTGTGAGGATGACATAAGATCAGGTAGTGTTTCGTTCTGTTGTACCTAAGGTCACTATGAATCGGAACCAACTAACTGCACCTAACAACAACAATAATAATTACAGGGTTGAAGTGTAAATGCTTTGGGATGATAATCTCATAAATTCCTGAAATTTATTTGGGGATTTTTGTGGTAGAAAAACTCAATCATGATCCCCAGTATCTATGCTTTCTTGTTCTAGTAATGTATATTGATTTTCCAAAGAGAATTTAACCTCTTCCATGTTCAGTCCTGGCTTAAGAGAAGAACCATGTGACTCAGTCCTAAAACAATCAACATAATACATTAAACCAGCCACAATGCTCAGTTCATGATGCACATGTGTGTAATCATGGCCAATGAAATCTACTGAGACTTTTGCCAGAAATTATTCATATTCCCAACATCCCCACCCCCTTGAACTGAAGCTGAGAAAATAAAAGGCCTCCTGCTGGCATCTTAGGATCATGAGGGAAGAATATGTCTGAAATTGAATTCAACTCAGAGGGAGTGGGACAGGATACAGAGAAAGACAAACCAGATCCTGGTAACATTGTTTAAACCACTTTTCCTTCTAACCCTAAAGCAGCATCTACTCAGATTTTTCCAGGAAATTCCTGCCTTCTTGCTTCAACCATTTTGGGTTTGGCTTTCTGCCATTTATTCAGAAAGGGAGTCTTAACTAATGCAGTAAATGTGCCAGTTAATTCTCATTTCAGTTGGTACAAACATGAATTAAACTATGTTTTCCAGAATTATGTTGATATTGTAAGGATCCCTGGTGGCACCATTGTTAAGCACTCAGCTATTAACCTAAGGAGCTCTGGTAGCTTAATGGTTACGAGTTGGGCTGTGAACCGCAAGGTTAGCATTTCGAAACTACTAGCTGTTCCGTGGGAGAAAGATGAGGCGTTCTGCTCCCCTAAAGATATACAGCCTCGGAAACCCTGTACAGGGTCGCTATGAGTCGGAACCAACTCCATGGCACTTAACAACAACAACAGCTATTAACCTAAAGGCTAGTGGTTGGAACCCACCCACATTCTCAGCAGGAGAAAAGACCTAGTAATCTGCTCCCGTAAATTGTTGTTGTTATTCAGTGCTGTCTACTCTGTTTCGACTCATAATGACCCTATATAGGGTTTCTGAGGTTTGTAACTCTTTGCAGGAATAGAAAGCTTCCTCTGTCTCCAGTTGAGAAGTTGATGGACTCGAACCACTGATGTTGTGGTTTACATTCCAGTGCTTATCCTACAGAGACAGAACCCAAGCAGTCCCCTAACATGAATGTTTTTGTTAAGTGTCATCAAGTCGGTTCCGACTCGTAGCGACCCTGTATAGGATTTCCAAGACTGTAATTTTTTGTAATCCAGTACAGGTGAGAGCCGAACAGAGTTCCCGAGGGTCAAAGTGCAATGGGGCGCCCATTGGAGGGTCCAGTCTCATCTGGAAGTGTCCCTGAGAGCCAAGAAAGGCCTTGGTGCTAGGGAGAGGGACCTTCAGATCTGCCCGTCCTATCATTGCCCTGCCCCGGATACCCCTGCTCCCACCTCATGGAAAACCTGAGGTGACGTGTGGTGCGTAGTAGGCCCTGGAGATGGTTCCTCTGGTGCCACTTCCGTATTTCTGTGGATACCCATGTTTACCCCTAATTTTCCTAGGCTGGTTCCCCACCACCACCACCACCAGCTCATAATTCAGTCTTTGGTTAAATCAATCTGTGTTGTCATTATTGTGGGTAGGTAATTTTCACTGGTAGTGTAGTGGTTACAAATCGGGCTGCTAATCTCACGGTCAGCAGTTCCACAGGAGAAAGATGAGGCTTTCTGCTCCCGTAAAGATTTACAGCCTCGGAAACCCTGTATAGGGTCGCTATGAGTCGGAACTGACTCCACGGCACATAACAACAACAATTTTCACTGGAGTCCTGGTGTGGCACTGTAGATAAGCACTGGACTGCAAGGATAAGGTTTGAACCACAAGTTTAACAGTTCAAACTCACCAACTGTTCCTCAGAAACTTTATACACTATGACCATATACACAGGGTCACTATGAGTCAGAACCGACTCCACGGCATTTAACAACAACAATTTTTTGCAGGAGAAGATAGCCTCATCTTTCTCCAGCAGAACAGCTTGGGGGCTTCAACAACCCACCTTGTGCTTCATAGTCTAATACTTATCCTACAGAGCAGCAATCTATTACAGACTGTCCTATGGGGAATTTCTCTGCTCTATGGCATCACTATAAATCAGAATTAATTCTATGCCACACATCAACAATGACAACATGGAAGGATTTTAGAGTATATAAGAATGCTCAAAACATGAGTCATGTCTTCTATGATATCCTAAGATACTTCTGGAAACAGACAGTAAGTAAAAGAACCATTAAATGTGCTAAGTATTACAGTAGAGTTCCAAACACAAATGACAAAGATTAATTAGAAGTAGGGATAGAATAGGAGAGACTTTCTTACATAGATTTGAGTTTTATTTTATAAAACAGATAGAAGTTCAATAGACAAAGATATGGAAGAAGGGCCTTTTGGCGAAGGAGACTATGAAAGTTGCTTTGTCGTTGTTGTTGCTGAGTGTTATCGAGTTGGTTCCGACCCATAGTGACCCTGTATAGGGTTCCAAGGAGCGACTGGTGAACTTGAACCACCCACCTTGCAATTCAAACAACTTTGCTGTCTGGCTCATTAACCCACAGCACCATACCAGGTCAATGAAAGTTGCTTTAAAAGTCAAAAATCTGTAAAATACATTATATTATTTTTAAATAAATAATAGATAATGGAGTCCTAGTATGACTCTGTGGGATAAACCACTGGACCACAAGGTCAGTTTGAATTACAAGGTAGGCAGTTCAAACTCACCAGTCGCTCCTTGGAAACCCTATACAGGGTCGCTATGAGTTGGAATCAACTCAACAGCACTTAGCAACAACAACAACAACAGATAATGAGTCAGATTTCTGGGGACGTATTTACTAGAGAATTGTTTAAACATTTCAGAAGCACCCATATTAATAATTAATTCTGCACTTATGAAATCACTTTATTTTATTTATTTAGTAAATACAGGTCTATGGACAAGCATATGTGCTTGATTTTTTTTTTTTTTTCCCCAACATAACGTATCTATATGCAAGTCTCTGACTGTGGACCCATGTGCATAGAAGGAAGCTGATGTGGCACAGTGTTTCATTTTCCAGAAAGCGTCTCTGAGACTCTGTGGGACCAGGCAGAGCAGTGAGGGGTGGACTAGGACTGGTGGAAGTGGAATATTGCCTGGAAGGTCCTAGGTAACCAAAGGGGACTGAGGCCATGGTATCAGTAGTCAGTGTCCTGAAAGTGGGCTGTCTTCAAGAGCAAGAGATAGTGGTGGCAGAGACAGGTTAGAGCACGGTCAGAAGGAGCCCTGAGATAGGACACTTGGGTGCTTAGGATCCATGACACCCACATCAGTTGACCAGCACCTGACCAACCTTCTAAGCTTCCTTGATGCTCCCTCCTAGACAGGCACAACTGAGGGCAGGGTAAGTTAGCCACACAGGGGTGGGGTCAGCAGATGAGTGGCCAGCAGCAGTTTAAGATCAAGGGCAGAGGTCAGGCCTGGCCATCCCAGGCTCAGAGGAAGCTTTGGATTGTGAATTTTCATGGAGACTTAGGGACAGAAAGGAAGAGGACCACTCATGAGAGTCAGTGAGGGGCTGGCAAGGGAACCAAGTACCCAGGCCCTCCCACCCACAGAGAAAGAACCCTGCCCCTGACAAACCCACCAAGGACCTTTTGAGGTCATTGAGGAGATGAACCAGAGGCCACTCATCCTGCAAATATAGTGATGGTAGGAGAGCGAGGTGATTCCAAGGATGGACAAGAGGGTAGCACTTGGGCCACTCTGGCTCTAGAAGACTAGGTGACCCTCCCGTGTGCATGGCAATGGGGACTAAGCCCTCTTTAGGAGGTGAGAGGTGACCTCAGCAGGGACCCAGCTGGACAGTACAGGTGAGAAGATGTGGCCATTCTCCATTGTCATGTAATGCCATTTTCACATAATGATCTGGTCTTTGGAACCTAGCTATGTTGATAAGTTAGGAGTGGGTATATACTACCTCTCACCATGGTGATATTACATGGGATAATCATATAAAGTATATTTATTATGCATTAAATATTTTCTCCATTTAAATGTTAGCTTCATATAATACATTTTTTCTAAATTTTAACAAAGAAATAAAGGTCTCATTTTCAATAGACTAAACCTGATACCTAAATACAATATTAAGTTGGAAGACAGAAAAACAAAAATCTACCAGAAATTCAGAGAAAAAATTCCTCAGTGGTTCTAGAAGTAGCTTTTGGCTATGGAAAAGTACCTACTAGGAAGCTGGGGTCACAGAGGAAATGTTCTTGGTTGGATTTATGTTAGCTATATGATCTTCTATGAGAAGTTCTGGAGCTTAGGACAGAACAGCAAGGGTTGTTACTGGAAAATTCTTTTATAGAAATCCCTGGAAGCTCGAGTCAGAGGAATGGTTTTAAGAAGCAGACTGAAAACTATAGAATCTAAAGTGGTTACATGGGGCCTCAACCAGGAACCAAATAGTTGGAATATATGAGAATCAAACTGAATGTCAAAAATATAATAGGTTAGTCAGAGAGTTATTTTCTAAGGTCAGATTGTCCTGTTTCTTGCAGCATTATTTTTAGATGACGAGGATTATGAAGGGCCAGACAGCATGTCATTATATTTAAGGTCAACACAATGACAATTATCAACAACAATGCTTAAATGAGTCATTTGCACTTAAACACATATACCAGGTATAATGAACTACAGTGCCTGTAGAGCCATAATAAGCATTCTCAGATCTAAATGTATATCTGATTATAATATTGTCAGGTGCTATGAACGTAAACCTTAAATGTTACATAATTGAATTTACAGGAGAAGGTAGTTTTCATATTGGAAGGAATGCTGGAACGTACCTCTTTGGTGATGTTTCTAGAAATCACTCAAGAGGACCACAGTGGTGACTAACAGTTCAGTGATTTATCCTTTATAGAAAAAGTTTGGGAGGAATTAAAATGCTAGTAATTATAGTATGAAGCCCTCCATCCCTTGGGCATACCATACTCAAGATTCTGTGGTTTTTAGTTCAGACATGAGCAAAACAGGGGAATGGAGAACTTCTCTAACTAGGCAGTAAGGACAAGGCTGCAGGGCCCCAGAATCTCAGTTCTGCTGAATTCTCTGTCACTAATCATATTTTTAATGACCAGAGGCACAAAGGATGTCAGCTAGTAAAGAGCCACTCCTTATCTTCAGAACTCAGCTGCCAGAGACTATCATTCCCACCAGCACTTGAGCAGGTATCCCAGCAACAGCGCCTTCCACTGACTAATTACAGGCCAACAGGTCTTCCCACCCCCTTCTTTCCTTTCTCTAGAATCTTCTTTTCTCATGTTAGACACTCCTCCAACCAGATCCATCTTTCTCTAAATCTTAAATTCTTTGTATTCTGCCTCCTCTTAATAGAGCTTTCTCATAAAAACTTTTGTCAAAGTTCACACTTTGGGGATAAGCAATATTTTTTGTGCCTATTCTTACCTGACAGGTTTCTTTTTGTGTTTTATCTTTTGTAATATTCCATCCTTTCTTCTCATTCTTTTCCAATTTCCCCTCTTCTTCCCTAGCAAATCTCCCAATTTCAACGGCAGTAATTATTATTTCCTCTTGAGTTTTATTTCCTGAAAAACAGTTGAGTATATAATGGAGGGGTTGCAACATACATTTTCTTGCCTACCCTGCCTCCATTATCTTCACCTTCTTCCTTTCTAGCACAGCCCTAATTTTATTCAAGTTGGCACCATTTTTCTGGATAGTCCTATGTTTCAGGAGACATTTATTCCAGTCTCAGTTCCAGTGGGTGAATCCTAATTAGTATAATCTACCTGAGATCATCTCATTTACTTTCCCAAGAATTGGCTTAGACTAGGAAACATGTTCTCATTCTAGAAAATCAGACATGAGTTCAAGTCTGTTGAGTGACTAGTAGGAAATAAAATATCTATGTGCTCAAGATGTGAATTTTATTCTTTATTCTTGTAAATGTCATCATGCTTAGATATGATGCCTCAAACTTTGGTAGCCATCTTGTCTCTAACATGAAGTTAAAGCCAACATTGGAGAAAGGAGAACTGCAGTTGGAGTCTTGCCACCCTGCTCATGTGACCACACATCATCTGATTATGTGGGACTGTGGGATAATAACTTTCATGTTGTATTAGAGTATTAAGTCGTGGTTTTTCCCAAAAGTAACCAAAGTGAAACAAACATCTACTTTGGAGACAGCCAAATAGTAGATCCACATCAAAGTGAGTTAGGTTGGTGATTGGACTTTCCCCCCCTACACTGAACATTCCAATAGTGATGAGTCCCTGTTGAAAGACACCATGCTTGGTAAAGTAGAGGGTCAAAAAAACAAGAGGAAGACCCTTAATTAGGTGGATTGTCACAGAAGATGCAACATAGCAACTAGAGGATGGTGCGAGACCAACCAGTGTTTTGTTCTATTGTACACAGGGCTGCTATGAGTTAGAACCAATTCAATGGCACCTAACAACAGCCAAGTTGATGAGTTACTCTAAGCTTCATTATCTGTGTTAATATGGTCAAAATCCAAAAGAACATAAAAGAGGACATACGACTCTTGAGGATTCTGACCCCCTCCTTCTTACATAAGGATGTCACATTCTGGTTTCTAGTTTTCTAGATGATCCTAAGTGTGTTTACATGCACTCATGAATCAACCTTAGTTTAGAATCCATAATGGAACCTTTGCCATCATTCCATTCTTGTTGTTCAGGTGTTAGTGATGCTAGAAGTTATAACATTTGGATACATGTTGTTGTTGTTAAGTGCTATTGAATTGAGTCTGATTCATAGTGATCCTTTATAAGGTTTCTGAAGAACAGCTGGTGGATTTGAACTTCCGACTTTGTGGCTCACAGTCCAGTGTTGATCCTACAACACTACACCAGGAGCTTACATGTTGTTGTTAGCTGCTGTCAAGTTGGCACATGACTCAAGATGACCCTATGTACAATAGAATGAAACTGCTGCTCAGTCCTGCACTCCCCATAATAGGATATGAATTAGACTGTTGTGAAATAGGATTTTCATTGGCTGAGATCCTCAGGCTTTTCTTCCTAGTTCATCTTCGTCTGGAAGTTTCACTAAATCTGTTCATTGTCATAGCCACAATGGGCTTCCATGGACAAACGGGTGATGACTATGTCTGAGGTAAATTGGCTGGGAATTGAATTTGGCTTCCAGATGTTGTTGTTGTTGTTGTTGTTAAATGCTGTTGAGTCCGTTCTGATTCATAGCAGCCCTCTAAACAGTTTCCAAGGAGCAACTGGTGAGTTTGAACCATTGACTTTGTAGTTCAAAATGACTTTTTGGCCCAGTGCTTATAGTACAGTGCCATAGAAATTTCTGCCCATGAATCACTGTCTTAGGCTGTGTTCTCTAGAGGAGCAAAACCAGTGAAGCATTTATATATAAATACATAGAGATTTATTTCAAGGAACTGGTTCATGCAATTGTGAAGGCGAAAACTATTGACTCAAGTATCAGGCTGCAGGCTTCTCCTGACTCATGTGATTGTAGGAGCAGACAAATTCAAAATCAGCAGGTCAGACAGTGGCTGCCAGTCCATGGGGATATAGGACTGGTGAATCTCAAAATCTACAGGTAAAATGACAGGCTGCTGGCTCACAACCCAAGAACTGGAGGCCAAAGAATGGTGAGCCACACTCAGGAAAGAGAATGAGCTAGATTTGCCAGACTATCTATATATACCGGATTCAGGTCACACGTCAACTGATTTTCTTTCAAAATATTGATTTTCAACTAATTGTCTGCTCAGATCACAAAATAAAGGATGCTTATATCATATTACATTCTAGAAATATCTGCCAAGTCATTGAGAATCATAATCTATTCAAGTTGGCATGTAAAATTAACTACCACAATCACCAGCGTACCCATATCAAAAAGTTCAAACCATCAGAAAGAAAAGAGCTAGAAATCTGCTCTCATAAAGGCTACATCCCAAGAAACACTATGTGGCAGTTTTAGACATTTCTATAAGGTCTCCATGAGTTAGAATCAACTTTTAAGAACACAACAAAAAATAATGGGCCTGAAATACCACCCTGGTACTTCTATGCAAGTTATCTGTGTTATTTTCTTGCAAAATAAAAGAGCATGCTGTTTGTATGCATAATTGTGGAGATTGCACAACAAGGTTATTTAACTCCCCTCAGATTGCAAAGCTGTTTGAACTGCAAGGTTAGCGGTTTAAGCTCACCAGATGCTCCTCAGAAACCCTATACAGGTTCGCTATGGGATGGAACCAACTCAACGGCACTTAACAACGGCAAAGCTGTTTATTGCAGTCATCTCTTAGCAAGGTGATTCAATATTTGAGATGTGTCAAAGAATAAGAACATGTACTTTGTTAAAATAAAGGCAAAACATTTTATTGAAGGTTCAAAATAGTTCAAACAAATTGTTGTTGTTGTTGTTGTTGTCAGGTGCCATCGAGTCAGAACCGACTCATAGTGACCCCATGCACAGCAGAACGAAACAATGTATGATCTCCCATATGAGCAAAGTAATACTG
>NW_006408566.1:8520420-8520940 GCF_000296735.1 Chrysochloris asiatica
GGAGACAGCCTAAGTGCCCATCAATGGAAGAATGGATAAACAAACTGTGGTACATACACACAATGGAATACTATGCTACCTTGAAGAACAACAAGCAAGCTACCGCATAACAAACAGTCACAAAAGGGGAAATACTGCATAGGACCATTATTGTAAAAGAGTAATAAAAAGAACTCACCCTAAAAAGAGGGGGAAATTATATATATATTTTTTCTGATCACCAGGATGTAAGGGATGAGTTGAGTGTAGGGAGGGAAAGGAAGATAGAGCACAGACAGACATAGGACAGACACAGGACAGCTTGGGTGCTGGGGGGCAGGGGGTGTAATACACAAGAAGGGGTAGGGGAATGGAAGAACAAAGTGGATGGGAGAACAGTTAGGCAGGTTTACATGGGCTAAGTGGGACAGAGGTAAATGATGATGTATGCACAATCTTGGAACAACAGGTCTTTGGGATACAGGGATTGAGGCATGGTTTGAATGGGTCAAAGAGGGGAATAATGTTAAGATGCTTGGCT
>NW_006408566.1:8522511-8523711 GCF_000296735.1 Chrysochloris asiatica
TTGTAATTTGATGAGTGCATTTGGGAAGGAACTCTGGGTGTAAGGGAGTGTTGGTTACCAGGAAGGCAGGTGAAATACAAGGTCCTTCTCTCTAGAAGAAGTTGAAATTCACTGTCAAAGGCAAACCACAAAAGAGTGCACTCCGCTCTCTTAGCTCAAATGCTGTTGGAGCTTTAAAGAGGACAGCCCAGATAGTGGAGGTGAACAGGCAGCCCTGGGTCACGGCAGGTTGAAAAGGGACCGTCGTTTTCAATATACATATCAGCTTAGAATTTAGTAAAGTTATGAAGAACCCTTGACATATATAAGAACACAAAGATCTTGGTTTATATTTTTAGAGAGATCTCTTTTTGTTATTTTAGGGAGGAGCCCAAGAATTAAATCATTTTCATTCATTGGAAGAAACGATTTCCTGATAAATGATTTTGGTATTTATTTTGATGCTTGCTGTTCAGTGTAGACACCGCTGTTTTCGTGCACTTGTTTTTATTTATGACTTAATATGGAATGACAAGTATGCAGTTTCTGAAGCCTTCTAGCAAGCATCCTCTCCTGTCTTATGCTGTGACTGATGACACAGTGCTCTTCTGACTGCTCAGTGGCCTGGAGCAAGTCTCTTTCTCTAAGACTGATAACTCATTACACATTACCTGGGACAGGATAGATGATTTATTTTTATTTAGGTACTTATGTTTGTTGTTTTCAGGGGTGGTTCTAAAGTGGGGAGCTAAGGGAGTATTTAAGGCCTGTTGTTGTTGTTAAGTGCCATCGACCCATAATGACCCTGTATAGTGCGTCCAAGGAGCAACTGGTGAGTCTGAACAGCAAACTTGTGGCTCAAACCAACTTTGCAGTCCTGTGCATTAGCCCATAGGTCCACAACAGGACTCTATTTAAGGCCTAAGTAACTGAATTAGGAATGAACTGATTCATTCAGTTCAAACTGCCTTTCTTCCTGCTGCATCTATAGGATCAAGCATTAGGAAACAAAAAACAAAAGATATGTATCCCTTTCCCCTAAAATAAATTGTAACACAGGTAATCCTCTAAAAAAGAAGAAGAAGAAGAAGAAGGTGGAAGGAATACGCAGAGTCACTGTACCAAAAGGAAATGGTTGATGTTCAACCATTTCAAGAGGTAGCATATGATCAAGAGCCAGTGATAGTGAAGGAAGAAGTCCAAGGTGCATTGAAGGAATTG
>NW_006408566.1:8525041-8526973 GCF_000296735.1 Chrysochloris asiatica
TTCTGTTGTGCATAGGGTCACTTTGTGTCTGTATGGACTCTATGGCACCTAACAACAACAAAAATCAACCCAGTACTCTGAGAAGACAGACAGGTTCCTTGATCTGAAGAATCTTCCATTCTGTTGGTTATTTAGGTATCTGCATTCATAAGCAAAGTGTAGTCTGTCAAATTGTAGAATTTTACACCGGCTCACAGTGTCAAACATCTTTATCTTTATTCATTAACTCAGTCCTAGCCATCCAAGCTAGGCCAAATGGGTACCAGCTGCAACTTGGGAGTTCACACACCCCTCCCTACTTTCAGAGCAGTTGATACATTCACTTTCTTTTCAGCCCTAGCCCCCATGTACTAGGTCAGAGTCCATAGACTCAGAAATTCATACAACTCCTTATGTTTCAGACAAGCTAGCCCTTCCTCTTCTCTCTCATCTCTAGTTTGTGTTGACCAGATCAATAGGTGTCGGTGCACCATATTCAAACTCAACTCATCTGTTCATTGTTTAATCTCCCCTACCTGGTGCTGTGGGTTAATGTGCCAGACTGCAAAGCCATTTGAACTGCAAGGTCGGCGATTCAAGCTCACCAGCTGCTTCTTGGAAACCCTATACAGGATAGCTATGGGTTGGAATCGACTTGACAGCACTTAACAACATCAACCACTTTTCTTTAACAAGTGGAACCAAGTGATCTTCAGTGAGCCTACCAGACTGTCTTTCATTTCTAGAAGGGTGTTGTCTCTGATGGGCATGTATTTTTCCTGCCTCATTGCTTCCAAAGGCAAATCACTTACTAGAAATTTAAAAAAAAACAAAGGCTCATTTTTTCCCCCCTTTTTTCTCTTCAGGCATTTCCTTCAATATCCTGTTCTCTCAGCAGTTCTGGCTGAGTATGCATATATTCTCAAATGCAAGTTTTTTACTGTAAAGCTTTTGGATAAGACTCAGGTTTTCAACCTAAGGGCCCATCTGTCAAGCTACTGGCTTAAGAAACAAAGCCTGTTCCTTCCAGGCAAACTTCCATTTTAGTAAACCCAATGAAGTTTAGGCTTATAAACTCTCTGTAATCATAATCACTAATATTATTTTTCAACCCACATGTATGTCTATTTTACAATACTAAGTCGGAGAAGTCAATATCTATAGTTCAGTCAATATTCATAGTACATCACCCTAAACCCATAACTCTTTTTAAAATACTCAAGTTTCCTCTTCTCATCTGTACCCCTGGAATGTCTTTCCATTCATATGCATATGGGCTTGTACCTCTGGCAGATTTGACCCAGTGTAGGCCCTGACCCTCTCTATTAGCCAGCTTGTTTAACAAGCAGCTTTTACCCCAAACTAGTTTTTCTCGCAGAATGCATCATTACTATCCTTTCAGCCATGATAAACAATAACCAAAGTAACCATCTATGCTCCTTCATTCTTTCTCTTACAAAACCCCATATTTCTTTGAGTCTGGAGCCTTTGCAACAAGTTTCACTTCTGACAAGAACTATAAAAATGGCATTGAGATGGCATGCAACTTCCTCTGATTTCACAAAAGAGAAGGAGAGTCAAACTCCCTATCAGCCCAAGGCCAATTCATATGAGGTGGAAGCCAGATATGTCTCCATTGCCTTCAACCTTATTTTATCCCATTCCTGACACCAACTGCAAGAATGATTTAATTTAGGAGGATCAGCAAGGGGCTAGTCCCTAGGGGGTGGAGGTTAAAGCTATCCCAAATACCTGACTTTTCCTAAATGCTATATCACTCCATGATCCTGATATCAACAACAACTCCTTCCCCCAGTTGTTGTTGTTGTTAGGTGCAATCAAGTCAGCACCGACTCATAGAGACCCTATACACAGCAGAATGAAACAATGTTCAATCCTGGGCCAACCTCACTACTGTTGCCACACTTGAGTCCATCGATGCTGCCACCTGGC
>NW_006408566.1:8528718-8538010 GCF_000296735.1 Chrysochloris asiatica
AGGCCTCACTAAGCCTTAAGGCTGGGTCTAACCAGACAGTGTCTGCTTATCAACATAGCAGGGAAGGTAGCTTTCCCAAGGTCACCTGATTTACAGAGCTTTCCCAAGGTCGCCTGATTCACAGTAAAGGACAGACTTGTAACTATGCAAAACAGCAATGACTTGCAGAACTACCCTATATATACTCTGAGATTGGAAATAAACTTTGTCACTAGCAATCATCTGTGTACCTTGCCTGTTCGTTAATCCTCGCCTCTCCTTCGGGAAACCTGCACAATGGTCTGAGCAGGCCTCTGACCCCGATACTCATTTCTTCCATTTGGTTTAGCATCTCTATGCTGGAGCACAAGTTTCAGTGTCTCTTCTGACATCCATTTTGACCCTTCCCTTCCCTCAGTATTCTACCTTATATCCCAGGTTTCTTCAACTCTTGGCAACATTTTACATTTCCATCAAGGAAGTGGCCCATGTGGCCATGAAGGCTGGCAAGTCCCAGAGGACTCCCCTTGCACAAGCCAGCTTGGGTTGTTGGCTCACAAGGCTGGGAAGCTGCTGAATCAGATCAGGTGATATGCCCAGCTCAAGTCCTCAGAAGTGGAGGTCATATAGGGGTGAGCCAGACGCAGAATCCAGAGCAAGAGAGCAAACTTGCCAAAACATTCCTATATATTGGATGCAGAACACATCCTCAAGGAAACTAAGGGTAGTGACCAGTTATTTATGCCCCCAAATGGGGTCTGTCATGGGATGGGGGACATGTACCTTAGAGTTTCTCCTAGGTAGAAAATACAACTTGTAACTCACTAAATACCAAAAAATAGTTTTTACAACATCTACTTTATGAAATGGAATTGTGTTTCATAAAATGTTTTGATTTTTAACCCACGAATTTATAGTCTAAAATTTTCTGATTATATCCTCCAAAGATAATGACTTCAATCCATAATTAGCAGTAAATAATTCTGAATTTGTAGTAGTATAAAACTTGTAAGAAAATTCTAAGAAAGGATATTTTAAATGATATTGTATTTAATTTCTTATTAATTAAAAGTACTAGTATTCAGCCATCATAAACTTACTACTTTATTCATGCATCAGATCCCAGACTAAAATACTGGATATATGAAAAGAAATCATAGTCATTGAAATAGATGTGGTATTGCCTTCAGTTGCAAACCATTATTTGTACTCTGTCATGCTCCACAAATACTGATTTTAAAACTTAACAGCAACATAGTTTTATCTTAATAATTCAAAGAAAACATGGTAAGAAAAACAAATCTATATATTCCAAAAATTCTTTTAAGGAAACATTCAAGAAAAGTATTTTTAGAAAGTTTTTAAAAATTCAATATGTGAAAAAGAACTTAGTCATTTAAAATGATCCACAACATCTAGGTCAATTGACATGAAACAGTCAACAAAAAGAATGTCCTACTTTCCACTATGGGGTTTTAAAAGCTTGTAAGGAGCCATCTCAAATGCAACCATTGGTCTCTCCTTGTTCAGAGCAAAGACAACCGAAGAAAATCAAGAAAACAATTACTTGAAAGGACTAATGGACCACATGAACCACAGTCTCACTACATTGAGTCCCAAGAACTAGATAATGCCTGATTAGCACCACAGACTACAACGACTAGGATTACAGTAGTAAGTCCTGGACATAGTGGGAAAAAATGTAGAACAAAATTCAAAGTCATTAAAAAGACCAGACTCACTGGCTTGATAAAGACTTATGGAATTCCTAAGACAATCTTCAAAACTGGAACTGAGCCCACTCCAATTCCTTGTTCTCCCAACTTTCCTTCACTAGGGATCTCCTTCCAGCTTACAGTAAAAAGGCTTATAAAGTGAACAATAATACTTCTGAGGAACATACTCCTCAGAATAATCAACTATAGGAGACTAAGAGGGCAGCATTTGTCTAAAAATGAAGTTCGGAGGGAAGGGAGTGACAGGCAAGAAGGAAAAAGGAAACTAGAAAGAGTGCTGCTACATTGAAATAACCGCAACTAATGTCATGAAGGAGTCTCATTGTGGTGCTGTAGGATAACCACTGAATTGCAAATTGCAAGGCCCACAGTTCAAACCCACTGTCTGCTCCTTGGAAACCATACCCAGAATTGTTATGAATCAGAACTAACTTAATGGCAATTAACAACAAAAACAATGCCATGAAACAAAATGTTTTTAAATTGTTGAGTGTAAAACTAGTTTGCTATCATTTTTACCCAAATCCCTCAAAATTTAAAAAAAAAATTAAAAATGACAATATATACAATTGAGATAAAAGGAATAGAACCAAGAGAAATGGGATGAAGCATTGGAGAAATGGCAGAGAAGCTGTCTGACACGAGAGGCGACATGTTCATAGAGAAATAAGTTCATATGGTTAAGGGAAGTTATCTACAGCTGAATCCCATGATCACTTGTTGCCCTGGAATCTTGATGTATTGACTTTGGTCTCACCATCATTCATTTTCATGCCAATAAAGTTGCTTGAAATTAAAGAAAAAATAAAATAAAACAGTGCCAAACTTTATAGGTTATTGTTGTTGCTAAGTGCCATCAAGTTGGTTCCAATTCATAGCAAATCTGAATAGGGCTTCTGAGGAACAACTGGTGAGTTTGAACCAATGACCTTACTGCTCAAACTGACCTTGCATTCCAGTGTTTATACTAAAGTGCCAAGATAACTGTTATGTTTCTTTAGACACAGAAGACTGGGTATGTCTCAATTTAGTCACTTCATATTTTTAAGACTTAGGCAAGCTATTCCCACCACTCTTCTATAGGTTTGTCATACTGTGGTGTGTTTCTGTGACACTGGAAACTATGTCACTGGTATTTTAAATTTGAACAGAGTCACCCAAGATGGATGGGTTTCCAAAGTTTCCAGACCAAGACAGACTACGTGGGAGAAGCAGACTACTTCTGAAAGGTTGTTGCTGTCAAGTCAGTTCTGACTAATTGTTGTTGTTGTTCTTAGGTGCCATCAAGTCGGTACCAACTTATAGAGACCCTATGCACAACAGAAGGAAACACTGCTGGTCCTGCACCAACCTCACAATCATTGCTACATTTGAGCCCATTGCTGCTGCCACCGTGTCAATTCATCTCCTTATGGATTTTCCTTTTTTTCTCCAACCCTCCAATATGTCCAAAGTATGAGACACAAAGTCTGGCTGTCATGTCTTCCAAGGAGCATTCTGGCTGTACTTCCTCCAACACAGATTGTTTTGTTCTTTTGACAGTCAATGATAGTTTGAAAATTCTCCTCCAACACCATAACTTGAATGTATCCGTTCTTCTAAGATCTTCCATATTAACTGTGGAATTTTCACATGTCTATGAGGTAATTTAAAATACCATGACTTGGATCAGGCACACCTTAGTCCTCAAAGTGACATCTTTGCTCTTCGACACTTTAAAGAGCTCTTATAGAGCAGATGTGCCTAATACAATATGTTGTTGGATTTACTGACTACTGCTTCCATGAATGTTGATGGTTAGTCCCAGCAAAAGAAGTCTTTGATAACTTCAATCTTTTCTCCATTTGTATGGATGTTGCTTGGTGGTCCTTCCAGTATTGAGGAATTTTGTCTTCTTTACATCGAGGTGCAACCTATTTTGAAGGCTATGGTCTTTGATCATCATCAGTAAGTACTTTAAGTCCTCTTCGTTTTCACTAAGCAAGGTTTTATCATCAACATATCGTGGTTATTAAAGAGTCTTCTTCCAAACCTGACATTTTTCTTCATATCATCCAGTATTTCAGATTATGTGTTCAGTATACAGAGTATGGTAAAAGAATACAACTCTGATAAACACCTTTCTTAATTTTAAGCTATTCAATGTCCCCTTGTTCTATTCAAACAACTGCCTCTTGGTTAAGTACAGGTTTTTCATGAGCACAATTAAGTGTTCCATAATACTCATTCTCCACAATGTTATCCATAGCTTGCCATGATCCACACAGTCAAAAGTCTTTGCATAGTCAATGAAAAACTGGTAAACATCTTTCTGGTGAGTGCCTCCAATGTTTCATCAGTTTGTTGAAAGATTTCAATTTCTATTCCACCATTTCCTAGTGTCTTGTCATTTACCAGTGCCTTCAATGAACCTGGACTTCTTCCTTCAGTATCATTGGCTCTTGATCATGTGTTACCTTTTGAAATGGTTGAATATTGACTATTTATTTTTTGTATAGTGAGTCTGTGTCTTCCATCTTTTTTTTTTTTTTTTTTGATGCTTTCTGCATCATTCAATATTTTGCCCTTAGAATCCTCCAATATTAAAAGTCAAGGCTTGAAGTTTTTCTTCACTTCCCTCAACTTGAGGAATACTGAGCATGTTCTTCCATTTTGGTTTTCTAACTCCATGTCTTTGCACATTTTGTTACAATATTTGACTGTGTCTGCTCTAGCTGAGCTTTGGAATTTTCTATTCAGTTCAATTACCTCTTCATTTTTCCCATTTGCTTTAGCATCTCTACATTGAAAAGCAAGTTACAGAGTCTCTTCTGACATCCATTTTTGTCTTTTCCTCTTTTTTGTCCTCTTAATGACCTTTTGCTTTCTTCCTGTATGATGTTCTTGATGTCATCCCACAACTCTTCTGGTCTTCAGTCCTTAGTGTCTAATGTATCAAATCTGTTCTTGAGATGATCTCTAAATTCAGGTAGGATATGTTCAAGGTCATATTTTGGCTCTCATGGATGTCTTTTAATTCTCTTCAGCTTCAACCATAGCTTGAATATGAACAATTGATGGTTGGTTCCACAGTCTGCCCCTAGCCTTAATATGGAGCTGATGATACATACGGAGCTTTTTCCACTATCTCTTTCCACAGATATAATCAAATTGATTTCTGTGTATTCCATCTGTGAGGTAAATGTGTGTAGTCATCTTTTATATCATTTTAAAAAGGTATTTGCAATGAAGAATTCATTAGTTTTTCAAAGTTCTGTCATACAATCTCTAACATTGGTTCTATCACCAAGGCCATATTTTCCAACTATTGATCCTTCCTCTTTGTTTCCAACCTTTGCATTCCAATTACCAGTAATTATCAATACATCTTAATTTCATACTTGATCAATTTCAGACTGAAGAAGTTGATAGAATTCTTCAATTTTATCACCACTGGCTTTAGTGGTTAGTTTGTAAATTTGAATAATAATGGTATTAACTGGTCTCCCTTGTACGTGTATAGATATCATCTTATCACAAACAGCGTTGCACTTCAAGCAAGATCTTGATATGTTCTTTTTGATAATGAATACAAAGCCATTCATCTTCAATTTGTCATTACAGATACAGAAGCCATGTGATTAGCAGTTTCAAAATAGCCAATACCAGTCTATTCAGCTCACTAATTCTTAGGATATCAATGTTTATATGTTCCATTTCATTTTTAACAACTTACAATTTTCCTAGACTCAAATTTATGCATTCCATGTTCTGATATTAATGGATGTTTACAGTTCTTTTTCTAAATTTTCTGTTTTGCCCCATCAGCAAATGAAGGGCCCTAAGGCTTTACTCCATTTGAGTCATTATGATCAACTCTACTTTAAGGAAACAGCACTTCCCCAGTCTTATTTTGAGTGCTTTCCAACCTAGGGGTTCACGGGGGCTCACATTATGGCACTTTATCTTACAAAATTCTGGTGCTCTTCATCATGTTTCAATAGTCAATATTCTGGTGCTCACAATGTCCCACTGATCTTCAAAAGGTTTTCAGTGACTAAATATCAGAAGTAGTCCAACTTTCCTTCCTAGTCTGTCTTCATCTGGAAGTTCATCTGAAACTTGTTCACTGTGGGTGACCCTGCTGGTATTTAAATATCGGTGGCAAAGCTTTCAGAATCACAGCAATATGCAAACCACCACAGTACAACAAACTGAAAGATGAGTGGTGATCCAACTTATAGCAACCTTGTGTAGGGTTTCTGAGAAGCACTTGCTGAGTTTGAACTGTTGACCTTGTGGACTAAAGCCACCTTGCAGTCCAGTGCTTATCCTACAGTGCCACACCAAAATCTTATGAATAAAAGTGGAGCAATGTCTGATATAGTGCCAGAAAATGAGCTCCTCAAGTTGGAGGACAATCAAAGTATGACTAGGCAACAGCTGCCTCCTCAAACTAGAGTTTATCTAAATGACATGGATGGAGCAAAACTTTAGGGATCTATATTTGCTGATACATCACAACTCAAAATAAGAAGAAATAGCAGCAAACATATATTAATAATTAGAACCTGGAATGTACGAAGTATGAATTTATGAAAATTGGAAATTGTAAAAAAATTAAATACAAAGAGATCTATATCCTAATGATCTGAAATGGACTGGTGTATTACGCTGGAAGAACAAATTGGAAAGAAATGGCATCACATTCATCATGAAAAAGAGTATTTCAAGATCTATCTTGGAGTACAAGGTTGTTTGTAATAGGATAATGCCTACAAGGAAGACTAGTTAGTATCACATTGTTCAACTTTTTTACAAACCTTGTCAGTCAGTTTGTCCTACTGTAGTGGTGCATGTGTTGCTGTGATGATGGAAGCTATGCCAACAGTATTTTAACTACTAACAGGGTCACCCATTGTGGGCAAGATTCAGCTGAGCTTCCAGACTAATACAGACTAGGAAAAAAGAGAGGCAGACTGTATCATTTAGCCACTGACAACCTTGTGAATAGCAGCAGAAGATTGTCATATATAGTTTCCGAAGATGAACACATTATAAACAACACCAGAATACTGTGATATATAGTGTCAGAAAATGAGCCCCTCCGGATGGAGGGCACTCAATATAGGAATGGGGATCAGCTGCCTCCTCAAAGTAGAGTTGACCATGATGACATGAATGGAGCACAGCTTTCAGAACTTTCATTTGCTGATCAAGAACAACTCAAAATGAGGAGAAATAGCAGTAAACATCTACTAGTAATCAGAGCATGAATTGTGCTAAGTATGAATCCAGGAAAGTTGGAAGTTATTAAAATGCAATGCAATGCATAAACATTGATATCCTAGGAATTAGTGAGCTAAGACAGACTGGCATTGGTCATTTTGAATCTGACAGTCATATGGTTTACTATGCCAAAAATGACAAATTGAAGAAAAATCGTGCAGCATTCAGCATCAAAAAGAACATTTTGAGATCTGTCTTGAAGGACAATGCTGTCTGTGATAGGATAACACTCATATGACTACAAGAAGGAGAACATGGAATCAGGATTGGAGGAAGACTCAATAACAACCTACAATACGCAGCTGATACAACCTTTCATGCTGACAGTGAAGAGGACTTCAAATACTTACTGATGAAGATCTAAGACCACAGCCTTCAGTATGGATTACACCTCAATGTAAAGAAAACAAAAATCCTCACCACTGGACCAATAAATGACATTGTAATAAATGGAGAAAAGATTGAAATTGTCAAAGACTTCATTTTGATTGGATCCACTATCAACACTCATGGAAGCAGCAGTCAAGAAATTAAATAATGTATTGCATTAGGCAAATTTACTGCACAGAACTTCTTTAAAGTGTTTAAAAGCAAAGATGTCAGTTTGAGGACTATGGTGCATTTGACCCAATCTATGGTATTTTCAATAATCTCATTTGCATGTGAAAGTTGGACAATAATAAAGCAGACCATAGAAGAATTGATGCATTTGAGTTATGGTGTTGAAGAATATTAAAAGTAGCAGGGACTGCCAGAAAGAGCAAACCAATCTGTGCTGGAGGAAGTACAGCCAGAATGCTCCTTAGAAGCTCTGATGGCAAAACTTTGTCTCTTATACTTCAGACATGTTATCAGAAAGGACTGATTCTTGGATAAGGACACCATGCTTGGTAAAGTGAAGACTTGGCTAAAAATAGGAAGGCACAGTGGCATCAGCAATGGGCTCAAGCATAACAATAGTGATGATGGCACATGACCAAGCAGTGTTTCGTTCTGTTGTGTATAGGGTTGCAATGAATCAGAGTCAACACAATGACACCTAACAACAGCACAACAAAAGGAGACCAATTAATACCACTATTATTCAAAAGTATCCACAAATCAATAAAGCCAGTGATGATGCTATTGATGAACTCTACCAACTTCTTCAGTCTGAAATTCTTCAAGCATGCAGTCAAGATGAATTGATAATGACTGGTAATTGAAATGAAAAAGTTGGAAACGAAGAAGGATCAGTAGTTGGAAAATATGATAAAAATGATATTTTTTTATAAAAAAATATAAAAAGTCTATCATTTCATGGTAGAAATAATGTTGGGGATGGCATAATAGAATTTTGCAACACCAATAACTTATTAATTGAAAATACCTTTTTTAAAATAACATAAAAGACAACTATATACATGGACCACATTAGCTGAAATATATAGGAATCAAATTGACTACATCTGTGGAAAAGAGATGATGCAAAAACTTCCTATCATCAGCCAAAAGAAGGCCAGAGGCAGACTGTGGAAAGGCATTCAATTGCTCATATTCAAGTTCAGGCTGAAGCTGAAGAAAATTAAAACATGTCCACGAGAGCCAAAATATGACCTTGAACATATCCCACCTGAATTTAGAGATCACCTCAAGAACAGATTTGATGCATTAGACACTAAAGACTATATCTGTGGGAAAAGATGGTGGAGAAGCTCAACAGCATCAGCCAAAAAATGTCAGGACCCAGGTAGTCATCAGCGAGCATACTAGACTGCTAGCAGTTTCCCTTTAAGTTTCAGTTGTAGAAGGGGATTTCTGCTTATAGGCTGACTTCTCTCACCTTTATGCCTCCAAAACAAACAGCTTGCTTGATATTCAAACAACCAGTCTGTTTTGTTTTTTGCTTGTTTTTGCAGGGCTTTCTTTCAATAAGAATCTTTTGTTCTCCTAGCACTTATGGGTTGGTTTGCTTTGCATTTCTTTTTGAGTGGGACTGTCCCAACTCAGTAGTTCCTGGGTGGGTCTGAGGATTTCACATAAGGACCCATACTCTGCAAAGGCTTAACTAGAAGACTGTTTACCTGGCAAATTCTAAACCCTCTTTTAGCAAATCCAATCAACTATAGGTTGAAGGCAGGCTTACAAACTTTCTGTCATAATTCACAATATTCATTTCTATCATACATAAATGACTATTTTACAACAGCAGGCAGGGGAAACCAATATCCACAAGACAGATAAACCCATAAACATTTTCCCTCCTTTTACCCATTCAGCCGATGTCTCGACCCATGTATCTACTCAAAGAGCAATGTTGTTCCAAGGTT
>NW_006408566.1:8539005-8540256 GCF_000296735.1 Chrysochloris asiatica
ACAACTGGTCCCTCCTGACAACCAATCCAAAGTCCAAGACACAAAGTCTCACCATCTTCTTTTCTAGGGAGCACTCTGCTTGTACTTCTTTCAAGACAGATTTGTTTGGGCTTCTGGCAGTCTATGGTACTTACTAACACTGAATATGTATAGTCCTATGCTAATTAATTTCTGTGGAATATTAGAAATATATTTTTTCAAGTTGTTAATATGGACAAAAGAAGGAAGACAGGAAGCATTTTAGAGACTCCCTGGAGGACTCTTGGTTGTTCCTCATTTACTGAATCAACATGGTATTTATCCCATCTCAAATTTCTAACTGTAATTAATATAAAGCCATATCCTCAATTACTATTGTTAAATGAAATGTATTGTGAATTTCTTGTGTTCAGTAAAACCGCTATTAAACCTCAAAGTGTTATTAATTTTAAGATCCTGTAGCTATCAGTCTAAAAAGCTTTTAACCAAGTCCCAAAGGCTGAATATTGGCACCCTTTCACAGTGTTTTCATGAAATAAACAACAAAGAAAATCAGCTTAAATTGAGCTGCCAGTTTAAGCCTCAGGACTTTTGTCATCTTCTGACTGAGATTTGACCCAGCTATTTTTTTTACTTCTAATTGTTTCTATAATAGGTGATTCTTTTCTAGTATGCTTCAAAACAGAGAGATTGCCAAATATATTTCTTCATCTGTATTCACAGCACCTTGATATGGTAAAAGTTAGAGAGAAACAAAAATCTATAGGTTTTTTTTATTTCCATTTATTATTTTTAAAAGCATAATAAGAGTGCTCAATTAAGACTTTCTCTTAGTTTTTACTAAAGTGTTGTCATCGCTGTGGTCCATATCAGATATCAAATTGCAGCTTCAACCTATAAAAGATTTAGAGACTGGATAAAGAGAAGGGAGAATTTACTATGAACACATGGCAGAGTGGCTATTTGAAGCCAGGCAGTCTGTTGTTGTTACTGTTGCAGTTGTGATTGCTGTTGTTGTCATTGAGTCAGTTCTGACTCATAGGTATCCAATCACAACAGAACTAAACACTACCTTGTCCTGTGTCATCCTCATAATGGTAGTCATGTTTGAGCCCATTGTTGCTGGGACTGTGTCAATCTATCTCATTGGCGGGGGGAGGGTCTTCCTCTTTTTTCTCCAGGACAACTGGTCCGTCCTGACAACATGTCCAACGTATAAGACACAAGGTCTCACCATCTTTTCTTCTAAGTAGTACTCTGGCTGTACTCCTT
>NW_006408566.1:8542793-8543622 GCF_000296735.1 Chrysochloris asiatica
GTTTTCTATGTATAGGATCATATCGTCTGCAAATAGAGAACGTTTTACTTCCTCTTTGGCACTTTCAACGCCTTTAATTTCCCTGTCTTGCCATATAGCTTTTGCTAAGACTTCCAGCACAATATTAAATAGGAGTGGTGACAAAGGGCATCTTTGTCTGGTTCCTGTTCACTGAATGAAGGCTTTCATTTTCTCTCCATTGAGAGTAATGTAGGCTGTTGATTTTGTATATATGTGGAGGCTTGTATTTTGCCAATGCTTTCTGTGCAGCTTGGATTTCCTCCTTCAATATGATTGGTTCTTAATCATATAGTACCTCTTGAAATTATTGGACATCATCCAATTCTTTTTAGTACAGTGACCCTATGTATTGCTGCTATCTTCCTTTGATACTTCCTGCATCATTCAATATATTGCTCATGTTGTTGTTGTTGTTGTTGTTGTTGTTAAGTGCCATCAAGTCCGTGCTAACTCATAATGACACTATATGGATTTCCAAAGAATGACTGGTAATTTTGAACCATGGGTCTTGCTATTGGCTATTCAGTGTTTACCCACAGTGCCACACCATTGTTGTTGTTGTTGTTAGGTGCCATTGAGTAGGTACCTTATTGCGACCTTATGCACAACAGAACAAAACACTGCCCAATCCTTGGCCAGCCTCACTACTGTTGTCATGCTTGAGCCCATTGATGCTGCCACTTTACCAATCCATCTCGCTGGGGGTCTTCCTCTTTTTCTCTGACCCTCCACCCTACCAAACATGACATCCTTCTCCAGAGACTGGTCACTCCTGACAATATGTCTGAAGTATGAAAGATGAAGTTTG
>NW_006408566.1:8545877-8547053 GCF_000296735.1 Chrysochloris asiatica
TGGATTAAGACATAGACTTGGAACAAGGGATATCATTGCTGACGTCAGACAAATCTTGGCTGAAAGCAGAGAATGCCAGAAAGATGTTTACCTGTGATTTATTGACTATGCAAATATTTTCAATTGTGTGGATCGTGACAAGCTATGGTTTTCCTTGTAGGCATATGGATATTATCGAGTCACAGACAGCATTATGCTAGAAGATAAATCTTGAAATGTTCTTTTTGGTGATGCATGTGCCACTATTCCTCTTTTTTTTTAATATTGGAAGAAAAAATATTCTGTTGTGTTTCATGTAGTTGTTTAGGATGTCCTTCTTGAAGCTGATCAAAAAAATGAAATCTGAAAACTAAAAAAAAAAAAAAAAAGTTACCAATATAGTAAACTATATAATTGTCCTATTTTAAATGTCCAGTAATTGTTTTTTAGATCACTAATGCCTAAGGCATTAATCTTTATACATTTCATTTAATTTTTGATAACTTCCAATTTTCCTAGATTCATATTCATACATTCCATTTTTCAGTTATTAATGGATGTTTGCAGCTGTTTCTCCTCATTTTGAATGGTGCCCCATCAGCAAATGAAGGTCCAGAAAGCTTTATTCCACCCATCTCATTAGGGTAAACTCCACTTCAAAGAGACAACTCTTCTCTAGCAATATTTTGAGTACCTTCCAACCTGAGGAACTCATCTTCTGGCACTATCTCAGACAGTGTTCTGTTGCTATTCATAAGGTTTTCAATGGATAACCACTCAGAAGTGGTCTGTCTCTGCTTCCCCATCTGTCTTAGTCTGGAAGCAACACTAAAACATGTCCACTGTTCTAACTCTGCTTGTATTTAAAATACTTATAGCCTTCTGGATCACAGCAACACATAAGTCACTACAGTACAACACATTGACAGATGAGTGGTGGACACATTCTGTAGCAAAGCCCATAGATCCAAGGTAGATGCCAAGATGAATGAAGATCGAGAAGGAGTAAAAGCAGCAAATAGATAAGCACTTTCTCCCAGAGCCAACAAAAACAAAGCCTTTTTTTGTTTAGAACAGGCACCCTGAGTTAGGACTTCTAGCTTTCTAAGACATCATTTAGGAACACCTGGGGTGCTGTACGATAAGCACTTGACTGCTAAACACAAGGGTGGCAGCTCAAACCACTGGAGAATGAGG
>NW_006408566.1:8547402-8548024 GCF_000296735.1 Chrysochloris asiatica
GTTCTGCTGTGCATAAGGTCACTATGGGTCGGTACCAACTCGATGGCAACTAACAACAACAAAAATAACAACTACGTATTTCTTTACAGATAAGTAGAGTGGGATTTTAGATGTCTAATAAACATATCTAAGAGTCCGAATAAAGGACAAAAACTAGATCCAAAATCCAGTCTCTTGGACTTGAACACTTTTCTGCATACTCTATCCTCCTGATCTGAAACAATGACACACACTCCTTCCTTTGACTGTACATGTGTGAGTCAGAGATTCAAGTAGAAATCACTTTTAAAACATGTACTGTTTTTAGTTTCAAATGCAATTAGTTTCAATTTACACTTACTGGAAGGTAATACTCAGGGCCAGTGTTTCATTTCCTCTTTTAATCAACACCTACCTGAGCTGACTATTAGAATTTGAACTTTGACACTTTGGGTTGATGAGCTGCTATTTCTGCTGATTGACATTTTTAATTGATTTAGTTGTTGGATACACAGCATTCCCAGTTTCTTTTATTATATTATAGGTCTAACACTTCTCTCAGGATCCCACCTCTTTTATGTTGAGTGAAATTAGTCAGTCACAAAAGGAGAAACACTGCACAGGACCACTATTATAAAAGACC
>NW_006408566.1:8550144-8557763 GCF_000296735.1 Chrysochloris asiatica
AAAGTCCCATCTCTTCTGTGAAGAGGTCCAATAATTTCTCCTTCTCCTTATATCTGCAAATGTACTGATGTCCTATACAAGTTACTTAGACTCAGACATCACTTGTTCTTTTAAAACCAAATTCTGTCTAATGAGATTGAGGGCAAGGATCTTGTCTTATTCTTCTTCATAACCTTAAACCCTCCGTTGTTCGACCAAATGAGAGAAAGTGGAATCTAGAGCCAGGGGAATTGGCATCATGTGATTAGCTATGGAACAGACCCCAAGACATGACCTGGAATCTTCTCACATGGCCTAGAAATACAGCAGGTATTCTAAGTACATAACAGCCAGCATGAATTCCTAACAAATCAGAATGGACAGTAGTTGCTAATATTTATTAGCAAATAATGGCAGAATGTTCCCTTTGCCTTTGGCCTCCTAGTATGGTGCTGTAAGAAGCTGTGTTAGTGTAGTGACTAAGAGTCAAGCTACTAACCTCAATTCAAGGTCAGCAGTTCAAAATTACCAGCCTTTCTGTGGGAGAAAGATGAGGCTTTCTGTGCTTATAAAGACGTACAACCTTGGAAACCCTATGTAGGGTCACTATGAGTCAGAAATGACTCCACGGCACATAACCACCAACCACCACCAGTTTTGTGCTGTGAAGTCCTGGTATTGTGTCATAGGATAAGCACTCGACCTCAAGGTCAGGTTACACCACAAGGTCAGTGGTTCAAACTCACCAGTCTCTCCTAGTAAACCCTATATTGGGTCACTGTGGGTCAAAACCAACTTAATGGCACTTAACAACAACAACAACATGCGTGCCACTGTAGGATCAAAACTGTAATAAAAATCACAAGTCGGCAATTCAAACTTACCAACTGCTCCTTGGAAATCCTATATAGGCTAGCTATAAGTCAGAACTGACTCAACAGCATTTAACAACAAACAGCAAAAACTTGGAGTCTTGGTGTATAATGTAGGAAAAGCACTGAACTGCTAACCACAAGATTGGCAGTTCAAATTCACCAGCTGCTTCTCAGAAATCCTATACAGGGTCACTATGAGTCAGAACTGATAGCACCGTTAATAACACTTAGGCATATAGGAGCCCGGTAGCATAGTGGGTTATGAGGTGGGCTGCTAACCTCAACGTTAAAAGCTTGAATCCATCAGGTGCTTGCAAGAGAACGATGAGGCTTTCTGCTCCTGTAAAGATGTGTTATTGTTATTCAGTGTTATTGAAACTGTTTCAATTTGTAACAAGCCTGCATAGGGTTTCGGAGACCGTAAATCTCTGTTGGAGCAGAAGGCCTCATCTTTATTCTACTGAACAGCTGCCAACTGCCAACCCCAACTGCCAACCTTATGGTTTGAAGTCCATTGCTTATCATATGGAGCATATAGATTTACAGCCTCAGAAATGCTATACACTATATAGGGTTGCTATGAGTCAGAACAGATTCCACGGCACACAACCACAACTACCACCACCACTTAGAGGAGTATGAACTATGGAATTAGATGACCTAAATTGGACCATGCTGTTATTCTACTCAGAACAATTTTGTTTGCGTCTCTGAACTCAATCTCGTATTTTAAATGGGGATTGTAGTTTTTACTTGCTGTTGAACTAACTCTAAGTCATGATGATCCCACATACACATTGCCAGGTCCTGAGCCATCCTCATGACTGTTGGTTTGTCCAAGTCCATTGTCAGCCACAAATGGAGATAGATCTACAAGGGATTAGGAAACAAATGATAAGAGACAAGGCCTACCTTCAGATCCAACAGAGAAAGACTTCCCCTAGAGTTGACACCTTGAATATCATCCTAATTTGTGAAAAAATAAAATTGTGATTGTTAAAGCCATCCACTTGTGGTATTTCTGTTATAACTGTACTAGACAACGAAGAGCTCTCATGGCGTTGAGGTTACGAGTCAGACTGCTAACATCAAGGTCAGCAGTTCAAAACTACCAGCCGTTCTACAGGAGAAAGATGAGGCTCTCTGCTCCTGTAAAGATTTATAGCCTCAGAAACCCTATACAGGGTCACTATGAGTCAGAACCAACTGAAGGCACATAACCACCAACCAGCACCAGATAACTAAGATAATATTTGTTATTATTGCTAATTTCTCTGAGTGACAAGGTTCATTAACATGTAGCACAGTCAGAGGCACCAGGTAGGGGTGAAATCTGCAATCAGTTTGTCTATAATTATCTACTGGTTGACCATTGTGGAAACAAAATCCCTGTAGCCCAATAAATAGGGGACTTATTGTCAGCAGCAAGGATAAAACTGACAGGAACCAGACACAGAAATATCCTTTCCCTGAACAAGAAGTGCTGAGTTTTGAGTAAATATTTTATTCCAGAATCTACCTACTGTTGGAGCTATAACACTTGGCAAAGTCTTCTAACAAAGTTCAAGGACTGAAGAGGTTGCTAATCTGCAGGCCAATAGTCATAGGTGTCTGTAACTAAGCAATACTGGAGACAATTATGACCTTTCTGAATGTTCTATAAAACTGGTGCAAGAAGGATATTGTTGATGGTGATAGTTAATGTTATGTGTCAGTTTGACTGGGTTATGATGCCTATTAAGGAGCATTGGTAAGTAGCATTGAGCTGCTAACTGCAAGGTTAGAAGTTTGAATCCACCAACTGCTCTGTGGGAGAAAGATGAGGCTTTCTGTTCCAGTAAAGACTTACAGACTTGGAAACCCCATACAGGGTCATTTTGAGTTGAAACAGACTTGAAGGCATGCCGCAGCATGGTCCCTATTATTTGGTTAAACACTAATCTGATGTTACTATAAAGAACTTTAGATATGACTCAGAGTTAGCAAAGAGATTCTGTGTGGTTTACAATCAAGAAAGGTCTGTATCAGAGCTGTATCCTTTCATCTTACTTGTTCAATCCGCATGCTGAGCAAATGGAGTCCTGGTGTGGCATTGTAGGATAAGCACTGGACAGCAATGTCAGCTTCAACTGCAGCTTCAAACTTGCCAGCCACTCCTTGGAAGCCCTATACAGGGTCACTATGAGTTGGAACCATCTCAACGGCACTTACCAACACCAACATACTGAGCAATTCTTATTAAAAATAGTTTTAGGATGAGCTGAGAGCCACAAATGCACCACTATCTTTACTTCTTCATCAGAGGTGAATCTTCATCATTGAAGGGATGCTTTCAGGAGATCATACAGGTGAAAGTCTGATGAAGCAAGGGGGTATGCTTTAACACATCAAAACAAAGTTTTTGCTGAGTGTTAGCAGTGTGGGCAGAGGTGTGTGGATGTGCATTGTCATGCAAGATCACAATGCCCTTGATTAGCAGTCTTCTGCATTTAATCTGACATTTAGGCTTCAGCTTGTCAGTGAGCATCTCACTTGAGGAGGGAGGAAGTAGGATAACTGTTGTTACTTAGAGGAGAGTGCAATCATTGAGATTAAACAAAGTATTATTATTTGTTGATTGTAAAACTGATGATCTCATCTGTAAACCTTCACTCAATTCACAATAAAAAGTTTTAAAAAATTACACAGCCTTACAAATATGATAAAACTACTATGAAATAGAAAAGTCAAAAAAGAAATTTAAATCACAAAATGGAAAATAGTTTAATTAAATCTTTGCATATGAAAAAAAAACTTGTATTGGCAAACTATAAATGTCAATGTTCTTTACTTTGGTGGGAAGTACTGATTTCAACAAATTTACTTGGCTGCTATCCTAGAAATTAGATTCCTGGTTGCATACTGGGTTACTCATTGGGCTGTTAACCAAAAGATTGTCAGTTCAAATCCACCAGTTACTCCATGAGAGAAAGATGAGGTTTTAAGCTTTCATAAAGATTTACAACCTCAGAAATCCTATACAGAGGTAGTCTGAGTTGAAACATGATGGCACATTAATAATAACATCCTAGAAATCAGGATGATAATGGTAGATTATAAATTTCACAATCTGACCTCACAACTCTCAGTTGCAGAAAGCATCTAATGTTCTAACATTTCTAAATCCAAATCTTAACAGCAACTTAGAAATGGTCTTCCTCTAATAATGTAGTGAAGATGTGATCAACAAAGATAAAATAGATTTTTTTTTTCATCTTGGTGCATTTCATTCCTTCCCTTAGAAAGAAAACTGCATACTGAATCTTTTCTCTAAGCTGAGAACCACAAGATCTTAGAAAATAAACATATGTGCACCCCTCTAGAAAAGTTTTGTTCTTCTCTTCGGTTTTATATACTTCTTTTTTTTGGGGGGGGAGGGCGGGGGTGAGAAATCCTCTTTTTTAATGATGTGATTTTGGAGAGAGAGTATACTCTCCCTCTCCAAGTTCTAGGTTTAAAAACAGGAGCAGAGTGACTAGCGGTGAAATAGATAAAGGTCTTCAGAACTTCAGGTCAGAGATACCTTGTAAAATCGGCATGCCACCCACCATTCAATTTCATGACATTACATTTGCCCACAGCAATAGACACTTTGGAGATAAAAGACCCTAGATCAACACTGTTGAACACACACACACACACACACACACACACATCTTTGTGCTTTTGTTCTTACCTGTTTCATGGGTCAGAGAGTGACAGGCACACATCTAATTGTTCCTTCCTCTGAACTCCTAATGAGCTGATCAGCTCTCTCATTTGAAAAATACCATCCTTTTTACAGTATCAGATAGCAAAATTGTTTCCCAGCAGGTGTGTGGTAACTCAGTTTGAAGCACAGCTGGCATTACATTCAGGAAGATGAACCTGAGAACAGGAGTTTCATTGCCCCCCTTTAATCAGTGGATTCTGCAGCACTGAGGGCACAGACAGCCTGCACTAAGGCCTTGCCTTTTCTCCCATTTAAAGGGAGACGGAAGGTGGTAATGAGAGGACAGAGAAGGCAGTCTGTCTGGTGTCAGAGATCTAGCCATTCTAGGACTGCTGCTCTGCTTTATTACCTTCCCAACACACTTGTGCTTTGCGTTTTCTCACCTTAAATTTATGAGCTGCTCTAGAGTTGGGCCTGGGCAACAGATGTACTGCAAGTTCCAAAATCTATTTGAAAAGCACAGAATCTTCAGTAAAACAGGTGCTCCAGAAATATTAGGTAACAATCAGAGAGATGGAGAATGAGAACACAAGAAAATCCATGTTCACAACAGTCTAAACCTTTTCATACATTCAAACAAATACACAAAATCAAATATTGATTGAGTGACTATGGAAAAGATAATGTGATGGTGGTGGTGGTAGGCCAAGGAGTCAGTTCCAACTCATAGCAACCCTGTCATAGGATTTCCAAGGCTGTAAATCTTTACAGGAGGAGAAAGCCTCATCTTTCTCCTACAGAACCGCCGGTAGTTTTGAACTGCTGACCGTGAGATGAGCAGCCTGACTCATAACCACTATGCTACCAGAGCTCCCTAGATAACGTGATAGAAGATACGAATGTAAAAACAAAAACAAAAAAGTCATAGCTTCTGCTTCATAGTCATTATATTTGAATAAGGAAGATGGAAAACAAATTGAATAATACCACCAATTAGTATAATTCCACAAAATGTAACAGTGAGCAGAGCTACATGGCGAGCTTTAAAGGGTATTTTAGAAAAACTTATCTAGACTAAGAGGTTTGGTATTGCAATACTGACAGTTTCTAAGGAGCCCTGGTAGAGTATTGGACTGCTAACCTCAATCAGCAGTTCAAATTTACCAGTCATTTTGTGGGAGAGAGATGAGGTTTCTGCTCCAGTAAAATTTTGTTGTTGTGAATTGTTGTTGTGAAGTGCCGTCGAGTAGGATCCAACCTATAGAAACCCTGTATAGGGTTTCCAAGGAGCAACTGGTGAGTTTGAACCGCCAACCTTATGGTTCAAAGTAACTTTGCAGTCCAGAGCATTAACTCTCAGCGCCACATCAGGACTTCATAAAATTCTCCCAGGGAAAGATTGTTGTTGTTGTTGTTGTTTAAGTGCTGTGGAGTTGGTTCTCACTCATAGCAACCCTGTATAGGGTTTCCAAGGAGCGACTGCTAAGCTTAAACAGTGGACTTTGTGGTTCAAACCAACTTTGCAGTCTAACGCATTAATTGCAGAGCCACACCAGGGAAACTGGAAAGATTTACAGCCTAGGAAACCCTATATAAGGTCTCTATAAGTTGGAACCAACTTGGTGGCACACACAATCACCACCACCATGGGCAAAATGCTGAAGGAGGCAGAAGCAACAAAAGAACATGAAAAGAATACTCAGAGTCACTGTACCAACAAGAATTGGTCGATGTTCAATCATTTCAAGAGTTAGCATATGATCAAGAGCCAACAGTATTGGAAGAAGAAGTCCAAGGTACACCGAAGGCATTGGTAAAACAACAAAAAAAAAAAAAAAAAAAAAAAAAAACCCACAAAGCTTCTGGAATACTCCTTGAGATATTTCAAAAAACTGATATGACACTGGAAGCACTCATTAGTCTATACCAGGAAATTTGGAAGACAGCTACCTGGCCAACCAATTGGAAAAGACCCATATTTGTGTCCATTCCAAATATAGGTTACCCAGTGGAATGTGAAAATCATCAAACAATACCATTAATATCACATGCAAGTAAAATTTTGCTCACAATAATTTAAAAGTGACTATAGCAGTACATCAACAGGGAACTGCCAGATATTCAAGCCAGATATGGAAGAAGATGTGAACTAGGGATATCATTGCTGACATCAGATTGATCGTAACTGAAATCAGAGAATACCAGAAAGATGATTACTTGTGCTTTATTAACTATGGAAAAGCAGGAGACTGTATGGATCATAGCAAAGTATGGATAGCATTTGGGAATAATGAGAATTTCAGAACTCTAAACTGTGCTCATGAGGAACCAGCACATAAATGAGGCAGTTGTTAGAATAGAACAAAGGGAATATTGAATGATTTAAATCAGAAAAGGTGTGTCCCAGGGTTGCATCATTTCACAATGCTTATTTAATCTGTATGCTGAACAAATAATCTAAGAAACTGGATTTTATGAGGAACACGGCACTAGGATTAGAGGAAGGCTTATTAATATGTGATATGCAGATGACACAACTTTGCTTGTGGGAAACAAAAAGGACTTGAAACACTGATGAAGATCAAAGACTACAGCCTTCAATATGGACTGCTCATCAATGAAAAGAAAACAAATATCCTCATAACTGTACCAACAAGTGACATCATGAAAAAATTGAGAAAAGATTGAAGTTGTCAACTACTTCATTTTGCTTGGATGCACAATTAATTAACTGTCATAGAAGCAGCAGTCAAGAAGTTAAACAACATGTTGTTTTAGGCAAATCTGCAGCAAAAGGCCATTTTAAAGTACTAAAGAGCAAACCAAAAAGGAAGAACACACTCAGCATTTCTCAAGCTGGGGGAACTGAAGAAAAATTCAAGCCTCGACTATCATTATTGAAAGATTCACTGGGTGAATGGTACAGAAAGGATCAAGAGAAAATGGAAGGAATACACAGTCACTGTACCAAAAGCAAATAGTTCATGTTCAACTGTTTCAAGAGGTAGCATATGATCAAGAGCCAATGATACTGAAGGAAGAAATCCATGGCGCATTGAAGGAATTGGCAAAGA
>NW_006408566.1:8559068-8560178 GCF_000296735.1 Chrysochloris asiatica
CTGAAGAAGAATATCATGTTTGGTAAGAGGAAGACCCCCAACGAGATGGACTGGCCAAGCAGCAGCATCGATGGGCTTAAGCATGGCAACAGTAGTGAGGTTGGCCCAGGATCAGGCAGTGTTTTGTTTTGCTGTGCATAAGGTTGCTATGGGTCAGTACCGACTCGGTGGCACCTAATAACAACAACAACAAAGAACAAAGATGTCACTTTGAGGACTAAGATGCTTCGGGTCCAAGACATGGTATTTTTAATTGCCTCACATGAATGTGAAAGTTGGACAATGAATAGCAAAAAAGAGGAAGACAGTGGCAGCAACAATGGGCTTAAACATGACAGCTGTGAGGTGATAGAGAACTGGGCAGTGTTTCATTCCATTGTGCATAGGATCACTATGAGTCAACACCTAACAACAACAAGGGATCTAGGGGGTTATAGCTGAGCAAGAACAATCAACCAGAGACCTAAAGGATAAAGAAGAATTAACTGGGGTCTTAGGGTGAAGAGAAAAAAGAAAAGGTATTTCCAACAGTGAAAACAGCATAGGCAGAAGTCCATGGTGGTAAACAGCATAGTGAGAAGGAAAGCAGTGTGGCTGGATCACTGGCATGAGATGCAACTGACAAGAGTTTGTAGTCCATGTTAACAATTTGGACCTTAATCCTAGACTCAATGGAGAACCCTTGAAGGTTGCTTCAGGAAGGTGAAGGAGAAGGACATTGCATTTCAGAGAACTCTGTCTGCTTGCTATAGTAAGAAAAGATTGGAAAGGGCCAAGAGTACAGAAAATAGTTAGAAGTCTATTGCAGGATTCATGGTTTAAAAGATGGTGGATGGAGAGTGTTGGCTTTGCCTAGTGCTAACAATTGTTGTTGTTATCATTGTTGTTAAGTGCCATCAAGTTGGTTATGACTTAGTGACTCTGCATAAGGTATCTGAGAAGCAACTGGTGGGTTTGAAGCATTGACCTTGTGGTTGGCAAGCCAGTGTTTATCCTATAGCACCAGACCAGGATGCTGCTTGTCATTCATTTCCATCAAGTCAACCCATGCCAACTTACGGCAACATGCCTAACTGTGCAGACTAGAACTGTCCATAGGGTTTCCAAGGC
>NW_006408566.1:8563002-8564238 GCF_000296735.1 Chrysochloris asiatica
CCCCATCATGTCAGACGCGTCTGTGGACACCAGCTCCGAGATCACCACCAAGGACTTAAAGGAGAAGAAGGAGGTTGTGGAGGAAACAGAAAATATAAGAGACGCACCCGCTAATGGGAATGCTAACGAGGAAAATGAGGAACAGGAGGCTGACAATGAGGTAGACGAGGAAGAAGGTGATGGTGAGGAAGAAGATGTAGATGAAGATGAGGAGACTGAAGCTGCTACGGGCAAACGGGCAGCTGAAGATGATGAGGATGATGATGTTGACACCAAAAAGCACAAGACCAACAAGAATGACTAGACAGCAAAAAAGGAAAAGTTAAATTTAAAAAGGCCACGGTGACCTATTCACCCTCAACTTCCCATCTTCGACTCTAAACGTGGTCACCTTCGAGTAGAGAGTCCCACCTGCCCACTTTGGGCAGCTCCACTAGCAGATAACAAGAGCTCACCACCACCCAACCAAAACCACAATGTGAATTTGCAACAGGGGAGAATAAAGAACCAAAACTTCCAAGGCCTTGCTTTTTTTCTTAAAAGTACTTTAAAAGGAAAATTTGTATTTTTTATTTACATTTTATATTTTTGTACATCTTGTTAGGGGTCAGCCATTTTTAATGATCTCAGATGACCAAACCAGCCTTCGGAGCGTTGTCTGCTGTAATTCTGACTTTACTTATGGTGTGACCATTTTCATTATAATCTCAAATGAGGGGGGAAAAAACCTTGCGAAAAAAGCAAAAACAACAACAAAAAAAATTACAATCTTATTCCTAGCTTTCTAGTAACTTTTTTGTGTATGTACTTAGCTGTGTTGTAATTGGTTTGTATGAAATGGTTAAAAAAGGCCAAAGATAAAGTTTCTTTTCCTTTTTTTGTATATGAAGTTGCTGTTTATTTATTTTGCTGATTTGATGTATGTGTGAAACAATCTTGTCCAACAATAACCCAGAATTTTATTTTGCTGAGTTGTTTTAACAACAACAAAAAAAGCAATGGTATATATAATTTTGTTATTTAACCTCAGATCATCATTTTAAATCACTCATTCCTTAATTAATTCACCAAATATTTCTTAAATACTTACTATGTGCTAGACAGTGGAAGAATAATTATAATAGATCTTTATTATAATTAGGAAAATGTTGCAAGATTTCATTTAGTAGAACATGGGCTTAGAAGTCAGATGGGCTTGTTTTAAGTATTGACCCCATCTCTTACCAATTCTGTCAG
>NW_006408566.1:8565730-8566688 GCF_000296735.1 Chrysochloris asiatica
TGTGTGTATTTTGCTAATGCCGTCAATCATCTTGAACTTTTTCCTTGAGTACCATTGGTTCTTGGTCATATGTCCCCTTTGGGTTTCCTAACTCCAGGTCTGTTCACATTTTATTTTGTCTTCTTAAGGTGCCCTTTGAAATATTCTGTTCACCTCATGTACTTCATCATTTCTTCTAGTCACTTTAGCTTCTCTATGCTCATGGGAAGCATGAGATTATCAGGAATTTTTGTTTGGCATTCTGTCAGTAGACTAAAACGTTTGTCCCCTGACTCATCCTTGGTTTTGTTCTATTCCTAGCAGTGTATTTCTTTCATAATATGACTCCTTCAAAATGGCAAGTTCATTTGAATCACCCCAATCCGTTCTCATTAGTAATGACAGTTCTATCTGCTGTTTTTCTGTTCATTCCTCACTCATATTGAGGGTGTGTAAGAATATAATTTTTCACATTTGTTCTCAGATAGACCTTAGAAATAAATCAGTTAGGCTTTTTCAATAAAAAAAACCTTTGTATCACAGGTGACTATATAGCAATTAGGTCATATTGGATGTTGAAGAGATGAGAGGATACATGTTGAGCATCTAATATGAAGCAGCAATTTACATATGTTGTTGTTAGGTGACTTCAAGTCATAGCAACCATGTGTGACATAGTAAAACTGCCCCATAAGGTTTCCTACTCTGTATTCTTGGTAGCAGCAGATCCCTGGGTATTTCTTCAGTGGAGTTACTGGGTAGTTTTGAAACACCAGCATTTTGGTTAACAGCCAAGTGCTTAATCATTGTACTTCCAGAACATACATATATCATTTAATCCTCCCAATAACTTTCAATGAAACTCAGCAAGATTGAAGTGATCATGCTCCAAATTACTGGTAAAGCAGGGATTCCAGCCTTACACTGATAAATTCCAAAGCCCCTGTGGTCTCTACTGCTTTCAAGAAATGGAGAGACT
>NW_006408566.1:8579248-8580353 GCF_000296735.1 Chrysochloris asiatica
ACATAGGGGTGTTGTTCACGAGTGTTTGGTTCACGAGGAGGGGAGATCCAGAGGCAATAGGGATAGCGAAAGAATACACAGATAGACAGAAGAAGGGGGACAAGGAGGCACCCAGAAACCAGGGTGGATACATCACTAGTGGGCAGACTTGGGGCTACAGGCATCGTGGCTTCTGCAGGCAGCAACTCACTGCCCTGCCATCTTTACTGCATGCCCTCCAACCAGTAATGCACACCTGGGGAGGCCCAGGCCTTTGTTTATTTAGGGGAGGAGCTTCACACCAAGCTGGGAGGGAATTAGGCAAGGTACAGCTAACATCAGTACTTTTCCAGACATTCAGGTAACTTTACATCGTACTTCGCTGGTTCGAATCCCAGGCCCGCAACGTGGTTTCTCAGGCTCAATTAACATATCTATAGCCCCTGAGCTCAGTTGGGGGAAGGTGAGAGGTAAGGACAAAAGCTTGGGTGGAGTCCTGCTGCTTCAGCTTCCTGAGCCAGGTTTTCAGGAACTTGGCTGAATAGCTAACACTTGGGAGAGATTCAGGGTGGATGGCTTTTTTGTCTGTAGAACAAAGAACTGCGAAGTAGCTAAGATGTTTTTAGTTAATCCTTTGGAGGAAGGCTTGACCTAGCAACCTTTAGTGTCGGCTTTAGGAAAATATCACATTTATCTGTGTGTATCAAGGGCTCCATGTATTAAATTAATACATGTAACTGAACACTAAGATGAAAAACAATTTGCTATTGACTGACAGTGGCCTCATTTGTTACACTCGGGCCTATAGGGCCTCGAACCTCTGACCAAGCTTACACGGTCTGCAACAAATCAGAACAAAGCAAAATGGACAAAGTGTATTGTCCACCTTTGCTCTGATGTTCCCGCAGTGTTATTCATGGTGGGTCTGCTCCCCCGCCCCCCCCGCTTTGTTTTGCCATTTGGTCTTGCCCAAGTTGTTGGCTCCAGGCCACTGAGCCCAACAGATTGTAAAGTATGAGATTTCTTACTTCCGCTACAAGTTCCACTAGCTATAAGCCTTCAAACTTTTAAAATATTCCTACTTATATGGTTCAGAGTTTTGGCACCATCCCCTGAGCCTGCTTTG
>NW_006408566.1:8580498-8589116 GCF_000296735.1 Chrysochloris asiatica
CCAATCCCATACTACATGGAATGTATGTATAGGTATAATTGAGTTGAGGACAGTTAAATTGCTTTTTTTTTTAGGAGGCATTTAATTAAACAATTATTTCAACTTTGCAGTTTTCTTTTTATGTTTTGAAATATTCTTTGTTCTTCAGTCTTAAGAATTGGGAAAACTGAGCATTTGACTTTAGGGCTGTCCTAACACAATTGGTCGCCATTTATGAATTGGAAAAATTCACCCAGACAAATGAATTTTAAAGATGTGTACCTTCCTGGGGTCAAATTCAGGGCACTTTGTACTAACAACTAGAACTATTCAGGTGGTGGGGTGTGGGTAGAGAACAGGGCAGGACTTTGAATCAGTTATAACCAGTTTAGTCATGGTTAACGCAGCAAAATCAAAATCCACCAGAATTTGTAAAATGTGGTTATAGTGTAATGGAACCAAAACTGAAATAGAAAACATTACAGGCTGAAACCCTGGTATGGGAGACTCACAAAATGCATAATGAGCCTTTTCAGGATCCTGAGGTGGAAGATCGGATTATTGCCAGAACTGTGGAGAGCAACACACATTGAAAGTGGCACAAGGGCTGTCATCTTTGAGCATAGCAGCGTTTCTTTGAACTCCCTTGGTCAGGAGATTTGGATGTTACACGATACAGACACCACCTTGGTTTTCTAAGAGAGAGCTTAAGTTTCTAGCATAATTTTTCCCATTTCAGTTACCATTTCAATAAACCCACATTTTATAAATTCAAGTCCAGTCTGGTTTTGCTTAATCAGCCATGACTGAACCTGGTAGAATCAGTTCCCTGGTAGAAAGACTACTGAACTAAGAAGCTGAGTTTAGGTCTAGTTGGACTTAATTGGGTCTGAGGCTCTAGGTAGGATGAGGTTGGAGGATCAAGCTCGGAAGTTTGGGCTTCTCCTCTCTTGTCTCCCTTGCCAATCTTTGGGCTAGCTGACCCTGCAAAGGATATTCATTAATTTGGATTAATAGAGACCCTGTAGGGTTTCCAAGGCTAAAGTATTTATGAAAGCAGATTGTCACATGTTTATCCCATAGAGTGGCTGATGGGTTCGAATCACCCATATTTTGGTTAGTAGCTGAGTGCTTTAACCATTATATTTCCAGGGATCCTTAATCCAACCTTTCTTGTTGTTGTTGTATGTCACTGAGTCAGTTTCAACTAATAGTGACCCTGTATAGGGTTTCTGAGAGCAGTTGGTGGATTTGAGCTGTTGCCTTTACAGTTACCAGTCCAGTGCTTATCCTACAGCTCCACACAAGGACTCAATCCAACCCCAAGTCCTTAGTTAACAAAGCCTTTAGTCTCTGTATCGCAGTACATGCAGTGAGGACAGTTATTGTTGTTAGGTGCCATTGAGTTGGTACAGACTCATAGCAACCTTATGCACAGCAGAACGAAACACTGCCCGATCCTGGGCCAACCTCACTATCATTGTCATGTGTGAGCCCATTAATGCTGCCACTTTGCCAATCTATCTCTCTGGGGGTCTTCCTCTTTTTCTATGACCCTCAAACTTACCAAACATGATATCCTTCTCTAGTGACTGGTCCCTCCTGACAATATGTCCGAAGTATGAGAGATGAAGTTTGGCCATCTTGGCCTCCAAGGAGCACTTTGGCTGCACTTTTCAGTAATAGATACTTTTTATGAAGCAAGATTTGTGTTACTGAGCTCAAATGTCTTTAGAAATCTGGTCTTTAAAATTAATGTAGGAAGCATCCTGTTGTAAAACAACTGGAAATGTAACTTGTGTAGCATACAGTACTGTCCTTGTCCCTAAAGGCATAACCAGCCTGTGAGTTGCTGTATAGTTGATTTTGACCCATGGAAACTCCATGTATGTAAGAGTAGAACTTTGACTATGAAGTTTACACACATAGGTGTTCAAACTGATTTTTCAAAAATAGGTCCCTAGATGTTTCTTCCAAGACGACCCTGACATTTTGGTTGTTTATTTGTTTGCAATGTCTGAGGACTCCTCCAAAACACGTAGAAATTAGAAAGAAAATCAACACCATGATGATCAAGCAAAACACTTAGTTGTGACACTTTCTTGAGTGTTCATGGATGGTGAAAGACTGGAAAAAAAGAAATGAACTGGATGATTCTGTTTCTGACTACAACATCCAAATGAAAAAAGAATTAAAAAGGGAAAGATTTTCTTTCCTTTAGAATTTTTCTCTAAAAGAAGCAAGATAGCATTCTTAAGGGTCCTCATATGTTCAGCAAACTTACATTGTTGCTTTTAATGCTAAGTGCTGTCGAGTTGGTTCCGACTCATAGTGAACCTGTGTAAGTTTTCCGAGGAGTGGCTGGCGGTGTTTATTCTACAGAGCCACATTAGTACAGTAATAACAGTAAAGCAAGCAGAACAGATTATTTACCCAAACATTTAGATTTAAAACCTAACTATAGCAGGGAAAATGAAAACAAGTTATATAATTACAGAATGAAGCTTCCCACATTGTTTTTCATTTGGTGAGCATCTAAATAATAAATGAGCTCAGTAGTAGAAAATTTAGCATGATGGCATTTTCAACATTTCATTAAACCAGGCTTATTCTTGCTATTTCTATTTATTATGGCACAATTTATTATACCATACTATTTATTTTGGCACTATTCAAACATCACAAAAGTAGAGAGAAACCAAATTCATAAATATCAACATTTTGCCCTTATTATTGTTTCATCAATCCCTACTGACTCCAATCCTGAACATACATATAAAAGTTGTTAAGTACTGTCGAGATGGTTCCGACCCATAGCTATCCTGTATAGGGATTCCAAGGAGAAACTGGTGAGCGTTAACAGTTGACCTTGCAGTTCAAACGACTTTGCAGTCCAGTGCATTAACCCACAGTACCACACCAGGACTTTATGTATGGCAAATCCCATACTATCAATAACCGTTTTTGATTGCTTGGTGCTGTTCTAACACAAACAGACAAATGTTGTTGTTAAGTGCCATTGAGTTAATTCTGACCCATAGTGGCCCTGTATAGGGTTTCTGAGGAGCAGATGGTGAACTTGAACTTGAAGTCTGGCTCATTAGCCTAAGGTGTCACAACTGTGGACTAATGTGGACTTCAAACACACAAATAGGTGCTTTAAAGAGCAGAAACTCATTTTCTTACAATTTGGGGGGGGTTGAAGTCCAAATTCAGAGCACTGACTTTAGAGGGAGGACCTTCCTTGTCTATCTCAGCTTCTACTGGTGGTGGTGGTGATGTGCCGTGGACTTGGTTCTGACTCATAGCGACCCTGTACACAGTTTCTGAGACTGTAAATATTCACAGGAGCAGAAAACCTCATCTTTCTCCTGTGGAAGAGTTGGCAGTTATGAATTGCTGACTTTGAGGTTAACAGACAGATTCATAACCATAAGGGTAGCTGAGGCAATTTTTGTAACTGCACCTGTCTCTCTCCCTATCCTCTTATCCTCCTTTCTCCCTATGTGTGTTTCTATCCAGTTTGCTCTTAGATAACTCAGAAGTGATTTGATTTAGAATCCACCCATTATGATATACTTAGTAAGACAAGGAAAACTTTATTTCCCAACAGAATTATGTCCACAGGTATAGGGGTTGGGTTTACAATCTATATTTTGCTGTTAGTTGCTTTCAAGTCTGGGGACCCCATGTAAAACAGAATAGAACTGCTCTATAGGGTTTTCTTGGCTGTGATCATAACAGAATCCGATCAGGAGACCTTTTCTTCCATGGTACCAGTGAGGAGATATAAAAGGCCAACCACATATTTTGTTGATGTTGTTAGGTGCTGTTGAATTGGTTCTAACTCATAACAACCTTAGAATGAAACATATATTTGGGGGGGGGGGATATGATTCAATCTGTAACAAACTCATGTATCACTGATAGATGAGCCTTTTATTTTAACATAACCACAATATCAATACACACTCGACAAAAAATTATTTGACTTTTTAACATTATGCAATTTTCAATCTATACTTGAGTTTCTTGATAATCTATTTTTATATTTGAAGGTCCACATCTTGCTAGTTTGTGAATAGGTTTTGTGCTATGTACCATCGAGTCATTTCTGACCCTATAAGACATAGTAACTGCCCACAGGGGTTCCTACACTGTAATACTCTTGTACTGTTAGAATTACTGCCTCTTGGTATATGTACAGGTTTCTTGTTGTTAGGTGCCATCGAGTCAGTACCAACTCAGCAACCCTATGCACAACAGAAGAAAACACTGCCCAATCCTGGGCCAACCTCACAATTGTTGCCATGCTTAAGACCATTGATGCTGCCACTGTGCCAATCCATCTCGCTAGGGGTCTTCCTCTTTTTCTCTGACCCTCCACCTTACCAAACATGATATCGTTCTCCAGTGACTGGTCCCTCCTGGCAATATGTCTGAATTATGAGAGATGAGTCTGGTCATCCTGGCCTCCAAGGAGCACTCTGGCTGTACTTCTTCCAACACAGGTTTCTTAACAGCACAATTAAGTGTCTGGAACACCTAGTGTCCAAAATATAGTCCATAGTTTGCCATGATTTACACAGTTGAATGCATTTGCATAGTCAATAAAGCACAGGTGAACATCTTTCTGGTATTCAGTGCTTCAGCCAAATCCATCAGACATCAGCAGTTACGTCCCTTATTTCACATCCCTTCTGAATCCAGCCTGAACCTCTGGCAGTTCCTTTTCAAAGTACTGTTGTAGATGTTTTAAAATTATCTTTAGCAAAATTTTACTTGCATGAGATATTAATGATATCATTTGATGATTTCCACATTCCATTAGATCATGTCTCTTTGGAATGGTCACGAATATGATTGATTCTCTTCCAACCAGCAGCCTAATCATTGTGCAACCAAGGTCCCTTTATGTTGTTAGGACTCTTCTAACATACAGCAGCTCACACTCGCTCTTATTCTCCCCATGCCATTTATTAGTTAAAAAAAAAACCAACTCATTTGTTCCTTAGAATTTCCCACATTCTGTATTTTGCAAATTGCATCCTTCCAGTGTCATAGTATCTCTGTCTCTATCCTTTGTAATTCTGTTTATTTCAAGTAAAATTTAGAGCAGAGCTCAATAAATTGTGACCTGTAGGTCCACTGCTTGTTTTTGTAAATATGTTATTTTGGAACACAATCATGCCCATTTGTTTATGTATTTGTGGCTGCTTTCACAATGCAACATTAGAGTGGAGTTGTTGAGACAGATTATATCATCTCTAAAACTGAAAATATTTCTTCTCGATCCTTTTATGAAAGGAGCACAGTGGTTCTGTAGGATAAGAGAATGGTCACTAGTTCACGCCCACCACCTGCTCTAAGGGAGAAAGACGAGGCTGTCTGCTTCCACAAAGATTTACAGACTTGGAAAACCTATACAGGGTTGCTGTGAGTTGAAACTTACTAAATAGCACTTAACAAAAACTCTTTTATGAAAAAATTGGCCAACTCCTGATCTAGAGGCATGGTTAACTTTAATGACTTCCCTCATTTCCAGATATATTTCTCCACACCCTCAATCTTGCAGCAACAATTGTACCACATAATGATGATCAAAATCAACTAGAGGCACAAGGAGTCCAAGACGCACTGATGACGGTAACAGCTTGCAATTCAGAAAACTATGCCCCTTGGCCATGGCATTTCTGTTCTTGAGGGAACCAGGACTTCTAATCCAGCAGAAACTAAGGCTGTGAGTACAGGAAGTGTAACTCCCCAGTTGAATCACTGAGAATAATAGGTAAAACCTACTTCTATCTCTTGCTTTCTGTATCTATATATTCTAGTATTTGAGGCACAGTACATACACCATCTTCTGGACAACAAAGTACCAGACCTGAATGGTGCTATCCCAGAGATAAAGCTTTAGTTAAGCCTTCAAAAGCCCATTCCACTGCTGTTAGGACACCTGTTCTGAGTATTAGGGTAAATAGTCTGATCAATGAATTGTGTCATCAGGTGTCCATTGTTACAATTTCTTTTTAATAATTTGATCTTTTAGTCAGAAGCACTACAGTATCACAAAACACACCAATCGATCATGATTCCCAGAAGTCTTAGTTGGTGCCAGGAGACAGTGGAACTAAAGCAGGGAAGTCCATGCCATACTTGGAGTCGTACCCATTTCTGTAAGGACGGCTTCCTCTGCAGTGAGGAACACACTCTCAGATCAGGGGAGCCTTATCTTGCTGAAGCTCATGGGCCTGTTTTCAAGTGAGAATGCACCAAGTCTTGGAAACTAGTCCTGGCTCTAAGTTGCTCCTAATGGAAGGACTGCGAAAGCTCAACATTTCCGCAGGGGTCTATGATGCAAAGAGGGGAAAGAGAAGGAAGAATTTTTATTTGGAAAATGATCTCTGCACCCTCCATGTAAATCATCTTCTTTATTACCAAAGGCTCAGAGGACCCAGGGGAAAGATCATTGCCTACATCCTCTTGAAAGGCTGGAACTTCATACCTTTGGCAGAAATCCTTCCCTTAGAACTTCCCAAAGATGCCAGAAAGAATAGAGACAAGCCAAGGGTCTCAAAATAAGTTCCCTGAGTACAATTGTTGGTGACATTGTAACTACTCTGTGGGTCACAATGTTGCTAGACAGCTGAGCATTTACCAGGCCTTTTTCTGCCTTTCCCCAATCTACCAGTAGGTGGAAGCAGAGCATAATGCAAATCTGAAGGTTGGTGTGCAGGGGTTCCGGAAATGACAGGTTGGAACTATCTTTTTTGTTGTTGTTTTCACTTCAAGAGTCAAAACTGACTTAAGGGTACTTAACAACAACACCAATTGGCCAGCGCACGTTTGTGTTCTAACTCTAAATCAAGAGCCAAGCAGTATAGTGTCCTCATTCGATGCCCATCCCAGTCTTCACAGCAGTAAAGGCTGGTCTCTGAGTTTTAAAGGATCTTTTCCTGAGGAGACACAAAATTTGACAAACTGGTTTTGATACATACAAGCTTTCAGTTTTGAGTTTCCATTCTGAATCAATCACTTACTAGTAGTCCTGAGTCATGAAAAAGTTACTAAGCCCCCGTTTCCTTACTGGGGATGGTGGTGGTGGTGGTGGTGGTCATGTGCTGTGGAGTCAGTCCTGCATAGGATTTCTGAGGCTGTAAATCTTTACAGGAGCAGAAAACCTTATCTTTCCCATGCAGAACTGCTGGTAGTTTTGAACTGCTGACCTTGAGATTAGCAACCCAATTTGTAACCACTGTGCTATCAGATCTCCTTCACTGGGAATATTAACCATTAAAGTAATAGGTACAACTCTTGGCACACCGACAGACCTAAATAAGTTCCCATTTGTTGTTGTTGTTGTTGTTGTTTTAACTTTTTTGTTGTATCAGCACTGGATTGTGAACCACAAGGTCATCAGTTCAAACCCACCAGCTGCTCCTTGGAAACCCTATATAGGGTTGTTGTCAGTCAGAATCAACTGTCTAGCACTTAACAACAACAACACTGTGACTTGAGTGAAGGTAAATGTCAGTTTGAGGACTAAGGTACTCCTGACCCAAACATGATATTTTTAATAGCCTCATATACATGTAAAAAATGGACGTTGAATAAGGAAGACCCTAGAAAATTTGGTGCACTTGAGTTATGGTGTTGGAGAAGAATATTAAAAGTACCCTGGACAAACAAATACATCTGTGTTGGAAGAAGTGCAGCTAGAATGTTCCATAGAAACCAAGATGATCAGACTTCTTCTCTCATACTCAAGGCACATTATCAGAAGGGGTCAGTACTTAGAGAAGGGCATCTTGCTTGGTAAAGTGGAAGGTCAGCGAAAAAGAGGGAGGCACCCAACAAAATGGATTCGTACAGTGGCAGCAGCAATGGACTCAAGTTGTAACAAGGAGTTTTAGGTTGGTGCAGGACCGGACAGTGTTTCATTCTGTTCTGCATAAGGTTGCTATGAATTGGAACCAACTCAATGGCACAACAACAAGCAAGTTCTGGGTATATCTCTTTCCTCAATACACAGTCAATCTGGTAAATGGCTGCTTATCTCTCAGGCAAATGCTTGGAGAAAAAAGTGCATTCCCTCAAAGGGACTTGCCTTTGAGTCTATAAACTAAATTAGTTTTGGAATGTTGATAAGAAGATGTGAATCTCTACTAAGATACCTCAAGTTAGATCTCAGCAGACCAAGAATTGTCCTCTCATACATGCCAATTCTATAGACTTTTAAGGTCAATTAGCCAACACAGATCTCCATGGTTAAAAACAACTGGAAAGTTGTTTAGCCTATCAAGTTAGCAGGTAAGCTATCACAGAAAAGGAAATAATGTTCCTTGGTTAAATGTTTAAGGGTGAGTCCAGTTATGGGCTGAGATAGCGGGAATGTCTAAGGTTTATCAGAGACATCCATCACCTAGTACTTTGTAGATGTCAAGGGAGAGATTGTGTAATTGTGCTAAAGTTTATAGTGGATAGTATTGCTGTTGTTGTTAAGTGCAGTCAAGTTGATTCCGACTCATGTTGTTGTTGTTATGTGCCATGGTGTCGGTTCCAACTCATAGTGACACTGTACAGGGTTTCCGAGGCTGTAAATCCTTACGGGAGCAGAAAGCCTCATCTTTCTCTTGCAG
>NW_006408566.1:8590547-8591369 GCF_000296735.1 Chrysochloris asiatica
TTTGATATTTCCTGTCGTTCTTTCTTTCAAGAAGTATCTTCTGTTCTTCTAGCCACTACAGGCTGGTCTACTTGTCCTTTCAAGTGGAGATTTCCCACCTCAGAAGATTCTGAATGGAGTTCAGGATTCCACCTATGGCCTTATGCAATGCAGAGGCTCCACAGGAAGTCCCCTTCACTGGGCAACTTGTAGCACCATCTTAGATTTTCCAGTCAGTTATAGGCAGAAGACGGACTTACTTATGGTGATATTTCTGGCTATTCCTTTGTCTCCCCCTCAAGTGTCTATTTTATAATGGTATTCAAAGGAAACAAGATTCAAAAGACAGCCAAGCATCTTTTACCCATTCAAACCATACCTCAATCCCTGTATCGCAGATCTCTGTTGTTCCAAGGTTGTGCATGTATCATAATATACCTCTGTCTCACTTAGCCCATGCAAACCTGCCTAATTGTTTCCCCATCTGCTTTATTCTTCCATTCCCCTCCCCCTTCAGTGTTTCCCCCATCCCCAGCACCCAAACTATCCTGTCTATTTTCTACCCTGTGCTGCACCTTTTCCTCCCTCCCTACACCCCATCCCCCAAATCCAAGTAACCAGTAAAGATTCCCCCCCTACCCCATTTAGTTCTTTTTCTTAGTCTTTTACATTAGTGGTCCTATGCAGTATTTCTCCTTTTGTGACTGACTAATTTCACTCAACGTAACGTCCTCAAGGTTCATCCATGTTATGCGGTGGCTTACAGCTTCCTTATTATTCTTCAAGGTAGCATAATATTCCATTGTGTGTATGTACCACAGTTTGTTTATCCATTCTTCAATT
>NW_006408566.1:8592251-8594617 GCF_000296735.1 Chrysochloris asiatica
GGATTCACATTTAGGTCTTTAATCCATGCTGACTTGGTTTTTGTATAAGGCATGGGGTAAAAGTTTGGTTTCAATCTTTTGCATATCGCTTTCCATTTCTGGCATATCATTGTAATGCCTTTTTCAATGTTAAACTTTAAGATACAGAGAAATTTCCCCAGGTGAGTTTAAGGGTAAAATGAAAATTGAGCACTTGATTTCCCTTTATAATTAACTTGATTAATTTTCTTCCTTTAGTTTCCAGGCTAAGGCAGGATGTTTATTTTTCCAATGTCAGTCCTGTATATTCAGACCATCTCCAGTTGTCTATATCAAGATAATCCCTGTTTCTGAGTTTAATGAGTAGGATGAGTATAGCTAGTTGTTTTTTCTTAAAAGTTGTTAATGAATTTATTCTGTCTCTTATTTTATTATTTATCATGGGCACTTTCAAAATGTTCAGTGAGGTGTTGAAATGTGACTAATTCTCATTCTAATATCTCTTGTTTCTGAGTTAAACCATTCACTTTGTCTTTGACTTCAGATCAAACTGAGAAGAGGTCTCATCTGCTTTAACATGCCTGAATATTGTAAAGGTATTAAAAAATGAACTACTGGTTGGCTACCTCTGACTCTCCAAGCCAAAGTGCACTGCTGTGGTGTCTGGTCTGCCCAACGGCAGCAGTTAGGTCATGATGACAAATTACTTCAAGGAGCTCTGGTGTCCATCTACATGACTCTTTCACAGTATTATCAGAAACTCCACCTAGTTTCACCATTACTGTGACATCAGAGGCTGGGGAATATGGTAAAACTGTCCAGACTATGCTCAATTTGCATACAGTGAAAAATACCCAGATGACACTCCCCTTTATGAAATACTATCCCAGGAAAATCTAACAGATAAAGATGTCTCAAACATTGAAAAATTATTAGCATTACAGGCAGAAAAAAAAAAAAAAAACTTGGTATGGTAATGATCTTTACCTTAGTATCAGCTGTGCAAAAAAAATTAAATAAAATAGTAGATCAAATTAAAAACCAGAAGAGAAGAAGAAAAGAAGCAAAAGAAAAAGAAGCAGAAGTTGAAAATCAACTGTTTCATGGTAATCCTGTTACAACTGAGAATTTCTAAAGTTGAGAGGCCAAGTTTGAAGCTGAACTGTTGGAGATTAAAAAGAAATGAATGAAGGAAGAGGAACAGGCAGGAAAAAAAATTAAATTAAGTTGATAACAGCTATTTGAAACAGATCATAATCTTTACATATCTGATATTCAATTCATGGAGGATGCTGGAAATAATGTGGAAGTGGATGACTCTTTGTTCCAGGAAATGGATGATTTGGAGCTGGAAGATGATAAGGATGATCCCAACTACAATCCTGCTGACCCGGAGAGTGACTCCACCGACTAATGGACTGACCCGTTGCAGAGATGTGCCACCGCCACAGCATCTGTGGCTATGTTGAGAGGGCATTGATTTTCCTTTCTTTTTTGCTAAGACAAAATAATTTTCAGGAGAATATTCTTCTGATGACAGCTGTTATCACTGAACTTAATAATTGAACTTATAAATAACTTAATAACTGAACTAAATAATTGAGCTTAATAATTTGAAACCTTATACTTTCAAATATAAATTGTTAATTCCTCTTGTGGTAGATGGAAAGTTATCTATTTAGAATCATTTAGTGTTGGAGTGAGATCCTGTCTGTAAAATCAGACTTGAAGAGAGGCTGTTGCTATCTGCAGTGTTTGTAAGCAATGGGTGGGAATAACGTGGACTTTCTATCCTGGACGCTGGTTGCTTTTGGGATCTATTTTGTCATTCATATATAAAGTATTAGAGGACTGAGGTGAAGAAAATTCTAAACCTTAAATATTCTAACCTTTAAGCATGATAAATTTAGGTTTTAACAAAACCGTAGTCCCTATATAATTTTAGCCTTATGATAGTATATGAATCAATTTTATATGGAATACAATTTTAGTGTATGGAATACAATTTTAGCCTTATGATAGTATATGAATCATAGGATTTTAGTGTGTACTAGTGTTTGAATCAGAATCATCTGTAGGTTTTTGTTTTTAAATGTTTACTCCTTGGCTCTTCTCAGGTTAAATTCATAAACATTGAGCCCCAGTCTGAATTTTTAAATATCAGAATCTCACATTTCAGTACCACAGTGGTTCTGATGCATACTTCTAGTTAAGAACCACTGTCCTTCAGTTGTGAAAATGTGAATTCTTTGCATATTGTCCAAAGGGATCCAGTTACTCAGTCTGAAGACACCTATTTTTTTTTTTTTTAATTTAAGGTTTTTATTGTAGATTGAGTGAATGTTTACAGGGCACATCATCAGTTTCACATTCAACAATTCATATAA
>NW_006408566.1:8597758-8611674 GCF_000296735.1 Chrysochloris asiatica
CACAAATTTCCCCAGCTGTAAGCCTTCCAACCTTCTAAATATTCCTTTATATGTGGTTCAGAGTTCTGGGACCATCCTCTGAGCCTGCTTGTTCAGGTATTCTGTCTTGTTGTTGGCGGAGCTCTTTACTACACGTCCACCCAATCCGCCATCTTGTTTGTTCTCTCGACACCTACTTTTTGAGGTTGCATATTACATACACAAATAGCCACACATCTACATCCATGTTCTTATGAAACTTTTATGATAATTTGGAATGATTGACTTGGAGGCCAGGTAGGAGAGTCCAGACACTGCAATATTGGAGGGTTGCATCTTAGCCCCAATATGAAATCACTTGTGCTCTAACACATTGTTGCCGCCAGTCTAAAATAAGTTCCACATCCCCACAAGGAGCAATATCAACCCCACATTTATTTATGGAGTCAGACCTTTTGATTAACAGCAAATTATTTTGAATAAGTCAGATACTTTTCAAGGAATATCATGATGTTCAGGATTTCTACAGAGAGAAACCCAAATATTTATATAATGTGAAATTTTTGCTGGTTTTTTTCATGGAACCTGGAAGAAGTCATTCAATTAAAGTTAAAATAAATAGATGAGAAGTGTGGTGCTGAGATCAATGAAGATTTGATCCTTACACAGGACTATGGTGTTTTTTGCTTTTAAAGATAATAATCTCTTTAGGAAAAAATGTTAAAGAAAATTGTCAGTTTTCAAGGTGTTCTTCACTGCTAAGTGTAATTATTTTCCTCCAGAATAATACAGAAAAGAAGGCAGTCTGGGTGATTCTAATGACACTCCCAAGTATTTTTAGACAATAAACATTTACTGTTGACTTTGTATTCTGGGAATTAACCAAAAACTGCTTCTCAAAAGAACACACATACTCCCCGGATGTGCAACAGTAAGGCTATTGGTATTTGAAGTTGGTGCATCTTCTTGGATTATCAGTTTTGGTCTTAGATTTCAGGAAATTTTTGGTTTTGTTGTTCCTCTCAAGTTGTATAAAATATTATTTGGTTAAAAAACCCAAATGTGTTTATTCATTGCTGTATTACTCTGTAACAATGCCTGGACAGAATGACACTCTTGAGGATTGGATTGTGTCCCCCCACAACATTTGTGTCAACTTGGCTAGGCTATGACCCACAGTATTATGTAATTATCTTCCATTTTATGATCTAAAGTAATTATAGTATGTGTTGTAAATTCTAAACCCTATGATGTTAACAAGGCAGGATTAGAGGCAATTATGTTAATATCATCTACAGAATCAAGTTGTCTCCTGAGTCAATCTCGTGAGATATAAAAGAGATTAACCAAGTGAGCAGATATCAGAGGACATGACCACAAATCACCAAAAAATAAGAGCTGGGAATGGAGAACAACCTTTAGACGCATCCTTGCACTACCAAGGGAAGATTGAAGTGCACTACCAAGGGAAGATTGAAGCCAAGACACATGGAGATCTCCATGGAATGCTGGGTCCACAAGGCCTACAGATTTTTAAAGGAACAATGACTTTTCTCTAGTGTCTCAAGAAACAGAAGGCCTTTCCCTAGAGTCATGCTCTGAATTTGACCTTGGACTTGTAACCTTTTAAACTGTAAAGGAATAAATGTCTGTTTGTTAAAGAAAAAAAGAAAAAAAAAAAATAAAACCTAACTACTGAAATCTCTAGTAGATGCCATCTTTCTTTGCTTACAAGAATGAAGCAAAGTCCAATCTATTTATAGTTAATTACATGATCAGTTTTTATAAATAGTCTATCCATTTTTATTCAGGACAGCTGTATGTATAGTCACTGTAGCTAACCACATCAGTTAGAGTCAGCATATTGTCCACTAGGAGGAAACAGTCAGTTGACTGAGAAAGTTATCTATTGTGAGAGTGAAAGAATACAGCAGAAGTAAGTGCCATGGTATTCTGAGCTATTTGAATAATGCATCTTACTTATACCCTCAGCTCTGTTAACCTATTTTTTTATGTCTCAGTTACCCTTCATTTGCTGCTTCACTCTCCAGTCTTTGGCTTGGAAGATCAAAGAGTACCTTATTTATAATAGCAATTTCAGGTTATACTGTTGTTTGATATCCTGTGATTAGGCATTCAGTCTCTACTAGAGCTCAGTAGCAAGCCAAAAACTGTTTCTCAAAAGGAGAATAATTATCTGCAAAAGATGACACGGCTTTGTTCCAAACCTTGAGAGGCTTCTTCTGTGATTGTCTTGCTGACATCTAAAGTGGCATCCCTATTTGTTTTAGATAAACAGAAAATATCTTTGCTTATGCAAAGACTCAAGTGGCATCTTGCACTGATGCCTGGGTATGCCACAGATCAATCTTTTGCTTTTGACCCGACTCAGAAGTAGCAGCCTTACAGATTATTAATAGCCCAACAGATTATGTGGATGTGATGGTTCCAAATTGCAGCCTACTACAAGTGTTATGTCTCTTTCTTTATATTGTTGTTGTTAGCAGTGAGTGCCATAGAGTCACTTTGACTCTTAACAACCCTGTACAGGGTTTCTGAGGAACAACTGGTTGGTTTGAACCAACAGCCTGGTTGTTAGAAGTCCAGTGCTTATCCTATAGCACCACACCAGGACTTCTTTAGCTTACGGAGTTCAAAATAGAGCAATTTATCTCTCATTTGGAAAGAAATCGCTATATTTTTACATGATTTGAATCACTGGACCCTTAGAAATTTCACCCAGCTGGTAGGACTTGATTTATTATGGCTTTTCTATTACCATCTGGTCTGCATATATCTTGCTAAGGCTATTTCCTGTTCATCAAATTCAAATAATATGTTATCATCAAAGTATTGGATCAACATGGTATTTAAAGAAATGCCAAGATGATGACATTTTCTTCAAACTTTTTAGGTGATATCGAGTCAGTTCCAATTCATAGCAACCCTATACACAACAGAATGAAACACTGAACAATCCTCACTGTCTGTCTCTGCAACTACTATTAGATACATGTTATACCTTGTTTCTTTAGTCTATGATAAAGAGCAGAAGAAATGACAAAGCTCTGAAGCAAACTAGCAAAGGCACATCCTACGTCTGTCAGATGGAGCTATGCTGCTTCTTGAGTTCCTTGTAAACTGGTATGGAGAAAACAATAATTTGCTAGATTAATAATTGTGCACTAATTAACACGGACTGTGAAGATTGGCTCCAGTATCTATCCCACCCTTGGAACAGCAGTTGCAAGTACAGTCATGTCTTGAGTATGTTTATAATGATTCATAGACATTCTCTAAGATTCAAGTATGTTCTGCATGAGACCAACAGTTACATTTCTGCATGAGTCCAACAGGTAAACTAAATGGGAATGTCACAGACATCACTCTGCAGTTTTTCAAGAAGTAGCCCTAGTGTTGTTTACTATTCTAGTATGGAGAAGAAATTCCAGGGACTGGCATTTGTCCCTGCCTATAATAACACCATGGGAGGCCCAGTGTGCCACTGTGGGTTAATGGGCCATTTGAACTGCAAGGTCAGTGGTTCAAGTTCACCTGCTGCTCCTTGGAAACCCTATAAAGGGTCTCTATGGGTTGGAATCGACTCGATGGCACTTAACAAGAACAATATAATAACACCGTAGATCAGAGAATTAATGTAAGAATTATTCCAGTTGTCTTTTATTCATGTTCTAATTATATAAATAATATGAAGTAGAGCTGCTAGATCTGCTGTGGTATAGTTGAAATTACATTAATTGTTTGCCTTTCAAAAGCTACAACCACTAAACCACAGTGGTTTTGAGTTCCCAGAAATCAGGGTCAATTCAGAACTTGCATTTATAATCCTCCAGTGTACAATAGTTCTAGAAAATGACTGTGTGTTCCCCTGGAAAAAGCTTGGAAAGAGATTTATGTTAGTTCTAAAGAGAATCCATATTTCTATTTACTTGCTGAAACACAGAGGCCTTATAACACTTTAACTTGGATCATTATTGTGTAATATTTAATTTAAAGAAATCTCTATACCCTTTTTGTTGTTAGGTGCCATTGAGTTGGTACTGACTCATAGCAACCCTATGCACAACAGAAAGAAACACTGCCTGATCCTGCGCCAGCCTCATTATTGTTACTATGCTTGAGCCCATTGATGCTGCAACTTTGCCAAACCATTTCACTGGGGATGTTCCTCTTCTTCTCTGACCCTCCACATTACCAAACATGATATCCTTCTCCAGTGACTGGTCCTTCCTGACAATATGCCGAAGTATGAGAAACGAAGTTTGGCCATCTTGGCTCTCAAGGAGCACTCTGGCTGCACTTCTTCCCACACAGATCTGTTCCAACACAGCCCATGGCACTTTCAATATTCTCCTCCCAACACCATAACCCAAAAGCATCAATTCTTCTATGGCCTTCCTTATTCACTGCTCAGCTTTCGCATGCATATGAGGTTATTGAAAATACCATGGCTTGGGTCATGCACACTTTAGTCCTCAAGCTGACATCTTTGCTCTTCAACACTTTAGAAAGGTCTTCTGCAGTACATTTGCCTAATGCAATACCTCGTTTGATTTCTTGACTGCTGCATCCACAAGTGTTGATAGTTAATCTGAGAAGAATAAAGTCCTTGACAACTTCAATCTTTTTTCCATTCATAAGAATGTTGTTTCTTGGTACAGTAGTGAGGATGTTTGTTTTCTTTACATTGAGATGTAATCCATACTGAAGGTTGTGCTCTTTGATCTTCATCAGTAAATATTTTAAGTCCTCTTCACGTTCAGCAAGCAAGGTTGTATCATCTGCATACCACAGGTTGTTAATGAGTTTTCCTCCAATCCTGATACCTCGTTTTTCTTCATAGAACCCAGCTTCTTGGATTATTTTGCTCATCATACAGGTTGAATAAGTATGGTAAAAGAATACAACCCTGTGACACACCTTTCTTAATATTAAACCATTCAGTATACCCATGTTCTGTTTGAACAACTGCCTCTTAGTCCATGTACAGATTCCTCATAAACACAATTAAGTGTTCAGGTATACTCATTCTTTGCAATGTTGTCCATAGCTTGTCATGATCCACACAATTGAAAGCTTTTGAATAGCCAATAAAGCACAGGTAAACATCTTTCTGATGTTCTCTGCTTTCAGCCAAGATCCATCAGACATCAGCAATGATATCCCTTGTTCTACGGCTTCTTCTGAATCTGGCTTGAACTTCTGGAAGTTTTCTGTCAATGTATACTTACAGCTATTTCTGTATTACCTTTAGTAAAATTTTACTCACATGGTATATCAAAGATATTGTCTGATGACTTCCACATTCTGTTCTCTGCTATTCATAAGGTTTTCAGTGACTAAATATTTGGAAGTAGTTTGTCACTCCTTCTTCCTTGTCTGTCTTCATCTGTAAGCTCCTCTGAAACCTGTCCACCATAGGTGACCCTGCTGGTGTTTAAAATACCGGTGGCATAGCTTCCAGCTTCACAGCAACTCACAAGTCACCACAGTGTGACAAGCTGGCAGACAAGTGGTGGCTATACCCTTTAATCACCATTTTTGTTTTGGTGGTGCTGTATGATCTACTGCATGTTCAGTTTGAACCACAAGGCTGGCAGTTCAAACTCACCAACCATTCCTTGTAAACCCTATTCATAGTTGCTATGAATCAGAACTAACTCCACAGCACTTTACAACAACAGCAACAAATTTTATTGCATATGAAACTCCATCTTGTATCTCACTCTTACCAAGTTCCATTTCTTCCTCAATTATTATTATTTTTTTTGATGGTTCTTTCAGTAAGAATCTATATCAGTGCTGAATTCTACACACACTTATTTTCACTTAGGACTTTACAGAAATTATTCTATTGTCTTCTGATTTCCATTGTTACTTTTCAGAACTCTATTTAGGAGTCCTGGTGTGGCACTGTGGGCTAGTGCACTGGTTTGCAAAGTTGGTTTGAACTATAAGGTTGGTGGTTCAAGCTCACCAGCTGCTTCTTGAAAACCCAATATAGGTTCTCTATGGGATGGAACCAACTTGACAGCACTTAACAACAACGACAACAATTTAGGGACTAATTGTTCTGCCTTCGAAAACTATTTTTTGCCCTCTTCCATCCCCCACCTCTGATTTCTTTTCATATCTCTTTTATGTGTGTGTTTAGAGTTTGGACCACAACTCATCTGTCAGTTTGTTGTTCTGTGGTAGCTTGTGCATTGCTGTGATGTTGGAATCTATGACATTGGTATTTTAAATACCAGCAGGGTCATCCATGGTAGACAGGCTTCAACAGAGTTTCCAGACTAAGACTGACTAGGAAGAAGGAGAGGTATACTACTTGTGAATGTTTAGTCACTGAAAATCTTATGAATAGCAGTGGAACATTGTCAGATCTAGTGCTGGAAGATGAAACATTATGAACAGCAACAGAACATTGTCAGATACAGTGCTGCAAAATGATCCTGAGGTTGAAAAGCACTCAAAAACAAAGAGTAGATGTTCAACCATTTCAAGAGGTAGGGTATGATCAAGAACTGATGGTATTGAAGGAAGAAGTTCAAGCTGCACCAAAGTTATTGGTGAAAAACAAGGCTCCACGTATTGATGGAGTACAAATTGAGATCTTGCAACAAACTGATGCAGTACTGGAGGCTCTCATTCATCTATGCTAAGAACTTTGGAAGACAGCTACCTAGTCAATTGATTTGAAGACAGCCATATTTATGCACACTCCAAAGAAAAGTGACCCAACGGAATGTGGAAATCATTAAACAATATCATTCATGTCACATGTAAGCAAAATTTTTCTGAAGATAATTCAAAATCAGTAGCAACAGTATATTGACAGGGAACTGCCAGAGGTTCAAGCCAGATTCAGATGAGGATGTGGAACAAGGAGTATCATTGCTGACATGTTACAGACTTGGCTGAAAGCAGAGAAAAGCAGAAAGATGTTTGCTTATGCTTTATTGACTATGCAAAGGCTTTTTGACTATATGGATCATGACAAGCTATGGATAATATTGTGGCAAGTAGATATTCCATAACACTTGATTGTTCTCATGAGGAACCTGCACATAGACCAAGAGGCAGTCATTCGAACAGAAAAGGGGGATACTGAATGGTTTCTAATAAAAAAAAAGGTGTGCTCCAGGGCTGTATTCTTTTATTATACTTATCCTATTTGTATGCTCAATAAATAATCCAAGAAATTGGATTATATGAAGAAGAGTGTGTCATCAGGATTGAAGGAAGATCACCTGCAGATGATGCAACCTTGCTTGCTGAAAGTGAAGAGGATTTAATATACTTATTAATGAAGATCAAAGACCACAACCACAATCTTCAGTATGGATTATATCTAAATGTAAACAAAACAAAAATCTAATAAATAACATAAATATCATAAAGCCAAAAAAAATAACATAAATAACCAATAAATAACATAATGGAAAATGGAGAAAAGATTGAAGTTGTCAAAGACTTCATTTTGCTTGGATCCACTCTCAACATCATGGAAGCAGCAGTCAAGAACTCAAACATTAAACTAGGCAAGGCTGCTGCACAAAACCTCTTTAAAGTGTTCAAGAACATACATACCATTCTGAGAATTAAAGCATGCCTGACCCAAGCCATGATATTTTTAATTGCTTCATATGCATATGAAAGTTGGACAATGAATCAGGAAGACAGTAGAATTGATGCATTTGAGTTATGTTGCTGGAGAAGAATATTGACAGTACCTTGGACTTCTAGAAAAACAAACAAATCTGTGTTGGATGAAGTACAGCCAGAATGCTCCTTAGAAACCAGGATGAAGAGACTTCATCTCTCATACTTTAGACATGTTATCAGGATGGACCGGTCCCTATAGAAAGACATCATGCTTGGCAAAGTGGAGAGTGAGTGAAAATGAAGAAGACCCCTATAGAGATGGATTGGCACCAGATGCAGCAGTAATGTCCCCCAATACAGTTACTGAACAGCACCTAACAACAACAACAACAGAGTTTGGAAGCATCATTATTTGTACAGGTATGGATTTCATTTTATTCACAGCCTAGATTTAAGATTCATAGGTCTTAAGATTTATGTTTTTCATCAATCATTTCTATGATCTGTTTCTAGACCACCTATTGTTTTTATGTTGTAGTTAGGTGCGGGTGAGTCGATTCTGACTCATAATAACCCTGTGCACAACAGAATGAAACACTGTCCAGTTCTGCATCATCCTCACCATTGTTGTATGCTTGAGCCCATTGCTGCTGCCACTGTGCCAAACTGTCTCCTTGAGGGGGTCTGCCTCTCTTTCACTGACCCTTCACTTTACCAAGAATGATGTTCTTATCCAGGGACTAGTCTCTTCTGATAATGTGTCCAAAGTATTAGATATATGTTAAACCTTCTCTCTCCATCCGTCCACCTCTTTTATTTTGAGGAACAGCATTCTGAGTAAACTCATGAGCTCTATATTCTAGTTCACTTATTTTCTCTCCAGCTGGGTTTGTTCTGTTGTTTAGTCCTCTCATTAACTTTTTTAATGCAATGACTTTTTAAATGTTTTCTAGGAATTAAATTTGATTCTTAAAATCTACTGTTTAATTAATAATGATTTTCTTTATCACTCTTATTTTATGTGTTTATTTACTATCAAAATGCTAATTTTCATGTTTTTATGAGTATAATCCTTTATTTTTTAATCTGATGATTTATTCTTATAGGACAAGGTTTATTCTTTTGTTTTATATTTTGATTCTGAACTCTTGTTGTTGTTGTTGTTAAGTGCCTTTGAGTCAGCTCTGACCCACAGAGACCCTGTATAGGGTTTCTGAGTGGCTGGTGAACTTGAACTGATGACCTTGTGGTTCAAACCGACTTTGCAGTCCAGCGCATTAACCCTTGGTGCCATCCAAGGACTCCAAACTCTTCTGTAGTAAACGTTCTCTGTGGGAATCAAAGTAAACTTAATTGAAGGACATGATGCTTTAGAGAGGTTTACGAATTTCTCAGATTAGGTACTTCAGGTTTACCAGTGGTTTAATTGTTGTTAAGTGCCATGGAGTTGGTTCTGACTCATAGCAACCCTGTATAGGGTTTCTGCAGAGCAGCTGGTGAGCTTGAACTGCCGACTTTGCAGTTCAAACGACTTTTCTATCTGTAGCATTAACCCAGGCGCCACACCAGGACTCCTTACCAGTGGCAGTATCTTTTTATTTTTTAATTTCAGTGACTATTTTTTATAGACATTACATTTGAGTCCTTTTCAAATCTTTGTGAGCTTGGTTGATTGTTCTCTATTCTCATATATTTCATTATTTATTTCTCAAATTATGTTGCTCTTACTCATCTTAGAGTCTGTGTCTGATAATGCCATGATTTTAAATTTCAGAGAGGGATAATTATGGTCCTCTCTCTTATTCATAGGAGATCCAATCCTCATACGTTTTTAAATTTCGACTCTGAGTCCATGTTTGGTTTATTTAATTCATGCTAATCCTATGAGACCTGCATTGAAGATATGTCCCTCCGGAGTGGTTTTTAATTTATATTTGGCAAAAGTCATAAGGATATTGCATCACAGAATCATTTTTATGTTAATATTTTGTATAATTGGCTCTAAAATTTGCAAATGGGGTAAATTCATTTTCCAAATTTGTGTCAAGAACAGTCTCTGGATAGAATATTTAGGGAAGACTTTTTCTCACTTGGAGTTCATTTCAAAACCAAAAAGCTTACTTGTCACATCTCTTTATTAGTAGCTTGAATTTTTATACTATTTGACAAAGCTGTCTGTTGACATGAAGATTTACAGTCTCAGAAACTCTAAGGAGTTATCCTCTGTCCTTTAGGGTTGCTGTGAGGCAGAATCAAATCCATGTCAATGGGTTTATTCACACTGTGGCGGTTGGTGGTTATGTGCCATGGAGTTGGTTGCGATTCATAGCGACCCTGTACAGGGTTTCCGAGGCTGTAAATCTTTATGGGAGCAGAAAGCCTCATCTTTCTCCCGCGGAACAAGCTGGTAGTTTCGAACAGTTGACACTGTGGTTCGCAGCCTGATTCGTAACCACTACGCTACCAGAGCTCCTTTTATTCACACTTGTTGTTAAGTGCCGTCAAGTTGATTCCGACCCATAGCGACCCTGTATAGGGTTTCCAAGAAGCAGCTGTTGAACTTGAACCAACGACCTTACAGTTTGAATGACTTTTCAGTCTGACACATTAGCCCACAACACCACACCAGGACTCCTATTTTTTATTTATTCACACTGTTGCTGTTGTTAAGTGCCATCAAGTCAGTTCCAACCCATAGCGACCCTTAAAGGGTTTCTGAGGAGTTTCTGGTGAGCTTGAACCACCAACCTTGCAGTTCAAATGGTTTTGCAGTCTTGTGCATTAACCCACAGCGCCACACCAGGACTCCTTACTCCCACTAGGAGCCCTTTCAATAACTTGATCTTAGTTTTAAATCCACATATCCTGAAGACCCAAAAATCTCATTTTCTCCTAATATGCTACTAAAAGATAAGTTCCTATGTTACTTAGTCCAACTAGTACTGCCCACAGCAAGTGACAGCTGCTCAGGGTCTTAAAACTCTGCTTTTCAGTTCCTTCTTACTTTAGACCCCAAAAGACATATTGCCTAAAATTTTGTGGGATTATCAAAGCATTAAAAGGGTTCTTATCATATTTAACAAGAATTTCTACTTTTTATTAATAAAAAGATTTTCAAATTATTTGACTCGCTATAATGCTGGAAATGAAGAACTGACTACTTTCCTATAATTTAAAATATAACTCTTGTTATTTGTCCTCTAAGGATTCCTGATAACATAGTGGGTTACGAGCTGGGCAGCTAACAGCAAGGTCACTCGTTCAAATCTACCAGTTTGCTCAACAAGAGAAAGATGAGGTTTTTGCCCCCATAAAGATTCACAGGCTTGGAAACCCTATCCAGGGTCTCTATGAGTCAGAACTGACTTGGTGACATACAACTACCACCACCATTAGTCCTCTAAGATCAAAGAAAGACTCTTTAACAACCTGTAGATGACACAACCTTGATTGCTGAAACCGAAGAGGACTTAAAATACTAACTGATGAAGATTAAAGACCACAGCCTGCAGTATGGGTTGCACCTCACTGTAAAGAAAACAAAAATCCTCATTACTGAACCAATAAATAACATCATGATAAATAGAGAAAAGATTGAAGTTGTCAAATACTTCCATTTGCTTGAATCCACTACCAATACTCTTGGAAGCAGCAGTCAATGAAATCAAAAGACATACTGCATTAGGCAATCTGCTGCGCAAGTGTAGAAGAGCAAAGATGTCAGTTTGAGGACTAAGGTGAACCTGACCCAAGTCATGGCATTTTCAATTGTTTCATATGCATATGAAAATTGGACATTGGATAAAGAATACGCTAGAAGAATTGATACATTTGGTTTATGCTGTTGGGAAATAACATTAAAAGTACCATGGACTTCTATAAGAATAAACATATCTGTGTTAGAAGAAGTACAGCCAGAATGCTCATTAGAAGCTAGGATGGAGGCACTTCATCTTTCATACTTTAGACACTGTCATACTTCAGACACTTTATGAGGAGGGTCTGTTCCCTGGAGAAGGTAATCATGCTGGATACAATGGAGAGTCAGTGAAAAAGAGGAGGATTCCCAATGAGAAGGATTGGCACAGTGACAGCAGCAATAGACTCAAGCGTAACAAAGATTGTGAGGATGTCAGCTTGTGGACTAAGGTTCACCTGACCCAAGCCATGGTGTTTTCAATAACCTCATGTGCATGTGAAAGCTGGACAGTGAATAAGGAAGACCATAGAAGAATGGAGGCTTTTGAGTTGTGGTGTTAGTGGAGAATATTGAAAAATGCCATGGGCTGCCAAAAGAACCAACAGATCTGTTTTGGAAGAAGTACAACCAGAGTGCTCCTTGGAGGCCAGGATGGCCAAACTTCGTCTCTCATACTTTGAACATATAGTCAGGAGGGACCAGTCACCGGAGAAGGATATCATGTTTGGTAGGGTGGAAGGTCAGAGCAAAGAGGAAGAATCCCAGCAAGATGGATTGGCAAAGTGGCAGCATCAATGAGCTAAATCGTGGCAATAATTGTGAGGTTGGCCCAGGATCGGGCAGTGTTTTGTTCTGTTGTGCATAGGGTCACTATGAGTTGGTACCAATTCAATGGCACCTAACAGCAACAACAATAGGCTTATTCATTCTTCTAGTATCTCCTTTTAAAAATGTTTGTCTCTTGATCAACCTGATATTCAGAAAATACTTAAACATACAGGAAGTTAAATGAATTATATAATGAACACCTACAAATCTACCACCTGTATTTAATAATAGTTTATATTTTTCCATGTTTTTAATTATTTATTATCTTGGTATCCTTGGGTTACCATAATAAAATACCACACAATGGATGACTTTAAAAGATAGAAGATATTGATAGTTTGGAGAGAAGACCAAATCCAAAAAAGGAGTTCCATGAAATTACTGACAATTCAGATGAAGCTCACAGTCATTTTGAAAATCTGAAAGAATAAGGAAAAGATTACTGTGAGTAATTTAAGGAAAGTAAGAGCTGAAATCATTGCTTCATAAGACTGGAGAAGCAAGAAATACCTATGTTGAAGCTGCTGAAAAATTCAGTGATAAGCTGGAAATAATGGGAGAGGAAGAAGAAAAATTTTACAGTGAAAGGAGTAATTAGAGTTTTTTTCTAAATTAAATTATGGATTTCCATTTCTTGAAAACATAGACACAAATGCTAATCACTTTATTAAAATAGATATGCAGATTCCAGAAATAGTGAGATGCTACTGCTAAATCTGGAGTTCTGGTGTGACTAATGCCGCCGGTCTGCAAAGTCATTTGAATTGCAAGGTTGGTGGTTCAAGCTCATTAGCTGCTCCTGGGAAACCCTATACAGGGTCACTATGGGTCACAATTGACTTGACGGCACTTAACCACACCAACAACAGCTGCTAAATACATGAAGAAAAAAAGAAGAGGACCATACAGATAACTCTTACTAATTTTCTGACTAGAAATATCACCCCCTGAATTCTCAGGGAGAATCCAGATGATTCAGAATCTTCCAAAAGTGAAGCGATTAACGCAATTGACAAAATACCACTGTTGTCCAACACTTCTTCATTGTTGGAGTACATTTTTATGCATGTTTATATGTGTGCAAATATATCTGTAAGTTTAATGTAATGTTTTCAATCTCAAAAACAAAGATAATGATCCGATTTATAAAGATCAATTTTTCTACACCCTAGAGAAAGAAGAGCCATGACATGAACAGATATAGGCACCATGTGCATCACAGCATTATTCACAATAACAAAAAGATGGAAACAACATAAGGACCAATCAGCAGATGAATGGATAAACAAACTATGGTGTATACACACAATGGAATAAATATTATGTAGCATGAAATTTGCCAAACATCTCATAACATGGATAAACTTAGATGACATCATTCTGAGTAGTTTTAAATCACAAAAGGACAAATTACTGTAAAGAGTCAAGAAAAGGTTTACATACAAAAAGAATCATGCTTTGAAGGTCACCAGACATGGAAGGGGGAGGAGGGGTAAATGACTAATGGTTGTTGTTGTCGTTGTTGTTGTGCCATCGAATCACTGACGGTAGATACTGTTAATTTAACTGAAAGGAAAGGCAATATGCAATATGGGGGCAGAGGTCAGCACAAAATGATCAAGGCAAAGGAAAGAGCACAAGAGTCCAAAGAAACAATGATAAATACTATTACATAGGGGCATTGTGGGTTAATGCGGTGGACTTCAAAGTCACTGAACAGTAAGGTCGGCCATTCAAGCTCATCAGCTGCTCCTCAGAAACTCTATACAAGGTTGCTATGGGT
>NW_006408566.1:8612724-8614735 GCF_000296735.1 Chrysochloris asiatica
TTGATAAGAATGTTGTTTATTGGTCCAGTGGTGAGGACTTTTGTTTTCTTTACATTGAGGTGCAAACCATACTGAAGGCTGTGGTCTTTGATCTTCATCAGTAAGTATTTCAGCAATCACAGTTATATCATCCGCATATTGCCGGGACTTAATGGGACTTCCTCCAATCCTGATGCCAGATTCTTCTTCATATAACCCAGTGTTTTGGATTATTTGCTCAGCATACAGACTGAATAAGCATGGTAAAAGAATACAACCCTGGCACACACATTTCCTGATTTTAAACTATTCAGTGTACCTTTGTTTTGTTCAGCAACTGCCTCTTTGTCTATGTACGGGTGTCTCATGAGCACAATTAAGTGTTCCAGATTACTCATTCTCCACAGTGTTGTCCATAGCTTGTCATGATCCACACAGTCAAAAGCCATTACGCAGCCAATAAAGCATGGAAAAATATATTTCTGGTATTCTCTGCTTTCAGCCAAGATCCATATGACATAAACAATGATATTCCTTGATCCACATCCTCATATGAATCTGGCTTGAACCTCTGGCATTTCCCTGTCAGTGTACTGATGTGGCTGTTTTTGAATTAACTTTAGCAAAACTTTAATTGCAAATGATATTAATGATATTGGCAGACAATTTCCACCTTCTGTTGGGTCACTTTTCCTTGCAATGGGCACAAATTTGAATCTCTTTTAATATTTCCAAATTTCTTAGCATAGATGATTAAGTGTCTCAAGTGTTGCATCAATTTGTTGAAAGATTTCAATTTGTATTCCATCAATTCCTGGAGTCTTATTCTTTGCCAATGCCTTCAGTGCACTTTGAAATTCTTCCTTCAGTACCATTTGTACCATTGGCTCTTGATCATATGCTGTCTCCTGAAATGGCTGAACATAATCCATTTATTTTTAGTACTGTGACTTTGTGTATTCCTTCCATCTTCTTTTAATGCTTTCTGCATCATTCAATATTTTGTACATAGAATCCTTCAACATTGCATGTCTAGGCTTAAATTCTTTTTCTTCTGTTCTGTCAGCTTGAGAAATACTGAGTGTGTTCTTCCATTTTGGTTTTCTCACTCTAGCTCTTTACACATTTCATTATAATATTTGACTTTGTCTTCTCGCTCTGTCCTTTGAAATTTTCTGTTCAGCTCTTTTAGTTCCTTATGTCTTCCATTTGCTTTAGCATCTCTACACTAGAGAGCAACTTTCAGAGTCACTTCTGATATCCGTTTTAGTCTATTCTTTCTTTTTTGTCTTCTTAATGACCTTTTGATTTATTCCTATATGATGTTCTTGATATAATCCCACGACTCTTAAGGTCTTCAGTCTTTAATGTCTAATGCATCAAATCTATTTGTGAGATGATCTCTAAATTCAGATGGGACATGTTTAAGGCCATGTTTTTGCTCTTGTGGACTTTTAAATTTTTCTTCAACTTCAGCCTGAACTTGCACAAGAACAATTGATGGCCTGTTCCATAGTCTGCCCCTAGCCGATGATATGGAGCTTTTCAACTGTCTGTTCACACTAATGTAGTCAGTTTGATTTCTGTGCACATCATATGGTAAGATTCATGTTGCTTAAATAAGATATTTACAATGAACACGTTATTGGTCTTCCAAAATTCTATCATGCAGAGTGGGAAGGCATGAAAGAACACCCAGACTTGCACATAGTGCCCATTGGACATAGTGTGGATAGTGTGCTGATGGGAATTTTACCAGATGAAGATAAAGAAGTATGATACAGGGAACAAGCATAAATTGCAATCACCTGATCAACTGGACCCTTCTTTATGGATGAAGCTGTCCAAAATTCCAACTGAATAAGGAAGGATTCTTCATATAAAGGCTCAAACAGGGTTCCTCATTACATTGGGATGATAGGCATGAACAACTTGGACTTCAGCTATCAAAATTGGGGGCTTAAAAAGGCATAAAGTGGCTGGCTAATAAGCTTTTATGAGAATGCTTAGTGTCAGAATGAGGGGAGTAAGA
>NW_006408566.1:8616795-8618368 GCF_000296735.1 Chrysochloris asiatica
AGAAAGCAAGTCATCTGGCCACTTACCTTGGCAATCTAAGAAAAGTTCAGTATAGTTTCACTAAAGAGTATTTAGCCATTAAAAAGTAAAAAAAAAAAAAAACTTTCCCTGGCAGCCTTCACATGAAATTACAATGCTTTAAAATAGTCAGCTTTGAAGTTTTAGGCAGAATGTTTCCTAAACAGATTTTCTTTTATGTGCTCTTCTGTCGTATGACTTCTGAAATGCACACGACCATAGTACTTTGGAGTCCTGGTTTAGCACTGTGGAATAATGCACTGAACCACAAAGTTGGTTTGAACCACAAGGTTGACAGTTCAAACTCACCATCCACTCCTTGGAAACACTATACAGGGTCACTATGAGTTAGAACCAACTCCATGGCCCTTAACAACAATGACATATTACTTTTAGGAGCCTGAGTAGGCTGCTAACTGCAAAGTTGGCAGTTCAAACACACCAAGCACTTCACAGGAGAAAGATGAGACTATCTGCTCCCATGAAGATATATGGTCTCAAGAGTCTTATGCTGGAATTGACTAAATGACATTAGGATTAGTTTGGTTTTGGTATATTAACCCACTGAATTAATGGAGTCCTGATGTGGCAGTAGGATAAGCACTGTACTTCTAACTAAAAGGTTTCCAGTTTAAACCCACCAGTTGCTTGTTGGAAACCCTATACAGGTTCACTATGAGTTAGAAGTGACTTGAAGGCACTTAAAAACAACAAGTGAGTTGATTCTTTGTGTCCATACAGGGCAGAGAAGAAGTTTTTGTTAGGGTTTCTGAGATTCAATCTTTATGGAAGTAGACAGTCTTATCTTTTTCCTGCAGAGTAGCTGGTGGTTTTGAACCACAGACATTGAGGTCAGCAGTCCAATTCTTATCCCACAGCATCACCAGAATCAGTGAAATTGCTTGCATTTTCCCCTAGACTATTTTGAAACCACATACGGACAAATATATATTGGTATGTCTTTGTGTTTGTGTGTCTTTCTCTTCATCACATATCCTAGTGTATTGTCAACATTGGCTAGGGGAAATTGCAGGCAGTTTCACCTGTCAATAGCTCTCCCTGCTCACCCCCACCTACATGAAGCTGTTAGTAGTTCCATCATTTTTATCTACATGAAACTCCTTTCTCAAGGTTTAAATACCTATTGTGGAAGCAGCACATTGTTGTTTGTGAGCCCTGCTCCCAAGCCTGTTAGTGCAGCTACATGAGAGCTTTTGAAATTTAAATTAGCACAGCAGAAGATCCCAGAGTGTTGAGTCAAAAAGAAAGAAGCATCAGGCAGTGAAAAATGCTCTTTAGATCAGCACCTAATCTGTCTTTTCTGTTAAGATTGGTACTCTCAGTAAAGAGGATATATTGGTAAAGAAACATGGTCATACTAGTCTAAAATTGAAAGCCACCTCAAATATGGTTAAGGAAATCAACCTTCTCATTTAACACTTTAAAAAATTGAAGCCCAAAAAGAGGAAAGATCTAAGGTCATAAAATTAGGTAGGGGCAAATAGAATATCTTTTCACTTATGCTAAAGAGATTTTCAGGCAGATTTTACTGCAC
>NW_006408566.1:8624835-8627636 GCF_000296735.1 Chrysochloris asiatica
TTTTTTCCTCTTCTTTCTTCTTCTGGTTGAGCTCTGATCATCCAGTCATTGAAGGCAAGTCAAGTGTATATTATCTGCAAGTGTGGGTGTACTTATGCATGTGCCCTCTCTTCTTATCACCTGGACACTTCATTCTCCACTCTAGTCCTCTGTGCCTATGTCAGTGACTCTGGGTTCAAGAGTCCCCTGGTCTTGCCACACTGCTGGCCAACCAGGTCTCTAGCTGGGTTACAGGAGTTTATTGAGCATTGTAGGGCTTAGTTTGCAGCTTCATTGCTGATTTTCCCTCACTTCCCCTTATCAGTAATGAACGTGGTCACCAATCAGAGCATATATTCCCACTGAGTCTTAGTTTTAGAAGGAGGTTTGCCCTGAGAGGATCCGACCTCTTGCCCTGATGTCTCCTGAGCGAGCCACTTGTTTGTTCTTGTAGTAATCAGTCGGTCTGCCTATATTGCTTTGTATTTTTCCTGTCAGCCCTTCTTTCAAGAAGCATCTTCTGTTCTTCTGGCTGCTCCAGGCTGGTCTGCTTGTCCTTTCAAGTGGAAAATATCCCACCTCAGAAGATTCTGGATGCTGTTCAGGATTCCACCTATGGTCTTATGTAATGCAGAGGCTCCACAGGAAGCCTCCTGCCCTGGGCACGTTGTAGCCCCATTTAGGTATTCCATTCAGTTATAAGCAGAAGACAAACTTATAAGCTTTCTATGGTGATATCGCTGGCTATTCCTTTCTCTCCCCCTCCAGTGCCTATTTTATAGTGATATGCCAGGGAAACCAAGCCCTGTTGTTCCAAGGCTGTGCATGCATCATTATTTGCCTCTGTCCCACTTCACATATATTCTTAATTTTGTTGAGGACTTTCTCTTCTGTTCCTCTTTTTTATTTCCTTAATCACAGTGTTTTTATCAGATATGGGTGTCAGATTTTTTCAAATGCCTTTTCTGCATCTATTGATGTGATTGTGTGTGTTTTTTTTACCACCTTGGTTTTATTTATGTGGTGGTTATGTTTATTGCTCTTCTAATATTGAACCATCCCTGCATACCTGGTATGAATCCCACTTTGTCATTATGTATTATTTTTTCAATACGTTGCTGGATTCTTGGGTAAGATTTTATTGTGAATTTTCGCTTCAACTTTCATGAGGGATATTGGTCTATAATTTTTTTAAATGATGTCTTTGCCTAGTTTGGTATCAGTGTTTTGCTTACTTTATAAAATGAATTCAGGAGTTTTCCATCCTTTTCTATATTCTGGAATAGTTTGAGAAGAATTGGTGTCAGCTCCTTTCTGAATGTTTAGTAGAATTTACCAGTAAAGTCATCTGGGTCCAGACTTTTTTTTGTTGGATATTTTTTTTTATGAATTAATCAATTTCTTTTCATGTTATAGGCCTGTTCAAGTTTTCTATTTCAGTCTATGCTATTTTAGGAAGGTACTAGTTTAAGTGTTTCTAGAAATTTGTTAGAATACAGTTCTTCATAATATTCTGTTATTGTCCTTTTTATTTCTAGTGATTCTGCTGTGATGTCTCCCACATCATTTCTTGTTCATGTTATTTGCATCTTATCATTTTCTTTTGCTGTATTTGCCAATGATTTGTCAATTTTATCAATCCTTTCAAAAAACCAACTTTTTGTCTTGTTGATAATTTCTATTGGTTTTTTTCTGTTTTTTGTTTCATTTATTTCTGCTCACACTTTTATTATTTCTTTCATTCTGTAGGCTTACTTTGCTGCTCTATTTCTAATTCTTGAAGAAGTTGAGATATGGTTTTGACTTTGGTTCTTTCTTCTTTTAGGATGTATGTGTTTATTGCTATAAATTATCCTCTAAGCACTGGTTTTAGCATAGTGGTTACGAATCCGGCTGCTACTCTCACTGTCAGCAGTTCAAAACTACCAGCTATTCCATGGGAGAAAGATGAAGCTTTCTGCTCCTGTAAAGATTTACAGCCTCAGAAACCCTATGCAGGGTCACTACGAGTCAGAACTGACTACACAGCACATAAAAACAACAAAAACAATAAGCACTGGTTTTGCTGTGTCTCAAAGGTGTTGATATTTGTGTTTCTGCGCTCCTTTGATTCAAGGAATTTTTATGTTTCATTTTTTATTCCTTCTCTTGTTGTTAAGTATCATGGGATCAGTTTTGACTCATAGCAGCCTTGTATAGGGTTTCCAAGGAGCAGCTTGTGGGTTTGAACTGCTGACCTAATGATTAGCACTCCAGTTCTTATCCTACAGTGCCACATTAGGTCCATTTTTTTTTTTTTTTTCTATCATACAGTAACTTTTAAGCAAGGTATTATTTAATTTCCATGTATTTGATTTTTTTGTTCCCTTGTTCATTCTATTGTTTGTTTCTAATTTTATAGCACTGTGACCTGAAAAGATGCTTAGTAGTTTTCTGATGTTTTAAAATTTATTAAAGTTTGTTTCATGGCCTAACATACGGTCTAATCTGGAAAATGTTACATGTATGCTGGAAAAGAATACATATTGTGTTGTTTTGGTTTGAGTGTTTTGTATGTGTCTATGAGGTCAAGTAAGCAGCTCTGGTATTGTAGTCGGGATGATAACCTCAGGGTCAGTAATTCAAAACTACCAGTGGTTCCACAAGAGAAAGATGAGGCTTTCAGATCTCATAAAGATTTACAGCCTCAGAAACAGGGCCACTATGAGTTGGAACCGACTCCACGGCACACTACCACCACCATGAAGTCAAGTTTGTTGATTGTGTTGTTTAGTTCTTTGTCTTTGTTGAGATTCTTTCCAGTTGTTCTGTCTTCCATATAT
>NW_006408566.1:8627736-8631691 GCF_000296735.1 Chrysochloris asiatica
GCATGGGGTCGCTATGAGTCGGTTCCGACTCGATGGCACCTGACAACAACAACAACAACAAATATTCAGAAGTAGTTAATCACTCCTTCTTCCTGTCTTCATCTGGAAACTCATCTGAAACCTGTCCACCGTGGGTGACCCTGCTGGTATTTAAAATACCAGTGGCATAGCTTCCAGAATCACAACAACTCACAAGCCACCACAGTACGACAAACTGACAGAAGAGTGGTTGATGGGCATTAGTGCTATTTAAATAACACCACATTTAAAATATAATGTTTAGAACAACAAGAATATTTCTATTTTCAAGTATCAAAGGTAAATGCTAAGAACTTAAAATTATAGAGAAGGTATGAATTATATCTTAGACATTATTCAAGAAGATTAAAGTAAGGTTTTATCACAAATTGTTTTTATCTTGAGATAATCTTGTTTTTGTTGTTGTTTAGTGCCATTGAATCAGTTCCCAGGAATGGCTGGTGAGTTTGGACCACCAATCTTGCGGTTTGAACCAACCTTATGGTCAAGTGCTTACCCTACAGTGCCACACTAGGAGATAATCTTGGTGGTGGTGATGATGTGCCAGGGAGTCGGCTCCAACTCACAGTGACCCTGTACAGGGTTTCCAAGGCTAAAAATCTTTACAGGGGCAGAAAGCCTCATCTTTCTCCTGTGGAACAGCTGGTAGTTTCAAACTGCTGACCTTAAGATTTGCAGCCCTATTCATAACCACTACATTAATCTTAGACAACTAAATATTGTAGTGATGACATTTATCAACACCTTTATTTTAATGACAATAGAAATATCAGAAGACTTTTAAAATAAACTCAAATTATTCTGGAAAGACTATTCCTAAGGATAATGAACAGAGTAGGAAAGCTAGCTCTCCAGATATTAAAGCATATTAAGAAGCTGTAGTAATTAAAAATCAGATACTACAGGAGAAATGTGAGTATATTAAACAACCAATGAAAAATAATAGAGAGTCTCAAAATAAACACAAATACACTTGAGATTATGGACTTCACGCAGACTAATGACTAAGATAGGAACATAAAAAGGAGGCATTTTCTCAGTGAGGAAAAAAATAATAATAATAAGATATTGGTTGATTTTATTTCTCTGAATCAAGTTGTGTTGGGAGAACTGATTAGTCCTTTGGGAAAACAATATGAACTAGAACATAGCTTCATTTCTTACACCAAAATAAATGCCAAAGCAATTACATGTTTAAACCCAAAATTACAACATGAAAGTACTCTAAAAATTAGATTCAGTATAATAAAAGCGTTGGAATTGGAAGTATGTTTCAAAGCATGATGCAAAACCTAGAAACAATGAAAGAAAAGTTGAAAAATTAAATGATGTAAGAATACAGAATGTAAGAATGGCAATAATACTACAGAATCAAAATATATGTGTAAATTACAATAAACGTTTAAATAAGTGGAAGACTAGAAGCATATTTTTAATTTATAAAGAATTTTTGCCTGATTCTAGAACTGGCTTACAGCAAAGTAGTTGTATCAGACTTATTCTTCCTTGAAAAAAAAGACTAAAACCGAAAACAACTCTAAAATTTGACAGAATATATAATACAACTACTTTCTGAAATTAGATAAAGAGCACATGCAAATATGGAAGAAAATACACAACGTGACCTCCATATTTACAATTGCTTTCTCCCTGACATTATCCTCCAACCTCAGGAAAGTTATCCCAAGTAGAGTGCATCCTTTTCATACATAGACAAGAAGAGGTTAGAGATAGAAAATGGTAAAAGTTGTTGGGATTTGGGTAGCAAGATACTTGAGAGAAACAAGATACAAAAAGAAATCTCCAAATATCTACATGCGGTTTTTGTTGGATTCTTAGCTAAAGTCTAAGCTTTGTATTTACTGGGTTACTCTAAAACCCCTAGTGAAAAAAGAGCTTCTTGTGAGTTAAAAAGTGATTTGTGGCAAAAGCACCGTGTTAGGGAAGATTGGCGTTTCATCCCAGACGGGGTGAGAAGACATTGGAAAACATCCATGAGAATTAATTGTCATTCCATAAAGGTTATGACTACAAGTGAAGACCATTCCACAATAGCAAAGATTACTGTGCCTGTATATTGTTGTTGTTCAGTCTTGTCGAGTCAGTTCTGACCCTTAGCAACCCTATGTTGGGTTTCCAAGGAGCAGCCGGTGGATTTGACCCAATGACCTTGTGGCTAGCAGTCCAGTACCACACCAGAACCCCTAAGACTTTACCTAGGAGTGGGCATAACTGAAATGTACATACTCTGAAAGATTAAAATGATCCCTGTGTTGCTAATAAAGAATCCTGGTGGTGCCACGACTAAGCACTCACCTATAGAAGTCCTGGTGTGGCACTTTGGGTTAATGCAACAGACCACAAAGTCGTTTGAACTGCGAGGTTAGCAATTCAAGCTCACCAACTGCTCCTTGGAAACCATATATAGGGTTGCTATGGGTCAGAACCAACTCAACGGCACTTAACAACAACAACAAAAAAAATTAACTGAAAGGTTGGCTAAGCCACCAGTCACTCAGTGGGAGAAAGATGTAGCAGCTGCTTCTGTAAAGATTACGGCTTTGGAAATCCTATGTAGCAGTTATACTGTGTCCTATAGAATCACTATGAGAAAATCAACTTAACATCAATGGGCAAAAGAAAGAGAGAGTCCAGCTAATAGAAGTGTAAATTGGTTCCAACACTATTTGTGTCTTTAAAAGCTAATCAAAATCAACTCTGTGATTCAGAAAGTCTACTCCTAGGTGTATGTTCTTATTGTTCTTAGGTGCTGTTCAGTGGGTTTCTATCAACAGCAACTTTGAGCCCAGCAGAGTGAAACACTGCTCAGTCCTGTGCCATCTTTAAAACCCTTGCTATGCTTGAGCTTATTGTTGTAGCCAGTGTGTCAATCCATTGTTGAAAGTCTTCTTTTTAGATGATCCTAGAATTTACCAAGCATGATGTCCTTCTCTAGGGACCTGTCTCTCATTATGACACAAAGTACTTGAGGTGAAGTTCACCATCCTCACTGCTTCCATGACAGATTTGTTTGTTCTTTGCCAACACCCTAATTAAAAGGCATCAGCTCTTTTTTCAGTCTTCCTTATTTATTGTTCAGCTTTTGCATGCATATAAAGTGATTGAAAAGACCATGGCTTGGGACAGACATATCTTAGTCTTCAAAGTGACATCTTTGCTCTTTAGTACTTTAAAGAGATTGTTTTTGTTGTTGAAGATTTGCTCAGTGCAATCTGTCATTTCATTTTTTGACATGGGCGGTGATTATGGATTCAAGTAAATGAAAACCTTCACAACTGCAAGGTTTTCTCAATCTATCATGATGTTGCTTATTGGTCCAATTGTGAAGAATTTTGTTTTCATTATGTTAAGGTGTAATCAATAATGAAATCTGTAGTCTTGGCTCATCATCAGTAAGTGCTTCAAGTCTTCTTCACTTTCAGCAAGTTGTTTTCATATTGTGCAGGTTATTAATGAGTCTTCCTTCAATCCTGATGCCAAGTTCTTCTTCTTGGATTACTTACTCAGCATGGTGTTGTTGTTAACTGCCATTGAGTTGGTTCCAATTCAAAACAACTCTATATACGGTTTCTGAGGAGCAGCTGATGGGTTTGAACTGTCACCCTTTATGTTAGTAGTCCAATATTTATCCTACAGCACCACACCAAGACTCCATGCTAAGTAAATATTGTCAAAGGATGCAACTATGACATATACCTTTCCTAATTATAAACCCCACCACTCATCTGTCCCTTTGTCATACTGTAGTGGCTTGCATGTTGCTGTGATTCTGGAAGCTATGCCACCAGTATTTGAAATGCCAACAGGATCACTCATGGTGGACAGGCTTCAGCAGAACTTCCACACTAAGACAGACTAAGAAGAAAAAGAGACAAACTGCTTCTAAATATTTAGT
>NW_006408566.1:8631791-8644741 GCF_000296735.1 Chrysochloris asiatica
TACTGGACTGCCAACCACAATGTCAGAGATTTAAACCCACCAGCAGCTCATGAGAAACCCTATACAGAATTGCTATGAGTTGGAACAAACTTGCCGTCACTTGACAACAACCCTATTATTGTAGAATTGTCTTTCTTTAGTTTTTTACAGTTAGATTTATGTGTTTTGAGACCCTTTCATTAGAAGCATAGATATGTATTATGGTATGTTCTTTTGTTCAATTAACCTGTTAATCATGATAGAGCGTCCTTTTTTGTTTTTTATGCTAATTTTTACCTTACAGTCTATTTTATTAGAAATTAAAATTGGCATGATTGCTCATTACCATCCTTTGATTTTTAATCTAATTTTTGTCTTTGTGTGTAAGATGGACAGAACAGTGTTTTGTAGACAGCACATTGAAGGGTCCTATTTTCCTACTCATTCTGATATTCTCTGTCTCTTGACTGGTGCACTTAATCCATTTGCATTCAGTGAAATTATCAATAAGTATAAATTGTTTGCTGCTATTTTGCTGTGTTTTTTTGTTTTGTTTTTTTATGGTGCTGTTGGTTTTTTTGTTCCACATAATTTTCTGCACTGAGTACATTTTTAGGTGTGAGTTTTAATTTGTTTAGGATGCAAAAAGTCCATTTAAAAAGTTCTTGATTAAAATGAATAATCTTGCATTGTAAATAGCTGTAATGACAGCAAGTAGTTGTGAGGTAACCAGTTGAACAGTTCTTAGAAAGGAGGCACTTAGAGCTAACATATTTTTAACCCCCTTCCAAATGCAAGGCATTATGTCTATAGGAATTTTGAAGATATAGTTGAAGGTTAACAATGGAAGAAATTTTATAACTATATAAACTACAAAAATAATTTCTTTATATTCTCAAATGTTTGTTGAAAGAGGTGATTATATAATGAATCAAATAATGCTAAAATAACTTAAATACTTATTAATTCTATCTGCACTTTCCGTTTCAAAAAATCCTGACATTATTTTAATCCATACTGATGTTGGCTGTGTGGTAGTTGTGTGCCATTGAGTTGGTTCCGACTCATAGTGAGCCTGTATAGGGTTTCCAAGGCTGTAATGTTTGTAGGAGCAGAAAGTCTCATCTTTCTTCCTAGGAATGATGGGTAGATTTGCTCTATCGATTTTAGAAAGATGACGATCTTCACATCATAACATATACTGCTTTCTCTCTGACTTTGGGAGCAAAAAAATGGAATTAGTGTAACAAAATTTTATAGGTCAATTAGTGATACACCATCTGAACACTTACATATATCACATTTATTAACATACCAGCTATAACTAAATACAACACTTGACTACATTTCAAATATTTAATGACAGGTTAGAAACTACAATAGCTACGATATAGGTATCATGTTCCACTATAAAATTATCTTACAAATAATTTCTCAATTCCAGGTTGCTTGAGTAAGCATTATTATTAAAAATATCTCATCAAAGATCCTCATGAAATTGAATCTAATGTCACATAGCTTAAGCATGAATGCACATCTTCTGCAGCTTTCCAAAATAAATACTGATTGATAAACTTGGTACAAAAATAATTCATTCAATATAAAAATCCATTAAAATAATTTCTTGATGCTCTTACAAACATAGATAACACGAATTCAGTTCTAACACAGATTTTTAAGTTGTTTCTCCAAATTTTTAACCAGGTATACAAGTGCTGTAACATTTCAAACTAGTTATTCAAGAAAGAGCTGTAAAAGTAACTTTATACTGACTTACCTAGTTTCCTTTTATGAATAGTTTTTTACTTTTTTTGATAACTATGTAATTAATTTCTCCTCAAATGAAGTTCATTGTCATCCTAGTTGAATGGACATTTTTTACTTTATATTTACCATCTGACAATGTGTTTTCTCAATAGTTAGTGCTTTAGAAGAGTTTGTTAAATTAACTATCAAGATTACCCTTAAATGAAAAGCACAACAACACTTTTTTAAAGACTATAGGAAATCATTTGGAGAACAGACTTCTCTGTTTTCTATGTCTATGTGACATAGGAATTTGTGATAGTAGTATGATGTAGTACTTGATCCAGTCAGCATATTGTCCAACTCCACGTGTGGACCCAGCATGCACAAGTCTCTACAGTCTACTCTGAATACTGTGACAACCAAAGTAACTTTGGAATCTGGGATCAATTTGTGGTGAAAGTTTATCTTCCTTCAGCATTTTAGTAGTTAGTATGGATATCCCTATAAGAATGTGACCAGATGTTTGATATTTGGGAAAAGGGAGTTGTTTTTATTGAAAAGAGATGAGTAAAAGAATGTCATGCTTAGAGTCTAAAAACCTTATTCTGGGTCCAGGATCTCCCACTAGTATGGAAACTTTGCCCAAATCCTTGAGGATTAAATTTGAAAAGAAAATAGTATCTGTTCCTATACTCCTTCTCAAGACATAGCTCATCTCTAAATGAGAACAGAAGACTCAAATCTTTTTTTCTTTTTCCTGCTAACTGACAAATGCTTTACCTTCAAACAATTTGTATAAATTTGAACAACTCAAATTATGGCTTTCTGAATTTATTTTCATAAAGGTAAAACTTAGAGCAATTTGTTGCCCTGGTGGTACTGTAGAATAAGCTCTTGACTGCTCACCACAAGGTTGACAGTTCAAATCCACCAGTAGCTCTGCAGGATATCAATGAGGCTGTCTGCTCCCATAAAGATTTACAACCTTTGAAACCCTATAGATTCACTGTGAGTCAATCAACTTGATGGCAGTGAGATTTAGTTATTAGGAGCTTGTTTTCAATGCATAAGCCCTTTAAATGAAATATTCTAGATTAAAGATTCATTATACATTTAAATGCTTAAAGTCATACTCCAGCTCTGCCCCTCTCTTAAATTGTTTTATTTGCAGAAATCCTGGGAATAAATAACGAATATTTGACCATTCTGAAGTATTGTCATTGTTGGTAAATGCCCTTGAGTTGATGCCGACTCATAGAGACCCAGTATAGGGTTTCCGACGATTAGCTGGTAAGTTTGAACTGTGGACCTTGTAGTTCAAACGGACCTTGCAGCCCAGTGTTTATCCTACAATGCCACACCAGGATTCCATTCTGAAGTCCATTCTGAAGCACTGGACTATAAAAGCATTCTAAATCTTCCATAAATTTTAATAAAAATATCCATTATTGAATGGCAGACCATTTCCATATGTATCTAATATGGTGGTGGTGGTGGTTAAGTGCCGTGGAGTCAGTTCCGACTCATAGTGACCCTGCACAGGGTTTCCGAATCTGTAAATCTTCACCGGAGCAGAAAGCCTCATCGGTCTCCCGCGGAACAGCTGGTAGTTTCGAACTGCTGACCCTGAGTTTGGCAGCCCGACTCGTAACCACTATGCTACCGGGTTCTGACCCATAGCAACCCTGTTTGGTTTTCCAAGGAACTGCTGGTGAGCTTGAACCACCGACCTTGTGGTTCAAATCGACTTTGCAGTCCAATACATTAGCCACACCAGGAATCCATTTCTTTGTATATGTATATATATAAAGTGAAGTAAACTTTAAAAAATGAAAATCAAAATGCAAGCATGCTGATAATAATTGCCATGTAATCTACATATACCAATCTACTGGACCAAGCCAACCCTCTTCATGAAAGATTGGAATCTCAATATTTCTGAAATGCCTTTTGTTTGTTTTTGTTTTCTTGAACTGACACTGTACCAGGATGATATCCTCATCTGGGTTAGCACACTGTCATGAAAGTCCTTTAACCTAGACCTGCGGCACTCCAAGTGAGACGCATAGGATTTCTTGCGCTGATGGGGATTGATAGATGAGACCATCTACCAGTTTCTGTTTCTGGGTGTCAGGTCGCTAGAGAATAATGTGTCTCAATGATTAATCTCAAACTGTGTACAGAGATATTGTTGTTGTTGTCATTAAGTGCCGTCAAGTCGGTTCAGATTTATAGCGACCCTGTATAGGGTTTCCGAGGCTAACAATGTTTTTGGGAGAGGGAAGCCTTGTCTTTCTCCTGTGGAGCAGGTTATGGGCTCCAACTGTGGAGATAAATTTAATTTTATCTCTCTTCTACACTGCACCCTCAGTATTAACACATGTTTACTTTTCTCCGGTAAGGAGCTTTGGTAGCATAATGGTTACAAATCCGGCTGCTAACCTCAAGGTCGGCAGTTAGAAACTACCAGCTGTTCCTCGGGAGAAAGATGAGACTTTCTACTCCCGTATGGATTTACAACCTCGGAAACCCTGTACAGGGTCACTATGAGTCAAAATCGACTCCATGGCACATTACAACAACAATTGCAGTTTAAATCCACCAGCTACTCCTTGGAAGCACTAGACAGGGTTTCCTATGAGTCGGAACCGACTCAACAGCACTTACCAACAACAGTAACATACTCTATGAAACCCTGGTGTGACGTTGTAGGGTAAGCACTGGAATGGTAGCCACAAGGTCGGCAGTTTAAACCCATCAGTCACTCTTGGAAACCCTATTCGGGGTTGTTATGAGTCGGAGCCAACTTGAAGGCACACAACAATAACAATGTTTTGTTAAGGAGTCCCAGCGGTGCTAACCACAAAGCAGTTCAAAGTCAGCAGTTCAAACCCACCAGTCACTCCACAGGAGAAAGATAAAGCTATCTACTCCTATAAAGAATTAGTCTTGACAACCCCAAGGAGCTGTTCTATGCTGTCTGGTAAGATTGTTAAGAGTCAGAATTATCTCCACAGCAATGGGTTTGGTTTGGCTTTAGTGACACTCTATGAGGCGGAACTCTGGTGCAGCAGTGGTTACTTAGTCTGCTGCTAACAAATAGACCACAGCTGCTGCTCCTCAGGAGAAAGATGTGCTAATGGTCATCTGCTTCCTTAAAGACTAAAGCTTTGGAATCTCTATGGAGACATTCTACTCTGTCCTACATGAAACAGGTCTATTGATTTTTGAGTCACAAATAATCATGACATGCAAGAAGATACTTATCAACTGGGGTCTGAGATCTTTGTCATTTGTTAAGAATTTCCTTGTACATATGACAACAATTAAAATAGAGATGTGTTGTAGAGCTTTAATTAATAAAACTAAAATAGACAGAATGGTTTCTCCATCTAACCCTAACACTCTGATGATGTTTAGCAACCAAGAGCTATCTTTCTGAGCGCTAAAACATCTATTGTGATGATACTGGTAAGATTTAAATACTTCTTGCCATTGAATAGAACCCTACAGATTTCTTGTTTTTCAGCCCAGTATGCTGTTTTTATTTTCATTTTCTTGACACAGCAAATGCTGAAACAATAAACTTCTGCACTGATTTCAAGTGTGTACAGATAAAGATAAAAATCTGTGTCATTATTAACTTTTCATCTAGCATTATATTTATGCTTAATAAGCTTTGATTACAAATCAGATATTTATTGATGGCAATATAAGGTATCAGTTAAAAACACGAGAATTAAAAATATCTGAGTTGATTTGAAATCTAGTCCATTACTCACTAACCCCATGATCTTTGGCAAGTTATTTAATCACTTAATCTTTAAAAAGAATATAATAATAGTATACACATAATAGAATTATAATAATGACCAACTGTATGTTATGTTAAATGCATATTACAATTATGTGAAGTCTTAGCACAGTGATAGGTGTGTATATAGAGAGAAAATGGATAAGAGGACGTAAAACATAGGAATGGGGAAGGACAATGGATTACAGAGTAAAATATAATGGAATTTGGTACCCTGTTTCAAAAATGACTATTTCAGCATCTTTTCTAGAGAGGAGTAAGCAGACAGTATACATTCAAACATGCTTATATTGCCATCAAAACAATGGTTTGGGAGTTGCCATTTCAAGAGGTGGTTTCATTCATTCTGTTGTACATTATCTTAGATTTGGTATAAAGTTATCCGTCTTCACAAGTTTATCTATTTAGAGTAGACTGAATTTTTTTCTTTATCATCAACATTTAGTGGAGTCTCTACCACAGATTAAGTGCTTACGGCAAGTTTGTGGAATTGAAATAACTCCAAATCACTGTCTGGTCACAAAACATATCACTTACTTTGAAAATGGACAAGGTTATCAATGAACTATAAATGAATGTATGTATGTGTTAATTAGTAAAAAGAAAGACAGCTCGATGTAGAACAACCACACACTGTAAAAAAGTTACGGCTCATAGGTGTTTGAAATCTACTTTCAGGTGTAGGTATATTTCAGGTTAGCTCTTTATACAAAGATCTAATATTCATAAAAGATGGTATGTATTAGACTTGTTTTTAGCAAAAACAAGTCACTGCGGACAGTGGCGTCACTGGGGTTGGTGTCACCAGTGTGGTAACTCATAATGTCATTCTTCCTGCCCATGGTTCTCCTCCAGTACCAGACCATACAGAATCTTCAGTAATCTTTGTTATCAATTTTAATCATAGAATAGTGTATGATAAATATTATTGTAAATTGCTTAAATGTGATATTTCTTAGATGATATGAATATTAACAACATAATTGTTTTTTTAAAACCTTTCTACATTGAATCGCAACACTATTAGTTACATTATTAGTAACTGAGTGGTGGTGGTGGTGGTGGTGGTGGTGATGGTGGTTTTCTGTGGAGTCGGTTCCGACTCATAGCAACCCTGTACGAAGCCTTTAAAATTTTTTCTACTTTTCCTTTCATTGCTACTTCATTCTCAAAAGTTATTGATACAGATTCACAAATACTAATACCACAATATTATAACTAAAACAGCAGAAAAATTGGCAAAATCAGTGACGACAAAAACACCAGCAGCAACAAAAATAGCACATGCTTGTAGCACGTGAAGGCAAAATCACATGATTCAAAACGTCATTATAATTGGATAATAATGATAGTTCTGATTGGAGTGCATGAAAAAGCTCAAAAAGTAAATTAATAGAGAGTCTTAGCCTTGTAAGTATACTGATACATGTAAGCTGACTTTATGGGGAAAAAATGTTTTTGTTGCCATAACTAAGTACAGGGATATTTTTATTAAAAATGATAAATTTTTGTGGAAATACTGCATAAATATTATATAGATGGTCTTTATAGACCTGCTCTGACGGTGTCATCTGGTATGGTCTACATCACCTGTGCCCCCCTAGTGACGCCACTGATTGAAGCCCTTCCCACTCTGGCTGGTGATGAGAATTATTACAAGAGTCAGTCTACATTGCTGGACTCATTAAAACTTTCTCATATTCTTTGCTATTTTTACTGAGAGAGGACCATTACTTATGAAAGAGCCATTTTCAAATTCAACTCTGACAGCTTTCTTTTCTCTCTCTTACCCACAGCTAAAATGACATATATTACACTTCATATGATTCATCATACAATGCAGTTGGTTGAAGGAACTTAGGCAGTCAGGTCACACATCTTATTTTCCATTATCATTGGAGTCTGAGAGGAACAAGTCTGAAACTGAGGCATGTAAGAAACAAATGTCTTCTTCACAGAAGTGCCTAAGTTGAAGTTATTTCCTACAAAGTGTGAACAACTGTCCTGAAGAATCCTGATGTCAGTGAATAAACTGTGGGTTGGAAATGGACACAACACTCTGGAATCATCTGTCAGAAGTACATCTCTCTCTCTTTTTTTAAGTGAGGTGACCCCTAGGTAATAGACAGACCTTTCATCATTATTTTCTTCAGGGAAATTGCCCTCCAGTTTCAAAAGTTCATTAAATCCCTCTGAGAATGTCAGATGTGGTGGAATTATATTAGGATGCTGATCTGGTAAGATAAAAAATGCCTGGGTCTCCATCTCCCATGAGCTACTAGACGAAGAATCCTTCAGTTGAGAATTTTTGCTAGAGAAGCACTTGCTGACAGAACTATTTATAAGCCCTTGCTCTTCATCAGTTTCACTTGACCTAGAACTACTGACGAGTATGGCATATTTAACGGAGGGTTGTCTCAGGCTCTCATCATCCTCACAGGTTATCCCGGTGCCTTCAGCCTCAGAGAAGCTAGTACTGTGACACTGGTCACTCATACAAACAGAGCCCATATCAAGATCTGGAGTTGTCAAAAGTACAGAGACCATTGTTGCTGATACCGTCTCATCTTTGTTTTTCCATGCTGAGTCAACACTGATATCTTCTGAAATGGCTTCAGGCTCCAAAAGAAGAGGACCAAATGCCAGTGATTCTGCATGCTTGATAAAAAGATGCTCAAACGTTTCTGGCTAAAAGAAAAGATACATTTTAATGCTCTTTGATACTTTTTTTTTTTTTTTTTGCTTTGCTGCGGCATACATGAAGAAACAGAAGTGTGTAAGTGTATATGGATTTAAAATAAAGGAATAAATCAAGCACAAATTAACCAGATTTGGACAGAAACCGATATATTAAACATCATAATGGAGAGCCAGCATACATTAGTGTTTGAAAGTGGAATGAGACCAGACTTAAATTTCTCATTCTCATGTGAAAGTACACTTTCACTTTTTTCTTATGTAAAATGTGTTCAATACGCACTTTATGACTTTGTGGCATTAAGTAATTATATAGTCTGACAATGGTCAGTTCGTAATAAACAGAAGTTACTGTAATTAAAAGTGCTATCTTTTGAAGAATTCAGAAGATAATAGTAAATTAGGTTCCCCAACTATCTACCCCATTGCCTTTGAGTCAATTCCAACTCATCGAAACCATAGAAACTCTATAGAACAGAGTAGAACTGTCCCATAGGGTTTCCAAGGCTGTAAATCTTTATAGAAGCACATTGCCACATCTTTCTCCTGCTGAGTTGACGGGTAGGCTCAAACTGCCAACCTTTTGACTAGCAGCTTGGTGCTCTTTAAATTAGATTCCTTAAATTAGGCTTTTTAAGTTAGGTTTCTACAACCTGAAAATGTAAGCCCCTTAAAAAAAAAAAAAAAAAGTTGATTAGAATATAATCAAATAAGCAAAACAACACATCAAACATGTCAACAGATAGTTTAAATAACTATCTCATGACATAAGATGTAACCTAAAGGCAAAATAATTGTTACTGGTAACTTATTTGCCTTGCATTATATTGAGAATTTACTTTAGACTATCTGAAAATAAGAATGAATTAAACTTATAGGTTGAAAACAATGATAGTGAGAGAGATGATCATAGACTTGTAGGGTACTATTACAAATAATGTCATATAAAATATATACTATGAGACATGTGAAATGAAGACAACTACACAAGACAAATGCACATCATATGTTTTATAGGAACAATGGATACATCACAACAAAAATGCTTGCAAATAGCACAAATTAAGAATCTATGTGTAAGAAGCTCAACTCATACATTTTAAACACACTGAAAAAACAAATGCAAAATAAAAATATTGGGCATACATTATATTTAAAAATCAACAAACTAAATGCAGCATAGAAACATGTTCAATTTATGTCATATATAAAACTAAATTTTTGAAATTTACATTTTTAAAACTAATACAATAAATTCAGATTTATTGCTTGAGATAATGGCATACTTTCTAATGGCAAATGCATTACATATAAAAATACAATTCATTTTGCATAGTTTCAAACCCTTAAATGAAGTACATTACTGATTTAACCCTAAAAGTATAAACATATAAAAAACTAAATATACTAGTAATGTTGTTGTTAAGTGCTCTTGAGTCAGTTCTGACTCACAGTGACCTTTATATAAGACTTCTGAGGAGTCGCTGGTGGGTTTGAACAGCCAACCTTATGGTTAGCTGTCCAGTGTTTATCCAATAGCACCACACCAGAACTTCATAATAGTAATAGAATAGACTTATATAGATACCAAACTACTGCAGAATAATATGCGTAAATACAACTTTTCCTCACTCTAGGTACATAAAGGATGGAAGGAAAATTGTTCCTGTAACTATTCTCTTTCTGAAGATTTATAATTAGGCTTATGATAGTTGCTAATTTTTTCTCAAAACTTTGATCATATATGTATTGAATTGTCTTAAAATTTATATGACTCTGATCTTTATTTGTAAATAAGATGGCCCAATGAATGAATTACATACTATTGATATGAAAACAAAAAGTACCTTCAAATAGACCCTAGTATGTAGTCAGGCTCACATATGTTCTTCAAATTATGTGTTTGACATACTTTATGCTTTCTAAAACTGTAAATCTGAATTAGTTTGGTTAGAACCAAATGCCTTAAAATCATTAAAATGGAAGATTTCACTAATAATTACTAAGAAACCATATACCCACACATGATTTGAAATATAATTTATCAATGGGTCGTAAGATTTTATTAAATGTATGCTCATTTAGAAAACAACTTCAATCACCATCTACATCTCGTTTTCTTGAGAATTTAGAACAGCCTTAATACATATTAAATATATATTCAGCTGATAGGAATTAAAGAATAGATTCATATTTTCACACTTTGATTTAATAGCCAAAGAAGGCAAAAAAGGGCATGTTTTTCAGCTTTTGGTTTTTGTTGTTGTTTTATGTATTCAAATAAAACTATGAATAAAAGCTAAGTAAAAGTGTTTCAAATATATCCTAAATTTGACTATTACTGGAGTTTATCCAACAGAAGTTTTGGTTTGGTTTGGTTTGAATATGAGAACTGCATTACTCAGAGTAAACTGAATTCATAGAACATGTAGGTGGTCCTTTTTTTTTTTTCTTCCCAGAGTGAAAAATCCTATCCTCACCATGAACAAATTCTAAAAGCTCCAAACTTCCTTACTTCACTGTTCAATCTCCTGTCTGCCAGAAGTTTTGGGTGGTTCCATGGAAATAAACGAGGTTTAGGCAAGGATTTCACAAGGAGACTGGGTTTGAAGCTGTCCTTGCCAGATCTGGTCAATCTGATCCGGGTATATAGGGTCATGCTGGTAAGAACTGTAACTTTTACTGGCCTATGACCAGCACAAACCACAATTCTGGCTTTCTTTGAACTGAAATGGAAGTTAGTACATATGCCATTTTCAAAGCTAATGAAAGTTGAAATTCTCAAATTAACCAAAGGTAAATACAGATAAAAGCTACAAAACATTCAAAAGAACACAGAAATGGATTAATTTTAGTAGCTAAACAGAATGTAAGATAGAAAAACTTGGGACATAAAAATAGATATCAAACACACCCACTGAATTCTGGTGCTAAATATCATTGTATGAAGTTACGTGTCAACAGTTATAGTTTGGGGGTTCCCTTTTTAGGAGGAGTCATAGCATTGCTTACTATATATCTGATAATATCTAACAGACATGTGATGATAGCAATAGTCATAAGTATTTAAAATATTTTATGAGGAGAAAAATTATAAATTTCAAGTCACAAAATGAATATTACTTTTTAAGATTTAAGTGACCTGAAAATTCATCATACATCCAAATTATACTGAACTCAGACCTACATCTTGACTCAAAATGTACACATGTATTTTTAGTTCCAAATCAACATAATCCCATTATATTTTAATTCTTAATAGATCAATCAAAACTTTTTTTTTTAAGATTTGATCCCCTTCTTCAAAACATAAAAATCTTCTAATGCTCTATAGTTGGGAAGTTGGTACATTGAGTTCATCTGTAGGGATCATGAATAGACTTCAAAGAATGTCCGTTCTCTGTTTAGATAAAATAAAACAAAGTAAGAAAGCAAAATATTCTTCAAAAATCACTCAGAAAGCAAAAGACAAAAGATTCCAAAACCATTTTCTGTTACAGTTCTTTGCATTGTATTATAGTAAATAATTTTTATGGAAAGGGTAAAATTTTGCATGAACGTTGTCACTCTCGGTTTCTTAATAGATGCCTTTACAACTAAGGCATTTGCTGTAAGGATAGTCTTAATTACTGGAGGTGAGAAGGGGCTATAGAGGAATAACAGATTAAGTAAAAGCAGAGAAGGATAAAAAGCTGGAAAATAAAATGGAGGGAAAAACAAAAGCAGTGTTAGAGGGTTTGGGACAAGAAAGCATAGAAGAGTGGAGCAGTGAAAAAATAAAAAGTACAGGGAAAGAAGAGATAAAATCATGAAGAACAACAGAACCACAGACTCATTATCATGGATTCTTTGTTAATCCAAAAATATCTAACAAATAATTGGGTCTAGTTCTCCTCTATTTTCAACAATGCAAATGAGATCCACTGAAATTATTTGCAAAGATTACACAACTAATTGGAACAAAGTGAGGACCCAAACTTAAGTCTTCTCTTTCTGGTTCATTAATATTTCTATACTATAATGTAAGATGAAAAAGTATCTCCAACAAAAGTCTACAATGAAGACATGCTCATTGTTTTACTTTTTCTACACACAGTGATAGAGATGAGCTGATTACCTCACATATGCACTCTTTGTTTCCTGGTTACCCAAAGACATACATATAAATACTAAGGAAAACATGAAAATAAACTGAAGGTATATTTTAGAAGAGTAAAATATAGACTTGTGAGTCCAATAATTTGCATTAAAGGACACAAAAGAACCAACTAACTGTGTGCTCTTCCATACTATTGTATGGTCATTGTGGCAACTTGAAGGATGAAATTTCAGAGATTTGTGAAGATGGTACTGAGGAAGTTACTGGGTTGTTGAGCTTCTTCTTTGGAGGTCTATTCTACTGTAGGCTGAAGAATCCAGAAAAATCTATAGAACCCAAATAAAAATCTATTTGGCTGTAGCTTTAACACTCTTAAAAAAAAGTAAGTTGCTAAGTAGAGTGTGCTTTTGTGAAAATGAACATAAAATTGTTATGCCTTATAGATAACCAGGCATCAGCTTTAGATCAAAAAAAGAGGAAGAAGAAAGGAAAGAAAAATACGGATGATGATAAAACTATAAAATAAGTAAATAATGAGAAGTTATTATTATTATTATTATTATTAAGTGCCGTGGAGTCGGTTCCGACCCATAGCGACCCTGTACAGGGTTT
>NW_006408566.1:8644841-8653271 GCF_000296735.1 Chrysochloris asiatica
AGAAAGCCTCATCTTTCTCCCACAGAGCGGCTGGTAGTTTCGAACCGCTGACCTTAAGGTTCGCAGCCCAATTCGTAACCACTACACTACCAGAGCTCCTTAGTGGGATAAATTTGACTATTCATCTGTCAGTTTGTTGTACTGTGATGGTTTCTGTGTTGCTGTGATTCTGGAAGCTATGCACTGGTTTTTTAAATAAAGCTGGGTCACCAAAGGTGGGCAGGTTTCAGCAGAGCTTCCAGAGTAAGATAAACTAGAAAGGAGACATGGACTACTTTCTAGATATCCAGTCATTAAACCTTAAAATAGCAGTAGCATATTGCACCAGAATATTAAATACTAAAACATGATGAAGAGCACCAGTATATTGTCAGATATAGTGCCAAAAAAATGAGCCCATCATTTTGGAAGGCACTCAAAATATGACTGAGGAAGAGCTACCTACTCAGAGTAGAGCTGACCATGATGATGTGAATGGGGTAAAGCTTTCATTTACCGATGGAGGACAGCTCAAAATGAGGAGAAACAGAATCTAGGAAAATTGGAAGTTATGGAAAAGGAAATGGAATGCTTAACCATCGATATCCTAGGCACTGGTGAGCTGAAATGGACTGGTATTAGCCATTTTGAATCTGACAATTGCAGAGTTTGTTATGCCTGGAATGACAAATTGAAGAGGACTGTGTCTCATTCATCATTAAAAAGAATATTTCAAGATCCATCTTGAAGTGCAACAATATCTGTAATAAGAGCCGAACAGAAAATTTCAAATGGCAGCACAAGAAGACTTAAAATACTTACTGATAAAGAACAAAAACCACAACCTCCGGTCTGGGTTGCACCTCAGTATAAAGAAAGCAAAAATCCTCACCACTGAACCAATAAATAACATCAAGATAAATGGGGGGGTGGGGGGGGAGGGAGAATGAAATTGTCAATGACTTCATTTTTCTTAAATCAACCATCAACACTCATGGAAGTAGCAGTCAAGAAATTAAACGACATATTGCATTAGGCAAATGTGAAGCATAAGAGGACTTTAATGTGTTCAAGAGCAAAGATGTCAGTTTGAAGACTAAGGTACACCCGTCCTAAACCATGGTATTTCAATAGCCTCATATGCATATGAAAGTTGGACAACAAATAAGGAAGATCATAGAAGAATTGATGTATTTGAGTCATGGTGTTGGAGAAGAATCTTAAAAGTACCACAGTCTGCCAGAAGAACAAATAAATCTGTGCTGGGAAATGCTGGCCTTGGGGTTCAAGCCAACCTTGAGGTCCAGTGCTTTACAGTGCCACACAGGGACTTCAAATCAAGTATAGACTACTTAGTCCTTTAGGGTAGCTATGGAGTTGTCCATCGATCACAAAACTACAACTTATAGTCAAATTATACAACAGAATGTGTTATTTATCCTCATTTAAACTAATATAAAGTTAGAGTTTACGGAGTTTGGCAAATTGAGGGGGAAACAGAAGAATAAGAGTGCTAATTTTACCATAAAAAAGAGTCTCAAAGTGTATTGTAGAGATGAATACACAAGGAACTGAGAAAAAAAAGTAACAAAACAGTATGCAGTAGGAGAAGCTAAAAAGAGAGGAAGAGTATGTGTTAAGAGGTATGTGAGCTAAACTCTCATCATATTGGAAATCAATAGATAATGTCTATATTTCATAGTGGCATAGTAATTTTAGAAATATAAGATGACTTGACTCCTCCCCGCATAATTTAAGAGCAAAGTAGTTAAAAGAGGTGGTATTTGGACAGCAGAAATAAGGGTAGAAAGAGATGGAGAAGGGACTATATTTTTCAATAAATGCTTTTTCAGATTATCTAATTGTGAAATGATGCACATATATGAGGGGGCTTCAAAAAATTTCATATAAACTGGGGCTAAGGGATAATGGAACATTTTCTACAAACTCTTTGCAGAGTCCCCTCATATTTTTAAAATATATATATTTAAACAATGGAAAACATCAAAGCATGCACTGAGAGCAAGCTGATATACCCAACAGCATTTCCTGCAGCATTGTTTCAAATGAATAGGAAAAAAAATGTTTTCAAAAACCCTTAAATATCCAACAATGGAGGAATAGATAAAAGAATTATGGACTATTCATGAGAGGGACCAGTCAAAATGGGTTAACTAGACTAACTGTGACAACTTGGAGAGATCTAAAAACAATGCTGAAGGAAAAATAGTTTTGGAATGATACGACAGATACATTACCATTAGCAAAACTCAGTAGACAGCCCACAGGAGTGTTGTTGTTGTTAAGTGCTACGAAGTCGATCTTGACTCATAGAGACCACATATAGGATTTCCAAGGAGTGACTGTGGGTTTGAACTGATGACCTTTTTGTTAACAGTTCAGGTCTTAGTTTATAGCACCATACCAGGACTGTCATCTTGTCTGTGCTTTTATATACTTTACTACACATGTGGGTGTTGTTATGCTTAGGTGCTGTAGAGTCAGTTCTGACTCATAGCAACCCTAAACATGTTGAGGGATAATTATGCTTAAAGAGTATGTTAAGATTGTTGTTGTTGTTAAGTGCCATTGAGTCAGTTCCGACTCAAAGCATCCCTGTATAGAGTTTCCGAGAAGTGGGTGGTAGATTTCAACTGCCAACCATGTGGTTAGCAGTCCAGTGCTTATCCTATAGCACCATACCAAGACTCATGTTAAGATTAAAAAGTAAAATATTTGCTGAGGATAAAAACTATTAGTCTCAAAAAAGCAGAGGAGGTGGGGCTTGATGGGGGCTAGGGTTGGAGATGCAGTGAAGTTCACTGTCAGCAATATCACAGAATACCAGGCAAAGCAGATGCAGGGCAGAGCTCCAAAACTCAGAACCACAGAGATAGGAATATTTGAAAGGGTTGAAGGCTTATAGCTAGTGGAACTTGTAGTAAAAGTAAGAAATTGTGTACTTTTGAATCTGTTGGCTTATCACCTTGAGCCGACAACTTGGGCAAAACCAAATGGCAAGACCAAGTGGGGGAGCAGACACACCATGGAAAAACACCACGGGAACCTTGGAGCAAATGTGGACAATATATCTTGTCAGTTTTGCTTTGTTCTGATTTTCTTTTTCTTTTTTTGGTGTCTGTTCATTGCCCCACCCACTGTTTTTGCATCTCCATTCTGGTGACTAGAGGGTGTCCCTGAGCGAGTGAACATCCCCCACCCATTCTCACCAATGGTGGGATCTTCTATCAAACATGTGCACAGATACTCTCAGCTGGCCCTGAATTGTTTTCGTTTGTTTTTTTAAACACAAAAAGGCCAGGACAGGGCTGCAGAGGGGGACAGAGTTTAAAAACAAAATAGGCTGAAAATTAAATTAAATCCTGAGGTATAGCCTAACAGCCAAGAGTAGCATCTTAAAATCTCTCAGGCAGCTTTGAAGACAAGATGAAGAGAAGACATTAAAGTCTTACTAATATTAGCCTACAGATTTTTTTTTTCCTCTTCCTCCGCTCCCTTTTCGGTGATTATAGACTACAGTATTCAGTCTAATTTTGTTTTTGTTGTTGTTGTTGTTGTTGCTTTTTTGGTATTTTTAAAATTTTTTTTTTTTTCTGGTGCTATTTTACTGTTTTATGCTCTCCCTTCTACATTTGGGGGACTCTTTCTTTCCCTATATTACACAAGAAGAGACAGCAACTGCTGCCATACAGTAAACATACAATCACACTCTATAAAACACCAAAACTCAGACAAGAAACAACACCAACTGGCGTATACTGGGGAGGCAGACAACACCTGTGAAAATTACTCTGAGATAAGCAATAAGAAGAGTGAAAAGGGAAGCCCACTTCCTGATCACATCTACCTGGAAGCAATCAGAAAGCATAAAAAATATCAAAATGCATACTTAATTAAGTATTAAGGCCACAGATAAACACTAAACATATCCAAGAAGCAAAAGCAGATGACCATAGCAACACATGTCCAGAAATAAAATAAAATGTCCAATACAAATGACAAAGAGGTAGACCTGGACTGCATTCTGGAAGGAGGGCATGCTTTGGAAATGCCTGAGAAGGAATTCAGAAAAATAATTATAAAATGTTTCAAAACACTTTACAATTGGAGTTGAGAAAAATAAGGAAGAAGTCAGAAAAGCACTACAGGAACAATCAAATAAGATAGATACAGCATTGGAAACAATTCAAAACCTACAGAAAGAGGTCCAAATGATCAATAATAGAATATCAGAAATAGATAATACCCTGAAAGGGCAAAGGAGTAGGTAGAATAGAAGAGATGGAAGGCAGAACCAGTGAGCTGGAAGACAAATGTCTCAATACCACTAAGACAGAACAGCAAACAAAAAAAAAAGGATTAAAAAAATCTGAAGAAGGTCTAAGATTCATGTTGGACAATATGAAGAGGAATGATTTAAGAATTATCAGCATTCCAGAACAAGAAGAATCACACAAGTGCACAGAGGAAATAGTTGAAGAACTGCTGGAAGAAAATTTCCCTAACATCCTGAAAAGTGAAAAGATAAACAATCAAGAAGCTCAATGAATCCCAGGAAGGATAGACCCCAAAAGACAATCACCGAGACATATCATAATAAAGCTCTCCAAAACCAAAGATATGGAGACATTCCTAAAAGCAGCTAGGGAAAACAGAAATGTTACATACAAAGGCAAGCAAGTCAGATTAAGCTCAGATCTCTCAGCAGAAACCATGCAAGCAAAAAGGCAATAGGGAGACATATAAAACCCTGGGGGGCGGGAACTGTCAACCAAGAATCCTTTATCCAACAAAGCTATCAATCAAATACCACAGTGTAATCAAAACATTCCAGGATAAATAGAAACTAAGGGATTTTGCCAAAGTCAACACCACACTACAAAACATCCTAAAGGGAGTTCTGTGACCTGAGAACCAACAAGGACAGACAACAACCAGAGATTGACATATGTGCCAGCACCTCCCAGAACTAAATCGACAGATGGAAGAATCGAGAACAGAAAAAAACTATAAGAACAAACTCAGAGAATCTGGGAGGTCAGTCTATGATCAAAACAATTACAATGTAAAAGAAGGTAAGCACGTAGGAAGATATATCCAGACGGTGAGAAGATCAGGTAGATTACAGAATAAAATTGACTGCACTAAATTAAGAGAAAGTTAATGGACTATAAGACAACCTCAAAGAAAATGAACACTTCACAACATACCAAGAAAATTAAAATCCAAGAAGAACATGGAAGCATTAAAACTATGAGAAAACTCACAAGAAAGAACACAAAAAGCATGAACTCAACAAAGGAAGACAAGCAGAACAAAGAAAGCAGCAACACCACAAAAAAAACATACATAATGGCAGCAATTAATCCATACTTATCGATAACTACACTGAATGTAAACAGATTAAATGCACCTGTTAAGAGACGAAGAGTTGCAGAATGGATAAGAAAACAAGACCCTTCAATATGCTGTATGCAAGAGACACATCTCACACACAGAGACAAAAACAGATTAAAAGTCAAAGGATGGAAAAAATATATACCAAGCTAATTGCAATAAGAAACATACAGGAGTGGTAGTATTTATCGCTGATAAAACTTTAAGACAAAACCCAGCATAATAGATATAGATGGACATTATCTCATGATTAAAGGGACAATTGAACAAATGATATAACCATAATAAATAGCTATGCTCTCAATGAAAGAACTCCAAAATATATAAAGCAAGCTCTGATAGATTTAAAGAAAGAAATAGATGAATCTACAATAATAGTAGGTGATTTTAATATACCACTTTCAAAAATAGATAGAAAAAACAGAAAGAAACTTGACAAAGACACAGAAGAATTAAATACAATCAGCCAATTGGACCTCATAAATGTGTACAGAGCATTCAACCCAACAACAGCACAATACACATCCTTTTCTAGTACACATGGAACATCCTCCAGAATAGACCATGTTTTAGGCCACAAAACAAACCTCCATAAATTTACAAATATAAAAATACTACAAAATATCTTCTTAGACCACAATGCTATCAAATTAGAAATCAACAATAGGAAGACCAATGCAATAAAGTCAAATACATGGAAACTGAATATCACCCTGCTGAAAAGCGACTGGGTAGAAGAAATTAAACATGAATTCACAAAGTTCCTAGAAATAAATGAGACCAAAACCACAACTTACCAAAATCTTTGGGACACGGAGAAAGCAGTGCTGAGAGGACAATTTATTTCAACAAATGCACGCATCCAAAAAGAAGAAAGAACCAAAATTAACACATTAACACAGCATCTACAACAATTAGAAACAGACCAACAGAGGGAACATACAGCTACCAAAAGAAAAGAAATAATAAAGATTAAAGCAGAAGTAAATGAGATAGAAAATATAAAAACTACAGAAAGAATCAACAGAACAAGAAGCTGGTTCTTAGAAAGGATTAACAAATTGACAGACTACTGGTAAACCTAAAACAAAAGAAAAGAGGGAGAAGACACAAATAACATGCATTAGAAACCACATGGTTGATGTCACAACGGAACCAAAGGAACTCAAAAGGATAATAGCAGAATCCTATGAAGAGTTGTACTCCAACAAATTTGAAAACTTAGAAGAGATGGATAAATTTTTAGATGAACACAACTTACCAAAACGTACACAGAGTGAAGCAGAAAACCTGAACAGACCCATAACAAAGGAAGAAATTGATCAGGTCATCAAAAAACTCCCAACCCCAAAAATTCCAGGCCCAAATGGCTTCACTGGTGAATTCTACCAAACATTCAGGGAAGAGCTGTCACCAATTATACTCAAATTATTCCAGAAGATAGAGGAGGATGGAAAACTTCCTAATACATATTATGAAGCAAGCATAACCCTCATACCTAAACCAGGGAAGGACATCACTAAGAAAGAAAATTATAGACCAATATACATCATGAACCTAGATGCAAAAATTCTCAACAGAATCCAGCAAAACATCAAAAAGATAACACATCATGATCAAGTGGGATTCATATCAGGGATGCAAGGATGGTTCAACATTAGAAAAATGATGAATGTTATCCACCATGTAAATAAGAAAAAAGAAAAGAACCACATAATCATATTGCTTGATATAGAAAAAGCATTTGACAAAATCCAGCATCTATTCCTGATAAAAACACTCAACTTGAGGGGAAATTCCTCAACATAATTAAAAGCATATATACAAAACCAATAGCCTACATTACTCTCAATGGAGAGAAACTGAAAGCATTGCCTCTTTGAACAGGAACCACACAAGGATGCCCTTTGTCACCACTCCTATTCAATATTGTGCTGAAGTCTTAGTAAGAGCTATTCGGCAAGACAGGGAAATTAAAGGCATCCAAACTGGCCAAGAGGAAGTAAAGCTCTCTCTATTTGCAGATGATATGATCCTATACATAGAACACTCCAAACACTCAGCAAAAAAGCTACTAGACCTCATAGGAAGATTAAGTTGAGTGGAAGGATATAAAATCAACGTACAAATATCAGTTGGATTCCTCTATACAAAAAAATCGACAGCATTGAAAAGGACATTAAGAAAACAATACCATTTATAATAGCCACCCAAAGGATGAATTATCTAGGAATAAATGCAACCAGAAAAAGAAAGGACTTATACAAAGAAAACTACAAAACACTACTACAAGAAACCAAAAGAGACCTATAAATGTGGAAGAATGTACCATGCTCCTGGATAGGAAGACTTAACATTGTGAAAATGTTAATACTGCCCAAAGCAATTTACACACATAATGCAATCCCAATACAGATTCCAAAGACATTCTTCAAAGAGATGGAAAAAACAATTACAAACGTTATATGGAAAGGAAAGAGACCCAGAATTAGCAAAGCACTGCTTAAAAAGAACAAGGTTGGAGGCCTCTCACTCCCCGACTTCAAAATTTACTATACGGCTATAATGGTCAAAACAGCCTTGTACTGGTACAATAAAAGATACATAGATCAATGGAACAGAATCTAGAATCCAGAAATTAACCCATCTACACACAGCCAACTGCTTTTTGACAAAATACCTAAATATATCAAATTGGGAGGTGATAATCTCTTCAACAGATGATGCTGGAAGAACTGGAAAGCAATATGTGAAAGACTGAAACAAGACCTTCACCTCATGCCATAAACAAATAACAATTCGACATAGATTAAAGATCTAAATGTGAATCCCAGAATTATGAAGACCATCAATGAAAAAATAGGAAAAATGTGAGGGCACTCATTCAGGGAATACACAGACTACAAAACTTGAAAACTATACAAACAAAAGTAGAAAAAATAGATGAGTGGAACATACTAAAAATTAAAAACCTATGTGCATCAAAAGACTTCACCAGAAGAGTGAAAAGGGAACCCACAGAATTGGAAAAAA
>NW_006408566.1:8654071-8657146 GCF_000296735.1 Chrysochloris asiatica
GGGGGCAGTATATAAGAAGGGGGAGGGGAATGAAAGAACAAAGCAGATGGGAGAACAATTAGGAAGGTTTTCATGGGCTAAGTGGGACAGAGGTAAATAATGATGTATGCACAACCTTAGAACAGGGCTCTGGGATACAGGGATTGAGACATGGCTGTAATGGGCAAAAGGGGGGAAATAATGTTAAGATGCTTGGCGCTCTTATGAATCTTGGTTTCCCTGGCATACTATTATAAAACAGATACTTGACGGGGAGAGAAAGGCATAGCCAGAAATATCACGACTAAGTCCGTCTTCTGCCTATAACTGATTGGAATACTTAAAATAGGGCTATAACGTGCTCAGTGAAGAAGGCTTCCTGTGGAGCCTCAGCATTACATAAGACTATAGGTGGAATCCTGAACAGTATCCAGAATCTTCAGAGGAGGGAAATTTCCACTTGAAAGCACAAGCAGACCAGCCTGGAGTGGATAGAAGAAAAGCAGATACTTCTTGAAAGAAAGACCGACAGGAAAAATACAAAACAATATAGGCAGACTGACTGATTACTAGAAGAGCAAGCAAGTTGCTTGCCCAGGAGACATCAAGGCAAGTGGTCAGGTCCCCTCAAAGCAAACCCTATTCCAAGACTAAGACTCAATTGGAATACACTCTCTGATTAGTGGCCACATTTATCACCAATAAGGGGAAGTGAGGGAAAAACAACAATGAAGTTGTGAACTAAGCTCTACAAAGTTCAATAGACTACTGTGAACGTGGGTGGGACCTGGTTGGCCAACCATGTGGCAAGACCTGGGGACTCTTGGGCCCAGAGTTAGTGACATAGCCACAGAGAACTCAAGTGGAGAGTGAAGTGTCCAGCTGATAAGAAGAGAGGGCATATGCACAAGAACACCCACACTTGCAGACAATACCTACTTGACCTGGCTTCAATGACTGGATGATCAGAGCACAACTAGAAGATGAAAGAAGAGGGAATAAAGAGTAATATGATACAATTTGATGAATTAGACCTACAGCTATGGATGCAGTAGTTCAAAAGAAGAAACAAATCTTTAAAGCAAGGGTCATTCTCACCCCCTCCATATCCAGAGTAGACAGGGAGGGGCAACTTGGACACTGGCTACCCAAAATGGAGGGGCTTCAAAGGCAAGAAGAAATTGGCTTACAAGCTTTCAAGAGTGAATCTAGATCCAGAGGATGTGGAGGAAGGTAGAATCTCCACTGAGTAGTATCTAATCTGTCTAGGTGGGACTGATGAAAGGAAATGCGGATAGGTCTCTTGTGATACAATAGTGAATAATTGCTATCAGGACTGACTGTGATGGTGGGAAATATAAAGGTAGACATTTTGTAGCAAAACGAGCGGAGTGGTTTACTTTGCAGTTCAGGAGCGGAAGTCCCTGGGACCATCAAGGGAGAAGAGCAGAGAGCGGGACCCTACCCAGAGAAGCAATGATGCCAGAGATGGAGGCAGAGACAATGATGTGGAGAGATGGAACCGCTAGGGACTTTAGACCCAGAGAGGGAGAGAAGCTGTGTGCTGATGACACAGGGACAGGCTTGCAGGGTATACCCTGTAGTTGGTTGATAATGCATGGAGAGTATTGTAACCATGGCAATGGAACAATATACAATAGGATGAATGTAAAACTAATGTTCTCCCATGTAAACTATCACATAATTCACAATAAAACATTTTAAAAAAACTATTAGTCTTATAAATAAGGACACTCATACCCACTCTATGTATCATCAGTCCTTTTCACACTTATTTAATTCACTAGAACCTAAAATATTCAAGTGGCATTTAATATATAATATTTGTCAGATTCTCTGCACTATGTTCATCTTAAAGAGCGTATGTGAGAAAGCGGGTAGCAGGTTGTCTACAAACATTTACTAATTTAACCAATAGCCACCAAATGACTGTTTGGTGCCAGGCATTTTGCTAAAAAAGGGGAAAGATTATTTGTTGCAGGTTCAAACTACATTTTGCAGAGTGGGTACTGATTATTTTCCTGCTCCAGTAAATATTTAGAAACCATTTTCACTTTATTTATGTAAAGGAGCTATGGAAGCGTAGTGGTTACAAGTTGGGCTGCTAACCTCACGGTCAGAAGTTCAAAACTACCAGCTGTTCCACAGGAGAAAGCTGAGACTTTCTTCTCCCATAAAGATTTACAGCCTTGGAAACCCTATACAGGGTTGCTGTGAATTGGAACCAACTCAATACTTGCATAGTGAAACAATGTAGGTACATAGTGTTAGGTATATGGTAGATTTGTGAAAGTTTAAAAATATTATTTATATAGAAAGCTGGATTCAGAAGAGGACAATGTGAAATAAGGGATATCATTGCTGATGTCTGATGGATTTTGGCTGAAAGCAGAGAATACTATAAAGATATTTACCTGTGCTTTATTGATTACGCACAAGCTTTCGATTGAATGGATCATGAAAAACTATGAACAACATTGAGAAGTATGAGTATTCTGGAACACTGATTGTGTTCATGAAGAATCTGTACATAGGCCATGAGGCATTTGTTCGAACAGAACAAGGGAACACGAAATGATTTAAAATTAGAAAAGATGTGCACCAGGGTTGTATTCTTTCACCACACTTATTCAATTTGTATGCAGAGCAAATAATCCGAGAAACTGGATTACATGAAGAAAAACATGGCATCAGGATTGAAGGAAGACAACCTGTGATATGCAGATGATACAACCTTGCTTATTGAAAGTAAAGAGGACTTAAAATACTTACTGATGAACATCAAAGACCACAACCTTTGGTATGGGTTGCATTTCAATGTAAAGAAAACAAAAATCCTCACCACTGGACCAATAAATAACATTATTATAAATGGAGAAAAGATTGACGTTGTCAAAGACTTCGTTTTGTTTATATTCACTATCAACACCAGTAGATTCAGCAGCCAAAAAATCAAATGATGCATTGCATTAGGCAAATCTGATGCACAAGTCCTCTTTAAAGTGTTCAAGAGCAAAGATGCTAGTTTGAGGACTAAGGTGCACCTAAATTAAGTCATGGTATTTTCAATAACCT
>NW_006408566.1:8657833-8671880 GCF_000296735.1 Chrysochloris asiatica
AAAACATTGTTATCAAGCAATTTAATGAATACTTTAGAAAAATAAATAAGTAGATATTAGTAATACTTTTTACTATGAAAATATTAGTACATTATGTAGGATAGAAAATTGATAATTAGTTAGTAGAAATAATAAGGTAGTGTGAGCATTGATGATTAATAGAAACTTATGTTACTAAGAAAATGTAATCAGGAGTCTGATAACTAGAAATGATTTGTGTAAGGTTTGACTTAATCTTTTAGTGGAAATGAGAGGAAACAATTTATCACCTACTGAGAAAGGAGATGAAAGTCAGTTTGAACATCACAGAAATATTTTTGTCAAAGTTGTCTAATGACCAGGTGCAAGAATGTTGTGGTAGACTTTGTAATAATTCAAGAAAAGATCAAAGTGTCAATTCATTATGTACTGTGTAGTTTTAAGTATAAAAATAAAGACTTGCTGAGCCAGGCCAGAAGAAGAACAAGCAGACAGAGAAAGAGAGCCTGCTTCAGCCAACTAAGCAAAGGCTCTCAATTACTTCCATTTTCGCCAACTCCACGTCTCCTTTCATGTCCCACAACCCTGAGTGAGCTGGACTCCCGCAGACCAGTCCCTGGAGAAGAATATCATGTTTGATAAAGTGGAGGGTTGGAGTAAAAGAAGAAGAGCCCCAACAAGATGGATTGGCACAATGGGAGCAGCAATGGACGTTGGTGTAGCAATGATTGTAAGATTGGCCCAGGACCAGGCAGTGTTTTCTACTGTTGTATATAGGGTCGCTATTAGTCAGTACCATATAGATATTTAGTTGTTTGTGTTTTTTGTTGTTGTTGTTTTGTGTGTTTTTTTTAAGAAAAACTCATTATGTAAGGAAAAACTTTTCTCTTATTCTTTGTCTTCTAGTCATCCTCTTTTCTGTTTGGGATGTGCTGTGGTTCTGCCACCCAAAGGGGTTTAGATTTGCAGGCCCTCTTGACTGCAGCGTCCCTGCCTCCTCAAAGTCTAGTTAGTGATGACAGTATTCATCTTCCTTATTGTGACTCAAATGTCATTTTCCTACCTTCACCTGCTCGTCTCCAAGCCCACAGCCAGATCCCACATTATAAGCTCTTACTTCACTGAGTCCCTTTCTTTCATAACATGTAGTTTACAGTTGGAGTCCTGGTGTGGCTCTGTGGCATAAAGCACTGGACCGCAAGGTCAGTTTAAACCAAAAGGTTGGTGTTTCAAACTCACCAGCTGCCCCTTAGAAACCATATACAGGGTCACTATGGGTCCGAACTGATTCGACACCACTTAACAACAACAATTTACAATTCATGGTTATTTATTGTGATAAGCTGATTAATGATTACCTCTCTCTCTAGACTATACACTCAAGTTGTTTCTATTATTCTTGTCATTATAAGTAGTAACAGGTATAGAATCAGTATTCAATGAATAGCCCTCAAATGTAGGAATGAAATGAACGAATCAGTAAGTGAAAAGAAAGGAGAAGCTATTTTGGAGAGATAAAAGAAGATAAACTCTGTCTACACTATTTTCAATCCAATCACACACAATTCTGCAATTCCATTTTTCACTTTCTAGATGGCAAGGAGAAACTTTTAAAACTGTTTTCCCAGGGCTTAGCAACAGGCTAGTCTTACATATAAGCATTTTTTATGTGCTTGTTGAACAAGTGAATGAATGACAAATAAAACTAAAAATGAAAAAAATAGGTCTTAAATCTTGTTAATAGTATTAATTATGTTATTGTTGTTAAGTGCCATTGAATCAGTTCTGACTCATAGGAATCCTGTATAGGGTTTCTAAGGAGCAGCTAGTGGGTTTGAACCATTGATCTTGTGGTTAGCAGTCCAGTGCTTATTTTAAAGCGCCACATAATTATACCTATTGTTAATATTATTGAATATTATGTATTATTATAATGACAATGATGTTGCTATTTAAATGCATAATGGAATAAAGGTGAGTACCAAATGCTTTATTAATAGAAAATATTCAGTAATTCTCTTTTACTGAAATGAAACTCCGGGTTTACAGTGAGCACCGGCATAGCTGAAGAGTATTATATATGGCCCTGGGACTTGTTAGAGTCAGGCAAAGGGAAATTTGTATAAAATGAATGAGGATATGTAAAACTCCATTGCTGACTGCTCCAAAGGCAAGGCAGTGTCTCTTCAGTTGAAATATAACAGGTTAAACTTTTGTGATGCTGGTTGTCTACAATATTACTGACTGGTTCATTCATTCATTAATAAGCTATAGAACAGTGTGCTTCTAAGTGCAAATAGGTTGTTAAATCAATTTAAGGTGATGCTCTGGTAGCATAGTGGCTATGAATCGGGCTGCAGACCGCAAGGTCGGGAGTTCGAAACTACCAGGGGTTCCGAGGGAGAAAGATGAGGCGATCTGCTCCAGTAAAGATTTACAGCTTCGGAAACCCTGTACGGGGTCGCTATGGGTCGGAATCGACTCAACAGCACTTAACAACAACAACAACAATTCTTGAAAATATGGAATAGATTACACAGACTAATTTAAATGGATTTAATAAAATAGGAACTTTTAAACTTCAAAATGTTTAAGACTTTAGAAGTCCTATGCCATCTAAAATGTAATCTTAATTAAACCTTCTAGATTTAAAAAATAATAATCTGAAAAAAAGGACCTTCTGAAAATTAAGTCCTTGCGCCCAGGAACAATTCTTGGGGTTTGGAACATCTTCCCAAAACAGCTTCTTCATTCTACAAAGGATAAACAAGGTATTAGAGAAAAGCACCAATATTAAAAATGCTAAGAGCTAATAGATATACACACTGGAAATCAATCCACCTCAGTAGGGTCAGATTTATTTGCACATGCCCTAACATGGGGATTTCCACCAAAGTTCTATATATTGTCATTATGTGCCATTGAGTTGATTTCTACTCAGAGTAGAACTGAAAACCCCATAGGCTTTCTTAGGCTGTAATCTTTATGGGAACACATTACCAGGACTTTTTTCCCTATAAAGTGGCTGGTAGGCTCAAACCACCAACCTTTCTGTTAATAGCTAAACACGAAACCATTGCACCACTTGTTGTTGTTGTTGTTAAGTGCCGTGGAGTCAGTTCTGTCTCATAGTGACCCGGGCTGTAAATCTTTCTCCTAATTGCCCTACTAGAGCTCCTTAATTTAGAAAAACAAAAGCTAATTGTAATAACAAAAATGGGGTCCTGAAAAAAAAAAAAGAGTCCTGGTGTGGCACTGTAGGATAAGCACTCAACCACAAGATCAGTTTGAATTGCAAGGTTAGTGGTTCAAACACCAGCTGCTCCTCAGAAATCCTTTATAGGGCTGCTATGGGCTAGAACCGACTCGACGGCACTTAACAACAATAACAAAAATAGCCAACACTTATTGAAAGCTATAATCCAGGTATTGGGCTAAACACTTAACCCAGGGAGAAAAAAAAAAACATTTTGTTTTTTTAAATGGCCTTACAAGTGAATTTTGGTAACAATTCTGCTTGACATAACCTCATCAGCTCACTTGACTTAGTGCTAAGTATAAATTCTCAAATCACCTCCTCCTCTTTTTTGGTAAAGGACAAAAGTTTTATAGAGAGATGGATCTCTTTGTTTCCAACTGCTGAGTAAGGAGTGATGTCACAGAACCTTCCAGGAAATTCAAGACGATATGCCTGACAAAGCACAGACAGGAGCCACCCAGTGTTGATCCACCAAAAGCAGTGTGTCTACTAATCATAAGAGTTCTGTGGCACTGTAGGATAATGCACTCAACTGAAATATCGGTTTGAGTCTCAAGGTTGGCAGTTCAATCCCATTAGCTGCTCCTTGGAAACCCTATACAGGGTCGTTATGCTTCAGAACCAACGAACGGCACTAACACCAACAACAATTAATCCTAAACACATTCACTACTCCAGAACTCGAGGTCAGTCTTCACCATTAAGAGTCGTCAACCCAAATAGCAGACTTGAAAGCCATTTTTACTTCCAAGAACATACTGGAGTACTGGTGTGACAGTGGAAGATAATCACTTGATAACAAGGTTGGTTTGAATGACAAGATTAATGGTTCAAACTCACCAGCCCCTCCTTGGAAACCCTACACAAGATTGCTATGAGTTGGAACTGACTTGACAGCACTTAAGAACAGCTAAAAATATATTGTCTATTATAAGACTGTTATTTCTGGAAAGTATATATATAGAGATATATATGTGTGTATGTATACAAAAAAAAAACAAAAACAAGAAAAAGGTTTTTTTTTTTCATGAGCTTAAGCTGTCCTAGGAAAATGAAATGTGGTTTCTAAAAAACAGACCTTTCCTTTTTACACCACCTTAATTGTACTCCTAGTGAGGCGCTGTTGGTTAATGCGATGGACTGCAAAGTCTGCTTGAACCAGGAGGCCTGCAGTTCAAGCTCACCAGCGACTCCTTGGAAACCCTATACAGGGTTGCTATGGGTTGGAACCCAACTCGATGGCACTTAACAACAACAACAACAATTGTACATTGGAGACATACTGAAACACTTAGAATACTTTAATGTTTCTGATTCAGGTTTTTAAAACAAATTAAATATACTCAAGGGATTTTTGCCATAAAGATTCTTAATACCAAGTAAAATACCTTTGGTGTGATATTAACAATGTTCCAAGCAGTAAGATTGAAGAGGAAATAATTATTGGCACAATTATATATAGACCTGCATCATTCTGGTGTTTTTCAATATCATCTGAAAAAGAAATACAATTCACACAACTCATAAGCTTGATAAAATGTTAATAACTTATTGTATAAAAATGTAAATATAAAAATTGCATGGTGTGCAAATAATCTTAGAAGTTGGACTCATGAAGCAGCAACAGAATTGGAGGAAGACTCATTAACAACCTGTGGCATGCAGATGACATAACCTTGCTTGCTCAAACTGAAGAAGACTTGAAACATTTACTGATGGAGATAAAAATGACAACTACAACAACAAATCCTATATCCTTCAGTCTGGATTATTCATCAACATAAAGAAAACAAAAATCATCACAACTAGACCAATTATGGACATCAGGATAAACAGAAAAGATTGACGTTTTCAAGAATTTCATTTTACTTGGATTCACGATCAATGCTCAGGGAAGCAGTAGTCAAGAAATCAAATGTTTTATTTATTGCATCGGAAAATTTTGCGGCAAAGGACATCGTTAAAATGTAAGAAGAGACATTACTTTGAGGGCTGACTCAAAGTGTGGCTGACTCAAGGAATGCTCATTTCAACTGCCTCACATGTATGTAAAACCTGGACAATGAATAAGAAAGAATAAAGAACTGATGCCTTCTAATTACAATGTTGGCAAAGAATTTTGACTATATCTTGCTTATAGCTGTTTCTGTATTACCTTTAGTAAAGCTTTACTCGCATGGGATATCAAAGAGACTGTCCAATGATTTCCGCATTCCGTTGGGTCACCTCTCTTTGGAATGGGCACAAATACGGATCTCTTCCAATCAGTTGGCCAGATAATTGTCTTCCAAATTTCTTGGCAGAGATGAGTGAGTGCCTCCAGCGCTGCTTCACTTTCTTGAAAGATTTCAATTTGTATTCCATTAATTCCTGGTGCCTTGTTCTTTATCAATTCCTTCAGTGCACCTTGGATTTCTTCCTTCAGTATCATTGGCTCTTAACCATATGCTACCTCTTGAAATGGATTTCTTTAGCGTAGTGGTTACGAATCGGGCTGCGAACCTTAAGGTCAGCGGTTCGAAACTACCAGTCACTCCGCGGGAGAAAGATGAGGCTTTCTACTCCCGTAAAGATTTACACCCTTGGAAACCCTGTACAGGGTCGCTACGGGTCGGACCCGACTCGATGGCACTTAACAACAACAACAACAATTGTACTTATGCTTTCTGTATCATTCAATAATTTGCCCAGAGAATCCGTCAGTACCAAAAGCTGAGGCTTGAGTATTTTTTTCATTTTTCCCAGCTTGAGACATCCTGGGCGTGTTCTTCCCCTTTTTTCTTACTCTAAATCTTTGCATATTTTGTAATGTTTGACTTTGTCTTCTCAAGCTGACCTTGGAAATTTTCTGTTCAGCTCTTATACCTCCTCATTTCTTCCATTTATTTTAATATCTCTTTGCTAGAGAGCGTGTTTCATTCAATATCTCTTCTAATATCCATTTTGGTCTTTTCCTTCTTTCTTGTCTTCTTAATGACCTTTTGTTTTTTTTCCTGTATGATGTTCACGATGTCATCCCACAACTCTTCTGCTTTTCCGTCTATAGAGGGTTTAATGTATCAAATCTGTTCTTCAGATGATCTCTAAATTCAGGTAGGATATATTCAAGGTCATATTTTGGCTGTCATGGATTTGTTTTCATTTTTTTCAGCTTCAGTCTGATTTTGCATACGAGCAATTGACGATCTGTTTCACAATCTGCCCCTGACCTTGTTTTGGCTGATGAGATGCAGTTTTTCCACCGTCTCTTTCCACAGATGTAGTCAATTTAATTTCTGTGTATTCCACTTGGTGAGGTCCATGTGTGTAATCATCTCTTATGCTGTTTAAAGAAGGTATTTGCAATGAATAAATCTTTGGTTTTACAGAATTCTATCATGTGATCTCCAGCATTATTTATATCACCAAGGCCATATTTTCCATATACTGATCCTTCTTGTTTGTCTCCAACCTTTGGCGCATGGATATTATCCTATCACAGACAGCATTGTACCTCATGACAGAGCTTGATATGTTCTTTTTGATGATAATGCAACACCATTCCTCTTCAATTTGTCATTCCTGGCATAGTAAACCATGTTGTGGTCAGATTCGAAATGCTCAATACCAGTCCATTTCAGCTCACTAATGCCTAAGATATCCATATTTATGAGTTTCATTTCATTTTTGACAATTTCCAATTTTTATAGATTCATATTTCATACATTCCATGTTCTGATTATTAATGGATGTTTACAGCTGTTTTTCTTCATTTTAAGTTGTGCCCCATCAGCAAATGAAGTTCCCAAGGACTTTACTTCCATGGGCTTTACTCCATTTGCGTCATCCTAGTCAACTCTTACTTTGAGGAGGCAGCTTTTCCCACTTGCATTTTGAGCGCCTTCAAACCTGAGGGGCTCATTTTCTGGCACTATATCTGACAGTGTTTCTCTGCTATTCATGAGGTTTTCAGTGACTAAATATTTGGAAGTAGTTCATCACTCCTTTTTCCTAGTCTGTCTTTGTCTAGAAGCTCATCTGAAACCTGTCCACCATGGGGACCCTGCTGGTATTTAAAAACCCATGGCATAGCTTCCAGAATCACGGCAACTCACAAGCCACCACAGAATGACAAACTGACAGATGAATGGTGGCTCCAGTGCTTTGAAAGTGTTTATTAAGTATTTGTTAACAATACACAAATACAATTTTCTAATTATGTGTATTCTAAAACCAGGTAAAACTTTTCTATCTTGAAGCATCATTATTATTTTTGTTAATTGATGTTGGGGTGGTTCCAATTCATAGTGACCCTGTATAGGGTTTCCAAGGAGCAGCTCGTGGATTTGAAACATGACCTTGTGGTTACCAGGCCAGTGCTTGTCCTACAGGGCCACACCAGGGTTCATTTGTACTAGGTTACTAGAATTTCAAGACAATTTAAAAAGTACTATCAATATCTAAATGTTGGTTAAGAAAACTTACCTTACTCTAAGTATGGTAATATGAATAAAAATAAAAGATAAAAATATCCAACCAACTTATTTTTCCCAAAACTATCTCTCCAGTTTAACTTTTTAGTGGGAAAAATATTGTCTCTGAAAAACCGATATAACTTTTTAAAAAACTTAATATATGTTTCATGGGACTGAATGAGGGGGATTCAAGAAGTTCATGGACAAATGGAATGAAAATATAATATAATTTTTTCACAAGTTTTCTGAAGACCCTTCATGTCACTCTTGGTTAAAGTATTTATGTGAATTATAAAATATTAATATTTTTCCAATTAATCCTTGTGATACTGTATTATATTATACAACTTTATGTTTCCCTTGAAGTCTTGGTACAGTGCTATAGAATAAGCACTGGACTGCTAACCACACGATTAGCAGTTCAAACCCAACAGCCACTCGTTGGAAACCCTACATTGCATCGTTATGAGTTGAAATTGACTCATTGGCACTTAGCAACAATAAAAATATTCTCCTTACTTTTAGTTCCATAAACTTTTTACTCAATTTAAGTCTTTACTTACCAATATAAGAATTCAATACATGAGTTGAAATTGACTCATTGGCACTTAACAACAATAAAAATATTCTCCTTACTTTTAGTTCCATAAACTTTTTACTCAATTTAAGTCTTTACTTACCAATATAAGAATTCAATACCATGATAACTGATCGTTTTTCTTACTACCATCATGGAACCCTGTACTACCTCACAACACGGCTGTATAAGACTCTGATCAGTTACATGATTGTTCAATCAGCCAAAAAAGGAATAATCAGATGGCAACATTACCATCAACAAATTATAAAACCACACAACTATCTTAAAAAAATATATAAAAGTAGAAATTTTACCTTGGGTGAAACTATTAATTATCTTCGGTTTTCCCACTCCTTCCATAAATACTGGGTAAAGACTGAACTGATACTTCTCAATGGGGATGAAATGATCTGAGAATAAAAACATGTTGGAGGCTCATTTGCACTGAATTAAAATTAAGCAGTGGAATGCATATATAGAAAAAATTTAAGTGAATCTTCTATGTCTCCAGACATATTAATTACTTGTTATTTATAGATAAACATGATAAGAGAGGGCTCCAAATTCACCTGGTAATAACAAAAAATAATTTTCACAATTAATTAATTTTAAAAAATCATATCTAGATATAGAAGACATCAACTTTTCAAATCCATGTTCTAGTGAAAGACAACTTGTTCAAGTTCAGTACATATGAGTTGTTTCTTTTCCTTATTTGTCTATCTGGATTAATATATCCTACTTTTCTAAGATGGCAGATCGGGTAGACATGCAGTGAGGAGTTCCATCACCACCAACACAGAATAACAGACCAAGCAGGCTCAGGGAACAGTGCTAGAACTCTGAACCACATATAAAAGAATATTTAGAAGATTAGAAGGTTTACTGCTAGGGGAATTTGTAGCAGAATCAAGAAATCCATTGCTTTCTAATTCAAGACGCTAAGCTACTCCCGGAGCTTGGAAGAAACCAAGTAGTGGAAGGATCAGAACAGCCATGAACGCCTGACAGAACCATGGAGATACAGGTATGGACATTCTTTTTTTAGTATCTGTTCATTGGTCTCTTGCTGTCTACGCACCTCCATTTTGGTGACTAGAGGGGATGCCTGAATGAATAGACATCCCATCCCCACCCCTGAAGGGTTCACTATGCATGCGCACAGATCTCCTCGAAATTTAAAGTGACAGTTTCCACTTAAAACCAGATGGCCACCACTCGTCTGTCAGTTTGTTATACTGTGGTAGCTTGTGAGTTGTTGTGATTCTGAAAGATATGCCACCGGTATTTTAAATACCAGTAGGGTCACTCATGGTGGACACATTTCAGATGAGTTTCAAGACAAAGACAGACTAGGAAAGGAGTGATGAACCACTTCTGAATATTTAGTCACTGAAAACCTTATGAATAGCAGAGAAACACTGTCAGATATAGTGCCGGAAAATGAGCCCCTCAAATTGGAAGGCACTCAACATGCTTCTGGGGAAGAGCTGTCTCCTCAAAGTAGAGTTGACTGTGATGATGAGAATGGAGTTAAGCTTGTGGAAGAAAATCCCATGGGACATTGATTTGCTGATGGCGCACACTCAGAATGAGGAGAAACAGATGTAAACATCCATTGAAAATCAGAACATGGAATGTAAGAAATATGAATCTGGGAAAATTGGAAGTTTTCAAAAATGAAATGGAATGCATAAACATTAATATCTTAGGCATTAGTGAGCTGAAATGGACTGGTATTGGCCATTTAAATCTGACAACCACATGGTTTACTATACCAGGAATGACAAATTGAAGAGGTATGGTGTTGCATTCATTGTCAAAAAAATATATATATATCCAGATCAGTCATTAGGTACAATGCTGTCTGTGATAGGATAATATCCATGCACCTACAGGGAAGACCAGTTAATACCACTATTATTAAAATTTACGCACCAACCACTAAAGTCAGTGAGGATGAAATAGAAGAATTTTCCCAGCTTCTTCAATCTGAAATCGATCAAACATGAATCAAGATATATTGATCATTACTGATGATTGGAATGCAAAGGTTGGGAGCAAAGAAGAAGGATCAGTAGTTGGAAAATATGGCCTTGGTGTTAGAAATGATGCTGGAGAATGCATGATAAAATTCTACAAGACCAATGATTTGTTCATTTCATATACATTATCTTTAAATAGCATAAGAGCATAATACACATGGACCTTGCCAGATGGAACACATAGAAATCAAATTGCCTACATCTGTGGAAAGAGACGATGGAAAAGCTCCATCTCATTAGTGAAAACAAGGCCAGGGGCAGACTGTGGAACAGACCATCAATTAGTCATATGCAAATTCAAACTAAATCTGAAGAAAATTAAAACAAGTCCACGAGAGCCAAAAGATGACCTGGAATATATCCCACCTGAATTCAGAGATCATCTGAAGAACAGATTTGATACATTTAAACACTAAAGACCGAAGATCACAAGAGTTGTGGGATGACATCAAGAACATCATACATAAAGAAAGCAAAAAGTCATTAAGAAGACAAGAAAGAAGGAAAAGATCAAAATGGATGTCAGAAGAAACACTGAAACTTGCTCTCCAGTGTTGAGACACTATAGCAAATGGAAGAAATGAGGAGTTACAAAAGCTGAACATAAAATTTCAAAGATCAGCTTGAAAAGATAAAGACAAATATTACAAGAAAATGTGCAAAGATCTGGAATCAGAAAACCAAAAAGGAAGAACATGCTCAGCATTTCTCAAGCTGGGGGAACTGAAGAAAAAATCCAAGTCTCGACTTTCGTTATTGAATGATGCAGAAAGCATCCAGAGAAGATGGAAGGAATACACAGAGCCACTGTGCCAAAAGGAAATGGTTAATGTTCAACCATTTCAAGAGGTAGCATATGATCAAGAGCCAATTATACTGAAGGAGGAAGTCCAAGGTGCATTGAAGGAATTGGCATATAACAAGACCTTTTTAAAGTGTTGAAGAGCAAAGATGTCAGCTTGAGGACTAAGGTGTGCCTGACCCAAGCCATGGTATTTTCAATAACCTCATATGCATGTGAAAGCTGTACAGTGAATAAGGAAGACCATAGAAGAATTGATGTTTTTGAGTTATGGTGTTAGAGGAGAATATTGAAGGTGCCAAGAGCTGCCAAAAGAACCAATAATCTGTTTTGGAAGAAGTGCAGCCAGAATGCTGCTTAGAGGCCAAGATGGCCAAACTTCGTCTCTCATACTTTGGACGTATTGTCAGGAGGGACCAGTCGCTGGAGAAGGATATCATGTTTGGTAAGGTGGAGGGTCAGAGAAGAAGAGGAAGACCCCCAATGTGATAGATTGGCCAAGTGGCAACATCAATGGACTCAAGCGTGGCAACAGTAGTAAGGTTGGCTCAGAATCAGGCAATGTTTCATTCTGCTTTGCATAAGGTCACTATGGGTTGGTACCAACTCGATGGCACCTAACAACAACAACTTTCTTTCCCATATCTCCAAAGCTAACTACCTCACAATATTTCCTTTTCCTTTTCATGGGAATTTAGATGACCTAATTTCCCTGTTCAAGGAAGCTGGGAGACTGAAATCTTGTACAAGGGTGAGTCAAAAATTATCTGCACTCTGACTGTAGAATTTATTTTAATTAAATTTTAGAAAAGACAAATTCATCATTTTCAACATAATATCCTTGTTTTTCAATACACTTTGTCCATCTGTAAATAAGCTTTCCAAAACTACCAGCCGCTCCGCTGGAGAAAGATGAGGCGTTCTGTTCCCATAAAGATTTACAGCCTCGGAAACCCTGTACAGGGTCGCTATGGGTCAGAACCGACTCAACGGCACTTAACAACAACAACAAATCCCTTATTTAAAAATGTTTCAGACTGAACTGTGGTCCACAAATGCACTGCTGTCTTCACTTCTTCATCAGAGGTGAAACTTTGACCTCAAAGGGCTACTTCCAGGAAACCAAACAGGTGAAAGTTCAGTGGAGCAAGTTCAGACTATTCAGAGGATGCTTTTGCACCTTAAAATGAAGTTTTGCAGAGTGTCAACAGTGTGCACAGAGGTGTGACGATGTGAATCATCATGCAAGATCTCAATGCCCTTAGAGAGCAGTCCTCTGCATTTAATTCGAAGTTGAGACTTCAGCTCTTCAGTGAGCATCTCACTATAATGAACACTGTTGATTGCTGAACGTTTTTCCTAATAGTTGTTCAATACTGACCCTTAAGAAACCCAGAAAACTAAAGGCATCAATCTTCCAGCTGATGGTTGACATTTGAACTTTTTCTTGGTCGGTGATTATGCCATTTATTCTCAGACTCATAGTGATGAATTCATGTCTCATCACCAGGAAGATTTTTTTTAAGGAAATGTTTACCTTCTTTGGAGTATTGGTCCAAGTTTTGTTTGCAGATGTCCAAATGCTTCCATTTATGCTTTTCCATGAGCTGTTTTGGTTCCCATCTCACACAAGCTTTTCAAAACCTAAATCTGTTGTAAGCTATTTCATAGGCAGAGCCATGGCTGATTTGCAAATGATTTGCCATATAATCCACTCATCTATTCAACAGAATCATTTCACAGGCATGTTCAATGTTGTCATCAGCCATGGATGTGGACAGACATTTTAATATAACTGGATGTGGATAATTTTGATTCTCTTGAACAAACCTGGGGAAAGAAGGTGTGTGTGTGGAATGGGGAGGGGGAAACACCAAGTCTTCTTGCAATATATAGGACCCTAGAATCCAAGGAGGACAGTGAGCTCTATACCAATATACATAATGGATCTAATAGGCTTTTTACTATTACTAATAATATAAATGGTTATGAGTTGGGCTACTAACTGCAAGGTCAGCAGTTCGAAACTACCAGCTGCTCCATGGGAGAAAGATGAGGCTTTCTGCTCCCGTAAATATTTACAGCTTCGGAAGCCCTATACAGGGTCACTATGAGTCAGAACTGACTCCACGGCACATAACCACCACCACCAGTAATATAAGGTGGCTTCAAAAAGTTAATGAAAAAATTCCATAATCTTTAAATTCCATTTTTCAAAGAACTTTTCTGAAGTTCCTCTGTGAATATTTTAGGGACACAATTCAATTCATAACAACTATCATCTGATATAGGATTCCTGATGTGGTATTGTAGGATAAACACTTAGACAGTTAACAGCAGGTTTGGCAGTTCAAACCCATCAGCCACTCCCTGAAAAGGGTCTCTATGAGTCAGAACCAACTTGACAGCACTTAACAATAGCAACATCATCTGATATATATGTTTATAATTCAATAATGTTACATTAAGGATACCTGGTAGTGTGGTGGGCTCTGAGTTAGGCAGCTAACTGTAAGGTTAGCAGTTTGAATCCACTAGTGGCTCTGAGGAAGAAAGACGAGATGCTTTCTGCTCCTGTAAAGATTCATAGCCTCTGAAAACCTACACAGGGTCTCTAGGAGTTGGAATCAACTCAGTGGCATACAACTATCACCACCCACCACTGATGTTACATTTGCTAAGTATGTTTGAAATACTTAAATGTTATCATGTCTTGTTTTGAGGTGTGTGTGCAGTACATAGGAATTCTAGTAGTGCAGTGTTTAAGTGGCAGGCTGCTAACCAAAAGGTAGGTGGTTTAAGCCTACCAGATACCCCAGAAAGATTGGACAGTCTGCATCCACAAAAGACTTAAGGTCTAGGAAACCTTATAAGGCAGTTCTACTCTGTATACAGGGTCACTGTGAGTCAGAATTAATTCAATGGCAC
>NW_006408566.1:8675190-8695195 GCF_000296735.1 Chrysochloris asiatica
TCAAGGATTGAATTTTTTCCTCAGTTCCCCCTGCTTGAGAAAGGCTTAGTGTTTTCTTCGTTTTTGGTTTTCTGGTTCCAATCTTTGCACATTTTGTTGTAATATTTGGCTTTATCTTCTTGAACTGATCTTTGAAATTTTCTGTTTAGCTCTTGTACCTCCTCATTGCTTCCATTTGCTTTAGCATCTCTACGCTGGAGAGCAAGTTTCAGTGTCTCTTCTAATAGTCATTTTGACCTTTTCCTTCTTTCTCGTCTTCTCAATGACTTTTCGCTTTCTTCATGTATGATGTTCTTGATGTCATCCCACCACTCTTCTGGTCTTCAATCTTTAGTGTTTAAATGTATCAAATCTGTTCTTCAGATGATCTCTAAATTCAGGTAGAATATATTCAAGGTCATATTTTGGCTCTTGTGGACGTGTTTTCATTTTCTTCAGCTTCAGTTTGAATTTGCATAAGAGTAATTGATGGTCTGTTCCACAGTGTGCCCCTGGGCTTGTTTTCACTGATGATATGGAGCTTTTCCATTGTCTCTTTCCGCTGATGTAGTCAGTTTGAATTCTGTGTATTCCATCTGGTGAGGTCCATGTGTATAGTTATCTCTTATGCCGTCTAAAGAAGGTATTGAAATGAACAAGTCATTGATTTTTCAGAATTCTATCATGCGTTCTCCAGCATCATTTCTATCACCAAGGCCATATTTTCCAACTACTGGTCCTTCCTCTTTGCTCCCAATCTTGGCATTCCAATAGCCAGTAATGATTAATACATCTTGATTGCATGTTGAATCAATTTCAGATTGAAGAAGTTGATAGAATTCTTTTATTTCTTCCTCATTGGCTTTAGTGATTGGTGCGTAAATTTGAATAATAATGGTATTAACTGGGCTTCCCTGTAGGTGCACGGATATTATCCCATCACAGACAATGTTGTACCTCATGACTGATCTGGATACGTTCATAGTGTTCTAAAATAAATAGTTTCTATAATTTTATAATAAAGTTCCATTGTTGCTGTTGTTGTTGCTGTTAAGCATCATCAAGTCAGTTCCGACCAATTGTGACCCTGTATAGGGTTTCCAAGGAGTGACTGGTGAGCTTAAACTGCCAACCTTGTGGCTCAATCCCACTTTGCAATCCAGCGCATTAACCCAGAGCTCCACACCAGGACTCAAAATACCATTATAATCATTGAACATAGTGGCTATACAGCTGGTGAAAAAAGTAGAAACGCTCATGATATAATACCAAATGAAAAAATCAAAACAAAAATGGCATGTGATATGATATGATCACAGTGATAGAAATAACCAATTGAAAAAAGCTAATAAGAAATAGATGCTTATGATAAAATGATAGGATGTTGTATATTAAAATAACATTATCGACTATATATCTGAAGTTTCCATTAAATGATTATGTTATTTGTTTTAATAAGCTGTATTATTACAGTGAACCTCTGGTGTGGCGCTGTAGGAAGAGTTCAGGACTACAAGGTCTATTTAAACCACAAAGTTCGTGGTTCAAACTCACCAGCTGCTCCTTAGAAACCCTATACTGGGTCACTATGAGTCAGAACTGACTAGACAGCACTTAACAACAACAACAACAGTTTTACATTATTCCATGTGAGTAAGTTATTAAACTTACCATGTATGTAATACTTCTTAACAGATGAAGGGATCCTGTTCCATTTAATTTCATTGTCTTCATTAAGATTTTTCCACTCGATAATAAAATACATAAGATTGTAATCACTGGGTGACAGCAGCCAAGAAAGAATCACACAACTGCTGTTTAAAGGATAAGCGCTGAGCAACTGCACAATATTTACTAAGGGGGAAAAAAAAGAAACCATTTTTAAAATCAAAGTTAATAAAAAATTCCTACTACTATTACCCTTTAAGGCATCTTCACCCTACTAGGGGAGGGGAGAAGGAGGAAAAAGCAGACATTTGCATGGATGAATATAATGCATAGAAATTATTATGGTATCACAGAGTAATATAAGCAAAGAGATATGATAGGAGAAACTTGATTCTACCTAAAGGCTAAATAAAAATATTTTGGATATAGTCAAGAAGGTGTTCTCAACTGCAATGTTGCTCATGTCTAGTAACTACCCTCTCTGACTCTTTTTTCCTACGGTTCTAGTGATGCTTTCAAATTGCAGATCTGGTCATTTTACCATCTTCTATAGGCAGAACATAAAAAGAACCTGGTCGCCTAGCAATCAAGTACCTGGTTGCTGACCTAAAGGTCAGCAGTTCAAACCCACTAGCTGTTCCATAGAAGAAAGATCAGGCAGCCTGGTTCTATAAAGATTTACAGCCTTGGAAACCCTATGGAGCAGTTCTACTCAGTCCTATGGAGTCCCTGTGAGTTAGAAAAGACTCAACAGCAACCTGAGTTTGCAAAGGTTAAACAGGGGATACTGATTTAGTACTATGAATCTATTCTTACCTTTGCTCATAGCCCATGAGAATGTTATATTAAAATTTGTAAAAGAAGCACCAATTGAATTGATGGCCAGAATCGTAACAGTATGTGCTTGCTCTGTCCACAGGAAAATGAATTTAGTGTGATTTCCCATATCTTCTGACCATGTTCCATTGCAGGAAGTATGGTGTTTTACCACATATCTTCTCACACTACACAATGAGTCACTTTTCATCAGAGGCTGTAGTACACATAAACAGACAAACAAACAAAAACATACAGTGCTCTTTGTATACAAACAGAACTCAAGGAACTGAGCAACTGAGCTCATAGAACTCTTATTAAACATTTCCTATTCAGAGGTCGGGGTCAGACAGGGGCAGGTACAGCCTATTTTAAGGCTGAAATATGGCAGCAGAAAGTAGGGGTCTGGTAGGAGGGAATTAGGAGAGTGGGGGCAAGCCTCTGATAACAGTCTTTATGGAAGTTTCTGGATGATTCTGGAACATAAGAAACTCATTCTCCTTCTGTAAATCTTTTTTCTTAGTGTCAGAGAATAAATCACTTGAAGGTATAGAAGTAAGGATAGAATTGGTATAGAAGATATAATTAGGAGTCTTTTCTACCAAGAGATTTCTAATGTAATTCTAGAAAAAAAAAAAAAAGAATTGCCAGAGTCAAGAATTGCCTCATCTAAATAGCAAACAAGGAATAACCCTTGATTTTAAAATAACAACAAAGCTGAGGAGATATTAACTGGCACTTGTCTTAAGCCCTGTAAGATGTGTCATTACTTTCCCCTCTCCTTGTTATAAGGAGCTCTGGTAGTGTAGTGGTTACCAGTAGAACTGCTAATCTCACAGTCAGCAGTTCAACACTACCAGCTCTTCCATTGGAGAAAGATGAGGCTTTCTGCTTCTGTAAAGATTTACAGCTTCAGAAACCCTATGCAGGGGCACTAGGAGTCAAGACCGGCTCCACAGCACACCAGCACCACCACCTCTTGATATGCTGTCACTTCAAGTAGAGAACTGTGTATAAGAACAAAGCATATGACACCCAGAATTCCTGCCCTAGAGTATTTAAAGTAAGTATACCAGGTCATTGAAAGTTCCAAAATAAAATGCTTAACTAGTCCAATATTTTTGTTTAACTTTTTAGGATATAGTTGTATGCCCACTTCCCCCATCACCACCACTGGCTGCTGGTAAGATTAAATTCTACCAATCCTTAGTAAACCCATAGAAAGGTTGGCTTTACACAATACACTAGAACAATGCTTCTCATTTTTTTGCCTTCACTGAGGTGCCTGTATGCCAGAAATGGTATGGTATATATATATATATATAAACCCATGCAGGGTTTAGAATAGTGTAGCTAGATTGAAACCAAGGAATATGGACACATTGATACATCTTTCACATTAGGGGGTGACAGACACAAGCACTACTTTAGGAGCCCTGATGGTACAGTAAGGAGCCCTAGTGATACAGTGGTCAAACACTCAGCTGCTAACATGAAGACTGGCGGTTCAAACTCACCAGCCACTCCTCAGGAGAAGTAAGTGGCAGTCAGGTTACATAAAGCTTTACAATACTTCATCATTTTTTCATCATTCAGTATTTTGCTCCTTCAATAGTGCAAGTCAAGGTTTGAAATTTTTCTTCCGTTCTCTCAGCTTGAGAAATGCTGAACATGGTCTTCCCTTTTGGTTTTAAAGCTCAGGTCTTTACACATTTTGTTATATTTGACTTTGTCTTCTCGGGCTGACCTTAGAAATTTTCTATTCAGCTCTTATATCCATAAATATTACAGATTAGAATGTCCCATGGGGCAGTTCTACTTACATCAACATAGGGTTGATGTAAGTCAAAATTGATTCAAAAGCACCTCACACCTCACCACCACAACAAAACACGATTTTATTTCTTGTATTTTCTTTCCAAAATAATCTTTACTTGTATCCATTCATTTAGGATGGAAATCAGTCCATTTGGGAAAGAAAATACTAGGACAATTGCTTGGCTGAGATTTCTGGTATTATAGCCAGTATTTATAAGTGGCTTTGCCAAAATAGTACTGACATCTCTAGAATATGTCAAAGCTGAGAATAGAATTAAAGGTGATGCAGTGGGTTAAACATTAGGTTGCTAACCCAAAGGTCAACAGGTTGAACCCACCAGCCCCTCCGAGAGAGAAAGACGATACAGCCTGCTGCGGTAAAGATTTCGTCTTGAAAACCCTATGGTGCAGTTCTGTTCTGTTGTAGAGAATCACTAGGAGTCTAAATCCAATCAACAGTAGTGCTTGTAGATTTTGGTTCGGAACTCTGTTCCAATTCTCCGTCTATTCTACAACTCAGCCTTCTATAATTACAACTCAAAAAAGGAACGAAATATAAGATCACAGAGTCTTTTGGAGATGAGTAATGAAATGATTGTGGCAATGAAAGAAATCTTGAAGAGTGTAAAAGTGAGCTGAAGGAAAAACATAAAAAGCAAGAATACCTTCCAAAGTAAGGTGATGTTTCTCTCTTTCTTATTAACATCTTCATTTATTATTCCCCAAAATTCAGGTCCTCTGATAGGAACTGCAAAATGACAAGGAGTGCGAGTTGTTCAGCAATATTTGAAGCAAACATTTATGCTCTTTTCAAAACTAATTTACAACATTTCTGCAGACCTTTTATATCTCTGACAGCAGTATATGTTGGATCACTCCAATTACTCCAATATCCCAGTCCATCTAGCCGCTTACAGCGCACTTGGACAACATAGACTGCACACAGGTCTGACACCACAAGACTGGCAGATTTTGATTTTGCATCAGACACCTCATACATCTGCAAAATAAGGCAAGGCATTGGATTCATTTTTACTAACACACATGCATCTTAAGCTCTCAAAGGTGCACTTAAAAAAAAAATTAACACTATTTTGAAATTTAAGGAAACTGACTTTAAGTTTCTGCTTTAGAAATAGTTATCATTTGGCTTGGACCCTGAACTTTCATAATTTAAGCATTTTTCAATCTAATTATTTCCTTAGACTCTTGGTGTGGTGCTGTAGGATTCACAGTGGACTGAGAACCAAGTGGTCAACAGTTCAAACCTACCAGTTGCTCCTAGACAGGGTAACTATGAGTTGGAACCAACTCAACAGCACTTAACAACAACAATTTCCTTACTGATGACAAGATTTTTAGCTTGAAAATAATGCAAAAGAGTACCAATTGTGATTTAATAATCACAGATGTCTATATATTTAAAATGCAGTTAAATATATATAAGTCCCCCAAAAAAACAATTCCCTTTCCTTTATGATTTGTATGTTGTTGTTAGGTGCCATAGAGTCAGTACTGACTCATAGCAACCTTATGCACAGCAGAACAAAACACTGCTCGATCCTGGGCCAACCTCACTATTGTTGCCACGCTTGAGTCCATCAATGCTGCCACCTGGCCAATCTATCTCATTGGGGGTCTTCCTCTTTTTCTCTGACCCTCCCACCTTACCAAACATGATATCCTTCTCCAACAATTACTCCCTCCTTACAATATGTCCAAAGTATGATTTGTATGGTTATATTTTGTATTACTTGTGTTTTTATCATGTAAAGTATTTATCATGGTATTTTGGGTATAGAATTTGCTCAATTAATATGCACTAGACTGAACAGAAAAGATGTCAGCTTGAGGACTAAGGTGCACCTGACCCAAGCTATGGTATTACAGGAGAATATTGAAAATGCCATGGGCTACCAAAAGAACCAACAGATGTGTGTTGGAAGAAGTACAGCCAGAGTGCTCCTTGGAGGCTGGATGATCAAACTTCATCTCTCATACTTCAGACGTATTGTCAGGAGGGACCAGTTGCTAGAGAAGGATATCATGTTTGGTAAGGTGGAGGGTCAGAGAAAAAGAGGAAGACCCTCAGCAAGATGGATTGGCAAAGTGGCATCATCAATGGGCTCAAGCGTGGCAACAATTGTGAGGTTGACCCAGGATTGGGCAGTGTTTCATTCTGTTGTTCATAGATAGGGTCGCTATGAGTTCATACCAACTCTATGGCACCTAAAAACAACAACAAAATCACACAGAGCTAATCTCTTAGAATTGATCTTAGATAATTCTTAGAATAAAGAGCTCGATAAGGAGTCCTTGCCGTGCAGTGACTAAGAGTCCAGCTGCTAACCAAAAGGTCAGAAGTTTGAACCCACCAGCCTCTCCACAAAGATGCAGCAGCCTGCATCCATGAAGATTTAAACCTTACCAATCCTATGGGGCTGTTCTCTGCCGTACAGAATCACTGTGGGTTCTCATAGACTCTATGACAATGAGTTGGGTTTGGGTTTGGGATATATTTGAGTTGAGGGAAAGGTAAGTAAATTTCTAGATATAAGGTAAGTATACCTTCCACTGTACTTCTTTTCCACTTAAGCCATACCGAATCTGGAACTGAAGATTATTCTCTGGAAAGACTGGTTTTTCCCACGATACTTTTAATAATCCAATATGTAGAGTAATTTCTGCTTTTATACTGGATGGAGGCTGGGGTTTCACTAGAAAATTTAAAAACCATGTTATGTAACAGTAATTTAAACTGTAATCATATTTAAAGAATATTACTATGATAAAATTTTCGTGCCTTATATTTATAAAGCAATATATATTTTTGAAATTTTTCTCATTCATTATCTCATTTGACACACTACAAGTTTATATAACCTGTAAAACAGAGATTATCTCTAATTTGCAGAAAAATTAACTGAAAAAAAAAGTCAACATATTTTCCAGTCACTTTGTAAGTTAACAATAAAATCTAATTACAAAGCTGTATGGGAAAAATATCCTACTGAATATGTGATCCAAATCAGTCACAAACTCTGTTCTACATGGAGTTTGATTGTACTGAACAGGTAATAAAAATCAGTAGTAGACTGTGTTCAACGTAGAGCTTTAATTAAAGGCCAACAAACATGTATTCCTATTTCTACATATATGAGCTTCAAACTCTTCTTAAGCTGCACTTTATTAAGTACTTCTAGATCAAGGTCAAGATCAGAAATGGTCTTGCACAGTGAAGTCTTTGTTCTCTATAATCTGAGGAAAATCACTTCCTAATAGTAGAAGTAGAAGAAAAGATGACCTGATTAATAAGTAATCTTTTAAAATACTTACGTTTTAGCAAAAAAAAAAACCCTCATGTTTTAGCAATAAATACATCAGTACATATTTGTTTAAATATTTGATATGAAAATCATAGAAATGCAAAGAAAAACATTGTCTTTCACATCTTCCATCACCTCTTCATGTTTCTGATCTCAAAGTTAATATTAAAAGTTCAGCTTGAGTTATATTCACTACAGCTTTTATATTTTACTTTGAAGACCATACTTCCTAATAATAAAAATTCAAAGCACTTGTGAAACGAAAAGTCCCCAAGGCACTGCAGCTCCTGACTTCATTATAATTCCAAACATCAACTTTATTCAGATATGGTATAGATCTGTACCATATGGTATATGTTACATTTGTCATATATTGCATGTGAGTATGTATGTGTGTGTGGTGGAGAGAGGGTTAAAATGGCTCCTTGATATTGAATTGATTGGGACTTTACATTAGAAAGGAGCCCTGGTGGTAGAACGGGGTTAGGCATGGGCTGCTAACTACAAAGTCAGCTGTTCAAGCCCTCCAGCTGCTCCCTTGAAGAAAGACGATTTTGTCTGCTCCTGTAGAAATTCACAGTCTTAGAAAAATCTATGGACTAGTTCCGGTCTGTCCTATAGGCTCGCTATGAGTTAGAATTGACTTGACAACAGTGGGGTAAATTGAAAAAATAAATCTAAAATCTAAAAATTAAATCCATAAAAATGTAGATTTTAGTAATGAGGTGTACTAATTATTTAGAAAAAAAAATACGTTTTTTGCCTAATTTACCAATAAAATAGTGTATGCTCCCCAAAGATATTCTTTATATTGCTACACAATCATGAATGGGTCATTTGTCAAAGATTTCATGTTGCTATTGGAGGCATATATCAAGTTTACCAAATACTCTCTTAATCATTTGATATCAAAATATCTTTTGAAAAGAACATTTTAAATATCATGATAGATATCATCCTTGACTATGTTCTCTTCACTTCACTCTAGTTACTGTGAATAAAGTTATTTTTAGTTATTTTGGTTATGACTACTAAGAGTACAAAAATACTTAAGAGTATCCAAAGGAAGGTTTTAGAGTTAAAATATGCCACGATTTCATAAGTACTTCAGGAAAAGAACATAGAAAGATGTACATTCTTTAGAATAACACTACTAAATTTAATTTGCAGAGGTTGATATAATTTGTCAAATTATTGTGATTGTTAGTTACCTTCTACTTGACCCTGAACTCCTGACAACTCCAAGTATAACATGATTGGACAGTTGTGATCCACTGGGTGTTTTCATTGGCTGATTTTCAGAAACAGATCATCAAGCCCTTCTTCCTAGTCTATATTAGTCTATCTTAGTCTGGAACCTCTGCTAAAACCTGTTAAGTATATAGCAATAAGCAAGCCTCCACTGACAGACAGGTAGAAGCTGTTTGAGTTGCACTGGTTAGAAATGAAATCTGGGTCTCCCTCATGGAAAGCAAGAGTAAAGGCACTGAACCAATGTACTCCTATTCATGAAACAGCAAGCTGAAAATTTTCCTATTGCTGGAAGAGTTTGCTATGAATTATTTTCAATAAAATCAAGCTGTAAAATTTTCTAAGGCTGATTTTCTTCTCAAATCTACTGTAAATTGGAGCATCCTTCGAACCCTCCCCACCTCAATCTAGTGTGATCAGGAAAATGGAAAAACACATCAACCATGAATTAATCTACATGTAAATATGACAGTAAAAATGAAAACAGAGTTTAACTTACCCACAGAATCAGGAACAACACATGTTGGTGGAGAGTCAAGTGAACCCAAAGAGTGATTTATCCTAATCCACATTGTGTAGCCGGATAATAGAAAGATTGGTTGAAATATGCATTCATAAAAACCATCTCTCTGCAAATGGCAATCTTTGGATTCAGATACGGGATGAATTGTTGGGAAATCAGAACAGTAAAGTCTGCTCCTTAAATGGTTAAAAAAAGGTCAATTAATATGCAACATGACTAAAACCATTTAGAAAAATTTTTGTTTTTTAATTCTGCCTTTGTTGCCTAAAGGATAGACAGTTTTGCCTATCTAATAAATGAATGTTCATATTAAAGCTAAGTCCTCAGTTATATCACAACTGTATATCTTTCAATATAAAGTGACAATAACTCTTATGAAATATTTATCCTTAATATAATTGGGTTACAAATGCAATAAAAGACATTGCTCTAACAAGGAAATAACAATCCAGTTAGAAAGATAACCTACAACACTTTAAAAATTAAACTAATATTATACGTAAGTAAAATTGTTTCTAAAGTAAAGACAAAAGAAGTGACAGGTCATTTGACATGCAGAAAAAGACAAGTACCTCATACATTAAGTAGGGGATTGAATTTCACCACAGACTGAGAATACAATTGACAATAAAGGACAGATCAACCGACAGTATTCTAATATTTTCTAGTTAGAGCAATATAACTAAAACAATATTAATTCTAAATACATGTATTAACCATACAGTCAAGCATGTTACTCATTTCTTACAGAAGGCTAAGGCAACTTTTTGTAGACATGAATCCCAATCAATATTCTAGCTCAGAAAATACAAAAGCAAGTATCTTCTTCTGTGAAATAGTCCTCTGTCACTATATGATACTTAAAGGACTAAAATAGCAGTAACTGTTTCCATAGCAATGGAAGTGAGGAAATGAGAAGGAGATGAAAATCTTAAGTCTTTCTGTTTCTCATCTTCAATTTTTCTGTCCCAGTTTTTCCCCCTATTTTCTCAAAATTACAATCTGGATGTAGGAGGAGTGGGTGTGTAAGAGGAATAATTGAAGGGTGAGGGACTGTCTATCTGCAGAAAACAAGGACAGCAATTTTATATTGAAACACAGCAATAATCCACTTAGGATCTAAAGGTATCATCACAACAGCATCCAGTACTGACAGAATGTTTACAAGGATAAAATATATCAGAATCAAATGAAATAGGACATTCAATTCTCATAGACCCCTGTCTTATTATCTCCATTTTACAGATGAGAAAAATTGAGGTTTATAGAGGTTAAGAAATTTGCCCAATTATATGTAGCTAGTTTCATGGTTCTTCTGTAAACACAGAACTCCATATATGTATGTATGTATGTATGTATGTATATATACAAATGAGGCACATAGCTTATGTTGCTTCTATAAACACACACACAGAAAAAAAAAAAAAAAGATCTGTTTTTAAATGAAACTGTCACAGAAGGAAAACAAAAACAGATTATAAAAGTAAAATGACATACCTTGAACATTATTGATTTAAAACTATGCCTACTTATCAAATATCTTGTTATTCAATATTTTGCAGTTAAAACAATAGTAAAAAAAAAAAAAAAATCTACTGACTATTTTGCAAATTATCAACATACATCCGGCAGCAATAATCACTGCTATGCAAGGAGACCATTGCACTGGAGATGATAGGTATGTGTCAATTTAGCTGAGCTATGATTCTCAGTGGTTTGGCTGTTAGGTAATTATGTAGTCATCCTCAATTTTGTGATCTGAGGCTGTTATCCTCCATTTTCACATAATGCCATTTTTCACATAACAACCCACTCTTTGGAATTTACCATGTCAACAAGAGAGAAATAGGTGTACTTATATCAGTTTGGATAGAAACAGCTGTTATTCTCATTTGACAAATGTAGAAAGTCCCCTGTTTTTTTCAAATACTATGTAAGAATGGAGTCTTGGTGTGGTGTTGTGGGATAAAGCACTGGACTGCAAGGTTAGTTTGAACCACAAGGTCGCCTGTTCAAACTTACCAGCCGCTCCTTGGAAACCCTATACAGGGTCACTATGTGTCGGAACCAACTCAATGGCACTTATTAACAACAAGATTTAAGAATAGACTTGAAACATTAGGGATAAAAATTAGTTTGTAATATTTAAGGGTGGTGTTGTTAAGTGCCGTCAAGTAGATTCCGACCCATAGTGACCCTTTATAGGGTTTCCAAGGAGCAGCTGGTGAGCTTGAACCACCAACCTTGCAGTTCAAATGACTTTGCAGTCTGACGATCAGCCCACAGTGCCACACTAGGACTTTAATTTTTGATGTAGAAAAATTTAGATTTTAAGAGTGAACAAAGGCACATTAAACAAATTGAAAATCTCAAATACAAATTAAGTGCATAGTGCTCGAGAACACTATACATACTACTATAACAGGATATATTTTTTAAATGTGTCTGTTTTCTCCTAATAAAGGATGCTATTATTTCAGATAAAACTCTTTAGAGAGAGAAGGGAATGCTATAGGAATATGCCTTAAAATCTTTTTAAAGAAGGAAAAAGTAAAAATAAACAGGCATCAATTATTCCTTATTAGAGCATTTCTTCTTATACACTATTATTCTTTTTCTTTCTCTCTTTTTTCTCTCTCTTTCTTTCTTTCTTCCATAACCTCACTTAGTTCTATAGCTGATGTGGTGCTATAGGATAAACACTGGAATATTAACTGCAATATAAACATGTAACAACAACAACAGACAACAAGTTTCTTTAAAAAAACATTCACATTGCCTCTTACAGGCTGTGTCTACTTCTAGCATTTTTGCAAATCATTAATCCTTAGCCAAATGATTTGTGTTTTTATAATCTTCCATATGGTTACGAATTGGGCTGCAAACCGCAAGGTCAGCAGCAGTTCGAAACTACCAGCTGTTCCGTGGGAAAAAGATGAGGCTTTCTGCTCCATAAAGATTTACAGCCTTGGAAACCCTGTACAGGGTTATTAGGAGTAGGAACCGACTCCACGGCACATAACAGCAATGACAACAACATATTCTCTTTTAGTCAATTCCATAAGTCAAATTAAACTGTCTGCAAGCTAATTTTTTTTGGCTTGCCTTCAAGAGTTTAAGTGAAATTATAGAATTTTAATTGACAAGAAAAATATTTTTTTTAATTACATATTTTTGCCTGGTGTGGATCTTTCTCAAGAATCACCAATTTACTTAATTCCTCCAAAATTTCCCATTTGATTATATCCTACTTTCCCTCTGCTAGCAAGGTGACTCCATACTGTATGCCCTGCACTACAACCATAAGATTTGGGGTTCAAGCCCACCAGCAGCTCCATGGAAGAAAGATGAGGCTTTCTGATTCTGTGAAGATTTAAAATCTCAGAAATGCAATACAGAGTCACTATGAGTCAGAACTCCACGGCACTTAACAACAACAACAACCTTCGCTCTGCAGGAAACAATATGCAAGACCACTATTACAATGATATTTCTACAGACCACCTTTGTCTCACTCTATCAGGCCCAGAAAAAACAAAACAGCAAAAGTAATACGTACCTATGATACCTCAACTGCAAAGAACTTCCCAGAAGTGATTGGATTGGATTGGTTGACCATCTGCAAGTCATTTTCGTTAAGTACCCATCAGTTTCACATGATATACTGATATTGACATCTATTTAAAACATATTGAAATATTAATGCAAAATCAGAACACCAAAATATTTTAATAAAAAAATTCATTATATCTTAAACAGGACTCCAATTTAGACTCCATCATAAAAACGAACAACACGTCAGTATCCTTACCAATTACATATAACTCCGCATAGCGATGGTGGCATTCATGTTCATTGCAGCAGTACACGGCATTGTAAGTGAACTTTCCACGAGGCTTGGTAGCATTCAAGTTGGGAAGAGTAACTTTGCTAACACGCTCACTCATAGCATTGTACTGCTTTTGAGGAATTTTCTCAGCCAAATTCATCCACCAAACAATCTTTTTGGAAGAAACAATCTTGTTTTCATTTTTATAGATGCAATGAAAAGAAACATTAGACCCAACACTTGTCAGGATTTTAGGTGGAAAGTATATGACATCTGTAATGAGGGAGGAAAAAGGTAGAACTTCAGAGAAAGACAGAAAACATAATATTTTTAAAGCAATTTATAATATATAAAAATTGATTCTCAATGCATTCCAAGATTGTTATTGTTGTTAAGTGCCTTTGAGTTGGTTCTGATTCAAAGCAACCCTGTATAGGGTTTCTGAGGAGCAGCTGGTGTATTTGAACCACCGACCTTTCTTATCCTACAATGCCAGCCTCGGCCTCCATTGCCAAAAATAAAATGCATATTCAAACCCACCAGCAGCTCCTCTGAAACCCTATTGTTATTATTGTTAGGTGCCACCAAGTCGGTACAACTCATAGCGACCCTATGCACAGCAGAATGAAACAATGTCCGATCCTGGGCCAACCTCACTACTGTTGCCACACTTGAGTCCATCTATGCTGCCACCTGGTCAATCCATCTCGTTGGGGGTCTTCTCAGCCTTTTGCCTAAGATTGAGTGTAGTATCTGAAACCCTATAGAGGGTCATTATGAATCAGAACGACTTAGTGTTCACACACACCCAATGGCTCCATAGAAGAAATGGTTCCAAAGAAGACCTGGTGATCTGCTCCCATAAACGTTGTTACTGTTACGTGCTGTCGAGTTGGTTCCAACTCATAACAACCCTGCGTAGGGTTTGCGAGATGGCTGGTGGGTTTGAACGGACATCATGGTTACCAGTTCAGTGCCTATCTGCAGCGCCACACCAGAGCTGACAGCATATGAATGGTCTGTTTGAACATAGCTCTTCTGGATTATCTCTTTCAAAAGGCAACCATTTTATTGTCGTTTGTTGTTTTAGTTATTCAATTATAGAAAAAAAAATTCTATAGTACTATGTGAAACTCCAAATCTATATTTACAATTCATTTAAGAAACTTTTGTATTTCTGACTTCAGACAAAAACTGGAAAAAAACTTTAGAGTATGGAATTACTAGGCAGATCTCTAGTTCAGTAAATTTAAGGCCTGGTTGAGGATAATCCCAGTTCAGGGTGGCACTCAACCCTCATTTGTACTTTACTTACTGCAAACAAGTACCTCACACAGACCTGAAAGACTTCTGACGTGTCCTCACTACACTCCATACCTCAGTACTAAAGTGCCTCTAAAATTCTCAGATTAGTTATTCAAAAAAAACCCAAATGAACTTTCATGAATTAAGTTGAAGCTTAATAACTCAAAGCATTTGTACTTCAAAATCTAAATGCATTTAGTAAGGCTTAGTTGAGGAATAAAAACCATGGTAAGTATCATAATTAAATCCTAAAATACTTGCTTGAAAATAAGAAAAAAAAGTTAATAAAAACCTGATATTTTAAATTCACATTAAGCATATTTTTGAAACTGATTATATAAGATAAATGGTGAATATTTCATTTAAAAATATTTGTGTTGTATTCTAAAATTGAGATGTTGTTTTTGTTGTTGTTTAGTGCCGTTGAGTCGGTTCCAACTCTTAGTGATCCTGTATAGAGTTTCCAAGGAGCGGCTGGTGAATTTGAACCTCCTACCTTGTGGTTCAAACTGACCTTGCAGTTCAGTGTTTTATACCACAACACCACAAGAGGATTCCAACATGAGATAGTAGGCACTATTTAGTTTTCAAGATAAGATAATAATGATTTTATTTTCAAGACCAACTAGCAACACCACACAATTAGAACGTACTTTAAAGAACTTTATTTTAAAAGGACATTCTATTGATAAATACTAGTGAATTTTTTCAAATAATCTAAGTTATAAATCAAAGCATTATATACCATTATTTTAAAATGTGTTTATATATTATAGACCCAGAAAGTAGACTCTTTAAAATTCCTTGGGACAGATGCACGCATTTTTTTATAAGCAAAATATTTTCTTCAATAGATTGTAAGAGCTGCCAAGTATGAATTCTAAAAATTGCCTAAGATGTTACTCCTCCTTTTTGAGCTGTACAAAAGATATAGATAATAAAGGTTTTATAAGAATTCAGCTCTTCTAAAGAACCAATAGATCTGTTTTAGAAGAAGTGCAGCCAGAGTGCTCCTTGGAGGCCAAGATGGCTAAACTTCGTCTCTCATACTTTGGACATATTGTCAGGAGGGAACAGTCGCTGGAAAAAGATGTCATGCTGGGTAAGATGGAGGGTCAGAGAAAGAGAAGAAGACCCCCAACGAGATGGACCAGCCAGGTGGCATCATTGATGGCGTCAAGTGTGGTAGTGGTAGTGAGGTTGGCCCAGGATCAGACATTGTTTCATTCTGCTGTGCATGGGGTCACTATGAGTTGGTTCTGACTCAATGGCACCTGACACCAACAACAACAAAGTTGTTTTCAGTATGAAGCATAGTTAATTACTATATCCTTGGACATCATAAATTCTAGCAAAAGTCCTGAATTTTTTTGTAAATATCTAAGACCTCTTAATGGCTATAAAAAATAAAAAAAAAAGAGAACCTAGTCAAGAAATTTTCAAAGAAATCATAATAATTTCTTGGTATATTAGTAAGCATAGTCTTAATGTATCAATTAATCAAAAATACTGGGTGTAAATGCACTGGAAATGGAATTCTGCTGGCTATGGCTGCAATATATCAGGCAGTATACATTCAAAAAATAATATTCAATATAGTTCAAAATGTTTGAAAATGATAAAACAGGTGTGCAGATTCTTTCTTCATAATAATCCCCATGGTCATCCTGTGTCCTTCAAAACAATCTATCAAGATTATTCCTTTGGAATTCCAAAAAATAGTCACTATAATCTTCTGAGGTGATATTTCTGCCTTGAATTTAACTGGCCCAGCGATCCCCACAGGAGCCACTGTTTTGATTGGATTTCAGTTAGTTTTTTAAAGCACCTTGAGGAAACTAAGACAAGCGTATTATTGAGACATCTTGTCTGCAGCTACCGAGAAATATTCAAACACATTTTGCTTGGAATAATGCTATGCATGTATGAACAGAAACCCTAGTAGCAATACCTTTTTACTTACCTTTGTGCCTAGATTAAGGAAAAGAGATTCAAACTTCTTCACACAGGAATAGGAAGTCATACTTTACTGTTCTTTGAGTGTAGCAAATGCTATGAGATGTGAAAATTGCAGCAAATATAATCCAATAAACTAACCCTAAACATCTAGACCATACTAGAATCTCACTGACCAGGTGTTATCAAGTAAATGAGTTCCATAAAAATACATAATTAAAGCTTACAGCTTATTTGCTTTGAGCATCTCAATTTTTAGCACCACCAGAAATCTTGCATAATTATATATTATGCACTTAAGTCTTCTGTTAGTGATTAAAAACATGGACATGGAATTAGACTGCCAGCTTTACTACTTTCTAATTGTGTGTCCTCTTAAAAATACCACAGAAGGGAAAACTACTCAGCCCTTAAATGAAGATTCTGTGGATTTATTCAACATTAGAGAGACATCTGAATGGGAAATTTACCAGGGAAACATACATAAGTGAAAACAATGATTTTCAGCAAGAAAATCGCAAGCAAAAATGGATAAAGAGCAAGAAAACTAAGAGATTACAGTAAAATAATTGATTGGTTAACCTTTGAGGAAGGTTACAAAAGGGAGGATTAAAGAAGCAGGAAAAGGCTTTCTTTAGATACAAATGCTAAAAAGTGCTTCTGTGGACTACAAAGATTTACAATTAAAGTTAAGGATGCTTACAGTGTACACTTTCTAGAGCATGTTATAAAAATGTCTAAGTTAATGTAAAACATTTCTTGGGTGAAGCTGATGATAAGCATTAACACCAAGACTTTTTCCTTAGAAACTGTTTGTCCAAGTAATTTTTTTATATTTAGAAACGAATTGGTTGCCCAAGCTATCTTCTTTTTGAGACTTTGTTTCTATATCCTTATCATGAGAAAAATATATTTCTTCAGGCCATTTTACACCAATATGTCTGCATCAAAACTCCCTTCCTTGTGGGGTATATTTCAACATCTTGTCTTGACTGCAGAGGAAACATTCCCTTAGTAATGTATGATTTCTATCAAGTAACATAGCCAGATATTAGGAGTTTTTCAGAAGTTTTGCATTAGCTCAGCTAAGCAACCATTTAGTCCCAGACAGACAAAAAAGTAAAAGACCAATTAAACATAACTCTGAGTTTAATTCAGTCATTTAGTTTTGGTCAAAAAGACTTGTAAAATTCTCCATTATATAACTTACTTAACCTTTCTTGATCTTAATTTCCTTGCCTATAAAATAGGAATAATAATACTTAATTCAAAAGATAGGGGATAAGATAAAATAATATTTGTAAATCACCTAGACCACAGCCTGAAACACAGGAAATATTCTATAAATATCTAGAAGTTTCTGAAGTGTGCAGAAGTTTTGGTTCCCACTTTAGTGTTCCTAGTTGGCTTCGGACTTGGTGAGTTTCTGTCTTTCCCTGTTAATCATATATTACCACTCAGTGGCATCTAAGCTATCCAACTTGAGTAAATTAGTAAACTTAACTTTATATTCAATGCGAACTCAACACATCCTGCCTTTTGTAGCAGTTGATTTTCTATCTAGATATAATTTTCACTTATTTTGAGATCTTTTTGTTTGGCATGTCTAAAGTCAGTAGTTAGTCCTGGTGTGGCACTGTGGGCTAACGCGTCAGACTGCAAAGTCATTTGAACTGCAAAGTCAGTGTTTCAAGTTCACCAGCTTCTCCTTGGAAACCCTATACAGGGTCACTATAGGTCAGAATCGACTCAACGGCACTTAATAACAACAACAACAAAGTCACTAGAACAAGGCCTCACTGGCAAATAGGTAAAAGGCTCACTGTTAATAGTAATACGGTTAAGAATTTATATAAAGTAAAACAGAACTAGAAATATGTCCATCCAAAATTCTAAAAATCTAACTTAAATCATAACACAATTACTTATTTTTTAGCAAGTTTTCATTAGCAAATTAGCTTATTCAAAATTTAAATAAAAATTTACATTGTTTTCTCCCTTTAGATTTAGACAAAATTTTTCAAATGCTCATAATGTGACAAGGACTCCCGGTGTGGCACTATAGGATAAGCTAACCAAAAGTCAGCAGTTCAAACCCACCAGCCACTCCTCAGAAACCCTATCAGTGGGTAGAGTCAGAACGGACTAGATGGCATTTAACAACAACAGCCTAATATGCCATAGGTAAATTCAGGAGCTATAAGAATGGGCAAAAATTATCTCCTCTCCGGTTATATTAAAACCTCCATCCACGTCCACTATTGTTGGCAACACTGAGCATGCACGTGAAATGATTCTAATAGTTGAGTAACAGTAGACTATGTGACAAATCATTTGCAAATCAGTCATGGTTCTGCCTATGCAGTAATCCTGAAAGACGGGTTTTAAAAAGTCTGATTGCGAGATGGGTAAGGAACCAACACACAGAAGAGCATAAACAGAAGTATTTGGATACCTGCAAACAAAATTTGGACTAATACTCGAAGAAAGGTAAAAGTTTCTTTTAAAAAATCATTACTGGTAGTGAGACATGGATTCATCACTACGAAACTGAGAGTAAACAGCAGAGTATGGAATGGAAACATCCTCAGTAACTGACCAAGAAAAAGTTCAAAAGTCAACCTTCTGATGGAAAAGAATTTTCTGGGATTCTCAAGGGCCAGAAACACTTATCAGGAGAAAGTTAAACAATCAACAGTGCTCATTACAGTGAGATGCTTACTGAAGGGCTGAAGCCTAAACTGGTTAAATGCAGAGTAAAGGACTGCTATTCAAGGACTCTGTGATCTTGCATGCCATTGCCCATCTGCACACCTCTGCCCACACTGTTGACACTCCAAAAACTTCCTTTTGAGGTGTTAAAGCATTCTCCTTGTAGTCCTGATCTTGTCCCTTCAACCTTTCACCTGTTTGGTCCCCTGAAAACCGCCTTTTGAGGATGAAGATTCATCTCTGATAAAGTGAAGACTGTGGTACATTTGTAACTTGAAGCTCAGCCTAAAACGTTTTAAATAAGGGAATATGAAAGCTTGTTGACAGATGGACAAAGTGTATTGAAAAGCAAAGGCTGATGTTGAAAAATTATGTATTTGTCTTCTCTAAAAGTTGATTAAAATAAATCCTACAGCCAGAGTGCAGATAATTTTTGACTTATCCTCTTATAACTCCCTCTCAGTAGAATCTCCATTACAAAGCATAAAACCTACCTTGTGTGGTAAATATATAAGGGGTGCTCCAGTCACTCCAGATTCCTGGGCCATCCAATCTCCTGCCCCGTACCTGAACCTCATATGAAGACCCTGGAAGCACGTTGTCTACCAGCAGGGACGTAGCTAAAACCATCTTAGCAACCTGACAAACATTAAATGATAGCTGTTATTTAAATCATCAGAACACTTAGTCAATGAAAACTGCTGTAGAAAAAAAATATATGTTTTCAAGAAATATGTGTTGTAAATCCTAATGCCTTTACTTGTAGATGTAATCCCATTTGGAAGCAGTGCTTTCTTTGCTATGTTACTTAGATAATATCAA
>NW_006408566.1:8696580-8701450 GCF_000296735.1 Chrysochloris asiatica
CCATTAAAAATGTTTGCTAATTGTCATTATGGCTTTGTATATGAAGTCCTGGTGTGGCACTGTGGGCTAATGCGTCAGACTGCAAAGTCATTTGAACTTCAAGGTCGGTGGTTCAAGCTTACCAGTTGCTCCTTGAAAACCCTATACAGGGTTGCTATGGGTCAGAATCGACTAGACAGCACTCAACAAAAACATTATATGTATATATATACATATACCTATGTATGTATGCTAGAGGAGAGTACAGATAACTTTAAGAACCTGAGCTTAGTGAAGGAAATCAAAATACTATTTCATAAACAAGGGGGGTGGGGAGGAATCCAAGAGCCCAAATCCTGAATAAAACTATCACTAGAAAATAATTAATTAGAAAATAAATGTAGTTTCCAAACAAACTACTCCAAGTATAATGAACTATCTTTTAGATTGTCAGGGATCATAGACTAAAAATGCTGTAAAAGGTTAGAAACTCATGAAAAATTATCAGATCATCCATATTTTAAATCTTATTATCACCATTTTACAGATAAGGAGACAAGTCCAGAGAAGCATTAACTCTAATTTTTCTACATGCGACTCCTGATCTTTGGGTAAAGAAATTCTTCAAAACACTGAAAGCAGTTGCTGTTGAGCTGATTCTGACTCATGGAAACCACACATGTGCCAGAGGAGAAGAATGGTCCATTGGGTTTGCAACAACTGATTTTGTGTAAATAGCTTTTTCCATGGTGCTTCTCAATGGACTCAAACATTTAACCTTTTCATTAACAGCTAAGTATATTAACCATTTCCACCACCCAGGGATTCCCATATCTAAAACAAAAAACAAAAAAAACACAAGTTTCCAACAAGTACATACTTTCCTGGAAATACTAATTAAAATAAATAAAATAGCTTTTCTTTCCAACTTGAAAAAAATTATGTAAAAGAACAACATTATGCATACCGGAAGTATAATTTGTTGGGACTGAGAAAGATAAAGGAAATCTATGAGTTACAAGTTATGGAGAGTATTCTGAGGACTACTTCACTGAGACTTCGCCCTGGTTATAAATCACACTGGAATACCAACATAGGACAATTCTCACTGCGAAATCTTCCAGTATGTTTCTAATAAAACTTTACTGACCCTTTTGACTAATGTTTTACCTCAGAAATTCAAAGATTGGGTGGTGGTGGTTATGTGCTGTGGAGTGGGTTCAGACTCATAGTGACCATGTATAGAGTTTCTGAAGTTGTAAATCTTTACAGGAGCAGAAAGCCTCATCTTTCTCCTGTGGAACAGCTGGTAGTTTCAAACTGATGACCTTGAAGTTTGCAGCCCCATTCATAACAGCTACGCTACCAGAACTACATTTAGGATTGTTATTGTTGTTGTTAAGTGCCGTCGAGTTGCTTCCAACCCATAGCGACCCTGTACAGGGTTTCCGAGGCTGTAAATCTTTACTGAAGCAGAATGCCTCATCTCTCTCCCTTGGAGAGGCTGATAGTTTCAAACTGCTGGCCTTAAGGTTAGCAGCCCGATTCGTAACCACTACGCTACCAGAGCTCCTTATGAACATATATGTTGTTGTTGTTGTCGTTAAGTGCCGTCGAGTCGCTTCCCTGACTAAACAGGGTTTCCAAGGCTGTAAATCCTCACAGGAGCAGAAAGCCTCATCATTCTCCCGTGGAGCAGCTGGTAGTTTCAAACTGCTGACCTTGCGGTTCACAGTCTGATTCATAACGACTACACTACCAGAGCTCCTTATGAGCTCCTTATGAACATATATGTTGTTGTTGTTGTTGTTATGTGCCATGGAGTCGGTTCCGACTCATAGCGACCCTATACAGAGTTTCCGAGGCTGTAAATCTTTACGGGAGCAAATCGCCTTATCTTTCTCCCGCGGAGCGGCTGGTAGTTTCGAACTGCTGACCTTGGGGCTCACAGCCCGATTTGTAACCACTACGCTACCAGAGCATTGTTATGTTTAAATATAGTATGTGAATTTTACATTTCACAGACATCAGCTCTTGACATAAAGTAAAAATTTATCTCTATGTTAGAGTAAAAAATCATCTGAAGCTCAGCAGTTTCATTTAAAATATTACATGTGAGTCATACTCAAACATTGTCAGGGTATACGTCAATCTGTTATTTTTATTTCATAAATATGACAAGAAAGCAGACCAGTAGTCAAAAATCAATCTTTTTTTTAAAGTCTCCACTGTATTTCTGGGCATTCTCTTAAATCTTGAAAAGCAGTCTAAATGTATTCACATTTGTTCCTATTTACTTCTGAACTATATAATACTTATTTTCACAAACTACAAGGGTAAGTCAAAAAGTATTGCTACAAAATCATAGAAACCTTTATTAAACAAAATATCCAAATATGAAGCTATTGTTTTTCAACATGTCCTCCATCTAAGTCTATACACTTCTGAAGGTGGAGTTCCCCATCTCTAACCCTTCCCTTGAAGAATTCTGAACCCTTCAAATTATACCATGTCAAATGGTAGCTTTTGCATACTCAAGGGACTTGCAGAATATTCTTTTTTAATGTTGTTTTGGGAGATAAAAGAAGTCTGAAGAGCCAAGATCAGAGCTGTAGGATGGAGGGGGAAAGGTTTCCCAATGAAATTCTCATTGAACAGCCCTTGCTACCCTCCAGATATGAGCAGGTGTTTTGCTGTGATGAAAAGAAATTCCTCAATGCAACTTTCTTTGTCTTTTTGTCACCAATGCAATTTTCAATTTTCCTAAAACTCCTTCATAATAGCCCCCATGATCTTTCTTTGTCCTCTGAGATTTTAAGCTTTTCCCTTTGGGATGCCCCTGAACAGTCTCCATAACCTTCTGAGCTGACCTGTCTGCCTTGAATTTAACTAGTCCAGCAAATCCCTTCATTTTTTTGTTGTTGTTGTCAGGTGCCATCAAGTCGGAACCAACTCATAGCGACCCCATGCACAGCAGAACGAAATAATGCCCGATCCTGGGCCAACCTCACTACCGCTGCCACACTTGAGTCCATCAATGATGCCACCTGGCCAATCCATCTTGTTAGGGGTCTTCCGCTTTTTCTCTGATCCTTCACCTTACCCAGCATGACATCCTTCTCCAGCAACTGTCCTCTCCGGACAATGTGTCCAAAGTATGAGAGACGAAGTTTAGCCATCTTGGCCTCCAAGGAGCACTCTGGTTGCACTTCTTCCAAAACAGATCTATTGGTTCTTTTGGCAGTCCATGGCACTTTCAGTATTCTCCTCCAACACCACAACTCAAAGGCATCAATTCTTCTGCGATCTTCCTTATTCACTGTCCAGCTTTCGCATCCATATGAAGTTATTGAAAATACCATGGCCTGGGTCAGGCTCACCTTAGTCCTCAAGCTGACATCTCTGCTCTTCAATACTTTAAAAAGTTCCTGTGCAGCAGATTTGCCCAATGCAATACGTCGTCTGATCTCTTGACTGCTGCTTCCGCGAGTGTTGATAGTTGATCCAAGAAAAATGAAGTCCTTGATAACTTCAATCTCTTCTCCATTGATAAGAATGCTGTTTAACAACCTGCAATATGCTGATGATACAATCTTGCTTTCTGAGAGTAAAGGGGTCTGTTGCACAAGACCTGTTTAAAGTATTCAAGACAGAGAAGTCATTTTGACAACTAATGTGCACCTGAACCAAACCATGGTATTTTCAATAACCTCATATCCATGTGAAAGTTGAGCAATGAATAAAGACAACCATAGAAGAACTGATGCATTTGAGTTATGGTGTTGGAGAAGAATATTAAAAGTACCGTGGATTGCCAAAAGAACAAAGAAGTCTAGGTTGGAAGAAGTACAGCCAGAATGCTCCTTAGAAGTCAGGATGTCTTAAATTTCAGACATACTACCAGAAGGGACATATCCCTGATGAAGTATATCATGCTTAGTAAAGTGGAGGGTCAACAAAAAAGAGTAAGACCCCCAATGAGATGAACTAGCACAGTGGAGCAGCAATGAGCTCAAGCATAGCAATGATCATGAGGTCGGCTCAAGATCGGGCAGTGTGTCCTTCTTTTGTACATAAGGTAGTTGAGTCGGTTCTGCAGCAGCAGATCCCCTCAGAAGCTATTGTTTTGATTTGACAATTTTTTGTCTTTTTTGAAGACACCCTAATGAGACTAAAACAAATGTATTTCTGAGAAAACTTATCTGCAAACATCCACTGATTGCAGAGACATATTTAAGTACTTTCGGTTTGTAATAACTTGTGCATGTATGAACTGGAACCCTAGTAGTAATACTTTTTGACTTTTTGTTCTTGTTGTCGGTTACCATTGAGTTAATACCTACTCATAGCAACACTATGCACAACAGAATGAAACACAGCCCGGTCCTGGGCTAACCTCACAATCGCTGCTATGCCTGAGCCCACCGCTTTCACCACTCTGCCAATCTGTATCTATGGGGGTCTTCCTCTGTTTTCCAACCCTCCACTTTACCAAACATGATATCCTTTTCTAGCGACTGATATTTCCTGTACGGTTGCAGTCGTCTTTGTATTAACTTCAGTAAAATTTTATTCACATGGGATATCAATGATATTGTCCAATAGCTTCCACATTCTGTTGGGTCACCTCTCTTTGGAATGAGCACAAATACAGACCTCTTTGTTGCCGACCACAGGTACTGGGGTGTTGAGGACCAGTGTCATGGATGAAAATCCAGCACATGGCCGCACTCAGACTTGCTGGCCAGAGACCATGAGGGCTCAAGGAAGTAACCTCTGGATGTCCCGGGCTCATTGGCTTTTACGAACTCACTGTTGGGCTAGCTCTGTATAATTCTCTTTAGTCCTATTAATTCATGCTATGCTTCGAACTCCTGTAACTGTAGCCTCT
>NW_006408566.1:8701645-8702704 GCF_000296735.1 Chrysochloris asiatica
CCGAGGCTGTAAAAAGTTCCAAAAGCAAGTTTCCCCCAAGGAGTTCACCCAAAGTGGATTGGCGAATTCCGGGGTTTTGTTGAAAGAATAATAGATGCAAACCAGATAGATCCCAGGTGCAAACCATTCAGCTAGGCCTCTTGCTTCCTCCTGCAAGTCTCGGCCAGGCAGCTGACACAGCAGGGACTCCTTTCAATCCTTTTCACCTGTTCCATTCGAGATTAGGTGCTATAGGTATGTTAATTAGGCTGGAGAAACCGAGTTGCTGCCCTGGGCTTCGAACCTGAAAAGTACTATATAAATTTGCTTGAATTTCTGGAAAATTAAGGATGTTAGATTATCAAGACAATTTGTGATGTATGGTTTAGAATTTGATTCCTGTAAATCATTGTGTCCTGTGTTGAATGATTAATCACATTTCACTTCTGTACCCCATCTTAATAAACCCTGCCTTCCTTTGTGTAAAGCTCCTCCCTGAAATAAAACAGAGGCGCAGACCGAAGCCCATATGTGTTGTGGCTTGCAATACGGGCATGCATTACAGTTGGCATTCGATGTGTTACAGCTGGCAAGGCATGCGTTAACAGTTTGCAGGGCGGTGCTTTACTGCCTGCAGGGGCCACGATGCCCATAGTCCAGGGTCTGCCCGCCAGTTTCTCATCCACTCTGGTTTTGGGGTGTTTTGTGTTCTCTGTCTTTGCGTCTTTGTGTGTACTTTTTCTCTATCTCTGTCGCCACCAGATCTCCCTCCTTCGTGAACTGAACCCCCATATCGAGGCCAGTTCTCGACACCTCTTACAGTCAGTTGGCCAGGTAGTTGTCTTCCAAATCTCTCAGCATAGATGACTGAGTGCCTCTAGCACTGCATCAGTTTGCTGAAATATTTAAATTTGTATTCCATCTATTCCTGGTGCCTTGTTCTTTACCAATAACTTCAATGCACTTTTTTAAAAAAGTTTTTATTGTGAATTATGTGATAGTTTACATGGGAGAACATTAGTTTTACATTCATCAGGATCATTGGGTCTTGATCATATAATACCTCTTGAAATGGTTGAA
>NW_006408566.1:8705354-8713172 GCF_000296735.1 Chrysochloris asiatica
AAAGCTAATGTTCTCCCAAGTAAACTAGCACATAATTCACAATAAAACATTTTTTAAAAAATCATGAAAAAATGGAATTAAAATATACTGGAATTGTCCCACAAACCTTCATACATTCTTTGTGAATGAATGAAGAAACATATGACACACTTGATGGTAGAGAAAAAACTGCATAGATTGCATGCAAACAAGTACATTGAGTAACAAAAACTAAGAATGAATGTAAATTCAGACACCAATCAGAGAAGGTCTGAAGGTGAACACAATTTTAATTATAAATTCAAGTTTCTGTAACAGAATTTTCTGTTGTCCATGTACCCATATACATAGAAGTGTGTATGTATATGTGTGTGTTTGTATAAATAGACAAATAGTATATAGACAGGTAGATAAACAGATAAATAGATCTAATATACATATACTTTGGAAGAGAATCTTTTTCTTGCACAAAGTTCTGGGAGGAATTTATTATGTTTTCAATATACATGGGTCCATATAAAAAGACATTAACTAATATGAAACAATTTTTCTGAAACTATTGTGTAGAAGATGCAAAAATATTGTTCATATAATCATTTTCTATGTTGACCTTCAGTTAAATCCAATGGCAAAATGTTGAATTATAACTTCTTCTCTGGAAGGATCAAAAGCATTTCATATGCAGAGGGCAATTTCTATGGAATTTGAAGGGTTCTTACCTGTACTTTAGGAGCTTCTCAATGTTTCACTTTATTTACTAAGATATACTTACTTCTTTCACATTAATTGTAGAATTCTCTGAATATTTCACTTGATATTTAAGTTGAAATGGTACTGATGTTGAGCTGGACCAGGAAATCTTTAAGTTACCATTGTCTGTGATTTCCATATGCAAACCAAATGGTGGATCAGGCTTCACTTAAAATTAAAAACAAGATAAGAAAGAATATTGCAATTCAGACAACTTTTATAATGGTCATGTCTGAGTATAATGAAGTAATAATTAGTCTTCAGCAAATCTATGTAAAAGGTGCCTTTAGTAAAGGTCTAATGACAAAGCCTAAACCAACATATAATCCTATACACTCCTGGTGACTTATCATAGCAACCCGTGCATCTTCATTTCCTTTTCCCAAATGGTAAATACTATAAATCAGTAAATTAGAATATTTTGATGAATATGAATTTCTGTGGTTAAAAAACAAAACAAAAAACCCACTTAATTTTATTTGATGTATTGCTTGTTAAACTTATTTTAGTCTGCCTTTCTCTCTACCCAACTTGTTTCAGTGAATAATGAGAAGTAAAACACATTTTGAAGATCACTCTTTGGGAAATGTGTGATGGTGGTATGCCATGAAGTCTGTTCCGACGCACAGTGACCCTGCATGGGAGCAGAAACCTGATCTTTCTCCCATGAAACCACTGGTATTTCGAACTGCTGACCTTGAGTTTCGCAGCCCGACTTGTAATCACTTCACTATCAGAGCTCCTCTGGGAAATGTATACAATATCCAAGATCCAACAAATCTATTTATTTTGTGCTACAACAATCCAGAGCTTCTCAAATAACATGTGAAACGAACATGTCTCATGCAATAAATGTAACATTGATAGATTCTAGCTTGTCACCAGAAATGAGAATGGATTTCTTACATTAATAGGATGTTTAACTTCTGAAATGATTTCTGAGTTTAAATATATATGTGTGTGTTCATGTATGTATATGCATATGTAATTTTGTGCATAAGTGTGTGGCTACAAATAGTTTTAAAACATATAAGAAGACTTTTAAGATATTTGTAGAAACAATTTACAATTTACAAAAGAATAAATTATGGTTAATACCTATGATGAAAATCTATATAGACATTTAAAATTATATTATACTGTAGTAAAAATTTTTAATAATGCTAAATTTTGAAAAGTTTTTTAAACAATGTCTATACTAGGATTCCTGGTTTTACAACATTTTTTTTTAAAGAAAGAATGTCGAATTCCCTTTGCAAAGAGGCGCCAGACTAGGATGCCTGTTAGCACCACTCCTACTCCATATTCTGCAGGAAGTCTTAGTCAGAGTTACAATGTAAGAAAAGAAAATTAAAGGCATCCAAATTGTCAAAGAAGAAAAACTTTCATTTTTTGCAGATGATATGATCCTATAAACAGTAAGCCCCAAAGATCCACCAAGAAAATTATCAGGACTCATTGAAAGATGCAGCAAAATGGCAGGGTACAAGATCAACATACAAAAATTAGTTTGACTCATTTACTCTAATAAAGACAGCTCTGTAAAAGGAAATCAGGAAAATAATATCATTTACAATAGCCAACCAACAAAGAAGTTATTGTTCTTGTTGTTAACTGCAGTCTAGTCAGTTCTGACTCAAACAACCCTGTATAGGGTTTAAAAGGAACAGCTTGTGGGTTCAAACCACCAATCTTTTGGGTTGCAGTCCACTGCTTATCCTACAATGCAAAAATCTAACCCAAGAAACAAAAGACCTATACAAAGAAAACTACAAGAAAGCAAAAGAGACTTACATAAATGGAAGAATATACCGTGCTCATAGGAAGATTTGACATTCTGAAAATGTCAGCACTACCCAAAACTATAGCTATAATGCAATCTCAATCCAGTTCCCAATGTCAGTCTTTAAAGAGGCAGAAAAAATGTATCACAAACTTTATATGGGAAGGAAACAACTCAGATAATCAAAGCATTTCTTAAGAAGAAGAAACAAGTGGAAGGCTTCTCATTTCCTGATCTCAAAATCTACTACACAGTCACAGTGGCATACCAGTACAATGAAAGATACATAGATCAATGGAACAGAATTGAGAACCCAGAAATAAGTTCATCCATATAAAGTCATCTGATCTTTGCCAAAGGGTCAAAATACATTCAATGGAAAAGTGATAGTCTCTTCAAAAAATGGTGCTGGCAAATCTGGAAATCTATTTGCAGGAAAATGAAACAAGACCCGTATCTCATACCATATACAAAAAACAAACTCAACATGGACTTAAAACCTAAACATAAAACCTAGAACTACAAGGATCGTCAATGAAATAATAGGAACAAACTTACAGGCTCAGATACATGGTATACATACATTATCAAACTATAGCTAAAACATACAACATCAGAAGACAAAACAGATGACTAGGACCTCCTAAAACTCAGACACTTATGTGTATCAAAAGATTTCACCAAAATAGTAAGAAGATAGCCCACAAACTGGGAAAAAGATATTTGCAAAAGCATATCCAACAAGGAACTAATCTCTAAAATTTGCAGAAAACTACAACACCTCTATGAGAAATAGAAAAATAACCAAATTTAAAAATTAACAGAAGACATGAGCAGACACTTCACCAAAGACCACATTCAGATGGCCAAAAAACATGAAAAATTGTTCACTATCACTAGCCATTATTGTTATTGTTAAGCACTGCTGAGTCAGTCCCAACTCATAACGACCCTATATAGGGTTTGTGAGGCATGGCTGGTGGGTTTGAACCATCATCCTTTCAGTTAGCAGTCCAGTGCTTTATCCCAGAAAGCCACACCAGAACTTAGGCATTAGAGAATGCAAATCAAAACAACAATGACACATCATCTCACCCCAGCATTAATAGCAAAACTCAAAAGCACAGAAAACAATAAATGATGACAAGGTTGTGGAGAAACTGGGACCTTCCTATATTGCTGATGGGAACTATAAAATGGTACAACCATCTTCCCAAGACAGATGTGTTTATTCTTTCGGCAGTCCATGGTACTTTCAATATACTTCTCCAACACCAAAATTCAAATGCATCAATTATTCTGTGGTCTTCCTTATGTATTGTCCAATTTTCACATGCATTAGGCAATTGAAGGCATATATGGTTTGGGTCAGGCACAATTTAGTCCTCCAAGTGGCAGCTTTGCTCTTCAATACTTTAAAGAAATCTTTTGCAGCAGATTGGCCAAGTATTTGTCTTAATATTAGATATTGAATGCATTTTCCTTGGATCCTCTAAGCACTCAATCCCATCTAATATGAATAGTGTTTCTTTTCAAAGTATTATTCCTGATGTGTTACTGTAGGATAAGCAACGCACACAAACTACAAAGTTGGTGATTCAGCAATTCAAACTTACCTGCTGTTCCTCGCAAATCCTATATAGAGTCTCTAGGAACTGGAACAGACTCAATGGCACTTAACAACAACATTCCTCAGAAGAGTGGGCACTCTTCACGCACTCCACTTTGCATCTCATTCCCTACTCAACCTACTGAGTTCAGATCTTTTTCCTCCTCTGTCTCTTATTAAGTTCATTACACTTTTGGAAAATCCAATGCCAATCATTTGATTCATTTTGCTCCACCCATCAGCAGCATTCCACATAGCTGTTTACTCCCTCCTTCTGAAAAACTTTTTTCACATGGGTTCCAGGACACTACATTACTTTTACTCCTCCTTTCTCACTATCCCTCAGTTGTTCTGCTCCTGAACTCTAAACAGGTGATCTCATATAATTTCATAAACATTTATATGCTCACAATTTCCAAATATATATCTTTCCTTAACTCTACTCATATCAATATGTCTGGTTTCTAATAGGGATCTCAAACTTAATGTGACTTAATGTGTCCAAGAAGTCCTGGTGTGGTGCTGTGGGTTAATGTGCTGGACTGCAAAGTCTGTTTGAACCAAAAGGTCAGCGATTCAAGTTCACCAGCCACTCCTCAGAAACCCTATAGAGGGTCACTATGGGTTGGAACCAACTCGACAGCACTTAACAATAACAGCAACATCAATGTGTTCAAAATTAAACATATGCATATGAGTCCTGGTATGGCACTATAGAATAAGCACTGGACTGCTAACCATGGGTTGGCGGTTCAAACCCAACAGAAGATACACAGGAGAAAGATGATGATTTCTTTTCCAATAAAGAATTACCATCTTGGAAACCCTAGGGAGCAATTCTACTCTGTCCTATAGAGTCTTTGTGAGCTAGAATCAACTTGATGGCCATGAATTTCCTACGCAACTGAATTAATACATTAACTACTTTAAGTTTCATGTATCTGTGTTATCCACATTTGTAATTGTATACTTAAGTTAGTCAAAATACACTTTGGTAATCTTTGCACTAAGAAATGGGAATTGTTTTATTATTTGAATGTTCTTACAATCAAGTTAATATAATCAATTATTTATCTCCTTTTTTTTTTACCTCTGTTCACTATTGTTTTTCCCTGTTTTATAAGGCAAAAATTTTGGTTCATTCAAAACTATTTCCTTAGCTCCTAGAAGAATGCCCAGCATACATGAGCCTCTAAGAAATATTTATTGAAGGAAAAAGTTCAGGTTGAAAAAACTAAACAAAACAAGAACTTTTGATTCTTTTCAGATATAGTTAAGGAGATATGGAAAATTATTACCAAACGATATAGTTTTATCTATTAGACAGATCCAGAATTTAAAGAAATCCTATTATTAAAATAGTTTCAGAGATATCTATATCATTGTTAAATTTTTCTAGAAACTGCTAATAATCCTTTTGAGAACCAAAGCTCCTAGCATACAGCATTGGCCAAAAGAAGTGAGTTAGTGGAAAAACTTTAAGCAAATTTTCAACCATTTGTATGACTGACATTCATTTCTATTATCTTTTAGTGTACAACTTACCAATATTTATTGGCTGAACTGACATTACAGGTGACTGAAAAATTACTCCGCCAGATGTGATTTCCAAAAACATAAGGTAAGTATAGTTGAGTTTGGAAGTTGGCACAGGTACGTGACATTCACAACATTCATGGGCACTGCAGTTGCATTTCACAAGTTTAAAATTATCTTTTTGAGGGGGCAGAGATAAATCTTCTAGCATTTCAGGTCTATAATAAAGAAGTAAGAGCAAAAATGTTAATACAGCTAGCTAGGTTTAAAAACAATGACACTAGGACCAAATTAAAATAATCTATTATGAACCGACTCCATGGCACATAGCCACCACCATTCTGGACCCTCATCTTAAGGAACATTCAGAAAAATAAAAAATACATACCACATATCAAACCAAACCAAACTCATTGCCACTGAGTCAATTCCAACTCTGAATTGTGTTTCCAAGCCTAATCTAAACCATGATATTTTCAATCACCTTATACAAGTGTGAAAGATGGACATTGAATAAACAAGATAAAAAATTGATGTTGTTGTTAAGTGCCATCATTTCGGTTCCAACTCATAGTAACTCTATATAGGGTTTCCCAGAAGTGGCTGGTGAGCTTGAACCACTGTCCTTGCAGCTCAAACTGACTTTGCAGCATAGCATATTAACTGGTAGTGCCACATCAGGACTCCAAAGATGAATTAATGCCTTTGAATTATGGTGTTGGCAAAGAATGCAGTGCTATGAATTGTTTGGTGTGACTCTTCTAGCCAGGTTCTTTGCAATTCCCACCAAATGACTGAATGGGACCAAGAAGATTGAGTGTATTTTTTTTTCCTGGTGGGTCTGGGCAAGAGAAGGTGAGGGAAGATGCTGATAGGGTTATATGAGTGATTGTTAACAAGGTTAATCAAGATTGCAAAAACTTAAAATTCTAACCTGGAGATTGACCAGTTTTGCCCTTTTGCTGGGTTGAAAATAAACCATCTTAGAAGCAAGAGGGGAGATCTCACTATCAACAAGAAGAGCCAAGAATGGAACACATTCTCTGGTACTCAAGATTCCTGTATGTTAAACCTCCTCCATGTCACTCCATGTGATAGCATAGGAGTGGCAGAGGAGCAGCAGTAGAAGCAAGAGCCAGAGTACCAGGCGAAGCAGTGGACATCTTGATCCGTGGAGCAAATAAAAGCTAAGTCTTTTGGGGTAGGAAGCTCTCTTGTGAAGTGGAGTACCTCCAGGAACTTAATTAAGAGAGCTACATTTTGGATTGAGACCTCGGTGTCCAGGGACTCCTGAGCCCATGGACAGAGACATAGTCACAGAGAACTAGAGCAGAGAGTGAAGTGTCCAGCTGATGTGGAGTTAGGGGAGATGTACAAGAATGCCCATACCTACAGATAGTGAATGTCCATGCCTACAGATAGTACCCATTTGACCTAGCTTCAATGACTGGATCATCAGAACCCTACTAAAGAAAGAAAGAAAGAAGAGGAAGACGAGTATAATCCGCTACAGTTTGATGAACTTGTCCTATACTTACAGATGTAGTAGCTTAAAAGAGGGAACGAATCTTTACAGCAAGGATCATTCCCACCTCCTCTCTACACAGGGTTGACAGGGATGGGCAACTTAGACATTGGCTATCCAAAATGGGTTGGGGGGAGGACAACAAAGGGACAAAGTGACTGGCTTACAAGTTTTCAAGAGGGAGCTTACTTTCAGAAGGTGCATGGAAGGTAGAATCTCCACTAAGGGATTTCCATCCTGTCTAGATGGGACTGGTGAAAGGAGATGGGGATAAAACCCTTATGGTTCAATAGTGAATAATTGCTATCAGAACCAATTGTGAATGTTGCAAATGTTACATTTTGTAACAAAAGGAAGGGAGTGGTTGATCTTGCAGTCCAGGAACAGAGGACCCTGGGACCATTGAGGGAGAAGAGGAGACCCTATCCAGAGAAGCAGCAACACCAGAGATGGAGGCAGAGATGATGACGTGGAGAGATGGAGCGGCTGAGGACTCTAGACTCAAGGAAGGAGAGGGGCTGTGTGTTGGTGGCCATGGGGCTGGCATGCAGGGTATAACCTTTGGTTGTTTGAATGGTTATATATTCCTGAGTACTTCAGTGTACATCCAAAAAAAAAAAAAAACAAACAGAGGGA
>NW_006408566.1:8715105-8716497 GCF_000296735.1 Chrysochloris asiatica
TGAATCCGACAATCATATGGATTACTATGCCATGAATGACAAATTGAAGAGGAATGGTATGCTATTAATCACCAAAAAGAGAATTTTAAGATTTATTTTGAATTACACTGCTATCTGTGTTAGGATAATATCAATACACCAGCAAAGTAGACCATTTGGTACTTCTATTATTCTAATTTACACACCAACCACTAAAGTTAATGATGATGAAAGACATAGAAAACAAAATGGGTGTCAGAAGAGACTAAAATTTGCACTTGAGCACAGAGAAGCTAAAGAGACTGGAAAATAATAGTAAGCAAAAGAGCTAAATAGTAATTTTCAAAGGGTAGAATCAGAAGACAAAGCCAAATATTTAAAACTTAATGTGCTGATGATCTTGTCTGGAAAACTTCACTCAATTTTTAAAACATGAAATATGCAAAGACATGGAGTTAAAAACCAAAAGGGAAGAAAACACTCAATTTCTCAAGCTAAAAGAATTGAAGAATATATTCAAGCCTTGGGCAAAATATTGAATGGTGCAGAAAGCATCAAGAGAAGATGGAAGGAATACACAAAATCACTGAAAAAAGGAATTGGTCAATATTCAACCATTTCAAGAGCAGATGATCAAGAACTAATGGTACTAAAGGAAGAAGCTGCACTGAAGGCATTAGCAAGAAACAAGGCTCCAGGAACTGACAGAATACAAATGAAAATCTCTCAACAAACTGATGCAACACTGGAGATGCTCACTCATCTTTGTTAAGTAATTTGGAAGACAGGTACCTTGTTAACCAATTGTTAACCAAGAGATCCATATCTGTGCCAATTCCAAAGAAAGGTGACCCATGGGAATTTGGAAATAATTGAACAGTATCACTAATATCATGCAGGGAAAAAAATCTGCTGATGATAATAGAAAAATTATTGCATCAACAGGGAGCTGTCAAAATTCAATTCCAATTCAGAATAGGACTACATTGTTGATGTCAAATGGATCTTGCTGAATGCAAAGAATAAGAGGAAGATGTTTACTTGTGCCTTATTAATTATACAAAGGCATTCAACTGTGTGGATCACAACAATTATGGGCAAAATTGAGAAAATGGGTATCTGGAACTTTAATTGTGCTTATGAGGCACCTATACATAGACAAAAAGAGCAGAATAAGAGGATACTGAATGGTTTAAAATCAGGAAATATGTGTCCTATCTCCATGTTGTTGTGAGGTGCCATCGAGTCGGTAGTGACCCATAGCGACTCTAGGCACAGCAGCAAACTATAAAATAATATGATGATCTCAGTAGCTGTAGAAGAGCATTTCACAAAGTCAAACACTCTTTCCTGATAAAATCTCAGCAAATCTTACTTAATTATGAAAACCTAAATGCTTTATCTCTAACATTA
>NW_006408566.1:8718122-8728217 GCF_000296735.1 Chrysochloris asiatica
TATTGCAGGTTGTTAATGAATCTTCCTCCAATCCTGATGCCATGTTTTTCTTCATATAACCCAGCTTCTTGGATTATTTGCTCAGCATACAGGTTGAATATGTATGGTGAAAGAATACAACCTTGTCGCACACCTTTCTTAATTTTAAACCATTCAGTGTTCTCATGTTCTGTTTGAACAACTGCCTCTTGGTCCATGTACAGATTCCTCATGAGTACAATTAAGTGTTCCGGAATACTCATACTTCGCAATGTTGTCCACACAACCTAAAGCCTTTGCATAGTCAATAAAGCACAGGTAAACATCTTTCTGATATTCTCTGCTTTCAGCAAAGATCCATCGGACATCAGCAATGATATCCCTCATTCCACGGCCTCTTCTGAATCCGACTTGAACTTGTTATTGTTGTTATTGTTGTTAGATGCCATTGAGTCAGCTCCAAACTATAGCGACCCCATGCACAACAGAACAAAAACCTGCCCAGTTCTACACAATCCTCACAATTGCTATAACGCTCAAGTTTACTGCTGTTGCTACTGTGTCAGTCCATCTCATTAGGCATCTTCCTCTTTTTCACTGTCCCTCCACTATAGCAAGCATGATGTCCTTCTCCAATGACTGGTTCCAACTGATAACGTGTCCAAAATATGAGAGACAAAGTCTTGCCATCCTGGCTTCTAAGGAGCAGTCTGGATGTATTTCTTCCAACATAGATTTGTGTGTTGTTTATGAAGAAGTCATTGGTCTTGTAAGACTGTATCATGTGATCTCCAGCATTGTTTCAGTCACCAAAACCAGTTTCCAACTCCTGATCCTTCCTGTTTGTTTCCAACCTTCAAATTCCAGTCACCAGTAAGTATCAATATATCTTGACTGCATATTTGATCAATTTCAGACTCAAGAAGTTGGTAGAATCCTTTGATTTCATCATCACTGTAGTGGGTGGTGTGTAAATTTGATTATTAATGGTTCTAATTGGTCTTCCTTTTAAGCATATGGATATTATTCTATCACAGACAGCATTGTACTTCAAGATAAATCTTGAAATGCTCTTTTTGATGGTGAATGCTACACAATCCCTATTGAATTTGTCATTCCAGGCATAGTAAATCATATGACTGTCAGATTCAAAATAGTCAACGACAGTCCATTTCAGCTCACTATTGCATGTATATTAATCTTTATGCATTCCATATCATTTTTGACAACTTCCAATTTTCCTAGATTTATGTTTCATACAGTTCATGTTTCGATTTTCAGTGGATGTTTACAACTGTTTCTCTTCATTTTAATTTGTGGCACATCAGCATATGAAGGTCCTGCGTGCTTTTCTCCCATGAGCTTTCCTCCATTCATGTTATCACAGTCAACTCTACTTTGAGGAGATAACTCTTTCCCAGTTGTATTTTGGGTTCCTTCCAATCTGAGGGGCTCATCTTCTGGTACTATATCTGACAATGTTCCACTACTATTCATAAGGTTTTCAGTGACTAAACAGTCAGAAGTAGTCTACCTCTTCTTCCTATTCTGTCTTATTTCAAAAGCTCCACTTAAAGCTGTCCCCATGGGTGACCCTGCTGATACTTAAAAAAAGCAGTTGTACAGCTTCCAGCATTACAGAAACATGCAAATCACCATAATACAACAAACTGACAGACAAGAAGTGGGTTGCTATTGTTAGGTACCATCAAATTGGTTTTGACACATAGTGATACTATGCACAACAGAGAAAAACTCTGCCTGGTCTTGCACCACCCTCATAATCATTACTACACTGGAGCCTGTTGTTGCAGCCACTGTGACAATCTATTTCATTGAAGATCCTTGTGGTGTAGTGCACCATTTAATGTCTCATCTAACCATAATCTATAACTCCCAGCAAACATTTTGCCCTGTTAGGTTTGCACAAGAGAAATTGGGAGATTTGTGCAATCACAAATATTGATAGGATGACATGATGCAATGTGTATGTTAACAGTTCATTGCAATTGTAAAAATTTGAAACTCTAACTTGGGTATAAAATGAGCCATCTCAGAAGCAGGAGGAGGAAACTTACTACCATCAAAGAGCCAGGTCTGGAGTGCATCCTTTGGACCCCAAGTATCCCTGCACATTGAACTTTCCCATCCCAGGGACAGAAAATCATGTCAATGGAGCAGTGGTGGAGGAACAGCAGCAGTAGAACCAAGAGCCAGAGCAGCGGGCTTCTCAGATCACAGAGCAAGTAAAGCTGAGGGATTCTGGGCAGGAGGCTTGCTTGCAGAGTAGGGTGCCTTCAGGCACTTAATTTGGGGAGCAAGGTTTGCTGACCCACAAAGCTAGAGCTGAGTGCCTTCAGGCTGAGGCTTCTGGTAGAGTGATGTGTCCTGTGGACATTTATCAGCAGCACTAAAAGAGCTTTATAATATTTGCTGGGCAGAGAGAAGCCTACTTGTGAGAAAAACTGAGGAGAGACTTCCTTAACTGGAACAACTGTGCCCTGTGCATTTCTGACCCTGAATTGTGGCCTGCTGACTTCACAAGTAAACCCCATAACCGTGAGTATGGTGTCTGAGTTGTTGTGGCCATTGCAATGAATTATTAAACCCAGTTAAGTAAGTAGTGAGTGTTGTCGGAGGGATAGCTGGTACCCTATTTTTTGTAGTCTTCCTCTTTTTCACTGATCTTCTACAAAGCATGAGGTCCTTCTTCAGGGACTGGATCCTCCTGATAACATTTCAAAAGTAAGTGAGATGAAGTCTAGCCATCCTCACTTCTAAGGAACATTTTGGTTGTACTCCTTCCAAGATATATTTGTTCACTCTTCTAGCCGTCTGTGGTATATTTAATATTCTTCACCAACAACATTAATTGAAAGGTATCATTTCTTCTTTGATCTTTCTCATTCATTGTCAGTGTTTCACAAATATGTGAGTCAATTGAAAACACCATGGCTTGTGTCACACACTTCTTAGTCTTCAAAGTGAAATCTTTATTTTTAAAGACTTAAAGTCTTTTGCTGCAGATTTGCCCAATACAATATGTTATTTGGTTTGTTGACTGTTGTTCCCAGGAGTGTTGATTGTGGATCTAGGTAAAATGAAATCTTTGACAACTTCAATATTGGTGGTGGTAGACATTAAGGAAGACCTAAATAAATTGGAGGAAGTGCAGTCAGAGTGCTTCTTGGATGCTAGGATGGCCAAACTGCGTCTCTCATCCTTCAGATATATTGTCAGGAGGGACCAGCCAATGGAGAAGGATATCATGTTTGGTAAGGTGGAAGGTCAGAGAAATTGTGATGAATTGACAAAATGGCAGCATCAATGAGCTCAAGCGTGGCAACAATTATGAGGTTGGCCCAGGACTGGGCAGTGTTTCATTCTGTTGTGCACAGACCCACTATGAGCTGGTACCAACTCGATGGCACCTAACAACAACAAATAAATTGAGAGATCTAGCTCTAGTAGTGTAGTGGTTACGAGTAGGGCTGCTAACCTCATGTTCGAAATTACCAGCTGTTCTGAAGGAGAAAGATGAGGCTTTCTGCTCCTGTAAAGATTTACAGCCTCAGGAACTCTATGCAGGGTTGCTATGAGTTAGAACCAACTCCATGGCATGCCACCAAAACCACTGTGTTCACAGGTCAGAAAACTCATTATTGTTAACATGACTGTCTTAGTTATATAGAAGTCCCACAAATGGGTGACTTTAAAACAGAAATTTATTTTATCAAAGTTTCAGAGTCTAGAAATCCAAATTCAGAATGTCAGCTCTAAGGGAAGCTTTCTTTCTATGTTGGTTCTGAAGGAAGGCTCTTGTCTGTTTAGCTTCTGCTCCCTGGTTCCTTGAAGATCTTTATGTCTTGGTATCTATCTTAATCCCAGCTCTGCTTACTGGTTTCTTTCTTTTATCTCTTGTACTTCTCAAAAAGATTTATTCAAAATATACACTAATTCAAACTATACTAATTATATTTCATTAACATAATAAAGAAAACCCATTCCTAAATGGGATTATAACTACAGACATAGAGGTCAGAATTCACAACACATATTTTGGGGGAGACACAATCCAATTCAAAACAATGATGACATTGTTGTTGTTAAGTGCCATTCCAATCAGTTCTAACTCACAGAGACCCTGTGTAGTATTTCCAAGAAGCAGCTTGTGGGTTTGAACCATCAACCTTGTGGTTAGCAGTCCAGTGTTTATCCTACAGCACCACACCAGTGAAAATTCTCTTCAAATCAACTTCTGGATCCAATGCAATCACAAAGAAACAACTAGCAGTCTATTGAGTTCTGATGTGATACAAGATCAGCAGTTCAAACTCACCAGCTGCTCCTCAGAAACCTGGTACAGGATCCGTATGAGTCAGAACCAACTTAATTGCACATAGTAACAACAGTTGTAGAAACTGATTAAATAAATCTAAAATGCATATGGAAATGAAAAGGAACTAGAATAAGCAAACCAACTTTGAAATTGAAGAACATATTTTGAGGAATAATATTACTTGAATTCAAGGCTTACTATAAAGTTATAATAACAGAGTCGGTGAGGTCTTACTGTTTAGAAAGAAAAATAGATGATGAGAACAGAGCAGTGTATCCAGAAATAGACCAACACCTATAGGGTCAACTGATTTGCTACAAATGTGCAAAAAGTAATTCTGTAGAGAAAAGATAGTCTGTTCAATAAATTGAGCTGAAATATTGGGTGGAAAGAAAAAAAATCTATTCATACCTTATAGTAGTATCCAAAATTAACTCAAATTGAGTTTAGACATAAGACTAAAACTTAAAAGCATAAAATTTATCAAAGCATAAACAAAGTTTAGACATAAGACTAAAACTTAAAAGCATAAAATTTATCAAAGAAAATCTTTTTTTTTACCTTACATTAGGGAAAAATGTCTTAAATATAATATCAGAAGAATGATCCAAAAAAGAACTGGTTTGTTTGTTTGATCTGTTAGATTGGAAATTATCTAAATTAAAACTTCTGCTCTTCAAAAGGCACTATGAAGATAACAGACAGATTAGCCACAGACTGAGAGAAGATACTCTCAATCTAATTGACATATAATAAAAGACTCTTGCAGGACATAAAAATGACTCTCAAAACTCAATAATTTATTTTTTTTAAGTAATATACCACTTTCCATATAGTCAAATAGCTAAAATTGAAAACCTTAACTTGGTTGGTTCAGATATAGACATAGCGTAAAGAAAAATGTTAATCCTAGTCTTCCCATACTTACCGCACTAGAGCTGAAAGTTTTGAATTATGATAAAATTTCTAGTTTATTGAATTTATGCATTTAGACAATGTTTTTGTTGTTGCTAAGTGCTGTGGAGTCAGTTTCAACTCAAAGCAACCCTATATAGGGTTTCTATGGAGAAGCTAGAGGACTTGAACCACCAAACTTGTGACTAGCAGCAGAATGTTTAGTCTACAGTACCACCAGGACCCCACTGCAATAAAATCATTTACTTGTAATAAAAATTATTGTTGTTGTTAGGTGCCATCGAGTTGGTACAGAGTCATAGGGATACTATACACAACAGAATGAACCAAAAATATAAACTAATTTTAAAAAAAACCTCCATCAGGCAACAACATTTACAGAGTCTTTACTGTGTGTGAAACAGTTTTACCAAATGCTATACAAGAGAAAATGTTGTTGTAAAAAGCACACTAAATTAAGACTGAGATCCAAAATCAAGTACTTTTATTTGCTTGTTGTTGTTGTTGTCAGGTGCCATCGAGTCGGAGCCGACTCATAGGGACCCCATGCACAGCAGAATGAAACAATGTCCGATCCTGGGCCAACCTCACTACCGCCACCACACTTGATGCCATCAATGATGCCACCTGGCTGATCCATCTCGATGGGGGTCTTCCTCTTTTTCTCTGACCCTCCACCTTACCCAGCATGACATCCTTCTTCAGAGACTGTTCTCTCCGGACAATGTGTCCAAAGTAGGAGAGACGGAGCTTAGCCATCTTGGCCTCCAAGGAGCACTCTGGTTGCACTTCTTCCAAAACAGATCTATTGGTTCTTTTGGCAGCCCACGGCACTTTAAGTATTCTCCTCCAACATGAATTCATAGTCAAATTAATCCTTGTGAGTCTCAATTTCCATAGCCAATAAAACCTAGAAAATTTCTCTACCTAAATAATGCCCACACTATCTTTACATGACGTTCAAAGACAGTAATTACCAAAAAGTACTTTTGAAAACTTTAAAGTGCTATATACATGTAAGCTATTATTTTGAATTATGGAATGATGTAGCACTTTTACTTTTACATAAATGTTTAAAAAGTCAATGAAATAATACTTTTGAAACATCAAGCCAGGCATTTAATGTGTTTTTCAAATAGAAAATAAAAGCTTTTTACCAAAAGGGCATGATCTAATTGAATAAATTGTAGTGTTTTATGTCAGAAACATGCCTACAGGGTAATAGACTTTGATGAATTTCCAAATTCTAAAGCAAACATCAAACTAAACACAAAACAAAACATATGTTCTTCAATAATACATTTGAAGGGTAAGAAATTCTGCTGATGTTTGTTACTGTTAAAATAAAAAAGGAAAGTTAGCATCACATTACCTTACTTTAGATGGGCCTGCCAATGAGGTCCTTAAGTGGATTTTGTGGAAGAGGGTCATTTATCAATTACATTAATCCTGTGGTTTCTCTCCCACATCATTACTGTATGTTCTAGTTAATTAACTATTTTTATTTTGTTAAAAATTTTAAATATACAAAGAAAATCTAATATACTATATATCTGTAATAATAACTGTAATTAAATGATAATTCATAGTTTGTATAAAAAGGTAGGGGTCTCCCTTTCAGACAATCCCATAGCATTCCAATCAACAAATCTACTGAGAAACTCTAAAAATTCATCTAAAATTGATTTTCAGATGTTATGTTGTTGTTGTCAGGTGCCATCGAGTCAGAACCGACTCATAGCGACCCCATGCACAGCAAAACAAAACAACCTCACTACCGCTGCCACACTTGATGCCATCAGTGATGCCACCTGGCTGATCCATCTCAATGGGGGTCTTCCTCTCTTTCTCCGACCCTCCATCCTACCCAGAATGACATCCTTCTCTAGCGACTGTTCCCTCCTGACAATATGTTCAAAGTATGAGAAACGAAGTTTAGCCATCTTGGCTTCCAAGGAGCACTCTGGCTGCACCTCTTCCAAAACAGATCTATTAGTTCTTTTGGCAGTCCATGGCACTTTTAGTATTCTCCTACAACACTACAATTCAAAGGCATCAATTCTTCTACGATCTTCCTTATTTGCTGTCCAGCTTTTGCATCCATATGAAGTTATTGAAAATACCATGGCTTGGGTCAGGCGCACCTTAGTCCTCAGGCGCACCTTAGTCCTCAAGCTGACATCCTTGCTCTTCTTCACTTTAAAAAGTTCCTGTGCAGCAGATTTGTCCAATTCAATATGTCATCTGATCTCTTGACTGCTGCTTCTGTGAACGTTGATAGTTGATCCAAGAAGAATAAAGTCCTTGTTAACTTCAATCTTTTCTCCATTGATAAGAATGTTGTTTATTGGTCCAGTGGCGAGGATTTTTGTTTTCTTGACATTGAGATGCAATCCATACCGAAGGCTGTGTTCTTTGATCTTCATCAGTAAATGTTTCAAGTCCTCTTCACTTTCAGCAAGCAAGGTTGTATCATCTGCATATCGCAGGTTGTTAATGAGTCTTCCTCCAATCCTGACTCCATGTTTTTCTTAATAGAACCCAGCTTCTCGTATTATTTGCTCAGCATACAGGTTGAATAAGCATGGTGAAAGAACACAACCTTGTCGCACACCTTTCCCAATATTAAAACATTCAGATGTTATAGGTCAGAGGTAAAAAAAAAACAAACAAAAAAAAAAACCTAACAAACTATAACCCAAATCTGGTCTTCCTGTACAACTGTTTTTTTAATAGTCTGTGAACTAAGAATGTTTTTACATTTTCTAACTTTTTAAAGGAATCCTGGTGTGGTACAGTAGGGTAAGTACTAGAATCACTTCTTGGAAACTCTATATAGAGCTGTTATGAGTCAAAACTGAACTCCTTGGAAACTGTATATAGGGTAGTTATGAAATAATAATAATAGAAAAACAAGTTCCTTTATGATGTGGTTTGAGGTTTGTTTTAGATCATTGTTGTTGTTAAAGTACCATCTAGAGGATTTATAAGAACATTAATGCTTTCAACAAAAGAATACTTACAATCTGATTTGTGTTAATATTTCTATAAATTGGAATACTTGAGAATTACAGAATTGTTTCAAATTATTTTTTTCTTGGAGATAAAATAACAGACTTCATTTATATTTATGAGTGAGCTTTTCCAAGTCTCTGTGAAATATGGAATCCACAAGCATTTTTGCATGCCAAAGTCAGCATAAAAATCTCTTTCACATCTCAAAGGACTTTACAAAGTTAAGCTTTTATAAGCATCGAATGATGCACTAAAAAGTTGCTTGTTTTAAAGCATGATCAATATTTTTTTAAATATAAGAAGGAAATACCCTTGAATTAAAATAACAAAACTTTTGTAATTTTTGAAATTTTAAAAGTATTTTATAGCAATTACTTTCTAGCCAACACATACAAGCACAAACCCATTGCTGCTATTTATTTAGTCCCTCTCCATGTAAATATATTTTATTTGAAATTAAAAACAGTACAAAGACATTTGTCAAGTCAATTTTACATTTGGTTTGTTTGCAAATTTCACTGGGTATTTTTCTACACAAAAGTTAGAGTCTGTAAGTTAATTATATTTAGTACTAAAATTTCATTTTTTATGGTCACACATGGTTTACAGAAATCATAGTTTGTCTTCTGACTTTGGTCCAATTACTTGCTCTAAGAAATTTTTCCTATAAATATACTAAAATTTATCTCAGAAAAGATCTATGTTAAATTACTGTAAGAATAACAAATGATCTCCATTCAAGTTCTTGTTAGCAATATAAACTGACAGTAAAACATAGTGTTTTACTTTACATAGGACAGTAAAGATGAAAAAATTTAATTTAATATAAACTTCATAAATTCTTTTATCAAGTTATATATTCAAAATCTCAAACTTTAAATCTATAAAAATGTTAACCCCAAAAATCTATTTCCTCCATGTCAAATAAATGCAAAGCCTAGAAACAAAAATGGCAGTATAACTGGCTACTACAAGAATAAGCAAGTTGTTCGCCAGAAAGCCATCAAGGCAAGCAATCAAGTCCCTTCAGGACAAACCCCCCTCTAAGTGAAACTCAAAGGGAACACATGAACAGGAATGTAAGCTTGCTGGTGACCACATTGGTCTACTGGTGGGTGGAAGAGGGAAAAAGGCAGCAATGGGCTGTGTTCAACCATATTCCATAGACTCTTGTTGACTTGGAGGTGAGAGAGAAGAGGAAGGGCTAGTTGGTCCAAGGTGTGGTGAGACCGGGGACTCATGAGTGCATGCACAAGGACATAGCCACAGAGGGCTAGAGCTGAGAGTAAAGCATCCAGGTGATACGAAGTGAGGGGAGATGCACAAGAACACCCAAATTTGCAGATAGAACCCATTTGACCTGGTGTGGTGCTGTGGGCTAATGCAACAGACTACAAAGACATTTGAACTACAAGGTCAATGGTTCAAGCTCACTGACCACTCCTCAGAAACCCTATACAGGGTGACTATGGGTGCGAATCTGCTTGATGGCACTTAACAACAACAACAACAATGACCCATTTGACCTAGCTTCAATGGCTTGATAATTAGAAGTCAACTAGAGGAATATAAAAAGAATTTTTGATAAAGGAAATGAATGTAAATTGCTACAATTTGATGAACTAATGTTGTTGTTGTTGTTGTTGTTGTTGTTGTTGTTAAGTGCCATCAAGTCAGTTCCAACCTATAACGACCCTGTATAAGGTTTCTGAGGAGTGGCTGGTGAGCTTGAATCGCCAACCTTGCAGTTCAAAGGGATTTGAAGTCTGGCTCATTAACCCAGAGTGCCACACCAGGACTTATGGATGTTGTTGTTGTTGTTAGGTGCCATGGAGTCAGTACTGTGG
>NW_006408566.1:8730947-8737406 GCF_000296735.1 Chrysochloris asiatica
TTAAAAAAAAAAATTGAACTTAAAAAAAAATGCAAAGCCTAGGTGGGTGTCCCAGATTAACCTCATCAAAAGAATCATCTGGAATACTTGTCAAAAATATAAATTCCCAGACCCTCTCTAAGGAATTCTCATTCAGTAATACTGATGCTAAGCAATCTGTTTTTGAATACAGCTTCCAACTGGTTTGTTCTGGCTTGACTCCCTGATGAGAATTTGCCTTTCCACGCCAGATATAGTGAATCAGAATCTACAGTTTAACAATATTTTCTGCCCCCTGCATTTAGTGGGAAGTCTCTATCCCATTTTTGGTGTGCTGTCATCTTGTAGAGGTCTATAGAACTGCATGAATCTGAGGAAACATGCTTCATCCCACCAACACCAACACCAGAGACCTTTCAGGATACATATGTCCCACTAATTATATCAAAATCCATATTACCTCAAAACATTTTTTTTTTAATTTAAGTCAAAAGATTTTCCATTACTGAAAACACAAAGTTTCAACAAAATGTTCAAAATAGAAAATAATTCAGTCTTGAAAGAGTTAAAGCGAGATGAGTCAATGGGCTCTACTTTTACTTACATGTATGGAGTTAGCAGAAAAGTGGTGATGGTGGTGGTTATGGGCTGTGGAGTCAGTTCAGACACATAACAAGCCTGTGCATGGTTTCTGAGGCTATAAATCTTTACGGGAGCAGAAGCCCTCATCTTTCTTCCATGGAACCACTGGTGGTTTCTAATTGCTGACCATGAGATTAGCATCTCAATTCATAATCACTACACTACCAGAGCTAGACTTAGTCAAATTTAGGTTTTGACATGCAAGTACATCAGTGAACATGAATTAAAAAAAAACAAACAAACAGATTATATACTTTAAACCAGTATAGAGGGAAATGAGCACTTGAGGACTATGGTAGGCAGCTTCTAACATAGCTCCTTCTCCTCATGTAATCTTTTCCTTTTGAGTATAAGCTTAATGTAATGATTTGAGTCTTAACAGATAGAATACAACAAAAGTGATGGGATATCACGTCCAAAACTAGGTTACAAAAGTTTCTTTCTCTCTCTCTCCCTCTCTCACTGGCTCACTCTGAGCTCAATTGCCATGTTGTGAGCTGCCCTATGGAGAGATCAATGTAGCAAGAAACAAAGAGCCTTCCACCCAACAGTAAGTGAGAAATGAGGCCCTTGGTCAAAAAGCCAACAACCTTTGAAAAGGTTAGTTAGTCCCACAACTAACCTTTGAAGAGCCCTGGATGACACCTTCACTGAAGCTCTCTGAGAGACAATGAGGCAGATGTTGTAGCTAAACACAGATGGACTGTCTCATCCCCAGAATTTTGGATTCACTAATCCTGGGATAGCACTGGAGAAGTCAACTAACAAGTTCCTAAAGGGTGCTAATCCATTTCTTGGCATAACATTAGCTTTGCTTTTTTTTAAAAGACTCAAGTCAACCTCTCCTTTCTACTTTTTTTCCTCTCCAACTGGGCTTGCTATCCCCATCTAACCTCCCGTAACATCATATGCTACCATAATTTTGTGTGCCTACCAAATACATTTCACTAACAGAAACTGTATTTATCTGTCCCAGCCATTAGCCTGTGAGCATGTCAAGGGCAGAGATCACAACTATCCATCTTTATATGGGCATTTTATAGCACACTGCCCCTCACCTGGTAAGATCTCAACTGCAGAACTGAAAGAAATAAGTCTCTTTCTCCTTAAGAATAAATAAAAAAAGAAAGAACAAATGAGAAAATTAAGTTTCTAATCATGAGTTATAGAAAACTAGAATTATATATTATATATTAAAACCAAAACCAAACCAGTTGCCTTGAAGTTCATTCTGACTCATGGTGATTCTGTGTGTTCCAGAGTCGAATTAGACTCCATAGGATTTTCAAAGCTGTGCCCTTCTGGAAGTAAATAGGTTGTTCTTCCAAACTACCTCTGGATGTGTTCAAACCGACAATCTTTAAGTTAGGAGATGAACACTTACCCATCTTTGCCATCCAGGGACACTAGTGAATGATGTAACTAGCTGTTAAAATTATAAATGTATGACTGTTTGAAACCACCACCAAGTCTCTCTGTCTGCCTCAAATAAATTTTAAGTATCTACTAAGCATCTAATTTTAAGGCAATAAAAGTAAGTGTGTGGAGAAGAGATCTACCTGAAAAAGAATTTTTTTTTTCTTTTCTACTCAAATATCTAGGGTCCTGGGTTGAATTCCCAGTTATTTCAGAATCAATGCACACCCATATTTGTAATATCCTGCTACCTATATCAACAGTCTGAAAACAGAAGAAACCTAATGGAAAAGAATGTTCATATAAAAAATAATTCACCAACTGCTCCCTAGAGAGTCCATAGAAATAAACAAAATGTAAGGATGGAAAATAATCTGAGAATTCACTTTTGTATATGGAAGTCCTGGCATTTAAAAAAAAACCTTTGTATATTAGAAAGAACCAAATTAATTTCTTTGGTACTTACAGAACATATAGAAGACGGACCTTAAGGTCAAAATCCTTCTTGAAAGGCTTCTTAAGTGATGACTCTATATAACAGATGAATAATTTCAAGTCCCATTTCATCCAGCACTGTATGTTCCAGTTTGCACCTGAATTAAAAATAAACTACATTAAATCTGAAAAACATTCTGAACAACTCAGTGAAAGAGAAGAGCTAAATTAAATTTACCAGTGTTCTGATACTACTTTCACTGCCCATTCTGAGAGAAAAAGAGCAGCCTCTAGCTACTGGTATGAGTTTTTCCAAGTCATTTCGTCTCTTTAGACCCCAGTTTCCTTGTACAGTTAAAAAAAAAAAAAAAAAAAAAAAATTGAACTCTGTTATTTGCTCTTAAACTTTTTTTTTTTTTTAATCTTGAACCACTTAAGCAGGAGAAAAAAAACCCTTAAATCTCACCTATTGCAGTTCATTCCCACTTTCTAACAAAAGTAAAAGAACATCATATATATCAAAGTTCAAGAACATTTAGAAAGATATTTATGTCTGCTTTATCAATAAAGGCACTGTGAATTCACATTGAACTCTGATGCATGCCTTAAATTCATGTTGTTGTAATATAATAGGCCCCAAATACAATACAGGAAAGAGGTACATTTCATATTTCATTGCACACTAAAAAACTGAACTAGTTTCATAACACACTGTAACACTAATAATGATGAAGATAAGCTATTGGTGATTTGACATTTAAAAAACAAGAACAGTAAAAACAGACTTTGTAAACAGCACACTTGGGGGAAAAGTAAATTTTAATCCTCTGAAAACCCTACTTCAAGTAATTTTAGTTGTGAATCTTAGAATTAACTAGTTGGTAGCCTTTATTTATATGAAAATTAAAATGCATGGTATCATGGCTACATGCACCCCTTTGATAATTAAAGAAAGGACTAACAAAATTGGCCTTTTGAAGTTTCATCACAAGCATCTTGACATCTCCAGTTCACTCTTTTTGTGGTGTTGTTGGAGTCAGTTCCAGCTAATAACAATGACACAGGATAGGAATTCTGAGACTATATATCTCTACAGAGCAGAATCCTAACCTTTCTTCTCAAAGTGGCTGGTGGATTCGAACCACCCATTCTGCAGTTAACAGCCCAACTAGTAACTCACTACACTACCAGTGCGCCAGTTCCTTCTTACAATATTGAATAATTACTGAATTGGCTAACTTCCCTGACAAGTTAAAATACTACTTTATTTGAATTCAAATTAAATAGGTATGGAGTCAACAAGAGACACTGGGAATTACAACTATCAACGTGGTTCAAGTCTGAATTTTACAAAGTTGTGCTTCATGCTTATTCCTAAATGGCTTAAGACATACTAGCATGTTTCTTTCATCTAATTAATGGTGCTAAATTGAGGGTGATTTTGCCCTCCAGGGGACATCTGGCAATGTCTTGGGCATATGTTTTGATTGTCAAACTAGTGTTACTAACTAGTATGAGTGTTACTAATATCTAGTGGTAGAGGCCGGGGCTACTGCTAAGAATCCTAAGACAGCTCCTACAACCAAGAATTATCTAGTCCAAATGACAATAGTACTAAGATTGAAAAACCCTGTAAACTCTACCTACTCTTATGTATGTAGAGTTAGGTCTCTTAAATGCCTGATTCAATTGACAGTACTGGATAGCTTTTCCAGTAAGACTTGGAAATAATTTTGATGTGTAGATTTCCAGATGCAGAATTATAAGCTACATTCCATGTGCACTATTCTTAACAAACAAAATCCCCTTGAATAAAAATGGATATATGTTTACCAAGAGATTCCTTGCTTGAACATATGCCATTATTTATAAATGCTTTAAAATGTAAATAACTCAACAGAATAGTCATTTGATATTTTATCCATTTGACAGAAGTAAGATGTGCTTTTTATATTTCCAAGCAAAATTCAATTACAGGGAATGCACTTAGGAGAAAAGTGTTCCTTTTATAGATTTTTAAAAAAAGAATTAGGATATAAAATAATGCTAGGCTTATTTGTGAGTTTGATCTCATTACATGACAGATCCAGCTTGTATTATTAATATAAAATAATTATATATGTTAAGAATCACATCCCTAAGACATCTATTTTATGCAGGTTTTGAAAAATATAACTCTTTTTGTATACAATTAAAATAACAAATAGTGCTTGAAACATTAAATACGTACCTATTTGTTGAAAAACTAAAGAATTTACTCTTGAAGCAAATGTCTTCCCATCTGCTTGTATAGAACAGTTTTTATCTTGCTCGCTCCAAAAACAACAATGGAAAGTTGTTTTGGATGGTAAGTTAGAAAAGTAGATAGCACTTGAATTAGATTTAGCTTCAACAATTGTCTCGTAATTTCCATTCAATTTCGAAGTGTTCTTTAACTTTCCAGCAGGTAAGAGGAAGTCATAGGTTGTGTTTGGTGGCATGCAAGACAACTTAAATTTCCAGGGAGTAATTGGATATGCCACATTAAATGCAGTTATCACATAGAAAAACTCTGTTAAAATATTTAAAAGACACATGAAGAAATAGTTACTCATTTTGACTAGATATAATGGGAAATAACTGGCCAAGTTACAAGCAGTCATTGCATAAATTGTTAACACGTTAAAAGGCACATAGAAAAACATTTAGTCATGTTAGCCAAGATATAAATGGGAATTATCTGAGATTAAACCGTGCTGTACTTAGTAATAATTATTTAACTTTCTAAGTGCTCAGTCAGTGCCTAATGCCTAGCTCTATGCTTCCACTTCACAAGGTGTTATACTTAAAAGGGTACATTTATTTGTAGAAATAACTTCAGTGTCTGGGATCCCTTCTTGAAAATTCACACTTTTCCCCCATCAATGTAATATCTTACATTTGCATTTTAATGAATGTAAATGATAGTTGTTTTATTTTGCTTTTCTAAATGTAATTATTGTAACTAACTTCCAAGATAAAGGAGAAATATCAGAATAAATAACTATATAAAGATTTAAAGTACTGTTTTAATGCTTCTCTTTATTTTCTTTTTTAAAGTTTTTATTGTGAATTGGGTGATAGTTTACATGGGAGAATGTCAGCTTTACATTCATCCTATGTTGTTGTTTTTTACATTTTAATTGTAAGATTTACATGGGAGAATATCAGCTTTACACTCATCCTATCATACTTCGTTTCATTGCAATGATTACAATCCCCTCCATGCATCATCAAATAACCAAAGCATACACCACACAGGACTGCCCCTGGGCCGCCAGCACACAGCCCTTCTCCCTCCCTGAGTCCAGTGTCCCTAACCGCTCCATCTTCCACGGCATCGTCTCTGTCTCCATCGTTGGCATCACTGCCTCTCTGGGTAGGGTCTTGCTCTCCACTCTTCTCACTTGATGGCCCCAGGGACCTCCACTCCTGGGCTGCAAAATCAATCATTCTCCTCCTTTTGTCAAGAAACATCTACCTCTATATTTCCTACCCTCACAGTCAGTCCTGATGGCAATTATTCACTAATGTACCACAGGAGTCTTATCCCCATTTCCTTTTTGCCTGCCAAGTCTCAACAGATTGTAAATCATTCAGTGGTGATTCTACCTTCCCCCACCCTGTCTGGAACTGGATGCCCTCTTAAAAGCTTGTAAGCCAGTCACTTCTTGCCTTTGTAGCTCCTTCCCCGCCCGCCCCCCTTCCCCCATTTTGGGTAGCCAATGTCTAAGTTGCCCATCCTTGTCAATACTGTGTACCTAGGGGATGGGAGTGATCCTCACTGTAAAGATTTGTTCCCTTTTTGAGCTATTACATACATAAGCATAGGTTGTTGTTGTTGTTGTTGCTAAATACCGTGGAGTTGGTTCTGACTCATATCGACCCTGCACAGGGTTTCCAAGACTGTAAATTTTTTTTTTAATGTTTTATTGTGAATTATATGATAGTTTACATGAGAGAACTTTA
>NW_006408566.1:8747051-8748106 GCF_000296735.1 Chrysochloris asiatica
CATTTGTTTTGCAGAAATCTATCATTCGTTCTCCAGCATCATTTCTATCACCAAGTCCAAATTTTCCAACTACTGGTCCTTCCTCTTTGCTCCCTCTTTTCTTTTGTTAGGTTTGCCAATGGTTTGTCAATTTTATTAATCCTTTCATAGAACCAGCTTCTTGTCCTGTTGATTATTTCTATAGTTTTTCTGTTTTCCATCTCAGTTACTTCTGCTCTTAATGTTTATTATTTCTTTTCCTTTGGTGACTATAGGTTCCCTCATTTGGTCAGTTTCTAATGGTTGGAGATGCTGTGTGAATGTGTTAATTTTTGTTCATTCTTCTTTTTGGATGTGTGCATTTATCGCAATAAATTGTCCTCTCAGCACCACTTTTGCTGTGCCCTAAAGATTTTGGCATGTTGTGTTTTCATTCTCCTTTATTTCTAGGAACTTTATGAATTTCTTCTTTTACCCTGTCGCTTTTCAGCAGGGTGTTGTTCAGTTCCCATGTATTCGACTTTATTTCCTTAGTCTTGATGTTGATTTCTAGTTTTATAGCATTGTGGTCTGAAAAGATGCTCTGTAGTATTTTGATGTTTGTAAATTTATGGAGGCTTGCTTTATGACCTAACACATGGTCAATTCTGGAGTATATTCCATGTGCACTGGAGAAGAAAGTATATTGTGCTGTTGTTGGGTTGAATACTCTGTTCACATCTAGAGATCAAGTTGATTGATTGTGTTGATTAGTTCCTCTGCAGCTTTGTTAGGTTTCTTTCTGGTTGTTCTGTCCCTTTTAGAAAGTGGCATATTGAAATCTCCCACTATATTTGTAGATTTATCTATTTCTTTCTTCAATTCTAGTAAGGTTTGCTTCATATATCTTGGTGCATTTTCATTGGAAGCATAGATATTTATTATGGTTATGTTGTCTTGCTCAATTGACCCTTTGCTCATGAGGTAGTGTCCTTCTTTATCTCTTATGCTGGTTTTTGTCTTAAAGTTTACCTTATCAGAGATTAAAATTGCCACTCCTGCTTGTTTATTGTTGCAGTTAGCTTGGTATATTTTTT
>NW_006408566.1:8749421-8760071 GCF_000296735.1 Chrysochloris asiatica
GATCTTGTTTGATTGCTCTTCTAGTACTTTCCTGACTTCTTCTTTGTTTTCCCTTACCCCTTTTCAGAGCATCTGAATTTGTTTCCATATCATTTTTCTGAATTCCTTCTCAGGCAAATCCAAAACCTGCTCTTCCTCTTCTGGAGAGCCTTTGTCTGTCTCCAGCTCATTTGTCTCAGTTACTCTTTTCTGTTTTGGGACATGTTTTGAGATCTTTTGTTGTGCTTTGTTTGTCATTTCTAGTAGTTATGTGGGTTTTTAATGCTATAATGGATGTTTGTTGTTTTGTTATTAAGCCTACTGGGTGTCTCCTGGTGGATATGATCAGGAGATAGGCTTCCTTCTTCGCATGTAATGCTTAGCAGCAGTTATTGGCTCTTGTCTTAATGGTGGAATATTATGGGGTATGCTTGTAACTTGGCTATATGGCCACAATTGCTGTCTCTTCTTGGGTAACATAGGGAGAAAAAGCTCCCACCTCCAGGAAAAATGTGTGATCAATAGGACCAAAAGCAGAAGCAATATCAAAGCAGAGATAAAAAACCACCACTTTTAAACAAAAATAAAACTGTGGCCGACTGGCCAGTCACCTTGCCACACAGGCAGTGTGTGTGCACTGTAGAAGCCTCCAGCAGTGGGTGGGGTGTCTCCTCACTCAGGCCCCTCCTCTAGTCACGACGGTAGAGGTGCACAGATGGATATTGAAAAGTTAATGAGAGAAGGATTGTCTACTATTTTTGTCTCTGAAGGTCAGTTAGGTATCTGCATGTGCCCAGCGTAATACTTGAGATAGTTGCGTTCTTTTATGTTGGGGTTTTGCAGATTATTGATATGGTTTGTATGTTAAGCCTGACAGGCCTGCTTTTTTCTTGCTAGATACACCAGAGTAAATGATCCTGCACATCTCTGTGCCATAGGAAAACAGTGGGCTCAGCACTGGACTTTTTTTGGGGGGGTGCACACCCACTTGCCTGAAGGCATCTGAGCTGGGCAAAGAAGGTGCGACAGGGAAGAGGAGGAAAAAATGTGTAGAATTCCCCGCATCTCCTTTTGCAAATGTCACTGCACTGCTTTTAGCGCAGGTTCCCTGTGCTGGTCTGGCTGTAGCCCCACCCTCTGAACTCCGCCCGGGCTGGGTGGCTGTAGTGGGAGTCCCCTCTTGAGCAATTCCTAAATCACAGTAATTTCCTTTATATCGTGATTTTTCCACTTGCGCATGCGGGAAACTGACACCCTGCACCTTATGCTAGATCCAGAGTCCTGGTGTTGTTCCAGGAAAGCAGCTTCTCTGGGTTTTCAATCCCTCCCCCACAGAGCCTGTCCTACCTGGCTGTCTCTGCTACTGCCAGAAACCTTAATGCTTCTTAAAGAAAATAATAGCAAAATGTTAAGACTACTTTCACTGAATGATTTCAGAAAGGGTTTGCTTTCTTTATTTTTAACAAGTCATCCAAATAATCCCATAACTGAAAAATCAAGTGACAAATATTTGAGAGGCCCCTTTTATTAACGTAGCACAGATGGGACAATGGAGTACCAGTAAGCTGTTAACCTAAAACTAAATGATTCAAACCCATCAGACACTCTGTGCTAGAAAGAAGTGGCTTCTGCAAAGATTATAGCCTTGGAAACCCCAGGGGTAAGTTCTACTCTACCTTTCAGGGTGGCTATGACTTAGAATCAACTCAACAGCAATGGACTATCTTTTATAAAATATTAATTGGCTTTTTTCAACTATGTTGTTGCTACTACATGCTGTCAAGTTAGTTCCAACTCATAGTGACCAGGAATGGGTGGGTTTTAACTGTTGACCTTCAGGGCTTATGCTACAGTGCCACCATAAAAACCCTATAAATTATTTAATAATTTCTAGTAGTGGTTACGAATCGGGCTGCGAACCTTACGGTCAGCGGTTCGAAACTACCAGCTGCTCCGCGGGAGAAAGATGAGGCTTTCTACTCCCGTAAAGATTTACACCCTCGGAAACCCTGTACAGGGTCGCTATGGGTCGGAACCGACTCGACGGCACTTAACAACAACAACAGTGTTATCTTATATACACAACCAATATAGAAAGATAATTTTTAATGATTATAGTAAATGTAAGAAAATAGAAACCAAAACAAGTAATTCAGAAAATAGTTTTTAAATTACAAAAATAGTAAATACTTGCCAAAACTTTCCAACAATACATAGGTAATGATTGTTAACAATCTGTTTCCAAACCCTTCGAAATAAATAAGTATAAATACAGATGTGTACCAGATGCAAAAATAAAAGCAAAAATTAATAAGTTGATTAATATTATTGCATCCACACTATAAAAATTAGATATCAGAATGCCATCAAAGCTAAGGATTCAATTGGCTGGACTGAATTTCACCTAAAATCTTCAAAGAAGCATTTGAAGTTTATAGATATCACATCTATAAATTTATAATAATGACAATAATTCATAACAAAGATCATGTGATATATATTTGTAATTCAATATTACTATATTTGCTAAATCAATTTAAATGCTTAAATTATATCTTATTTCTATTGAATCAACTTAATTAAAAGATCATTCTATTCTGTTTACATGTTTCTTGCAAATGATCTCCTTTCTCTCCAAAAGAACCCTAAATGACAAAGTAAAGACATATGTTATGATGGTAACAATGTCCAGGATCTCATCTCATCCTCCAAACTTGATCAAACCACAGTCCTGCCAGAAAGCCAATGTGAAACAATAAAATGGAATTTAATAAGAGTTAAAAGTACACTAAAAAGAATTAATATGTTATTTCTCTTGATAATCCCTTCTTGCATAATTTTTTTGGGGGAATCTGTAACTTGGGTATTTTGTGTTAGTATATGGTGGTGGTGATGTGCTGTGGAGTCGGTTCCAACTCATAGCAACCATGAATAGAGTTTTTTTTCTTTCATGGAACTGCTGGTAGTTTAGAGCTGCTGATCAATACACCTTGATTGCATGTTTGATCAATTTCAGATTCAAGAAGTTGGTAGAACTCTTTTATTTCATCCTCACTGGTTTTAGTGGTTGGTTTGTAAATTTGAATAATAGTGGTATTAACTGGGCTTCCCTGTAGGCACATGGATATTATCCTATCACAGACAGTGTTGTGCCTCATGACTGATCTGGATATGTTCTTTTTGACAATGAATGCAACACCACTCCTCTTCAATTTGTCATTCCTGGCATAGTAAACCATGGGGTCATCAGATTTTAAATGGTCAATACCAGTCCATTTCAGATCACTAATGCCTAAGATATCGATGTTTATGCATTCCATTTCATTTTTGACAGCTTCCAATTTTCCCAAATTCATACTTCATACATTCCATGTTCAAATTTTCAGTGGATGTTTACAGCTCTTTCTCTTCATTTTGAGTTGTACCCCATCAATAAATGAAGGTCCCACGGGCTTTACTCCATTCGTGTTATCACAGTCAACTCTACTTTGAGGAGGCAGCTCTTCCCCAGTCACATTTTGAGTGCCTTCCAACCTGAGGGGCTCATTTTATGGCACTGTATCTGACAGTGTTTCTCTGCTATTCATAAGGTTTTCAGTGACTAAAGATTTGGAAGTAGTTCATCACTCTTACTTCCTAGTCTGTCTTTATTTGGAAGCTCATCTGAAACCTGTCCACCATGAGTGACCCTGCTGGTATTTAAAATCCTGGTGGCATAGCTTTCAGAATCACAGCAACTCACAAGCCACCACAGTACGACAGACTGACAGACAAGTGGTGGCTCTTTGGTTTTAAGTGGAAACTGTCACTTTAAATTTTGAGGAGCTCTGTGCACATGCATAGTAGAACCCTCCAGGGGTGGGGTTGGGGTGTCCACCTGTTAGTAAAGTATAGAGTCGACTAAAATGAGGAAGACATTGAGATCTGTTGGCATAGTGGCAGCAGCAATGGACCGGCAGTGTTTCATTCTGTTGTGCTTAGGGTCACTATGAGTCAGTTCCAGGTCGATGGTACCTAACAACAACAACAGAGTAAGGTCTTTGGTGGAAACCTGAGACCTACCCAGAACTGCTGTGGGAACAAGAGTTCAACCTTTGAAGGAAAGACCTGCAGAGTTTAAAAATATTACTGATTGACTTTTTTTAATTTTAAGCAAGCAGTTTTTATTTCAAATGCATCAAGACAGAAAAAGTCTGTACCCATCAGATAAAATCCCCTTCTAGGACTGAAAGTTAAAGGGAGCCAACAAGCAGACAGTCTGGCATTTTCATTGGTGATCTCCTGGGTCTACTTGATGAGTGGGAAGTGGGGTAATACACAGCAATGAAGAGACCACTTGAAAGAAAGGAGAGGAAGGGCTGACTGCTCTGAAGTTTAGAGAGTTTGTAGACTCATGAGTCTATGGGCACTGACCTTGCCCATGGGGGCTAAAGCTAAGAGAGAGAAAGGACACTTCAGGGAGAAGTGTGTAGACTCCCAAGCTTGCTGCTGGTACTCATTTGACCTAGCTTAAAATGCTAGGCCTGAATAGACCAGAATCCAACCAAATGAAGAAAAATGTTTGATACAGTAAACTGGTATAAGATCCACTTTGATGATTTTCTCTGAACTGGACTTTGCTTATGAATGTAGATGACCAGAGTTCCAAGGAACAAAAGAATCTTCTCATTAAGGAATTTGTTTTTCTTCTGAAAGTTAATAATAGGAGAAATTGTGCAAGTGGAAGAAGGGGAACATGGCAACGCTCTATGCTTTCTGTGTAATTTTTCTGTAAACTTAAGACTACTTTTTTTTTTAAAAAAGTCTGTTTAAACAACAATAACAACAAAAAAAACAAATTATAGAGTGGGAGAAAGAATTTGCAAAACATAATAAACTGTTAAGGCTAATACTCACTGTCGTTGTTGTTAAGTGCCATCAAATCAATCCCAACTCATAGTAACCCTATGGTTTATGAGGAGCAGTTGGTGAGTTTGAACTACTGATCTTGCAGTGCAAACCAGCCTTGCAGTCTAATGCTTACCCTACAGTGCTACATCAGGAATATACACTACATTTTAGAAATTTCTTAGTCAATGAAGACCAGTGACATTCAACAATAAAATGGTTGACGTATATGAATTAGAATATCACCTAAAAACATAAAATGGTCACTAAGCAATTGACAGCTTCACTAATAATCAAATTAATATGGCACCTCATTTTAATTTTATTATCTGACAGTGCAAAATAGTTAAGGTGTGACTATATGTATATTTAGTTGAAATGCAGTTGAGTCTATAAATTGCATGAAACTGCTGAAGAGATTTCACAGCATCTGTCAAAATTTTTAATGTGTAAACTATTCAGCATAGAAATTCTTCTTCAGGAATTCATCTACAAAAATAGCCACTGAAATATACAATGACATAAGAGGTATCTGAATTCTCAAAGGAGCATTCTTAAATAGAGAATAAGAAATGTCTATCAGTGAAAAACTGGACAATAAAATTCCTAATTATGATACAATACATCACCATGCAGTCATTAAACAAAAAGTAAACTAGAAAATACAAGAACAGCTGTCATAATCATTGAAATACTGCTAAGTGTAAAAAAGAAAAATGCATAATAATACAAATAGACAAGTTATATCTTTAGAACTCTGTGTGTATGAGAGACAGAGAGTTCTGGAAGGATATACCATCAGGTTGTTTTCAAAAGGTTGGGAAAGGTTTACATTTTCACACTATTTCCAAAGGATTGGGGGAAGGTTTTCATATCTACAACTATATATTTGTTTAACATGTATTGGATGAAAAGAATTCCTAACTGGAAACAGGAAATTCTGCCAACCAATAAGTGTTTCTCTAAGGGAAAAATCTCTACCTTAGATAGGGAGATTAAAACAGCAAATAACTTACCCCAATGTAACAAAGCCACATAGAATTTTTGACAACTCATCTTACTTCAGAGAAGCAGTGCTGAAAAACAGAAAATATAAAACAATAACATGAACAAAGAACAATTCCCCCCCACACACACACATACATATGAAAGCAGCAGTCAAGAAATCAAACGCTGTACTGCATTAGGAAAATCTGTTGCACAAGACCTTTTTAAAGTGTTGAAGACCAAAGATGTCAGCTTGAAGACTAAGGTGCGCCTGACCCAAGTCATGGTATTTTCAATAACCTCATATGCATGCGAAAGATGGACCGTGAATAAGGAAGACTGTAGAAGAATTGATGCTTTTGAGTTATGTTGTTGGAGGAGAATATTTAAAGTGCCATGGGCTGCTAAAAGAACCAATAGATCTGTTTTGGAAGAGGTTACATTCATATATACATGAAAATATGTTGTTGTTGTTGTTGTAATGTGCCGTTGAGTCGATTCCGACCCATAGTGACCTTGTATAGGGTTTCCAAAGAGCAGATGGTGAGCTTGAACCACTGACCTTGCAGTTCAAACGACTTTGCAGTCTGATGCATTAACCCACAGCACCACACCAGGACTCCCATGTGAAAATATAGAGATCATAAATAAGTATTAATTGTAATTTAGTGGATTCATATGAGATTTCTCACATGAAAATGTTATGTATTTATTCCAATGCATATACATCTAAAATAGTTAGACTTAAATCCTATAATTAAAAAAACACATTTGATGGCTCTTTGCAACGGCAAACCCAAAAGTTCAAGCATCACACGATAAAACTGAATTTTTAACTAAACAAAAGTGCTCAGTGTTGATTAAATATGTAAAGCCAATCTATCATCAATATCAGGTTTCATATTTTTCTAGCTCACTTTCTAAATGTGTCTTTGTTCTGAAGTCTTTACCTTTGCTAAGGCACCACAAAATCAAACATTATACCGCAGGAAATGATTGCATATTTCCAATAAATAGGAAAAAATTCTCCAACATGCTTTTGGAAATTCATTGTTTACATACAGATATGGCAACATTTACATTACAGAATTATCCAAGTCATTCAAGGAAAATCTCATGGCTTTAAGAGATCCAAATGATAGGGATAATGTTATTGACAAGATTTCCATAAATTTTATTCTATTAGAAGCATACCATGAATATGCTGTGGAGTAAAATTATTGTTGTTGCTGTTAGGTGCCTTAGAGTCGGTACTGACTCATAGTGACCTTATGCACAACAGAATGAAACACTGCCCGATCCTGGGCCATCCTCACTAATGTTGCCACGCTTGAGACCATCAATGAAGCCACTTGGCCAATCCATCTCGTTGGGGGTCTTCGTCATTTTCTCTGATCCTCCACTTTACCAAACATGATATCCTTCTCCAGTGACTGGTCTCTCCTGACAATATGTCCAAAGTATGAGAGACAAAGTTTGGCCGTCTCAGCCTCCAAGGAGCACTCAGGCTGCACTTCTACAGATAGTCAATTTAATTTCCATCTATTCCATCTGATGAGTTCCATGTGTATAGTCATTTCTTATGCTGTCTAAAGAAGGTATTTGAAATGAACAAATCATTGATTTTGCAGAAGGGCTAGCATGCAATCTCCAAGATCATTTCTATCACCAAGGCCATATTTTCCAGCCACTGATCCTTCCTCTTTGCTCCCAACATTTGCATTCCAATCACCAGTAATGATCAATACTTCTTGACTGCATGTTTGATCAATTTCAGATTGAAGAAGTTGGTAGAATTCTTCTATTTCTTCCTCATTGGTTTTAGTGGTTGGTGCGTAAATTTGAATAATAGTGGCAGTAACTGGGCTTCTCTGTAGGTGCATGGATATTATCCTATCACAGTCAGCGTTGTACCTCATAACTGATCTGGATATGTTCTTTTTGACAACGAATGCAACACAATTCCTCTTTAATTTGTCATTTCTGGCATAGTAAACCATGTGGTCATCAGATTGAAAATGGCCAATGCCAGTCCATTTCAGCTCACTAATGCCTAAGATATCGATGTTTATGTTTTCCATTTCACTTTTGACAACTTCCAATTTTCCCAGATTCATACTTTGTACATTCCATGTTCTGATTTTCAATGGATGTTTACAGCTGTTTCTCTTCATTTTGAGTTGTGTCCCTTCAGCAAATGAAGGTCCCACGGGCTTTTCTCCCATGGACTTTTCTCCATTTGTGTCATCATGGCCAAGTCTACTCTGGGAGGCAGTTCTTCCCCAGTCACATTTTGAGTGTCTTCCAACCTGAGGGGCTCATTTTCAGGACGATATCTGACAGTGTTTCTTTGCTATTCATAAAGTTTTCAATGACTAAATATTTGGAAGTAGTTCGTTCTTCACTCCTTCTTCCTAGTCTGTCTTCATCTAGAAGCTCATCTGAAACCTGTCAACCATGGGTGGCCCTGCTGGTAGTTGAAACACCGGTGGCATAGCTTCCAGAATCACAGCAACTCACAAGCCACCACAGTACAACAAACTAACAGGTGAATGGCGGATATACTGGGTTTGGATATGTAATGAAACATTAAATATTTCGATGTTCCAGTCATTACTTTAGCTCACATTGAGAATGTCATTCATAACATAAAGATAATTTAAGGGAAAAAGCCCTGAACTAGGTGTCAAAAGTGGTAAGTGTAGTTCATTCATTAATTAATAGGACTGAGGACTTTAAACCTCAAATAGCTCATCCAATAAAACAGATTGTTGGATGATCTTTATGATTCTTTTCTGATGGGATCTTAATCTAAAATAGAAATTCCAGAACTCTCAATGCTGTGGAAATTTGCCATAAAAAATACTATAAAATATTATAGTTAGAAATATGTCTCAATACCACTGAAAAGTGGTATCATATAAACAGAAAAATGTGTTTACTATACAATCTACATGACTTTGGAAGAAAACGAAATGTGAGAAATGTTAGCAAAAACATTTTACAGGTTTGTATTTTTTTTTCCACAACTACCAGTTCTTAATGAGAATTTAGGGTTTTTTTATATACTGATATTACAATATTTCTTTAGAATTTCTAGAAACTGGTTCCATTTATAATCTTCATGACCTGATCATATTAAATGTATGTAATTTCCTTCCAGGTTTTTTTTTTTTTTTTTTCCACCTGCTCCTAATCTACAATTTTCTTAACCTCAAGAGTAAATTTCATAAGCAGGTGCATTTAGTACAACTTACAAGGAGCTCTGGTAATGTAGTGGTTATGAATCGGGCTGCGAACCTTAAGGTAAGCAGTTCGAAACTACCAGCCGCTCAGCGGGAGAAAGAGAGGCTTTCTGCTCCCGTAAAGACTTACAGCCTCGGAAACCCTGTACAGGGTCGTTATGGGTCAGAACCAACTCGACGGCACATAACAACAGCAACAACAACTACTAAAATAAGGGTTTTGATAGAACTGTGACCAGTAATTCATTCCAACAATTGACTTGACTCATTTTTAACTCAGCTGATCTGGAGTTAGGTGACCAAATGGTTGTCTCTACATGACAACCGTTCTTTTACATAATGTTCCATGCAATACACAACTATTCTAATGGTTTAAATTTTGCAGCCAGCTTTTCTCTTATATAACAAAGAAATAATCATGAGTGTGAAGAGGACACAGATGCAACCTTGAGAGATTAAAAAGATGTTAACTTCAAAGAGATAAATTTCTATATACACCCTACATTGTACCAATAAGGAATAAAAGATTTACAAAAATACATACAATATGAAAAATGTCAGAGTATTTAAAACTATGAAGAAAAAAATGAATCAAATGGAAATTTACTCGTAGTGTGACCAAAACAAGACTATAAAAACACAAATTCCATTAAGTTTAATTCACTTCTGGACAATCCATAAATTTGCTGGAAGCTTTTTTTTGGTCAAATTGTTTAATTAAAAATGCACAGAGTTCTTCAAGTAAAATGAAACCATCCACTCTACAAATGTTCAAATACTCCCAAGACTAAGGCCAGAAGGAAAATTTTCCTGATTAATTTCATAAAATAAATAAAATCCTCATAAGGCTTTTTCCCCTGTGTGCATGTGTCTTTTCATGTCTGTTTTCCTTTTTCACAAGACATACTCAGAAATAATTAGGACTCCTGGTGTAGAATCAGCAATGGGCTCTGAATCACAAGGTTGGCAGTTCAAACCTACCAGCTGCTCCTCAGAAACAAGTTGGCTATGAGTCAGAACTGACTTGACAACACTAACAATAACAACAACTCAGAAAAAAATAGGTTTAGGGCCCACCTTATTATATTATGCCCACAATTAAAACTTAAAAGAAAACTGCTATTTCCAAGCAGAGTCATATTCCCAAGTACTGGGGCTAGGATACTGACATATTGAAAGCACACAGTTCAATCCATGGTATACCCAATATATGATATAAAAAACTCAGATATTGTGGGTGAGAATATAGCCAATTCATTAACCAGACTGGAAGAAGTAAAATATTGCCCATTAAAATCAATGGAATAAACTGAAATCTAGATAAAATCTAGGACCATGAAGTTGCTAAAGGGAATGAGTCAGGATCAAGAATCCGGGGACCCGCCTCGACATTGGGGTTCAGTTCACGAGGAGAGGATACCTGACGGTGATTCATATATATCAAGAATACACAGAAAGAGACAAAGGAGACAAAGAGAGAGACAAAGAGGCACCCCAAAGCCAGGGTGGATACATCACTGATAGGCAAGCTTGGGACTACAGGCATGGTGGC
>NW_006408566.1:8760686-8764130 GCF_000296735.1 Chrysochloris asiatica
AGCAATTTGCCATTAACTGCCAGTGGCCTCATTTGTTACACTCGGCCCTAGAGGGCCTCGAACCTCTGACTAGTCTTACACGGTCTGCAACAGAATCCAAATTTAGGGCCTTTATCGTTGCACTCTGGGACAATGAATCTTCATCAGGTGCTTTATTCAACTTAGTTCTATCACTGACTAGATGACATTTCTTGAGAGCCAGTAAGAAATTATCCTAACACTTTAAAGAAATGATACTCAATGAGATCATAACTACGTAGAAGGATTTGAAAATACACAGTTTGGGTGAAAAGAACACACTTGAATCTATTATTACTTTTTCAGTATTTCTTGTTTTATAGTTTTTAAGTATTGACAATACAATCAATTCTTATTCTTTCACATATACTAGTTGTTGCCTGTAATGCTTTACTCCAGTAATCTGTGACTAACTCTTTCACATCCTTTACTAATTAGCTTATATGAAGTTGCTGCCCAAATTAGGAGAGCTCTTCATTCTGTGTTCTCATTCTACCCTGCATATACCCCATTAGAGAAGTGTCATTGAAGTAATTTACCTGTTAGTCTCCCAAAATAGGCTACTTGACAAGCAAAAACCCCAAACCAAACCCACTTCTGTTTAGTCAATTCTGACTCATAGTAACCCTATAGGACAAAGTAGAACTGCTCCATAGGCCTTTCGAGGTGGAAATTCTTTACAGAAGCAGACTGATTAATCTTTACCCTGAGACTGAACTGTCAAAATTCTGGTTAGCAGTCCACTATGCCACCAGGTCTCCCTTACTTGACAGGTGATTTCACCATCATTCATTTATTTTCTTTCCAAACACTTCAAATGTAACTACTATGCACCCAGTACAGTTATCAATGCTTTCAAATCATTAATGAAACCCTGTAAGGCATTAATAGGAGTCCTGGTGCGGCACTGTGGGTTAATGCGCCAGACTGCAAAGCCATTTGAACTGCAAGGTCGGCGGTTCAAGTTCACCAGCCACTCCTCAGAAACCCTGTACATGGTCGCTATGGGTCAGAGCCGAGTCGATGGCACTTAACAACAACAAGGCATTAATAATTAATCAAAGAAAATAAATTATTATTCCCATTTTGACAAGGAATCAACTCATGTACAGAAATATTAAGAAACTTGTTTAAGAACACACAGCTAGTAAGTGTTGGACCTAGAATTCAAACCTAACAGTTTGACTTCAAATTTTATTTTCTATAACACTATGCTATGCTAACTCTCATACAATAAGAGGTATTGAGCATTTGCTGTTAAGCACTTCATATACGTAATGCCATCTAATCATCACAACCACATTATGAGGTAAGAATTTTTATCATCTTCATCTTACAAATATGGTAATTGAGGCTCAGATTGATCTAACTGCTCAAGGTCTCAGTCATTCTTGATTCAGAGCGGTCAGAGACAATATCTTAGTATCTCCAGTATCATGTCTAATGCATAATGTAGTAGGAAGAACAATGCCCCCCAGAGACATCAATATCATAATCCCCAGAATCTGTGAATATGTTATGTTACATCGCAAGGAGGAATTAAGGTTGCAGATGGAATGCAGGTTGCCAGTCAGGCAATCTTAAACAGAGTACCTGGATTATCTAGGTGAGCTCAGTATACATATTAGCAAAGGTCCTTAAATGGGCAAGAGGGAGGCAGAAGAATGGTCAATGTCATCAGAGTGATACAATGTGAGAATAGCCTACTCACTATGAATGTTGGAATGGTCAATCAATCAAAATGAAAGGGAAAACATTACCTATGGAAAATGGTGAGAAGGGATGGGAAGGTAGGTAGAAGGGAAATAGGAGCCATACAGAAGAAACAGATGACTATTGTTCCACCAAAGGAATTGCAATCATTGAGATGAAACAAAATATATTATTTGTTAAATGTAAAACGTTAAACCTTGTCTGTAAACCTGCACTCAATTTACAATAAAAAGTTTTAAAAATTATAATGTTATATCAAAGCCAAACAAAATCCACTGCCAACAATTCAATTCCAACTCATAATTTGTTTCTGAGATTTTCTTGCAAGTTTTGATGCCAGCTTTTTATGATTACACTATATCAACATAAGATTTCAGGCAAACATATGATTTCATTATGTCAACACATGTCAACATAAGTTTTCAGGCAGTATTAAGGCTCATAGTCCTTCTTCAATGGTCTTTAAGTAGTTTGTTGACCAAAATGTTGATTGTTTACAATTATCATGCCTCTTATTAGGAAATGTATGTATGCAAATAACACCTAGACACAACTGATGCCAATCCACTAATCCTGATGTTGTTGTTGTTGTCAAGTGCTGCTAAGTCCGTTCTGACTCATAGCAGCCCCCTATAGGGTTTCCAAGGCATGGCTGGTAGGTTTAACCACCGACCTTGCAGTCCCAATGTTTATCCTACAGCCACACCAAGATCCCTTTAATCCTAATGTTGTTGTTGTTGTTGTTGAGTGCCGTCGAGTCAGTTCCGACTCATAGCAACCCTATATAGGGTTTCCAAAGAGTGACTGGTGAGCTTGAACCATTGGCCTTGTGGTTCAAACCGACCCTGGGTCCGTCCTGATATTAGAAGTGTTAAAATACTGTAATTTTAGAGATATAAGAAATACAACAGGAGTGTCTTTGTTTTTATTTGCTTTTAGAGTTCCACTAAATTTTCACTTCTATCAACATTTTGCCGGCACACAGGTGTTTATTAATAGATATTTTCTCTGAAATCCCATAGTATTTTATTTAATTAAAAGGACTGAACCAAGCCATGGTATTTTCAATTGCCTCCTATGCATGTGAGAGCTGTACAATGAATAAGGTATTAGCAAAGAATATTAAATCTACCAGGGATTGCCCAAAGGGAAAGAAAATCTGTGTTGGAAGAAATACACCCATAATGTTCTTTACACGCAAGGAAGGTGAGACTTCATCTCACATAATTTGATCATGTTATCAGGAGGGACCAGTCCCTAGAGAAGCACATCATGATTGGTAAAGAAGAGGGTCAGCGAAAAAGAGGAAGATCCTCAATGAGATAGACTGACTTAGTGCCTGCATCAATGGGCTCAAACATAGCAATGGTAATAAGGATGGCACAGACCAGGCAATATTTGGCTCTGTTGTATATAAGGTCAATGTGTGTTGGAATCAATTCAACAACACCTAGCAACAACAACAAATAATACATGCCCATGTCGTTGTTGTTAGGTGCTGTCAAGTCAGTTCCGACTCATAGCGACCCTATGTACAACAGAACCAAACACTCCCAAGTACTGCACCATCCTCACAATCATCGTTACACTTGAGTCCATTACTGCTGCCATTGTGCCAATCCATCTCATTGGGGATCTTGCTCTTTTTTCACTGACACTCCTCTTTACCAAGCATGATATTCTTCTCCAAGAACTGGCCCCTCCTCATAATAT
>NW_006408566.1:8766000-8767427 GCF_000296735.1 Chrysochloris asiatica
GCAGAACAATGGGTAGTTTCAAACTGCTGACCTTGAGGTTAGCAGTCCAATTTGTAACCACAGAGAACTAAATTGAACCAGGTCTGATTTTTAGTTCTCCTGATGGTTACCTCTGTAGGGATTAAAATTATGCTTCTGTTGCTTTTCCCTTCCATTTTTAAATGTTAAATAAATATAATGGTAGAAGAAAATTTTGCTTAAAATTCTACCTCCTTTCCCCCCTCTACCTCTTAAAATTGTATTAATTTTCTCAGTTCCTGTATTGGTTAAAATTATAATTTTTACCCCTCTTTCTTGTTCCATTAACCAGTTTCTCTTGGCTCCCTACTTCACAAGGTGAGGAAATTTCATCCTTCACTTTCTCTCCTTGCTATCATCTTCCCTCATATAAAGTGCCTTCGGGTGAGTTCCAACTCATAGCAACATTGCATAAGGTTTCTGAGGAGCAGCTGGTGAGGTTGAACCACAGACCTTGCAGTTGAAACTGAGCATGCAGTCAAGCATGTTAACCTACGGCACCTTCATATAATCCTACCACCCAAATTCTAACAATGATACATTGAAAATATTGATAATTTTTGTTCAATATTTATAATTAAATCTTCCAGTTTTGGTTTTTGGTTGAGTTCAAAAATTGAAATATCAATAAACAGTACTGATGTCAGCATGACTTTGTAAATATCACTCATAGCAAAGCCAAGAATTGTGTTAAGATTTTATTTCATACAAAGGAGACCATTTCTAGTATCAAGGTTAAGAGGGGTTTTTTATATATATAAATGAATTACTTATTTTTATCTTTAGCAAGGGATTATGCTGCAATGTATGTGCCATAACTGAATCCATGCCTGTCTATTAAGCTTTTTCCTATTAACTTTTTTTTCTTGTTGATAGTTGATTTGTGAACCTTCATCATATTCTTAGTAAATATCAGTTTTTTATTTCTTGATTTCTTGCAATCCACTTCATTCTTCTTTTTGAAACCCATTGACTTCTAATTCATACATTTATGGTGACTTTCTTTTTTCTCTGTGTTAATTATTGTATTTTCAAGTTGTTTCATCCTTCTGAATTGTACAAGATATTGTTACCAGGTCTCCTTGCCTTCCTCGTCATCTCCTTCAGGAGGCCGTCTGTAATCCAATTCTTAAATGGACTGGTAGTTCTCAAGTCCACAGAGCCATCATATTGATTTTAGTCTTTGCTTTGCTACCCACTTTGACAGATTCTCTTGTAAAATTCAATCTTTGAAAGAGAGTTATGGGACAAAATTTTTCTACGCAATTGCATTACTGAGAGTCCTGGTGTGGTGCTGTGGGTTAATGTGCTAGAATGCAAAGTTGATTTGAACAGCAAGGTCAGTGGTTCAAGCTCATCAGCCAGTCCTCAGAAACCCTATGCAGGGTCACTATGAGTCCGACTCATAG
>NW_006408566.1:8767554-8767964 GCF_000296735.1 Chrysochloris asiatica
TATTTTCATGATTCATGCCTATCTTTCTTGAATTACCTGGCCTCCAAGGTGCACTCTGGCTGCACTTCTTCCAACACAGATCTGTTGGTTCTTTTGGCAGCCCATTGCACTTTCAATATTCTCCTCCAACACTGTAACTCAAAAGCATCAATTCTTCTATGGTCTTCCTTATTCACTGTCCAGCTTTTGCATGCATGTGAGGTTAGTCCTCAACACTTTTTGCTCTTCAACACTTTAAAAGGGTCTTGTGCAGCAGATTACATTACTGAAAATATATTTGTATTTCACTTGTTTGGATGGATATCAAGTTCTAAAAATGAAAATAATGCTTAATCAGGCAATTATTGGATTGACTTACAGCATTCACTGTTTTGAGATGAAACATTCATTTCCATTCAGTTTCTAAGTCC
>NW_006408566.1:8768521-8791178 GCF_000296735.1 Chrysochloris asiatica
AATTATCCTTTTTATTCCTTTTTTTCAGAGCAATCTTTTTAATTTTTGTGGGTACAAAGTATTCTAGAAAGTCTGTAAATAAAATAATGAAATATGTCATTTATTTTCATGATTCATGCCTATCTTTCTTGAATTAATTTTTTTTTATTATTTCTGTTACACTGAAGGCTCTCTCCAAGTCTCCATTTAGCCGAACTATTAAATGAAGAAATAGTAAGAATGTGAATTATTTGCATTTTGTCAGCGGAGTCTTCACTATTGTTGTTGTTAAGTGTCATTAAGTTGGTTCCAACACATAGCGACTCTATATAGGGTTTGAACCTCTGATCTTGCGATTAGCAGCTTAGGGCTTATCCTATCACTCCACACCAGGACTGTAAGCATCTAAATGAGAAGCTGTCTTTTATGCTAAAGGTCTGTTCTCCACCTGCCAGAATGAGTAAGGGCTTTTCTGTTTGTGCCAAACCTACACCCAATTCCAAGTTCTCCTCAAACAATTTGTACATTTTGCCCATTAATGAACAAACAGGGGGTCCTGGTATGGTGTTACAGGATAATGCAGCAGACCACAAGGTCTGTTTGAATCACAAGGTCAGCGGTTCAAATCCAGCAGCTGCTCCTTGGAAGCCCTATACAGAGTCGCTATGAATTGGAACCAACTCAACAGTATATAACAACAGCATACAGCAGTTTTGTTTTGTTTTCTGGTTTTGTTTATTTCCCCTTTGGCCCTTTCACTTTTCTGAATACTTTTCCAATGTTTGGGGGGAATTCTCCCCCTGATGAATCTTGATTTTTCCAAGGTAGAAGGAAGAAACACATTTCCCAGACTTCTTGGCTACCTGTGTATAGCCTGTGAACTAGTCTCTACCAATTAGAAGCATTTGTGCCAATTTTAGATGAGAACTTTATAATATGAAAGAGTAGGTGCCTCCAGGAGCTCAAAGGCAGCAGGACTAGGGGTTTTAGTCATTGCTGGCAGAGAGACAAAACTATTTTCTCTAGAGTTACATAGAATTTTGTATGTGGCTGTGGTTTTGCTGTACACTTAGCTTGCCTGGTTCTCTGGACCTCCAAGATGCTTTACTAGCCACCCAATAACCTTTGTTGTTGCTGTTAAGTGTCATTGAGTCAGTTCCAACTCATAGCGATTCTGTATATTTTCCAAGGAGCTGCTGGTGGTAAGTTTGAACTGCCGACCTTGTGGTTCGCTGTCCAAAGAAAGCTGATCCTACAGCACCACAGCAGTGACCAATGGAAGGTGGAAACCTTTAATAGATTATTACTCTACTTAAACTAGCCAGACTTTAGATCACATCCCTGACAGTTACAAGGAGATGAATATTTGGCTATTGTGAATTGTTTTTGTGAGAGTTGTTTTAGGGAAGAAAAGATCCCAAATTCAAGTGAATTTTACAGCGATCCCTTTATTCAATCTTAAATAGGATAAATACAAGATAAAGATAAAAACAGGTCTTCTGAATGAGGGAGACCGTTGAAGTTGTAATGACATCTAAAGGATTCACCTTCTTGTGGCCGATTTAATAGGGTACAGAAAACAAAGGAATTTCATCACAAAACTGGTTACAGTCGCAGGCAGCAGAAAGGGGACTATTACAAGTTAGAAAAGTTTACAAGTTTGGCCCTGAAGTCTTCAGGGAATGACTCATTATCATGTGACCCTGATACCCCAAGTTCCATCAAGGGGCATGCCCAGGTAAGTTCCTGAGAGAGAGACTGCCCCTTCGTGGCCTGGCTTGGTTGGTTTTTGGTTATATGCCGTGGAGTCGATGCCAACTCACAGTGACCCTGTATAGGGTTTCCAAGGCTATAAATCTTTATGGGAGCAAAAATATTCATCTTTCTCTCACAGAACAACTGGTAATTTCTAACTGCTGACCTTGGGGTTAGCAGCCCAACTCATAACCACTACGCAACCAGAGCTCCGTATGGCCTGGCTAGGGGAGTGGTTTTAATCCATTTAAAAATATATTTTGTCTTAAGGTAAAATTGCCTCTCCCAGACTCTGGCAGTTCAACTAGCAGAAATGTGTAAGTACTCTAGATAGCATCTGAATTTATGTGAAGGCTCAAGATGAAGTCAGGGCTCTGACTGTAGATTATAGTCTTCCTCAGGCCAAGTGCCTTCAGATTTCAGATTCTATGGATAAAGAGGTCAGTTAATATATACAGACCAAAATGTTTTTTTTTTCATTATTATTGTTTTATTCCACTTCACCTTCTTGCCTTTCACCAATTAGAACAATCTGTGTTGTTGTTGTTAAATGCCGTCAAGTTGCTTCTGACCCATAGCGACCCTGTATAGGTTCCCTAGGAGTGGCTGGTGAGCTTGAACTGCTCTCCTTGTGGTTCAAATGACTTTGCAGTCCAGTGCACTAACCCACAGTGCCACACCAGGACTCTCAGAACAAAGTTTATTTTGCCAAGTAAATTTGTTTTCTCACTGATGGAAGCTGTCTCTACTAGTATTCCAGGTGGATAGTTTCATTCTAGGAGTCCTGGTGTGGGTCTGTAGGATAAGCACTCGACCTCAAGGTCGGTTTGAACTGCAAGGTTGGAGGTTCAAACTCATCAGTTGCTCTTTGGAAGCTCTATACAGTGTCACTGTGAGTCGAAACCAACTCAATAGCTCTTAACAATAACTTTCATTCTCCTTCATTAGCCTTTGCTCTATCATCTAGAAATTTAAGAAAAAATGTCTCTTCTGCTGCTGGCCTTCTCTTATTCTCTCTCTTAGTTAGGTTGATAAGACTTCCTCTTTACTATGAATAAACTTTCAGGAGAAAGCGATGATTAATTTGTTTTCTCAATCTGCCACCTTGAACCTACAGTTTCACTGTACTTTTTACATTTATATTACTGCATCTGACATATAAAAAAGAAGTCAACTATGTTTTGCTTTAAGTAAATGATGATTTCTAATTTTTACATTCCAACCTCTTTACATAGTAATTTGTACTTTACCAAATATTCAGTTAATGTTTAAATGAGTATATTTATGCACAGATTTTAAGTTACTTTGAAAGTAAGATGCATATTTTAATGAATTTTGTTGACTTGATGGCACCTATATCAATGAATCATAGCTTACCCTTTTGCATTTTTTAGGAATTAATCTGTGACAGGACTACATTAGCAGAATTATATCAGGTGTTATAGTACTTCAAATTATGTTTTCAAAGTGACAAATTCTTTATATATCTGTAGGATACGTACTGGATTATAAACTACAAGGTTAGCAGTACAAGCCCACAAGCCACTGGGTGGGAGAACAATGAGACTTTCTGCTCCAGACAAAATTTACAGCCTTGGAAACCCTGTTAAAGGCTTGCTATGAATTGGAACTGATTTGACAGCATTTAACAAAAACAACAACATTGTGACAAAAGATACATTTTTTGAGTTCTAAAATAAAGTGTCTTTTAAAACTACTTGATGGGGGGAGGACATGAAAAAGTCTATCCTAAGTAAAAAAAAAAAAAAAAGTAAACATATTTTAAATGACAAGGCTACTAGAAACAGACCAAATTGTATTTATTTTGTTCAATTTTGACACTCAAAGAAATAGTGTTTTACATTTATGTGCAAACAAAATGCTTAAATGTTTTTCCTTAAGTAAAAAATAGATGAGTGTTTCTTAGGCAGAAAGTAAAAGCAAAAATTAAAAAATTAGTGGCAGATGGAGTTCATTGAACCCAATTCATCAAAGCAATAGAATTTTCAAAATTGCTCTGCTTATACATAAACTTTGAAAGAAAAACCTAGGAACTTTTTTTTTTTTTTTGTACTTAATTTCTATTTTTATTGTTGTTGCTGCTGTTTTCATTTTTATTGTGAATTGGACGAGGATTTATAGAGCAAATCAGTTTTCTATCAACAATTCATACTCATTTTGTTTTATGTCATTGATTGCAATCTCCACAATGTAGAATCATTTATTCCATGCAGTTCAAAACTACCAGCTGTTCCACGAGAGAAAGATGAGGCTTTCTGCTTCTATAAAGATTTACAGCCTCGAAAACCCTGTACAGGGTCGCTATGAGTTGGAACCGACTCCACAGCACATAACCACCACCACCACTCTGTTTCCTGGTTCCATTCCTCCTTCTTTCCTAATCCTTCTTGCCTTCTAAACCTTGTGTTTGGGAAATTGCTGCCCTTTTGATTTCAAATGGTTAATTGTTCTAAGGAGTTCATACTTCCTCAGGAACTTTTTGAGGTCACTGGAGCAAGCCGTTAATAATCTTCTCTCTGTCCAAACACTTATTCAAACACTGATGTAGACTGTTTTATATGTAAATATGATTTAATACACAAAAATGACCCAAAGAATTCTCTAAAATATAAATTAGTTAGTCTTTCTTCCTTTGAAAATCCATAATATAACAGCATCAAAAGAATATAGATTTTAATTTTTCCCTGTGCTTAAAGTTTATAGTGGTGGTAGTGATGTGCCCTGGAATTGGTTCTGACACATAGCGACCTTATATAGGGTTTCCGAGACTGTAAATATTTATGGCACCAGAAATCCTCATCTTTCTCCTGTGGAACAGTTAGTAGTTTCGAACTGCTAAACCTTTGAGGTTATATGGTAATAACTGAAAAATTAGTGGTATGTTTAATATGCTTACTATGTTTGATGTTTTATGCAAAGAAAATTATTGCCTGCTTTCCAGATACCATAAGTGTTTCATTCAGACAAGATTATGGTTGTTTCTTTGTATACTTTATAAACAAATTTTCAAGTATTTGTGTATTTCAACATAGACTTTTATCCTCTAACTTCCTAAACTTGGCTAATAAAAATACAATTTTTTAAAAACATGGGAATCCACATTAGTTGATTCAACAAATATTTGCAAATCCTGGTAGAATAAGCAGTGGACTGCTAACAGCAAGGTCGATGGTTCAAACACACCAATCACTCCTTGGAAACCCTATATAATAAGGGGTCACCATGAGTTAGAACCTACTCAAACGCACACAACCGTGATTCAAAGAATTTATCAAAATACCCACTTTTCAAAATTCAAATGTTGACAAGAAACAGTTTTGTCTTCTTCTTGCTAAACTTACTTATTGACATAACACCATCATGTTCTCCTATAAGGACATATATAAAGTCCCTAATACAAGTTGGTTTCATACAATTTGGGGCAAATTTTAATTAAAAGATAATGGAATAAAGCCCGTTTATGTATGCACATTGTTTTATATACAAATAATTTTCTAACTTCAGAAAATTTTAGATTTAATTGAGAATCAACCAGAACAGTGATTTTCAATCTGTATTTGAAATGGCCTTGTAGAGACTGAGAAGGCTGAATAAATAGGACTCAGGGTCCCCATCTCATCTTTACTCACAGTCTTCCACTTTTACCTTTTGTGTGTTGGCATGCTACATAAATTTTATTTGAAGAGAATGTTCTACTATTTTTTTAGTATAGTAAAACAATGAAAACTAGTGTTCCTTCCATATAAATGCCTTTCAAATATTTAAAGACAATCATCAACCCTCCACACACCTCCCCTCAACCGCACACACCAAGTTGTTTTCACTAGCATAATTCTTCCAGTTATTAGAGTCTTCAAATTTTGCTATTGTAAATTATTTCTTTGGAATGTTATTTTAGATGTTGGAGCTACTTATAAATCATGGTACCTAGAAAGGAGCAGTGTACTTCTAAGGTGGTCTGAATCATTACTGAGAACTTAGGCTATTATTTCTTTTGATTCGATAATAGGATTCTTATCTTTTGATAGACTGGTATAAGGCATTCATCTGTATTCTCAGGCACAGTATAGTACCTAACCTAGATTTATGAGCTCTATATATTTATAGGGTTGGGAAAAGATTGTGGTTGTTGTCAGGTTGTTGTTGTTGCTGTTGTCAGGTGCCATAGAGTCGGAACTGACTCATAGCAATCCCATGCACAGCAGAACGAAACAATGTCCGATCCTGGGCCAATCTCACTACTGCTGCCACATTTGAGTCCATCAATGATGTCACCTGGCCGATCCATCTCATTGGGGGTCTTCCTCTTTTTCTCCGACCCTTCATCTTACCAAGCATGATATCCCTCTCCAGTGACTGTTCCCTGCTGACAATATGTCCAAAGTATGAGAGACAAAGCTTAGCCATCTTGGCCTCCAAGGAGCACTCTGGTTGTACTTCTTCCAAAACAGATCTATTGGTTCTTTTGGCAGCCCACGGCACTTTCAGTATTCTCCTCCAACACTATAAATGAAAGGCATCAATTCGTCTATGATCTTCCTTACTCACTGTCCAGCTTTTGCATCCATATGAGGTTATTGAAAATATCATGGCTTGGGTCAGGTGCACCTTAGTCCTCAAACTGACATCTTTGGTCTTCAATACTTTAAAAAGTTCCTGTGTATCAGATTTGCCTAATGCAATACGTCGTCTGATCTCTTGACTGCTGCTTCCGCTAATGTTGATAGTTGATCCAAGAAAAATGAAGTCCTTCTTTTCTCCATTGATAAGTATGTTGTTTATTGTTCCGTGGTGAGGATTTTTGTTTTCTTGACATTGAGATGCAATCCATACTGAAGGCTGTGCTTTTTTGATATTCATCAGTATATGTTTCAAGTCCTCTTCACTTTCAGCAAGCAAGGTTGTATCATCTGCATATTGCAGGTTGTTAGTGAGTCTTCCTCCAATCCTGATGCCATGTTTTTCTTCATAGAATCCAGCTTCTCGTATTATTTGCTCAGCATACAGGTTGAACAAGTATGGTGAAAGAATACAAACTTGTCACACACCTTTCCCAATTTTAAAACATTCAGTGTTCCCATGCTCTGTTCGAGCAACTGCTTCTTGGTCCAGGTACAGATTCCTCATGAGTACAATTAAGTGTTCTGGAATACTCATACTTCTCAGTGTTGTCCATAGCTTGTCATGATCCACACAATCGAAAGCCTTTGCGTAGTCAATAAAGCATAGGTAAACATCTTTCTGATATTCTCTGCTTTCAGCCAAGATCCATCAGACATTAGCAATGATATCTCTCGTTCCACAGCCTCTTCTGAATCTAGCTTGAACCTCTGGAATTTCTCTGTCAATGAATGGTTGTAGCCGTTTCTGTATTACCTTTAGCAAAACTTTACTCGCTTGAGATATCAAAGAGATTGTCCAATGATTTCTGCATTCCGTTGGGCCACCTCTCTTTGGAATGGACACAAATATGTATCTCTTCCAATCAGTCAGCCAGATAGTTGTCTTCCAAATTTCTTGGCAGAGATAAGTGAGTGCCTCTTTTGCCACCTCACTTTCTTGAAAGATTTTAATTTTTATTCCATCAATTCCTAGAGCCTTGTTCTTTGCTAATTCCTTCAATGCACTTTTGGACTTCCTCCCTGAATATCATTGGCTCTTGATCATATGGTACCTCTTGAAATGGTTGTTAGGTGTGGTCAAATTACTTCTAACTCATAATGACCCTGTGCACAACAGAATAAAATACTTCCTTGTCCTCTGCCATCCTCACAATCATTGTTATGTTTGAGCATATTGTTGCTGTCACTGTGTCAATCCATCACATTGAGGGGCTTCCTCTTTTTCACTGACCCTCTGTATAATGTCCATCTCTAGGGATTGGTCCCTCCTGATAACATGCCCAAATCATTGAGATGAAGTCTTGGCATTCTTGCTTCTAAGGAACAATCTGGCTGTACTTCTTTCAAAACAGATATGTTCATTCTTCTGGAAGTCTGTGGTATATTCAACACTCTTCACCAGCACCATAATTCAAAGATATCAATCCTTGTTCCATTTTTCTTATTTATTTTACAACTTTTGCATGCTTACAAAGCAATGAAAATACTATGACTTGGGTCAGGTACAACTTAGTCTTCAAAGTGGCATGATTGCTTTCTAACACTTTCAAAAAAATCTTTTGCAGCAGATTTAACCAATGCAACATTACTTTTGATTTTTCACTACTGCTTCCATGAGTGTTGATTATAGCTCAAGTAAAATGAAAGCATTGGCAATTTCAATCTTTTCTGCAATTATCATAATGTTGTTTGCTGTACAGTTATGAGGACTTTTGGTTTCTTTATGTGAGGTGTAATCAATACAGAAAGCTGTCATCTTTAGTCTTCATCAGTAAGTGTATCAAGTCTTCTTCAAACAAGCAATGTTGTATCATTTCCATATTGCACATTGTCCATGAGTCTTCCTCCAATCCTGATGCATGTTCTTTCCCACATAGTCCAGCTTCTAGGATTATTTGCTAAACATAAAGATTGAATAAGTATGGTGAAAGGAAACAACCTTGACACACACCTTTCAGGATTTTAAACCATGCAATAGCCACTTGGTCGTAAGTAAAATTGCCATATAAACACAAGTAAGGGTTCTAGAACTCCCATTTTATTCACCATGCTACCAAAAATTTGTTATGATAATCACAGTCAAACACCTTTCTACAGTCAATAAAACACAGGTAAACATCTTTCTGGTGTTCTATTTCAGCTAATATCCATCTGAGAGCAGCATATCTCTTGTCCCACATCCTGTTCTGAATGCAGCTTGAATTGCTGGTAGTTCCCTGTAAATGTACTGATGCGGCCATTTTGGAATGATTTTCAGGAATAATTTACTTGCTTGTAATATTAATGATGCTGTTCAATAATTTCCACATACTATTGGATGCCCTTTCTTCAGGAACAGGAATAAATATGAATCTCTTCCAGTTACTGGCCAGGTAGCTGTCTTCCAAATTTGAGGCTGTCTTCCAAATTTGAGGCAAAAGACAAATGGGAGGACTAACAAAATTTCACTGAAGGTTATTTTACTATATCCATTTTCCCATAACCAAATATGAAAAGTATTTGGTGATTAAAAAAAAAAAAAAATTACACAAACCCAGGAGGAACACCAGAAGAGCAGAAAAGATAAAAGTCACATCATGAGGGTAGCACCCTATTACTAACTTCGTGCTCTTAAGATATTTTCCAACTGATATCCAAACCAAGTCCGTTTTTAAAGTATATACAAATAGAGGAACCCATGACCTCATATGCCTAGGGTATTCAAACAACGGACCAGAATTCTATGCAGGTGCAAAATCCTAGAATAAGTCCTGTCACATAAACCCAACAAGCTTTATAGCAGGTCCCATGTTGTGTTTTGCAGGTACACGCACATCTAATTACTGTGACTCTGTCTAAATAGGACTTCCCACCCCTTTGATAAGTGTGTACATTTCCCGTTTTGGATCCTTTATAATCCCAGATCGCCCTTCATTTGTAAAACCAAGGCTACTATGCCCTATCTGTCTCCCTCAGGAGCTTTCTATAACATTACTTTGATAAAGTTTTTTGTGTGTGGAAAACTTTATGCCTCTATTGGTCATTCTTTGCCAGTAGAAGGCATGGATCCTCCTTTATAAGGTAGGGACAACACTGTCCTGGGTATCAAAATGAGCACCTCCACCATTATTTGAAACGTTTTTATTGGTGTTCTTTCAATTCGTGGAGCCTTGTTCTTTGACAATGTTCTCAATGCAGCTTGAACTTCATCCTTCAATACAATTGGTTTTTGATCAAATGGTACCTTCTGAAAGGGTTGAGCATTGATCAATTCTTTTTGGCACAATTACCCTATTTTTTACTTCCATCTCTTTTGATGCTTCCTGCATAAGGTCGCTATGAGTCGGTACCGACTCAATGGCACCTAACAACAACAACGTCATCAATATTTTGCCCATACCAAAATTAAAAAAAAAACAAAACACTGTCATCTAGTCAATTCCAACACATAGTGACCCTATAGGGTATAGCAGAACTGCCCCGTAGGATTTCTGAAGCTGTCAATCTTTCATGGAAGCAGAAAGGAAGCTTCATCTTTCTCCCTTGGAGTGGCTCGTGAGACTGAACCACTGGCTTTGAGGTTAGCAGCCCCAGACATATACTACCTGGGCAAGTACTTTCCTCATTTGTTGTTAAGTGCCAGTGAGTCAGTTCCGACACATAGCAACCCTGTATAGGGTTTCCAAGCAGCAACTGGTGAGTTTGAACTGCCAGCTTTGGGGTTTAAACAGACTATGCAGTCCAGTGCATTAACCCACAGCAGGATCCTTCAATATTGCAACTCGAGGCTTGTGTTTTTTTCCTTGGTTCTATCAGCTTGAGATATGCTGGGCATCTTCTTCCCTTTTGGTTTTCTAACTCCAGGTCTTTGTAAATTTTATTATGCTTTACTGTGCCTTCTCAAGCTACCCTTTGAAATCTTCTATTCAGCTCTTTTATTTCATCATTTCTTCCTGTTTCTTTAGCTACTCTATGATCAAGAGCAAGTTCTAGATCCTCTCCTAACATCCACTTTGGTTTTTTAAAGTTTTTCTTGTCTTTTTGTTGATCTTTGCTTTCTTCATGTATGATGTCCTTGATGCCATCCACAATTCATTTAGTCTTGGGTCATTAGTATTCAATATGTCAAATTTCTTCCTGAGATGGTCTCTAAATTCAATTGGGATATACTAAAGCTCTTACTTTGGTTCTTGTGGACTTGTTTTCATTTTCTTCAGCTTCAGCCAGAACTTGCATATGAGCAATTGATGGTCTGTTCCACAGTTATTTCTGGCCTTGTTCTGACAGATGATATTGAGCTTCTCCATTAATTATTTCTAAAAATGTAGTCAATTTGAGTTCTGTGTATTCTATAGCGTGGGGTTCATATGTATAGTTACCACTGTTGTTGTTAATAAAGGTATTTGCAATGAATAAATCATTGGCCTTGGAAAATTCTAACATGCAATCTCCAAGCATCATTTCTAACACCAAGGTCATATTTTCAAACTACCAATCCTTCTTTGTTTCCAACATTTTAATTACAGTAAATCGTGATTGCATATTTGATCAACTTCAGACTGCTGATGTTAGATGCCATCAAGTCAGTATCAATTTATGGCAACGTTATGCAAACAGAACAAAACACTGTCTGATCCTGCACCAATCTCATAATCATCGCTACACTTAAGCCCATTGTGGCTGCCTCTGAGCTAGTTCATCCTGTTGGGGAATCTTCCTCTTTTTTTCACTGGTCCTCCACTTTACCAAGCATGATGTCTTTCTCCAGAGATTGGTCCCTCCTGATAATATGTCTGAAGTATGAGAGATGACATCTCACCATCCTGACTTCTAAGGAGCATTCTGGCTGGACTTCATACAACCTAGATTTGTTTGTTCTTTTGGCAGTGCATGGTACTTTTAATATTCTCCTCCAACACCATAACTTAAATGCATCAATTCTTCTGTGTTCTTCTTTATTCATTGTTCAACTTCCACATGCATATGAGACTACTGAAAATATCATGGCTTAGGTCAGGTGTACCTTAGTCCTCAAACTGACCTCTTTGCCCTTGAACACTTTAAAGAGGTCTTGTGAAGCAGATTTTCCTAATGCAATATGCTATTTGACTTCTTGACTGCTGCTTCCATGAGTGTTGACAGTTGATCCAAGCAAAATGAAGTCTCTGACAACTTCAATCTTTACTCCATTTATCATGATGTTATTTATTGGTCCAGTTATGAGGATTTGGGGTTTTTTGTTTACATTGAGCTGTAACTCATACCAAAAGCTGTGATCTTTGATCTTCATCAGTAAGTATTTTAAGTCCTCTTCACATTCAGCAAGCAAAGTTGTATCATCTGCATATCGTAGATTGTTAATGAGTCTTCCTTCAATCCTGAAGCCTTGTTTTTCTTCATATAATCCAACTTCTCAGATTTGTTCAGCATACAGATTGATTAAGTATGATGAAAGAATACAATCCTGGTGCACATCTTTTGTAATTTTAAACCATTAATTGTTCCCTTGTTCTGCTTGAACAACTGCTTCCTGGCCTATGTACAGATTCCTCTTGAGCACAATTAAGTGTTCCAGAATACTCATTCTCTACAATGTTTTCCATAGCTCTTCATAATCCACATAATTGAAAACCTTTGTAGAGTCAGTAAAGCACAGCCTGTAAAAGCTGTTAAAACCCTTCAATTTCTTCATCTTTATATTAGAGGTTGTTGGGACATATATTTTACTAACAGCTATATTAACTTATCTTCCTTATAGGCACAAGAATACTATCCTATTACTGGCAGCATTGTATTTCAAAATAGATCATGAAACATTATTTTTCACAATGAGCCTTTCCTCTTCATTTAATCTAGTTCCTGGCATAGAAGACCACATGACTGTCAAATTCAAAATGACCAATACCAGTTTACTTCAGCTCACCCAGGGTACTGATCTTTATGCTTTCCACTTATTTTTTGATGGCGTTCAATATTCCTAGATTCATAGTCCATATAGACCACATTCTAATTATTAACAGACAGTTGCAGCTATTTCCTCTCATTTTGAGATATGCCTCATGAGCAAATTAAGGTACTGAAAGCTTTTCTCCATCACATCATTAAAGTAGACTCTACTTTGAGGAAACAGCTCTTCCCCATTGTATTTGGTTTGCCTTCCAACCTGCGGGGCTCATTTTTCAGCACTACATCAGACAGCTCTGGATTATGAACCTCTCAGGATGGAAAGCACTCAAAATATGATGGGGTAAGAGTCACCTCTTAAAAGTAGAATGGACCTTAATGATGTAAATGGAGCAATGCTTTTGAGACATACATTTGCTGATGGGCACAACTCAAAATGGAAAGAAACAGCTGCAAACATTCATTAATACTCAGAACTTACAATGTACAAAGTATGAATGTATGAAAATTGGGAGCTATCAAAAATGAGATGGAACCCATAAAGATGGATATCTTGGGTATTAGTGAGTTGAAATGGACTGGTATTGGCCATTTTGAATAGGACAATCATAGGGTTTATTCTGCAGGAATAATAATGGAATCATATGAACAATATGATTGAACAATAATGAACAATAATTGAACAATAATGGAATCATATCCATCATCAAAAAGAGCAATTTAAAATCTATCTTGTCTGTAATAGAATAATATCCATACACCTACAAGGAAGACTAATTAATAACACTATTATTCAAATTTATACACAAAACACTAAAGCCAGTGATGATGAAATTGAAGAATTCTACTAACTTCTTCATCTAAAACTGATCAAACATGTAATCAAGATGCATTGCAATTACTGGTCAGTGTAGGCAAAGTTGGAAATAAAGAAGAATGATCAGAAGTTGGAAAATATGACCTTGGTGATTGAAATGATGCTGGAGATTTCATGATAAAATTCTGCAAGACCAACAACCTATCCATTACAAATACCTCTTATCAACAGCATAAAAGGCAATTATATACATGAACCTCAGTAGATGCAAAAATCAAATTGATCACATCTCTGGGATGAAACAAAGAAGAAGTTCAATATCATCAGCCAAAAATAGGCCAGGGGCAGACTGTGGATCAGACCAGCAATTGCTCCTGTGCAAGTCCGGGTGTGGGGCTGTGGGTTTATGAGCCAGACTGCAAAGCCATTTGAACTGCAAGGCTGGTGGTTCAAGCTTACCAGCTGCTTGGAAACCCTATCAAAGGTCACTATGGGTCGAAACCAACTCAATGGCACTTAACAACAACAACACAGTTCAGATTGAAGCTGAATAATATTAAAACAAGTTCACAGAGTATAACTATGATACACACAATGGAATATTGTGCCACCTTGAAGAATAACAAGGAAGCTGCAAGTTACTGCATAACATGGATGAACATTGTGGACATTATGCTGAGTGAAATTACTCACAATAAAAGGGGAGGAAAATTTCTTTGCTGGTTACTGGTGTATTGGGTGGGATGAGGGAGGGAAGGGAAGGTGGAGCACAGGGTAGAGAATAGACACAGGATAACTAAGTGGGACAGAGGTAAATAATGATGTATGCACAACCTTGGAACGACAGGGCTCTGCGTTACAGAGATTGAGGAATGGTTTGAATGGTAAAAGAAGGGAAATAATGTTAAGATGCGTGATGGTCTTTTGAATCTTAGTTTCCCTTGCCTACAATTGTAAAATAGACACTTGAAGGGGAGAGAAAGGAATAGCCAGAAACATCATCATAAAAAGCTTGTAAGTCCATCTTCAGCCTATAACTGATTGGGATACCTAAAATAGGGCTAGAACTTGCCTAGTAAAGGAGACTTCCTGCAGGGCCTTTGCATTGCATAAGACCATAGGTGGAATCCTGAACTGCATCCAGAACCTTCTGAGGTGGGAAATTTCCACTGAAAGGACAAGCAGACCAGCCTGGAGCAGCTAGAAGAACAGAAAATGCTTCTTGAAAGAAAGACCAGCAGGAAAAATCAAAAACAATAATGGCAGTCTGATTGACTACTACAAGAACAAACAAATCATTTGCCTGGAAACCATCATGGCAAGTGGTCAGGTCCCCTCGGGGCAAACCCCTTCCAAGACTAAGACTCAAGGGGAATACATGAGCAGGCATGTGGTCTTGCTGCTGACCACGTAGGTCCCCAATAAGGGGAAGTTGGGGAAAAAGAGCAATGAAGTTGTGAGCTAGTCTAACCACGTTCAATAGACTAATGTCAACCGGGGTTGAGACCTGGTTGGCCAGCAGTATGGTAAGACCTGGGGACTCCTGGGCCCAGGGACAGGGACATGGCCACAGAGAACTAGAGCGGAGAGTGAAGCATCCACCTGATATGAAGTGAGGGGAGATGCACAAGAACACCCAAACTTGCAGATAGTACCCATTTGACCTGGCTTCAATGGCTGGATTACCAGAACTCGACTAGAGGAAGAAAGAAGAGGCAAAAAAAACCAGTAATCTGTTACAATTTGATGAACTTGACCTATACTTATGGATGTAGTAGCTCAAAGGAGGGAATAAATCTTTATAGCAAGGATCATTTCCACCTCCTTGGTACACAAGTTCAACAAGGATGGACAACTTAACCATTGGCTACTCAAAATGGGGGGACTACAAAGGCAAGAAGTGACTGGCTTATAAGCTTTCAAGAGGGAACCTAGTTTCAGAGGGTGCAGGGGAAGGCAGAATCTCCACTGAGTGATTTCCAGCTTTTCTGGACAGGGCTAATGAAAGGAGATGGGGATAAGACTATTTTGGTTCAATAGTGAATGATTACTACCAGTCTGACTGTGAGTGTTGGAAATGTAAAGGTAGACAGGTGTTTTGTAACAAGAGGAAGGGAGTAGGTGATTTTGCAGTCCAGGAACAGAGGTCCCCGGAACCATCAAGGGAGAAGAGTGGAGAGTGGGACTCTATCCAGAGAATCAGTGACACCAGAGATGGAGGCAGAGATGATGACGTGGAGAGATGGAGCAGCTGTGGACTCTGGACTCTGGGAGAGAGAGGAGCTGTATGCTAACATCCAGGGGGCAGGCTTGTGGAGTAGTTTGATGATGCATGCAGGGAACTATAGTCATTGCAATGAAACGAAAAAAGATAGGATGAATGTAAAGCTAATGTTCTCCCATAATTCAAAATAATAATTAAAAATAAAGAGTATAACTATGACCTTGAACATACCCACCTGAATTTAGAAAACTTTTCAAGAAAAGATTCGATTCATTAGACACTAGTGACTGAAGACCAGAAGAGTTACAGAATAACATCAAGAACACCATATAGGAACAAATTAAAACATCTTTTAAAAGACAGGAAAGAAAGAAAAGACCAAAATGGATGTCAGAAGACACTCTGAAACTTGCTCTTGAATGCAGAGAAGTTACAGCAGCAGGAAGCAATGAGAACATAAAAGGGATGAACAGAAAATAAGGGAAGCTAGAGAAGACAAAGTAATGAAATGTGCAAAGACCTAGAGTTAGAAAACCAAAAGAGAATACGCTCAGAATTTCTCAAGCTGAAAGAACTGAAGAAAAAATTCAAGCCTCGGGATGCAATACTGAAGAATTCTATGGGTAAAATGGAGTCCTGATATGGCACTGTGGGATAATCACTGGAAGGCTAACCGCAAGGTCAGTGATTCAAAAGCACAAGCTGCTCCACAGAAACCCTATATATGGTTGCTATGAGTCAGAAGCTACCCCACGGCACTTAGAAACAGCATGGGCAAAATACTGAAGGATGCAGAAAGCATCAAAAGGAAATAGAAGGAATACACAGAATCATTGCACCAAAAAGAATTGGTGCATGTTCAGGCATTTCAAGAGGTAGCATATGGCCAAGAACCAATGGTATTGAAAAAAGAAGTCCAAGCTTCACTGAAACTATTGGTGTAAAACAAAGCAGCTGCTGGTGGTTGTGGTTATGTGCTATGGAGTCAGTTCTGACTCATAGCAACCCTGCATAGGGTTTCCGAGGCTATAAATCTATATGGGGGCAGAAAGTCTCATCTTTCTCTCATGGAATGGCTAGTAGTTTCGAACTGCTGACTTTGTGGTTATCAGCCCAACTCATAACCACTGTGCTACCAGAGCAAAAATAAAAATTGAAATGTTTCAACAAACTGATACAACACTGGAGGCACTCATTCATCTATGCCAAGTAGACATAGGTCAACTGATAGGCAGAGATTTATATTTGTGCCCATTCCAAAAAGAGGTGACCCAACGGAAAGGTAAAATCATAAAGCAATATCATTAATATCACATGCAAGTAAAATCTTGCCAAAGATCATTTTAAAACAGTTGCAGCAGTACATCACAAAGAGTTGCCAGGAATTCGAGCCAGATTCAGAAGAGGAAGTAGAAAGAGGGATATCATTGCTGATGTCAGATGTATCTTGGATAAAAGCAGAGCATACCATAAATATTACTCAAAGGTATTCAACTGTGTGTATCATAACAAACTTTGGATAATGTAGTACGGAATGGGTATTCTAAAACATTTCATTGTGATCATGAGAAATCTGTAAATAGACAAAGAGGTAGTCATTAAAACAGATCAAGGGGATAATGGGTAGTTTTAAATAAACAGGATTGCATACTTTCACTATATTTATCAAATCTGAGTTCTGAGCAAATAATCCAAGAAGCTGGATAATATGAAGAAAAATGTGGCATCATGATTGGAGGAAGATTCCTTAGCAACCTACGATACGCAGATGACACATTACTGCTTCAAGTGAAGAACACTCACAATACTTACTGATGAAAATCAACATCTTCAATATTGATTGCACCTCAACATAAAGAAAACAAAAATCCTCACAACTGGACCAATAAATAACATCATGATAAATGGAGGAAAGATTAAAGTTGTCCAAAACTTCATTTTGCTTGGATCCACTATCAACACTCATAGAAGTTGTTGTTGTTGTTAAGTGCCGTCGAGTCGGGTCCAACCCATAGCGACCCTGTACAGGGTTTCCGAGGGTGTAAATCCTTACGGGAGTAGAAAGCCTCATCTTTCTCCCGCGGAGCAGCTGGTAGTTTCGAACTGCTGACCTTAAGGTTCGCAGCCCGATTCGTAACCACTACAAGAATTCAATGTATTGTATTAAGCAAATCTGCTTCAAAAGACTTCTTTAAAGTGTTCAAGAGCAAAGATGTCAGTTTGAAAACTAAGGCGTGATTAATCCAAACCATGGTATTTTCAATAGCTTCAAATTCATGTGACTAAGGAAGACCAGAGAGAATCGATGCATCTGAACTATGGTATTGGTAAAGAATATTGAAAGTACCATGAGTTAACAGAGGAACAAACAAATCTGAGTCGGAAGAAGTACAGTCAGAATGTTCCTTAGAAAATGAGATTGGCAAGACTTCATCTCTGACACTTTAGATATATGGTCAGTAGAGATCAGTCCCTCAAGAAGGAATCCATGCTTGGTAAAGTGGAGGTTTGATGAAAAAGATGGATTGATACCACGGTAGAAACAATTATCTCAAAGAACAATTGTGAAAATGGCCCAGTACCAGGCAGTGTTTTGTTCTGTTGAGCATAGGGTCTCTGTGAGTCAGACCTTCTTGACGGCACCTACCAAAGTGTCCACCTGCTATTCCTAAGGTTTTCACCGGACATTTTATATATATATATAAATTGATCCCAAGCCTTTATTCCTACTCATAGAAACTGATAACACGAGGACATGGGGAATTTCACACATATGAAGACATTATAAAACATACTGTTAAACAACCAATATGTTCAAGAATCAATTAAAGAGGAAATTAGAAAAGAATATCCCATAGAACTTATGGTCCATAAATAAAGATAAATAATCAGGAAAAGATATAAATTCCTGCATAAGATGTGATCTTCAAATTTAGAATCTCATTCACTGAAAGATCAGAAATCTACCTAGCTAGATATCTGCTTGTAATAGACAGGGCTTTTTGATAACCTGTGTATTCTATGCTAAAATGATTTTCTCCCCACAAATCAGCTCTTTGAGTAGCAAAGTCACTGTGACTAATATTGATGTCACTAGAGTAATACCCTGCTACCTTTCTTGTTGGCCTAATAGAATCAGAATCCCATAACAGAAAAAGAAATAACATCTTAATATGAACAGCAAGCTAGTATCATCAGGGGTCTATTATGGATGTGTTAAGCACTAGTTTTCTGTGTGTGTATGTGTGTGTATATACTCAAATGTATATGTACAATTTATTTTCTCCTTCATCTGCTAAAAATAACAAGTTTGGTTCTGACATTTTATTGTTGCACACAGAAATCTAATTGTTTGATTATCTCATATTCACAGTTTCTTCATTTTCATAGGCTTATACACCCAAATAACAGCTGCTAGTTAAAGTAAAATGAGCGAATATAATTCTGAGAAAAACTAAGTCATCCTACGCCTTCACAAAACAGATATTTAGTAGCAGCTGTTCTTAAACATGAGCTCACATTTTAAAAGCCTATTATAATACCATTATAGAAGCTACTGAGAATCTCTATTTGATTCAAACCTTTAGTTATTCTGTAGTATATACAGATAATACACTTATGCTTCCCCAAACAATTTATAGGAACAATTGGCTCACGAGTAGGCAGGCTAACTCATTCTTTCACTTTCACTTGTGTGCTTTCACTCACTAGTTCAAGGTCTCGCTTTCTCTTTCACTCACTACTATACACACACATATATATCGAGTCCTGGTGTGGACTTGACTGCTAACTACAAGGTCAGCAGTTCAAACCCACCAGCTGTTCCTTAGAAACCCTATACAGAATCAGTATGAGTCAGAACCAACTAGACTAGACAGAACATATCAACAACAAATATATAAACACATATTTTTAAGTCTACATTGCTTCTGATTTTTTTCCCCACTAACTGGCAAAGACATTTTTTTTTTTTTTTTCAAATAACAGGGTCTAACAATGACACAATGTCCCTTAAGATTGTCTATTAAGTCATATGCAAAAGGTCCCTCACTCACTGCCATCGTCAATTCCAACTCAAAGCAACCCTGTATGGGGTTTCTGAAATTGTAAATCTTTTGGGGAGCAGAAAGCCTCATCTTTCTCCCACAGACCAGCTGGTGGGTTTGATACCAACCATCCTTCCCACTCAGCTGGGTTTGAAAATCCATTGCAGTGACCACACAGAACTCAGACATGATTCTCACAGTTATGGGGTTATTAAGGGAGTTAACAGGTTACAATTCCAGGGCAGTAATGTTCAGGGCACAGTTATTACAGTCAAGACAGCCTCTCCTCAGCTTTGCCCACTGGCAGGCCTCTGGGTGACTGACCACAGGCAGGTCTCAAACTTCTCAGACAACAAATCTCTTCTAAGGTTGTTAATAAATGCTCAAAGGCACTCCACTCTACTATAGGCCTCAGCCCAAAGGCTCTTGGCTTAGCTCAGTGAGTCAGCAAACCTAGCTTCCCCTTTAAGTGCCTGAAGACATCCTATTCTGCAAGCTCACAGCTCTGTCTGGTGTTCTGGCTCTCGGTCCTGCCACTGCAGGGCCTCTGCCACTCCTCTGCTACTCCTCCAGTGCCACATATTTCTGTCCCTGGGTCAAGGAGTTTCAGTGTGCAGGAAGTTGGGGTCCAAACGATTCACTACACTCCTTGCTCTTCTTTGATTTTAGTGAGATCCCCCTCCTGATTCTGATATAGCTCTTTTTATACATATAGGAGTTAGAGTTCTGGTGTGGCACTGTAGAGTAAGTGCAGGACCACAAGGTCAGTTTAAATCACAAATCAAGTTGTTCAAACTCACCAGCCACTCCTTGGAAACACTATACTGAGTCACTAGGAGTCCTGATGTGGCGCTGTAGGCTAATGCGTCAGATTGCAAAGTCATTTGAACTGCAAGGTCAGTGGTTCAAGCTCACCAGCTGCTCCATGGAAAACCTCTACAGGGTCGCTATGGGTCGGAATAGACTCAATGGCACTTAACAACAACATGAGTCAAAAGTGACTCAGTAGCACTTAACAGTAACAGGAGTCAAAGCTCCATGTTTTACGATCACAATTAACTCTGCTAACCACTCACAGGAGTCTTGATGTGGCACTGTAGGTAGAAGCACTGAACTACTAACTGTGAGGTCAGAGATAGGTGGCTCAAACCCACGACCATTGCTCAGAAACCCTTGGTGAGGTTGCTATGAGTCAGAACTGACTCAAGGGCACTTAACAACAACTCACAATTGAATACTAATCCTATCAGCATCTTCTTCAACCTTCTCTTGTCCAAAGTCAGCAGGACAAAATGTTTAGTGGGGGTTACAGACAATGACTAGAGGAGACATTAAATAATTCACTGTACCACACATATCAACAATCATGAAAATAGCACAGAATCAGGCAGAGTCTCAGTCTATTATACACAGGTCATTAGTTGGCGCAGACTTTACAACAACTAACAACATCGATAAAAAATCTGATCTTTTATTAAATTAACTCCTAGGGTGGGGCTGTAGGATCGCCAGTGGACTGCAAACCACAGGGTTGGTAGTTCAAACCCACCAACTGCTTCTTGGAAATCCCATGTAGGGTTTCTAGGGGTCAAAACCCACTCAACAGCACTTAAGAGGAAAAATAATGGTTAATTTAGGGAGCGTGGTGGCTTCACAGGATAAGCACTAGACTGCAAACCACAAGGTCAGCAGTTTGAGCTGACCAGCCGCTCCATGGGAGAAACATTAGATATTCTGCTACTGCAAAAGATTTAAAAGCTCAGAGATGCTATATAAAGTCGCTATGAGTTGAAATCAATTCCATGGCACTTAACAACAACAATGGCTAATTTAAACCTTTAATACACTCAAATTTAGCATAAAAATATAGCTACAAGTGGTTTCTCAATATCAAAGGAAACCAAGTTTGTCATTAAAAATTGAAAAGAGCCTTTCTCCAGTGTTGGTACGCTAAATTCAGACTTCTAGCCTCCTAAATGCAAGCCACCAAAGTATGACAAACTGACAAACAGGTGGAGGCATGTGTGTCACTGTGATGCTGGAAGCTATGCAACTGATATTTTAAATACCAGCAGGGAATACCCATGGTGGACAGATTTCAGATGAGCTTCCAGATTAAGACAGATTAGCAATAAAGACAAGCAACCAACTTCTGAATGCTTAGCCATTGGAAGCCTTATGAATAGCGGTGGAATGCTATCAGATAGCACTAGAATATTGAATATTGAATCATTATGAATAATGTCAAAATAGCTCTGGTAGCGTAGTGGTTACGAATCGGGCTGCGAACCTTAAGGCTAGCAGTGCGAAACTACCAGCCGCTTCGCAGGAGAAAGAGGAGGCGTTCTGCTCCTGTAAAGATTTACAGCCTCGGAAACCCTGTAAAGGGTCGCTATGGGTCGGAACCGACTCGACGGCACTTAACAACAACAACAACAACAATAGTGATAGAAGATGAGCCACTCAGGTTGGAAGGCATTCAAATATACTGGAGGAAGAGCAGCCTCCTCAAAGCAGAGTTGGACTGTGATGACATCAATGGAATAAAGCTTTCAGGACCTTTAGTTTCTGGAGAGGAACAACTCAGAATGAAGAAAAAAAGCTGTAAGTATCCATTAGACATCCAAACGTGGAATTTATGAAGTATGAATCTTGAAAAATTAAAAGTTGTCAAACAGGACATGGAATGCATAAACATCGATGTCCTAGGAATTAGTGAGTTGAAATGGACTGACATTCGTCATTTTGAATCTGACAATCAGGTTTAAATGTCAAACTGAACAGGAATGGTATTGCACACATCCTCAGAAAGAACATCTCAAGATCTATCTTGAAGTGTAATGCTGTCTGTTATTGGATAATATCCATATGCCTAAAACAAAGTCCAGTTAATACCACTATTATTCAAACTTACATACCAGCAATTCAAACCAGTAATGACAACATTGAAGAATTCTACCAACTTCTTCAGTCTGAAATTTAACAAATATATAATCAAGATGTATTGATAATTACTGGTGATTGGAATACAAAGGTTGGAAACAAATAGGAAAGATCAATAGTTGGAAAATATGGCCTTGGTGATAGGAATAATTCTGGAGTGGAATGATAGAATTTTGCAAAAACAATGACTTACGCATGGCAAACACCTTTTTTAAACAACATAAAAGATTACTACATTCATGGACCTCACTTGATGTAATACACAGATAGCAAATTAACTACATCTACTGGAAGAGACAACATTCTTATCAATAAACAACATTCTTATCAATGGAGAACAGATTGAAGTTGTCAAGGACTTCATTCT
>NW_006408566.1:8791624-8804918 GCF_000296735.1 Chrysochloris asiatica
GGTGGAGGGTCAGAGAAAAAGAGGAAGACCTCTAACAAGATGGATTGGCCAGGTGGCATCATTGTTGGACTCAAGTGTGGCAGCGGTAGTGAGGTTGGCCCAAGATCGGACATTGTTTCGTTCTGCTGTGCAAGGGGTTGCTATGAGTTGGTTCCAACTCGATGGCACCTGACAACAACAACAACATTGGAAGAGACAATGAAAAAGCTCCATATCATCAGGCAAAACAAGGCCAGCGGCTGACTATAGAACAGTCTATAAGGCCCTATATGATCAAGTCACCTCTGATCTCATAAGCTACTAAGCATCCCTTTACTTACTGATTTCTTTTCTGAGGTCAAACATACTTTATACACTTTCATCTCATGGTGTTGTGTTTTGTTTTGTTTTTTTTTAAGCTGTTTCCTGTGCCTAAAATACTCTTTACCTCAATAGACACTCAACTAACTCCCTCACTGCTGTTAAGTCTTTGCTAAAATATCACCCAAAACAAGGCAGTAGTGGAGGAATTGAGTTGTTAAAAATATAGAGAACATATAAAAAATTAACATCAAAAAGTAATTCTTCTAGTAATTACTTTAAATGTATAATGACTAATTTCTCCCACTAAAGGGTAATGATTGATATGATGGCTAAAAAAAGAATTATCTTTCAACTGTATGCTGTTTACAAGAGACTCACTTTAGAAAGACAAAAAAAGGTTTAAAGTGAAAGTATTCGAAACAATATTTCATGCAAATAATAACCAAAAGAGGTTATACTGGGAGAGGCGGGGCTTAATGGAAGATAGGGTAGAGATGCAATGAAGTTCACCGTCAGCAATTCCACAGAATACCAGGCAAAGTAGGTTCAACATAGACTTCAAAACTTTGAACCCTATAAATTGGAATATTTAAAAAGTTTGAAGGCTTATAGCTATAACGGAAGTAAGAATTCTTGTACTTTTGAATCTGCAGGGCTCAGAGGCCTAGAGCCAACAACTTGGGTGAGACCAAACAGCAAGACCAAGTTGGGGAACAGACCCACCATGGAAAAACGCTGTGGAAACCTCAGAGGAAAGGTGGATAATACATTTTGTCAATTTTGCTTTGTTTTGATTTTCTTTTTTTTTTTTTTTTCAAGGTATCTGTTCATTGGTCCCCTCATTGTCTGCACAACTCCATTATGGTGACTAGAGGGGGTGCCCCACCCCCACCACTGGTGGTTTCTTCTGCCATACATGCACACAGATACTCTCAGCCCAAGAGCTGGCCCTGAATTGCTTTTTAATAGCAAAAAAGCCAGAACAAGGGGTGTGGAGAGGGAAAGAGAGTTTAAAAACAAAACAGGTAAAAATTAAATTAAATCCTGAGGTATAGCATAACAACCAACAGTGGCATCTTGAAATTTATCAGATGGGCTTGAAGGCAAGACGCTGAAAGTGGACATTAAAGTCATACTCATATTAGGCTACATTTTTTTCTTCTTCTTCTTCTTCTCTCCTCCTCTCCCTTTTCTGTGATTATAGACTACAGTATCCAATCTAGGTTTTTTATTGCTGTTGTTGTTGTTGTTTTGGTGGGGTTTTTTTGTTGTTGTTGTTTTCTTGGTTTTTTTGCTGTTGCTGTTTTGCTGTTTTATGCTCCCCTTTTACCTTTGGGGGACTCTTTCACTACATATATTAACCAAGAAGAGAAAGCAACTGCTGCCATATAATCAAACTACAATCATACTCCATAAAACACCAAAATCCAGGCAAGAAGCAATACCAACTGCCATACACCATGGAGGCAGACAACACTTGTGAAAGTTACTCTGAGTTAAGCAATAAGAATAGTGAAAAAGGAAGCCCACATCCTGATCACATCTACCTGGAGGCATTCAGAAAACATAAAAAATACCAAAACACACACTCAGTTAAGTATTAAGGCCACAGATAAACACTAAACATGTCCAAGAAGCAAAAGCAGATGACCATATCAGCACATGTTTGGGATAAAATGTTTGATACAAATGACCTAGAGGTAGACCTGGACTCCATTCTGGTAGGAGGGAAGGCCTTGGAAATGCCTGAGAAGAAATTCGAAAATGATTGTAAAATGTTTCAAAACTCTTTACAATGGAGTTGAGAAAAACAAGGAAGAAGTCAGGAAAGTGCTACAGGAACAATCAAATATGATAGATACAGCATTGGAAACTATTCAAAACCTACAGAAAGAGCTCTAAATGATCAATAATAAAATATCAGAAATAGACAATACACTGAAAAGGCAAAGGAGTAGAACAGAAGAGATGGAAGACAGAACTAGTGAGCTGGAAGACAAATCTCTTAATACCACTAAGATAGAAGAACAAACAGAAAAAAGGATAAAAAAAAAGCTGAAAAAAGTGTAAGACTCATGTTGGACAACATGAAGAGGAATAACTTAAGAATTATCGGCATTCCAGAACAGGAAGAATCACACAAGTCCACAGAGGAAATAGTTGAAGAACTGCTAGAAGAAAATTTGCCTAAATCCTGAAAAGTGAGAAGATAAACAATTAAGAAGTTCAAAGAACCCCAGGAAGGACTGTTGTTGTTAAGTGCTGTCAAATCAATTCCAACTCATAGTGACTCTATATAGTGTTTCTGAGGAGCAGCTAGTGAGCTGCTTAAACCACCGACCTTGCAGTTCAAACAGCTTTGCAGTCTGGTGCATTAACCCTTAGCACCACACCAGGACTCCTAGGAAGGTTTAGGAGCTTAATCTGACTTGGTTGCCTTTGTATGTAACACTTCCCTTTTCCCTAGCTGCTTTGAGGATTGTCTCCTTATCTTTGATTTGGGGAGTTTGATTATGATATGTCTCAGTGATTTTTTAGGAAGGATAGACCGTCCCAAAAAATCACTGAGACATATCATAATCAAGCTCTCCAAAATCAAAGATAAGGAGACAATCTTGAAAGCAGCTATGGAAAAGAGAAGTGTCACATACAAAGGCAAGCAAATCAGATTAAGCTCAGATCTCTCAGCAGAAACCATGCAAGCAAGAAGTCAATGGGGAAACATATAAAACCCTGAAAGAAAGAAAAAAACTGTCAACCAAGAATCCTTTACCTAGCAAAGCTATCAATCAAATACAACAGTGTAATTTAAAAATTCCAGGATAAACAGAAGCTAAGGGATTTTTCCAAAGCCAACCCTGCCCTACAAAACAAAATGGGGGGCGGGGGAGCTACAAAGGCAAGAAATGATTGGCTTACAAGCTTTCAAGAAGGACCCTAGATCCAGAGGGTGCAGAGGAAGGTAGAATCTCCACTAAGTGGTATCCAATCTATCTGGGCAGGGCTGATGAAAGGAGATAGGGATAGGCCTCTTGTGGTACAATAGTGAATAATTGTTATCAGGACTGACTGTGAGGGTTGGAAATGTAAAGGTGGACATTTTATAGCAAGGAGAGGAGTGATTGACTTTGCAATACAGGAGCAGAGGCCCCTGGGACCATCAAGGGAGAAGAGTGGAGTGCAGGACCCCACCCGGAGAAACAGTTACACCAGAGATGGAGGCAGATATGATGACGTGGAGAGATAGAGTGGCTGGGAACTCTAGGCCCAGAGAGGGAGAGGTGCTGTGTGCTGATGACCAGGGGGCAGGCTTGCAGGGTATACCCTTTGGTTGGTTGACGATGCATGGAGGGGATTGTAACCATTGCAATTAAATGATATACACGATAGGATGAATGTAAAACTAATGTTCTCCCATGTAAACTATCACATGTAAATAATTCACAATAAAACGTTTCTTTTAAAAAAATAAATAAATAAAGAGGCTATAATAATATCAGAGAAAGCAAACTTTAAGTCAAACACAGTTAAGGAGACAAAAAGGGCATTATATATTGATATTAAGGTCATCCTTGCAGTACTATGTAATAATTATAAACATAGATGCATCTAACAACACAGCCCTAAAGTACCTAAAAAAATTAACTGACAGAACTAAAGGAAAAAAACAGAGTTATACAAAAATAGTTGAAGACCTCAATAGCCCATTTTCAATAATAAATAAAACAGCTAGGTAGAAGATCAGTAAGTAAATACAGGATTTGATGTACACCTAACAGGCATACAAATCACCCCACACCAAAACAGCTAAATATACATTTTTCTCAAATGAACATGAAGGATTCTCTAGGATAGATTATATGTTGGGAGGCAAAACCAGTCTCAATATATTTAAAACTTAAGAATCATGCAAAGTATCTTCTCTGATACTTTGGAATAAAGTATCCCACAATGTAATTAAACTAGAAATCGCTAACTGAAGTAACACTGGAAAGTGCAGAAATATACAGATAAGTAAGTGTCATGAATTGTATACCTCAAGATATGTACCAACTGGGGTGTACCATGGTTCTCAGTAGTTTGGGAGCTATGTGATGACCCCCTATCCCCACCCCATGATGTGATCTGATGTGATAAATTAATAAGAGGTTTAAGGATGGGACTATTATTATTAAGCACTATCAAGTCTGTTCAAAATCATAGAGACTCTGAATAGGGTTTCCAAGGAGCAGCTGGTTGGTTTGGACTGCCAATCTTGTGGGTTGCAGTCTAGTACTAATCCCACAGCATCACACAAGGAGTTCACCACCCTTAATCCCACCATGGCCCTGATCTGATGTATGGGAGATTTTCAACGGTGTTGCAAGCAGCACATTTATCTTAAAAGAGATAGAAGGGGGAAAAAACAACTGCGCAGAGAAAGATGGATCTAATGACACAAAGAAACGAGAGCCTGCTGTGGAGTGTATCCTTTAGATCTGGACCTCCTGCACCATGAAGCTCCTAGATCCAGAGAATGGTTGATGTCAAGACACAGGGAGATCGCCAAAGAATTCTGAAAAGGAGACAAGGACATTTCCCCAGAGTTGGTACTCTGAGTTTAGACTTCTAGCCTCCTAAACTGAGAGAATACATTTCTATTAGTTAAAGCACCAGTTAAAGCAGCACAAGATAACTAAACAAGCAAAAGATCAAAAAAAGAACTAACAATGGAAATAGCAAAATATTTTGTAATGAATAAAAACAAAACAAATATGAAAATGTATAGACTATAGCAAAAGTAGAGGAAATTTTATAGTTGTAAACACTCATATCAGAAAAGAAGAAATATCTTAAACCAATAACCAACACTGATTGAAGTTGTCAAAGACTTCAATTTGCTTGGAATCACCATCAACACTCATTGAAGCAGTAGTCAAGAAATCAAATGATGTATTGCATTGGACAAATCTGCTGCACAAGACCTCTTTAAAGTGTTCAAGAGAAAAGATGTCAGTTTGAGAACTAAAGTGCATCTGATCCAAGCCAAGGTATTTTCAATAGCCTCATATGCATATGAGAGTTTGACAATGACTAAAGAAGACCATAGAAGAATCGATGCATTTGAGTTATGGTATTGGAGAAAATTAAAAGTACCATGGCCTGAAAGAAGAACAAACAAATCTGTGTTGAAAGATGTATACCAGAGTGCTCCTGAGAAGCCAAATGGTCAGACTTCATCTCTCATACTTCAGACATATTATTAGGAAGGACCAGTCCCTGGAGAAGGACATCTTGCTTGGTACAATGGAGGGACAGCGAAAAGAGTAAGACCCCCAACAAGATGGACTGGCACAATGGCAGGAACAAGGGACTCAGCACAGCTGCAATTGCGAGGATGACGCAGGACTGGGCATTGATTAGTTCTGTTTTACATCGGGTCACTATGAGTCAGAACCGATTTGACAGCACTTAACAGCAACAAAAATAATACCTCAAAAGTTAGAAAAGGAACAAACTAAAGTTAAATTCAAGAGAACTAAAAAATAATAAAGACTAGCATGAAATAAAATAATGAATGATAAACAAAAGAGAAAAGTAACAATACCAAAATCAGTTCTTAAAAAAGATCAACAAAATTGACAAACCTTTAATTAGGTTACCTAAGAAAAAGGAAGACCCAAATTGATAAAATCAAAAATGTAACTGAGGACATTACTATCAACCATATAAAAATTAAAAGGAATATAAGAGAATACTATAAACACAACAAAGTAGAGAATCTATATGAAATGGATAAATTTCTAGAAAAACATCAGCTACAAGACAGCTTACCAAAACATACCTAAGAGAAATGGAAACTATGACAGACTTATAACAAGTAAAGATATTGAGTCACTAATCAAAAACTTTCCAACAAAGACATATGGCTAGAAGAATATACAGAAAAAGACAAAGAGGATGGGGAAAAGATCAAGGAGAGCCTTGTAAATTATCCTAAAGACTTTGATTTTTCACTCTGTGTGAACTGAAAATCATTGGAGCATTTGGAGCAGAAAAGTAGCATCATCTGGCATATGTTTTTAAAGGAAAGCTCTAATTACTACTTTTGAATTGATTGTGGAGTACAAAGGATGAAAGCAGTGATGCCAAGTAGGAGGACCTTGCAATAAGGACCAGTCAAGCTGCTGATGCAGAAGGAATCATGTTAATGGATTTATTTTTAAGACATAACAAAGTAGATTTCCTGACATGTTGCTTGAAAAATGAAGATGGCAATGATGGAGGAAACTTCACAGAGATGAGGAAGACTGATAGGTTAAGCTTGAACAAGATGAAGATTCTTTTTGGAGCATGAGGAACTGAAGATGTCTGTCAGACAGTCAAGTGGAAATGGTGAGCAGACAATTGGCTCTAGAAGACTGAAGTTCAGGAGGAGAAGTCACGTTTTTGGAGTCATCTAAACTACCAGCCCTTCCGGGGAAGAAAGATGAGACTTTCTGCTCCCTTAAAGATTTACAGCCTTGGAAATCCTGTACAGAGTGGCTATGAGTCTAAGCAGACTCCATAGCACATAACAACAACAAATAGATGTAGATATTGCATGAAATCATCAAATGAGTGACTGTAGATAAAGAAGAGGTTTCAAGGACTAAATGCCAAGGCACTCCAAGGGTAAAAGCCCTAAGAGAAGAGAAGCCAGCAAAAGCAGCAAAAAGCAGTCAAAAGCAGAAGGAAAATCAAGAGTGCGGTGGCCTGAAAGACAGTAAGGAAAGGTTTCACAGAGAAGAGTGTAGTTGATAACTATAATATCCCTGTGGATACATGAAGTACATGACAAGTTTGGATTTACCAAAGGTGGTATCATTGGTGACCCCAATAGAAGCAGTTTAGTCAGCATATTATAAACAAAAGACTGGTAAAAATGGATTTTAAGAGAGAATTTCTCATTATACACAACTCTCTCGAAAGTTTTGAAGAGGAGTAAAATAATAATAATAATTATGCAATCTTACAAACATAATGTTGAGAAAAACAATCTATAAAATATTGCCTACTATATTCACATAAAGTTCCAGGGAAACTAGTTACATCAATAGTGCTAATTCTAAAACTGGTACACTCAATGGAATACTACACAATGTTGAGGAATAACGATCAATCTGAAAAACACCTCATAACATGGATAAACCCAGATGACATTATGCTGAGTGAAATTGTTGGTGTTGTTGTTAAGTGCCATTAAGTCAGTTCCAACTCACAGCAACCTGGTATAGGGTTTCCAAGGAGCAGCTGGTGAGCTTGAACCACCAACCTTGCAGTTCAAACCGACCTTGCGGTCCAACGCATTAACCCACAGCGCCACACCAGGACTCCTGAGTGAAATCAGTCAATCACTAAAGCACAAATGTTGTATGAGACCACTACTATAAACACTTAAGAAAAGGTTGGCATGCTAAAACAGACATGCTTTGGCCATTACCAGGAGTAGGAGGGAAGGGAGAATAATTCAAGGCTAGACACACGTTAATTTGGGAAAGCAATGTACAAGAAGAGCGAAATTGGCAAAAGCATGATGAAGACATAGGGAGGGATGCAAGGGTTAAAGGGGATAGAGGTAAATACTATTATATACACAACCCTGCAACAACACTGTTCCACAGGTAGATACATGGACAGATACACAGGCTGAACCTGTCACAAAGGAAGAGAGGGGGTATATTCACAAACAAATAAAAGTTTGACAGAGGATATTTGTACACGGGTACATGTACCTTTGCTGCACACATACCTATGAATGTGATAGAACATTGTTGTTGTTGCTGTTGTTGTTGGGTGCCATTGCATTGGTTTTGACTCATAGTGACCCTGTATAGGTTTTTCAAGGACTGGCTGGTGGGTCTGAACTGCCAACATTGTGGCTAGCAGTCCAGTGCTTATCCAATAGCACTACACCATGATGAGTCCCAAATGTGTAAAAAGGTATTTCTTTTTCCTCATGAGAGGAATATTTCAAACTCTAAGCAGACTAAATTTGTATGGAGACTCCAAAAGATTGTATGCCCTAAGTCTGTCTGACTAGTAGGTGAACATTTGCATCTTTCTCATTTAATTAAAAGCGAATTTGTAAATCACATAAAATCTTAAGAATTAGAACAGACTATAAACCCTTTTGTTCATTTTTAACTCCACAGGGCATGTTTTTAAGTGTGTGTATTTGGTTCTCAGCATGAAAAATGCAGTACGGGATCTGCCAACAGAATTCTTTTTTTTTTTTTTTTTTTCTGGATTATTTTTAGATTTTCTTTCCAAGACCTCCCAGAGATATAGCACTTCACAAAAACAATCCACTTGGTCACATAATTGTGATCTAAGTGTGAAGGGATTAATTTTTCTTGGTAAATTCGTGGGAGAGTAAGGCCCCACATTACTAAAGAGGAATAGCCTTTCTGCCAAGCATGATGACATTCCCAAGTCCTGAATGAGTTGGCTGTGGACTGTGATCCATCATGTGTTTGAGTTGTTTTTCAACAAATGACTAGAAGCCAGGGTATTTCAGTTCTACTACTTCTTGTTCATTCAACAAGCAACTTACTTAACTCTCTAAGCATCTGCTTCAGAGGAAATCATCATCTACTTCACCAAAGAATATGAGCAAAGACAAATGACCTGGAAGGCACTGAAAATAAAGTTAAACCGTATTCAGAAAAGAACAGTTCAAATTGATTCTACTCTCCCAAATTTCATAGAAAGCACATGCTGGAACGAGATTATTTATGATTTAAATCAAAGAGACCACAAATAACCAGAAATACTTCTAAACCTACCCTAACTAACGTTGTAGGGCTATTGAGTCAGTCCTAACTCAAAGCAACTCAGTATAGGGTTTCCCAAGAGCAGCTGGTGGATTTGAATCGCCCACTTTGCAGTTCAAACCAACCTTGGGTTCCAGTGCTTATCCTATAGAACCACACCAGGACCACTTAACCTAACCACTGCTAATTAGGGTCTCAAATAACTCTGAAAATATTTTTGGTAAACATTACAAGTAACAACAAAGCTATTACAACATTCTCTGTCTACTTAAATAAGCCAACTTTTTTTTTTTTTTAATCAAAAAGAAAACAAAAGATTCACTGATGCTTCATAGTACACACTACTTCTGGTACAACTTACTTTTTTTTCCCCCAATTCCTAATTTTTTTGTTTAGTTAACTTTCGCTATCTGTTTAGTTAACCTTTGCTATTTTCTGGGATTTGTTCCAAGGCAACTAAATGCATTACTAAAATTGGCATCTCTACTATTAAGCTTAATTTCAGAGAAGCTGTAAAAGTGGTCTGAAACTGTTTTTTTTAACATTCTGCGCACAACTGTATGCTAACAAGTTACAAACATTGTTCAAGAGCAGTAATTCATGGGAAAGGTACAATTTTTATTTTCTTCCTAAACAATTTTGATTTCCACCAAATGAAAAATACTATAGAAGAAAATAAGTACTATGCTTAACACCACTGTTTTGATTACCATATGGCAAATTTTGACAAAAAGTGAAATGATTCTTTAAGGTAAGAAGGAAAGTGATCTAAATATTCATATATAACTTACATATTTCTAAATTCTTCAAAAAATGTTTGCCTCTTTCATTGTTTGTTTGGAAAATCCAAAAACCATATATCATGATTGCATTTAAACCAAATGCCAAGAACAATATTGATATTTTAATTTTTCATGAAATTAGCAATGTCTATAACCAATTCCACGCCACATAACAACAACAACAACATAATATATTAGAAGGAGCTCTGGTAGCGTAGTGGTTATGAATTGGGCTGCTAATCACAACATCAGCAGTTTGATGAGGTTTTCTGCTCCTGCAAAGATTTACAGCCTCGGAAACCCTATGCAGGGTCGCTATGAGTCAGAACTGACTCCACAGCACATCACCACCACCACCATAATAAGTAAAGTCCTGGTGTGGAGCTGCAGGTTAATGCGCTGGACTGCAAAGTTGGTTTCAACCTCAAGGTTGGCGGTTCAAGCTCATCAGCTGCTCCTTGGAAACCCTATAAAGGGTGGCTATGAATCAGACCCACTCAACAGCACTTACCAACAACACAGTATGTTAAAGAATTATACATTTAAAAGTAGGAAATACCTTAAATATTATTTAAAAGCCCTCAAAAATTAATTACCTTATTTCTAGTGTCTAATTTGACAGATGAGGAAACTGAAGCTCCCAAAAGATTAAACAGTCTAACCAGAATCACAGTTAATAAATGAGAAATCAAACCAAAATTCAGATTTTCTTGATGAAAGCTCTGAAAGACTCTTTTAAAAATATATGTGAATACTTACAAGTATAAATGTTAATGAAGGATACTCCAGGCAACCACCTCAGCATAAAGAACCCTCCTGGGTTAACAAGTCATTCTCACCTTTTGTTTGCAAGCACATATCCTAGAACTACAGCCAGCAATAGCCAGCTTCTTAGAGGGCATCATCCTATCTAGAGTTTTCAAAATGATTCTTTTTTTGATGTGTCTCGTTTTCTCACTTCTATAAATCTCTTGGAGCGTGGTGGCTCCATAGGATGAGCACTGAACTGTGTACCACAAGATCTGGGTTCAAATCCCCAGCCGCTCCGTGAAGCTCTCTGCTCCCTTAAAGATATTAATAAAAAAAAAAAAAAAAAAAAAACACCTCCTAGGAAACCCTATACAGGGTCACTATAAGTCGGAACCTACTCCATGGCACGTTAACAACAATTAATCTCTAAGAAACACTGGTGGCTAACGCCCTTGGCTGCTAACCAAAAGGTAGCATTCGAACTCACCAATCTCTCAATCTACTTCCCTGAAGTTCTACAGCCTTGGAAACCCTATGGAACAAGGCTACTTATTTCCTACAGGGTCGCTATGAGTCTGGAATGACTTAATGGCCAGGGTTTGGTTTGGGTTGCGTTTTGTAAATTCTCTTAAATAAGTGCGTTAGTTGTCTTGGGGTCTTTTTAATTGACTGCATGGGTGGGGAGGGAGGATGAAGGGTGGATTAAAAAAAAAAAAAAAACAGAAACTGAGTCACCCTACCTGCGCAGTCCCCTCCCCCCTTGGTCATCCAAACCAACAAATCCTTCCTCCGTTTCCAAAGTGGGAAGGAGGCCTGGAAAAGAAGTTAGGTGGGGTGGCACCTCCTTTGGAGACACCAGCCAGGTGCGTGCCCAGGATTGGCGGGCTACCCTGAGAACTGCGCGCCTCTCCTTCTCCCACCAAGGGCCTCAGTACTCCCACCCCGGGGGACCCCAAAGTTCTCGGGGTCCCTCTCACCGTCTTCCTGGGGCTGGACCCTCGGGTAGTGCTATCTGCCTAGTCTTAGGCTCCCGGCCCACAGGTGGCCCGCAGGCTCCACGCTGGCCGCGCGCCTCCGAATGAGTGAGTGTACAGCTCCTGGAGTTGCCCGGCTCGGAAAAGGGTGACAGTAGGGGCTGGAGGAGAGGAAAGAGGATCTCACCTCGATTCCAGGGTCCAACCCCGACAGAGAGCAGAGATGGCGGCGGCACGGCTCAGGCACCTGTATTGCTCGAACCCTGCGCGTCCGTAGGCTCCGCAGTGGGGCAGCTTTAAACTCCTCACCGAAGGTGCCGGGAAACTCTCAAGAGAGATGAGGGCAGCAGGGTGTGTGGGGAGGAGGGGCTGAGGAGGAGGAGTGGGGATGGGGGGAAGTGAGGGAAGAACTGAGTGGCCGCTCGCGCTCACCCCGTGCACTCAGCGGACGCTCTAGGCGGGAGGAGCGGACCCGAGCGCCACGGGTGGTAGCTCAAGTGACCCGAGGTCAGCGGCAGGGGACGCCTCTTCGCCTGCCTGCAGGCATGGAAAGGACTGGAGCGGCGTTAGCAAAGGGGACACACACACACAGAAGCCAAGAGCCAAGACTACCACCGCAGGAACGCTACGCTGGTATTAATGGGCAGTGAGCTCCAGCGCGCCCACCCTAAAGCTAGAGTTATTGGATTCTAAACTAAGTACTGAGTTCCCTCTGTCCCTCTCACTCCCTTACTTCCAGCTTACTGAGGCATCAGATGTGGGAAAATGCTTCCTCAAAGACTACAATAATTGGAAGGAGTGGGGAAAGAAAGTGGAATGGAACGGACCAGAAGTAGTGAGATGATGTGCTTCCTGTCACTAAGAACGTTTCAGCTAACATCTATGTCCTGCTGGTCAGGAGGACTGAAGAGGGCGTCCGTGTGTCTAGATGAGGGAGTGTGGGCTGTGTGGACGAAATGGCCACTATTTCTCCTTCAATCCTGAAATTTAAATTCAATGACGTTGGATCTAACAAGTAAAAAAAAAAAAAAAAAAATCAGTCCTCCAACAGTCCTGATTTCAATCCCAAAGTAGAGACATATTTTCCTCTTCACCACTCAAATGTTTATTGTATTAACTTATTTAACATATTTTTTATTGAGAGCCTACTGTGCTCCAGATAGTATGTCAGACTCTCTCTCTCTCTCTCTCTCTCCCTCTCTGTCTCTACAGTGAAACCTGTGGATGTCCAGAAATCAATGTGACAGTCTCCTTCTTTTATCCTAGTCTCACTAGTTTGCTGCCTTTTACATAGGGCAGTCTTACCATTGTTTCATTGCTGTTTGCCTTCTCTGATAGGTTTCCTCCTTACACACTTTTCTGCTTAGACAGAATGTGTGTGCCACTAAGAGCTGATGCTCTCTCTGGACTGCAAAGTCAAACTCACCAGCTGCTCCTTGGAAACCTTACACAGAGTAGCTAGGGTCAGAACCAACTCAATAGTGCTTATGTGTATATATATATACAGTGGCATGCTTATGTGTGTGTATGTGTATATACATATACATATATATACACACACATACACACATAACCACTACACTGCTAACCACCACAAGGTCAGCGGTTAAACCTATCAGCCACTCCTCAGAAACCCTATACAAGGTTGCTGATGTGAAACTGACTCCCCAGCACACAACTAACAAACTAA
>NW_006408566.1:8807538-8811218 GCF_000296735.1 Chrysochloris asiatica
TTGTTTTCACTGATGATATGGAGCTTTTCCATCGTCTCTTTCCACAGATGTAGTCAATTTGATTTCTATGTATTCCATCTGGTGAAGTCCATGTGTATAGTCATCTCTTATGCTGTCTAAAGAAGGTATTTGAAATGAAGAAATCATTGATTTTGCAGAATTCTATCATGCATTCTCCCACATCATTTCTATCACCAAGGCCGTATTTTCCAATTACTGATCCTTCCTCTTTGCTCCCAACCTTTGCATTCCAATCACCAGTAATGATCAATACATCTTGATTGCATGTTGGATCAATTTCAGATTGAAGAAGTTAGTAGAATTCTTCTATTTCATCCCCACTGGCTTTAGTGATTGGTGCGTAGATTTGAATAATAGTGGTATTAAGTGGGCTTCCCTGTAGGCACATGGACATTATCGTATCACAGACAGAGTTGTACCTCATAACTAATCTGTATATGTTCTTTTTGACAATGAATGCAACACCATTCCACTTCAATTTGTTATTCCTGGCATAGTAAACTATGTGGTCTTCAGCTTCAAAATGGCCAATACCAGTGCATTTCAGCTCACTAATGCCTAAGATATCGATGTTTATACATTCCATTTCATTTTTGACAACTTCCAATTTTCCCAGATTCATACTTCGTACATTCCATGTTTCAATTTTCAATGGATGTTTACAGTTGTTTCTCTTCATTTTGAGTTGTGTCCCATCAGCAAAAGAAAGTCCTGCAGGATTTTCTGCCACAGGCTTTACTCCTTTTGCATCATCATGGTCACCTCTACTCCGAGGAGGCAGCTTTTTCCCCAGTCGTATTTTGAGTGCCTTCCAACCTGAGGGACTCATTTTCTGGCAGTATATCTAACAGTATTTCTCTGCCATTCATAAGGTTTTCAGTGACTAAATATTCAGAAGTAGTTCGTCACTCCTTCTTCCTAGTCTGTCTTTCTCTGAAAGCTCATCTGAAACCTGTCCACCATGGGCTGACCCTGCTGGTATTTAAAATACCGGTGGCATAGCTTTCAGAATCACAGCAATTCACAAGCCACCACAGTACGACAAACTGACAGACTAGTGGTGGAGATTCCTCATGAGCACTATTAAGTGTTCCAGAATATTCATTCGGTGAAATGTTACCCATAGCTTGCTATATCATCCATAGCTAGCTCAAAGAGCTGCTGTTTCCATCAGCTTTTAAGCAAGAGTGACGTTAATAAAGAAGATTTCATGAAATAAATGCAATCAATCCAGAGAGCAAGGTCCAATCAAAACAGCAGCTTCTAAGGGTATCTGCTGGGCCAGTTAGATTCAAGACAGAGAGATCACCCAAGAGGTCATGGCAACTGGTTTTTAGGATTCCGAAGGGGTACTTTTGATCCCTTCAAGATTTTCTTGAAGAATGCAGGGTGATCATGGGGTTTACTAGGAAGAGGTCTTCAGAAAATTTAAAAGTGCATTAGTGAGAAAAAGGCCAGAAATTTTGCACCAAAGAATTTTTTTTTTCCATCACAACAACATACCTGTTAATTCTTCTAGTTTGGAAGAGTAATCCTATGCTACCCTAGAAAAGGTAAGGTTACCTTGGGAAAATTTACATGGTCCATCCTATAGTTTTGATCTTTCCCCTTCAAACTTCTTTTTCTTCCCCAAACTCAAAGAACATTTTTGAGGGCCAAGATTCGAGTCCCTCACAGATGCCAAAACTATCATATTGATGTGGTGTCAATTGAAGAGTATAGAGTTCTTCAGGGACGGGTTAGGGAGATGGAAACACTGACTTCAGAGATGTATGGGCCTAGATGGGGACTATGTGAAGAAATAATAGCTTCATGATACATTTCTTTAATAATGATATTTATGATTTTGTAGCTATACTTTTTTCACTTATCCTTGTGTATATGAACATTACTGAATAAAACAGTTATATTTCTTTAACTTTAAGTTATGGTGTTGAGGGACAAACAAGCAAGCATTACATATAATTATTAATTGTGATAGGTCATAGGAAGAACACAAACAGGATAAAATTGAAAGTGAAAAGGAAAGTGAACATACTCTAGATTCAGTGGAAAATTAGTTTTAAAAGTCTTCTAGAAGGAGTCCTGGTGTGGGTTAATGCACCAGACAGCAAAGCCATTTGAACTGCAAGGTCAGCAGTTCAAGCTCACCAGCTGCTCTTCGGAAACCCTATACAGGGTCGCTATGGGTCAGAACCAACTCAATGGCACTTCATAACAACAACAACAACAACAATACTATCTTGGAGTCCCTGGGTGGTTAACTTCATCTACTGTTCAAGGATAGAGGTTTGAGTTCCCAACAAAAGCACCTGGGAAGAAAGTCTGACACACATGGAGGTGCCATGAGTCAGGGCGGACTGGACTGTAACTGGTACTGTCCTGTCTTGTGTTTTTAAAACCCTCATGGAAAGAGCTTTCAGAGGCACAGAGAAAAAGGGACCCCCTGAAGTAGCTAGAGTTCCCTAGGGCCAGAAACAAGGTCTCCTGTTTTCCTAACCCAAATGACTTGGAATTACTATAGACAAATGTCCACTTGGTGTGGAGCTTTGAAAATGGAACTTTATCCCCATGGTCCTCTCAGGGCCAGTTTTACATTTTTGAAAATAATCTCCAGACTACATGTTGAGATCTCTTTATACAGACATTTTGTGTTTGGGCATGAAATGGACGTCTGGGGCATCTGGGGTAGGTAAAATCAAACCAGAGATTCTAATCTTTTTCAACAAAGTTCAAAAATAAATGTTTCCATTGAAGTAGAGATATGGGCTCTCCCAGACTGTGACTAAACAGAACAATATAAATACAATCCTTAATTAGCTAATTCATATGAACAAATGTATTTGTTTACTAAACTTGAAACAACAGAAATTTATTCTCTCACTAATCTGGAGGCCAAAAGTCTAAACTGGAAGTGGTGGTAGAGCTGCATGCTTTTCAAGGACTCTAGGGAAGAATTTCTCATTCCCTCTTTTTGTTTCTGGCCCAAAGAAAGCTTCTGGCTGACATTCCTTGGTTTGGGGCTGCATATTTCTGGCTCTGTATTTGCATGGCCTGCTTTGTGTCTTCTCTTCTGCCTCTTATAAGGATTGTTGTCACTGGATTTAGGGACCACACAAATAATTCAGGATGATTGCTCTCAAGATTCTTAAATTACTATATCTGCCAAAATTCTTTTTTTTAAGAAAGGTCATATTCACAGGGGCTAGGTGTTAATCCACTACACTAGTAATGTAATGTAATTACAGCATCATTCAATAAATCCTGTTGATGATATGTATAATTAATTATTTCATTATTAACTGTTCAACCAAGTATTATAAAATTTAGGTGTTCTAAAGCATGATGTCCCTAAGGAAAATAAGTACAAAGACACATAGACAGACCCTCAAGTCATATTTGTGTCACAAGCAATACTTGAACATCAAGCATAATTCCTCACAAGTGACCAGTATTAAGTTAATACAGAAATACATCCCACATGTATAGGCATGGATTACTAATAATACGATCCAATAGAATACCTGCTATGCACCAGGTTCAGAGTCAGTAGCTTCTGATGGGGCTTACATTCTAGGCTAGGGTCACCTTTGGATCTCATTCATTCAGATATCTAGTGTATATCTGATATGCACTATGTTGTTGTTGTTGTTGTTGTT
>NW_006408566.1:8811318-8812521 GCF_000296735.1 Chrysochloris asiatica
GGTGAGGATTTTTGTTTTCTTGACATTGAGATGTAATCCATACTGAAGGCTGTGCTCTTTGATCTTCATCAGTAAATGTTTTAAGTCCTCTTCACTTTCATCAAGCAAGATTGTATCGTCTGCATATTGCAGGTTGTTGATGAGTCTTTCTCCAATCTGAATGCCACGTTTTTCATCATAGAACCCAGATTTTCAGATTATTTGCTCAGCATACAGGTTGAATAAATATGGTGGAAAAATACAACCCTGTCACACACCTTTCTTAATTTTAAACTATTCAGTGTTCCCATGTTCTGTTTGAACAACTGTCTCTTGGTCCAGATACACATCCCTCATGAGCACAGTTAAGTGTTCTGGAATACTCATAGTTCACAATGTTGTCCGTAGCTTGTCATGATCCACACAATCGAAAGCCTTTGCATAGTCAATAAAGCACAGGTAAACATCATTCTAGTATTCGCTCCTTTCAGCCAAGACCCATCAGACATCAGCAATGCTATCCCTCGTTTCACGGCCTTTTCTGAATCCAACTGGAACCTCTGGAAGTTCTCTGTCAATGTATACTTGAAGCTGTTTCTGTATTACCTTTAGTAAAACTTTACTCGCATGGAATATCAAAGAGATTGTCCAATGATTTCTGCATTCCGTTTTGTCACCTCTCTTTGAAATGGGCACAAGTACAGATCTCTTCCAATGAGTTGGACAGATAGTTGTCTTCTAAATTTCTTGGCAGAGATGAGTGAGTGCCTCCTCTGCCGCCTCACTTTCTTGAAAGATTTCAATTTTGATTCCATCAATTCCTGGTGCCTTGTTCTTTGCCAATTCCTTCAATGCACCTTGGACTTCCTCCTTCAGTATCATTTGCTCTTGATTATATGCTACCTCTTGAAATGGCTGAACATAAACCATTTCCTTTTGGTACAGTGACTCTGCATATTCCTTCCATCTTCTCTTGATGCTTTCTGCATCATTCAATAATTTGTCCAGAGAATCTTTCAGTAACAAAAGTCGAGGCTTGAATTTTTTCTTCAGTTCCCCCAGCTTGGTAAATGCTGAGCATGTTCTTCCTTTTTGGTTTTCTGACTCCAGATCTTTGCATATTTTGTTGTAATAATTGGCTTTATCTTTTTGAGCTGGTCTTTGAAAGTTTCTGTTTAGCTCTTGTAACTCCTCATTTCTTCCATTTGCTTTAGCATCTCTACA
>NW_006408566.1:8818933-8825712 GCF_000296735.1 Chrysochloris asiatica
GAAGACCCCTAACGAGATGGATTGGCCAGGTGGCATCATTGATGGACTCAAGTGTGGCAGCGGTAGTGAGGTTGGCCCAGGATCGGACATTGTTTTGTTCTGGTGTGCATGGGGTCGCTATGAGTCGGTTCCGACTCAATGGCACCTGACAATAGCAACAATAATTAAATGGAGTTAACATTGATTCTATCCATATTTTCTTGAGAGAAGAGAAAAATGCCTAAAAGGAAATCTTTATTTATTTATTTATTTTTAAGTTTTTATTGTGAATTGAGTGATAGCTTACATGGGAGGACATCAGTTTTACACACATCCTATCATATTTCATTTCATTGCAATGATTACAATCCCCTCCATGCATCATCATTCAACAGTATTTGTTTCAATTCCCTCTGTTTTTTGTTATTGTCATTGTTGTTTTGGGATGTACACAAAAAGACTCAGGAATATATAATTATTTAAACAACTGAAGGGCACATTCTGTAAGTCTGCCTTCTGGCCACGAGCAAACAGTCTTTCTTTTTCCAAGAATCTGGAGTCCTCAGCTTTTCTATCTCCAATCACTCCATGTCATCATCTCTGCCTCCATCTCTAGTGTCGCTGCTTCTCTGGATAGAGTTCCACATTCTGCTCATACTCTTCTTCCTTGATGCTCTTAGGGTCCTCTATTCCTGGAATGTAAGTTTAATTACTCCCCTGTTTATGTTACAAACTTCTACCTTTACAATTGTGACAATCGCAATTCGTCATGATAACAATTACTCACTATTGAATCATATCTCCTTTCACCAGACCCATTTAGACAAGATGAAAACTATTTAGTGGGGATTCTAACTTCCTGGCATGCTCTGAAACTAAACTGCCTCTTGAAAACTTGTAAGCCAGTCACTTTGTGCCTTTATAGTATCCCCACACACACATGCCATTTTAGGTAGCCAATGTCTAAGTTGCCTGTTTCTGAACATCTTTATTTTTTTTTTTTTAACTTTTCTTGTGAATTAAGTGAAGAGTTAGCAAACAAATCGTCGGTTTTACATTCCACTAATCATACACTTCGTTTGATCTCAGAGATCGCAATCCCCCAACAGAACATCACTTATCCCGCTTCCACTCTGTGATTCCGGTTTCCATTCCTTCTGCTTTCCCAGTCTTTTGAATTTTTTCCTTAGATAAATGCTGCCCTTTTGTCCTCAAATGACTGACCACTGTATGCTGTCCCTACCTCATTAGTGTTGTTGTCCCCCCTCTATACCTATGTATTGCTTGGCTGTAAATTGAGCCATGAGGGTAAGTTCCATTTCAAACTAAAAGGATGACCAAGGGCAACAATCTCAGGATTCCTCTAGTCTCTTTCTAATGAATCTTTAATTTTAAGAAGACATTATCCCACCTAATTCACTTTTTGAAATATTCATAATAGGCTTATTTACACAGGTAAAGATCCTTCTTGGAAAATTTAGAAATGACTGAATTTTTTATTAAAATGAACAAAATATTTTGTCTAAGTATTTTGGTTGTCAGTTTCAAAGACAAATATTGTTCATCTAAAAACTTGACCATATTGATTCGTTACTTCTTGAAACTCTCTACAATTATTTCCATTGCTCCACTCTGCCTGTTTGCCTCTCCCTTCTGAATTTCCTTCTTATTCTTACATTTCATAATTTTAAGCAATTAATCAAACTGTAAATCACTTTCAAACTGAGTCTTACTCACTGATTTACTCAGGCACAGACCCATCTTGAACCAGTCCTTGTGACTAGTGAGTTGGATTATGACTATCCAGGTATGGGTCATGTGTCCAATTCTGGAAAATGGAGTGGAAGGAGGGTTCGTTTCACACATGGCGAATAACTGGGAGTAGGGGAAGTGGTACCCCAGAACAAAATTAGGTACTGCTCTGGTAGCGTAGTGCTTACGAATCAGGCTGCTAATCTAACGGTCAGCAGTTCAAAACTTCCAGCTGTTCTGCCGGAGAAAAATGAGGCTTTCTGCTCCCATAAAGATGTACAGCCTCAGAAACCCTGTACAGGGTCACTATGAGTCAGAACTGACTCCATAGCACATAACAACAACAACAACAACCTGAAAGAGAAGTGGCCAATTAATATAGATATCCACTACAATAGATGGAGTTCTGGTGTGGCACTGTGGGCTAATGCATCAGACTACAAAGTCATTTGAACTGCAAGATTGGTGGTTCAAGCTCACCAGCTGCTCCTTGGAATCCCTACACAGGGTTACCATGGGTCAAAATGGACTCAACGGCATTTAACAACAAGGATAAAGACTCAAAAAAGATTCAGATTTGTCTGAATAAAGTGGTTGTTTTACTGTTTTTTTAACTGAATGTTTGTTGTTGTTACGTGGCATCCAGCCATGTAATGTTTGCAGCCATTTTGGTATTACCTTTAGTAAAACTTTACTTGCATGAGATATAAAAGATATTGTCCAATGATGTCCACATTCCATTGGGTCACTTCTCTTTGGAATGGGCACAAATACAGATCTTTTCCAATCAGTTGACCAGATAGTTGTCTTCCAAATTTCTTGGCAGAGGTGAGTGAGTGCCTCCTATGCTGCCTCACTTTCCTAAAACATTTCCATTTTTATTCCATCAATTCCTGGTGCCTTGTCTTTGCCAATTCCTTCAATGCACCTTGGACTTCTTCCTTCAGTGTCAATGGCTGTTGATCATATGCTACCTTTTGAAACAGTTGACCATCAACCATTTTCTTTTGGTACAGTGACTGTGTATTCCTTCCATCTTCTCTTGATGCTTTCTGCATCATTCAGTAATTTGCCCAGAGAATCCTTCAATAATGAAAGTCGAGGCTTGAATTTTTTCTTCATTTCCCCCAAGTTGATAAATGCTGAGCATGTACTTCCTTTTTGATTTTCTGATTCCAAATTTTTGCACATTTTGTTGTAATATTTGACTTTCTCTTCTCGAGCTGATCTTTGAAATGTTCTGTTCAGCTCTTGTACCTCCTCATTTCTACCATTTGCTTTATAATCTCTATGCTGGAGAGCAAGTTTCAGTGGTAGTTCTTCTCACTTAAGGGTAGCAAAGGCAAAAGTTTACATGGTCCATTAGTCCTTTGGACTAATTGTTTTCATATTATACATTTTATTCACTCTTCTTTTTGCTGAATGGGGAGAGACCAATAGTCGCATCTTAGAGGACCACTTACTATAGTTTTTAAGAACCTGTCACAACAGTAGATACAAAACACTGTTCTTGTGAACTATATTATTTTATTTGACTTAGCTGTCCCCCTAGACTATGATCCCAGACCCCCAATCCCAGTGATTCATTCCCTCAAGGTATTTGGTTATGGCTAGGAAACTTTCATAACTGTGCCCCATTTGCTCTGTATATACATGGATATAAGAGAGGGCTTCCGAAAGGTCATGGAAAAATGGAATTAAAAGATAATTAAATTTTCCCATGACCTTTCTGAAGACCTCTCCAATTACAGCACATACAATTATGTATATAGCTGCTTTATTGCCAAACATATGTATAGTCGTCGGTTCAGTCACATCTGTTCAGTCACATGCCTGTTCAGTTCTCATCTCCACCTATATAACTACTCATAGATTGTTTGTTTTTACTTATGATGCAGGATTGTACATGTAATAGTGTTAGCCTTTGTTTTCGGGTTCCTAATAGTTCTGCTTCTCTGGTTGGACCCTAAATGATACAGATTTTGGTACCTGGAAGTGGTATGCTCTAAAACAAAGACCTAAAAATGTGGAACTGACTTTGGAATTGGACAGCAGAGAGAGGCTAGAAGAATTCTGAGAAGCAAGATAGAAAAGGTCTAGTTTATCTTGAACAGACTGTTCATAGAAATATGGATGTTAACAACTATTCTAGTAAGAACTCAGAAAGAAGTGGGGAGTAAGATACAGAAAATATGTACCACCTTACAGAATAGCTAACTAATCATGAACAGCCTGTAGATAGAAATATGGGAGTTAAAGGCATTGGTGATGGGGATTCAGAGAAAAATGAGGAATATGTTATTGGAAACTTGAAGATGAAATATTTTTTATATCATGGCAAAAATCTTAGCAGAATTATCTTCTACAGTTATGTGGAAAGAATAAACTGTAAGCAATGAAATTTAATATTCAGCTAAGATTTGCAAGAAAAGTATTGAAGGGACAGCATGGCTTCTTCTTACTATTTATAATAAATTGTATGGACAGTGATAAATTGTGGAAAGAACAAATATTTAAACAAAAGATGCTAGATTTGAACCCTCATTCATTGCTAGTGTGAATACAAAATGGTATAGTCACTGAGGATAGCAATTTGGAAGTTCTTCAAAAAATTGATCATTGACCTAATATTGTTAGTTGCCATTGTTGGATGCATAACAAACCTATGCACAACAAAAGGAAACCCTTCCTGATCCTGATTCACCCTCTCAATTGTTGGTACATTTGGACCCTTTGCTGTTGCTACTGTGTCAATTCATCCCATTTGGAGTCTTTGTTTTTTTCCACTGATTCTCTATTTTACCAAAACTGAGGTCCATTTCCTGGGTCTGGTTCTTCCTGAAAGCTTGTCTAAAGTATGAGTGAAGAAATTTCACATCATTGCTTCTAAATAACATTGTGACTGGACTTCCAACACAGATTTGTTTGTTCTTCTAGCAGCCCATGCTACTTTTAATATTCTTTTCTAACACCACAATTCAAAAGCATCAATTATTCTGTAGTCTTCCTTATTCATTGTCCAACTTTCAAATGCACATGAGGCAATTAAAAATACCATGGCTTGTATGAGGTTCACCTCAGTCCTCAAACTGACATCTTTGCTCTTGAACTCTGTAAAGAAGTCTTTTGCAACAGATTTACCTAATTCAATAGACCATTTGATTTCTTGACTGCTACTTCAATGAGTGTTGGTTGTGGATCAAAGCAAAATGAAGTCTGAAAATTTCCATTTTTTTCTCTGTTTATTATGATGTTATTTATTGGTCCAGTTGTGAGGATCTGTGTTTTCTTTACATTAAGGTAAAACCCATACTGAAGACTGTGGTCTTTGATCTTCATCAGTATTTTTTAAGTCCTCTTCACTTTCAGCAAGCAAGGTTGCATCACCTGCAAATAACAGCTTCCCAATACTTCTTCACATAATCCAGTTTCTCAGATTATTTGCTCAGCATATAGATTGAATAAGTATGATGAAAAGATAAAACCCTGTGGCACACGTTTCCTGATTTTAAACCAGTCAGTATACCCTTGGTCTGTTTGAACAACTGCCTTTCTTTCCGTATACATGTTCCTCATGAGCACAATTAAGTGTTTTGTAATACCCATTCTTCACAGTGTTATCCATAGTTAGTTGTGATCCACGCAGTCGAAAGTCTTTGCATACATTATTGTGAGATCATATATTATTTGTGCTTTTATAGTTGGCATTTCAAATCCACCAGTTGCTCCTAGGAAACCCTGTACATGGTCACTATGAATCAGAATCAACTCCATGGCACTTAACAACAACAACGTGACCTACTAATTTCAGTCAGCAGAATGTTTTCAAGACTCCTCAAGTTGCAATATGCATCAGAATTAAATTTCTATTTATGGCATAGTAATATTGAAGTCCTGGTGTGGCGCAGTGGGATAATGCACTGGACCACAAGGTCGGTTTGAACCACAAAGTCAGTAGTTCAAACTTACCAGCCTCTTCTCAGAAACCCTATAGGATCACTGTGAGTTGGAACCAACTAGATGGAATTTAACAATATTCTATTATATGTATATATTGCATTTAGTTTATTCATTGATGAACATTTAGATGTTTCCACTTTTTGCTATAGTGAACACTGCCGTAATGAATATTAGTAAACACATTTCTGTCTGCATTCCTAATTTCAATTCTTTGGGATATATACATAGGATTGGCATTGCAGGGATATATGTTAGATCCATTCATAGGTTTAATATTGTCCTTATGAATACTACTAAAACCTGTTTTTTATTTTCTATGATTTTGTACTGATACAGTAATTCTTATTTACTCTTGCCTTTTGAAGGGTAAAAATAACTGAGGTCATTCAAAAATGGGTTCTCACTATATGTGGAAATAAGTTTAAAAATATTTGGATCTAACAATAAAAGAGCTTTTGCATAAAAAGCATTGTGGTAGAAAATAATTAATAAAAATAATTACAATAAATATCCAAGTATATTTTTTTATTTGAGCAAATGCCTTCTTATACTCAATTATACTGAATTACATTTGCTGGATAAACAATATAACTGCTTAATTAGCTAATGGATTCTGAGACCAAAGTAAATGTTCTAAGAGAAAACACTTTATGAAAGGGTGTTTAAACTTTGGGGTCACTTGACAAGCCATTTTCAGACAAGTAGCCCACTTATTGGAGTAAATGGTAGTTATTGCTCTGCCTGAACCAGAAATATATATAGCAATGGAAAATTAGAACAGATAATATAAAAACTTTTAATGAAAACCTAAAATCAGTTGCCCATGTCAAATACAAATAATATACCTAAAACACGTTTCATTTTTTTGAAAGGTTTTAGCAGTACAAAGTTAAGTGAAGTAATTAATGAGCAATGAAAGAAAAGCAATTTAAATTTTAGAAAAGACATTAAAGAACAAATAAAGAAAATCTAAGCTTAAAAATATTTAATGTTGGGAAGAACAAACAAGTTGGCGGACTAGGTGGACGTATAGCAGAGAGCTCCGCCAACAACAACACAGAATACCCGACCAAGCAGGTTCAGGGGAT
>NW_006408566.1:8829491-8831254 GCF_000296735.1 Chrysochloris asiatica
GGGAAGGATTGCATGGAGGGGATTGTAACCATGGCAATAAGACGGTATACGATAGAATGAATGTAAAACTAATGTTCTCCCATGTAAACTATCACATAATTCACAATAAAACATTTAAGAAGAAAAAAAAATATATGTTATATACTTGTTTAGGTCTGTCAAGTCGGTTCCAACTCACAGTGACCCTGTATAGGGTTCCCAAGGTAAAGATGCTGGGTTTGAACCACCAATCTTGTGATTAACAGTCCAATTCTTATCCTACAGCACCACACCAATACTCCATAATACACTTACAGACACAAAAAATATCTAAATTAGTAGAATCCACATAAAAATAATACACACACACATATACCCCAAAGAATAGCATTTGTAAGTAAAATGTACAAACTCTGTGAGCATAGTAAAAACCATAGCACTGTATAATTTAAATGGTTTATCAAAGATGAAAGTTAATCTCCAACATCTTTAAGTTTTTCTTGCCCGTGAAACTAAATATTAACTGCAAAATAATTTCTGACCCAAAATTAATCTTGACAGCAAATTTTGTTCACCTAAAGTTATTAATATTTTCTTTCTTATTCAAAGCCATGTTTATTTCATTTAAATTTCAAAAGGGATAATAGATTCAGAGACTACCTTGTGATCTAATATCAGTTGATGTCAATAAAAGGCAGGAATCAACCAACCGTATTAAGATTAGCCAAAAGTTTATCTTCTTTTCTTCTTCCTCCTCTTTTCTTTATAAGCATCATTGTAACTAGCCTACTTAGAACCATTTGTTTTTCTTTGGAATCAGAATGGTGTTCCTATATGCATATAGAGCAACTGCTCAGAATAAACCTTATGTTGCAATTTCAAAAAAAAAAAAAGAACAAGCAGACAAAATAAATCCAAATTTTGAAACAATACAAAACATGCAATCAAAAATCCAGATGATTAATGCTACGATTTCATAAATGGACAATGTACTAAAAGAGCAAATGAGTAGACCTGAAGCAATGGAAACCCAAATTAGTGAGCTTGAAAATGAATCTATCAATACTAGTATGTTAGGAGTCCTGGTGTGGTACTGTGGGTTAATGCACTGGACTGTAAGGTCAGTTTGAACCATAAGATCGACAGTTCAATCTCACTAGCCACTCCTTGGAAACCCTATATGGGGTCACTATGAGTTGAAACCAATTCAATGGCACTTAACAATAACAACAACAGAAGAACGATCAGAAAAAAATAATGAAAAGATCCAAAGAAAATCTGAGTAATGTAGGACAACATGAAGAGGAACAACTGATGGTTGATCAAAATTCCAGAATAGGAAGAGACAATCAAAAGCAGAGAAAATTTATAAAGAGTTGTTGGAAGAAAACTTCCCTAACATCATAAAAGACAAGAAGAGAAGCATGTAAGAAACTGAACGAATCCCTAATAAGATAGATCCCAAAAGAAAATCCCCAAGACATATCATAATCAAACTTTCCAAAAGCAAAGACAAAGAAAAAATCCTAAGAGAAGTTATGGAAATTTTTGAAAAAACGTCTTTAAGAAGAACCAATAAGACTAAAGGAGCTCTGGTAGCATAATGGTTACAAATCGGGCTGCGAACTACAAGGTCAGCAGTTCAAAACTACCAGTTGCTCCATGGGAGAAAGATGAGGCTTTCTGCTCCCATAAAGATTGACAGCCTTGGAAACCCTGTTCAGCCTGTTCAGGGTCGCTATGGGTTGGAACCGACTCCACGGCACATAACAACAAGTTAAAAA
>NW_006408566.1:8831448-8832738 GCF_000296735.1 Chrysochloris asiatica
TGTAATCAATGTCACTGAATTATACATGTTGAATTGGCATATGTTTTGCTCAACAACAACAAAATCACAATTCACAATAAAATGCTTGAAAATAAATAAAACAAGTGATATTCAAAAGTGATTTCTCTAGGCACAGAATTTAACCCAAATTATGCAAAAAACATGAATCCTTTAATAGTCATAATACAATATAGTGTAAACAAGCTACCCATTGCCATGGAGTCAATTCCGATTCATAGTAATTCTACAGAACAGAATACAACTTCCCTCTAGGATTTCCAAGGCTGTAAATCTCTATGGAGATCTAAAGATCCACATCTTTCTACCAGTTAACAGCCCAGTGCTTGACCACTACACCACCAGAATACCCAATACAATAAGTGTTGTTGTTAAATAACGTCAAGTTAATTCCAACCCATAGCGACCCTGTACAGGGTTTCCAAGGAGCAGCTGGTAGGTTTGAATCACCAATCTTGTGGTTTTCAGTCCAGTGCTGATTCTACAGTACCATACCAGAAGCCCAATACAATATAGGTATTCAGTAAATGCTTTTTGAATGAATGGAACTGGAAAAAGAAAATTATGTCACCAAACATTCTTCTCACAACCCTCTCTACTTAGCTAGTTTCTACAGTTCATTACAATGGCCTCAGACACCATACTCAGTTACAGATTTTATTAGGGAAGGTAACCAGTTACAAGTCAGCGTCAAAAATGCTCAGAGTACAGTTGTTCCAGTCAGGCCAGCCTCTCCTCAGTCATGCCCACAGGCAGGCCTATCTCTGCCAGGCCAATGTTACAGCTGTTGTTGTTAGGTGCCATCAAGGTGGTTCCTATTCATAGTGACTTTATGCCCAACAGAATGAAACACTGCTCTATCCTGAACCATCCTCACCATTCATAGTGACTTTATGCCCAACAGAATGAAACACTGCTCTATCCTGAACCATCATTAAGCTTGAGCCTTTGCTGCTGCCACTGTGCCAATCCAGCTCATTGGGAGCTGTCCTCTTTTTCACTGATACTCCACTTTACCTAGCATGATGTCCTTCTCCAAGGACTGGTCCCTTCTGATAATATGTCTGAAGTACAAGAGACAAAGTCTCACCATCTCAGCTTCTAAGGAGCATTCTGGTTGTACTTAGTCCAACAAAAATTTATTTCTTCTTCTAGTAGTCCATGAGGAGCTTTGGTAGCGTAGTGGTTACAAATCGGGCTGTAAACCGCAAGGTCAGCAGTTCGAAACTACCAGCTGTTCCGTGGGAGAAAGATGAGGCTTTCTGCTCCCGT
>NW_006408566.1:8833163-8841616 GCF_000296735.1 Chrysochloris asiatica
TAAGGACTTTTGCTTTCTTTATATTGAGGTGCAACCCATACTGAAGACTGTGATGTTTGATCTTTATCAGTTAAGTGCTTTAAGTCCTTTTAAACCAGCAAGCACGGTTGTATCATCTGCATATCTCAGGTTATAAATGAGTATTACTCCAATCCTGATACCACAATCTTATTTATATAATCTGGCTTCTCAGATTATGTGCTCAACATACAGATTGAATAAATTGGTGAAAGAATACAACCCTGGAGCACACCTTTCCTGATTTTAAACCATTCAGTGTTCTCTTGTTCTTCAGAATGGCTGCATCTTGGTCTGTAAACAGCTTCCTCTTAAGTTAAATGTTCAGGAATACTCATTCTTCAAAATGCTGTTCATAGTCAATAAAGCACAGGTAAACATCTTTCTGGTATTCTCTGCTTTCATCCAAGATCCACCTGATGTCAGCAATGATATCCCTCATTACAAGTCTTCTTCTGAATCTGGTTTGAACCTCTGGCAGTTCCCTGTCAATATACTGTTGCAGCTATTTTTGAATTATGTTGTGACACTGTGGGATACAACACTGAACTGCAAGATCTGTTTGAATCACATAGTTGGTGATTCAAACTCACTATTCACTCCTTGGAAACTCTATACAGGGCCACTATGAGTCAAAACCAACCCAACAGCACTTAACAACAACAACAAACTTTACTTAATTGTGATATCAGTGATATTGTCCAATGGTTTCTGCATGCTGTTGGATTACCTCTTTTAATGGGCACAAATATGGATGTCTTCCAATCAGTTGGCCAGTTAGTTATCTATCTTTTCAAAATTCAGTTAGGGCTGCTGATAAGTGCCCACAGGAGACGCTTGGCTCTATCTCAGTGGGTCAGCAAACTAGCTCCCTCAATTGAGTAACTAAAGGCACTCCCCTCTGCAAGGTAACCTTCTGATCAAAGTCACTCAGCTTTGCTTGATTGGTTGATTAGGTAGCCCACTACTCTGTCTCATGGTTCTGATGCTACTGATCCTCTTCCACTTCATGTTTACAGTTCTCTGTCCCTGAGTCAAGGAGGTTAAATGTACAGGAATCTTGTGGTTCAAAGTATGTGTTCCATTGACAGTAGTGAGATCCCTCTCCTGCTTCTGAGATGACTCATTTTATAGCCATGCTGGATTTCACATTTTTACAATTACAATTTATTCTGCTAGCATCCACAGCTGAATCATTTCATCTTATCAGTATGCTACCTTCTCTTACTCAGACCATGAGGAATAGAGTCATTTCGTAGGAGTTACAAAGATGAAGGCTGGAAGAAACACATTAAACAATTCACTACACCACAGGAGCAAAGATAATAAATACACATAGAACAAGGGAACACTTCATTGTTCAGCCTCAGGCTGTGAAAAACAAATACTAGTGAATGAAAAGGAACTTTGGATAGTAAAAAATACTTCAAGAAATTTGTATGCACTTCTGAATCCTAAGAAAGTGTTGTTGGGGTACAGTAAAAAAATAAAAATAAATTCACAATTACATCTCAAGAAAAAATAGATATTTTGAAGCAATTGTTACATAAACATCTACCTACATAGTGTAGTGGTTACAAATCAGATTGCTAACCTCAGGGTCAGCAGTTCAAAATTACCTGCAATTCTACTGGAGAAAGATGAGGCTTTCTGCTCCCATAAAGATTTACAGCCTCCTACAGAGTCACTACGAGTCCGAACCGACTCCACGGCATATAACAACAACAACAAATGCACAAATGGCTATGCCTTAAAAAGTCCATTCCACCTTAGAATTTTAGGTCCCATAAACTCTTCAGATACAGCCTGGATCATTTTATGCCTCTGCTCAAAAGTATCTGTGGTTCTGCCTACATAATGAAGTTTTAACTTAGCCTGCCATTCAAATCCATCCTCAGTCTATGGTCGCTGACTTCACTAGTGTTTCCATCTATGACAGGGGACAACTCACAGTTACCCAACCACACCTTCTCATTTTTTCACCTTCTGCCTTTGCCCACACTATTTATCCTGAATATTTTTCCTCCATACCATGACACCCCATCTTCGATCAAATCACATTTTTATCATCATCACCATCGCCAGCAACCATCATCATCATCAAATTGGTCTTTTTTATCTCCCAAATTAAAGTTATGGGAATCCTGATGTGATGCTGTAGGATCAGTACTGGACTGCCAACCACAAGGTTGGTGGTTCGAACCCACCAGTCACTCCTTGGAAACCATATATAGAGTCACTGTGGTCAGAACTGACTTGCTGTCACTTACCATTAGCATCTATAGTTTATGATTCTCTAAAAATTGGTCTCCAGTCTTTCAAGAAACACTTTGTGATACAGCTCATTGCTATAAGTGTGTGCTACCAAGTCAGTTCCAACTCATATTGACCCCATGCACAACAGAAGGAAACACTGCCTAGTCCTGCACCATCTTCACATCCATTGCTCATTTTGAACCAATTGTTGCAGCCACTGTGTCAATCCATCTTGTTGAGGGTCTTCCTCCAATCCATCTGTGTAAATGCATAGAAGATAGTACATGCATCTCTAGAAATGCCCTGAAGGCAAGAGTTGTGTCTTACTTGTGTTTTTATCACGTAAAGTATTTATCATGGTACTTTGGGTATAGCACTAGACTGAACAGAAAAGATGTCAGCTTGAGGACTAAGGTGAGCCTGACCCAAGCTATGGTATTTTCAATAACCTCATATGCATGCAAAAGCTGGACAGTGAATAAGGAAGACAATAGAAGAATTGATGCTTTTGAGTTATGGTGTTGGAGGAGAATATTGAAAGTGCCATGGGCTGCCAAAAGAACCAACAGATGTGTGTTGGGAAAAGTGCAGCCAGAGTGCTCCTTGGAGCCCAGAATGGCCAAACTTCATTTCTCATACTTCGGACATATTGTCAGGAGGGACTAGTCGCTGGAGAAGGATACCATGTTTGGTAAGGTGGATGGTCAGAGAAAAAGAGGACGACCCCCAGCGAGATGGATTGGCAAAGTGGCAGCATCAATGGTCTTAAGCCTGGCAACAATTATGAGGTTGGTCCAGGATCGGGCAGTGTTTTGTTCTGTTGTGCATAGGGTTACTATGAGTCAGTATCAACTCAATGTCACCTAACAACAACAACAACAACAACAAACTGAACTATAAAGAGCAAAAGTTATAATTTTCCATTTTCATAACTAAAAAAACAAAAACAAAAATGCTGCATCATATACATAACTATTTCACAATTATAGATGGATGACCCACTGCCACTGAGTTGATTCCAGCTGATAGACACAGTAGAACTACTCCATAGGGTTCCCAAGAGTGGAAATCTTTACAGCAGCAGACAACTACATCTTTCTCTCTCAGAACAGCTATTAAGTTTGAACCACCAACCTTGAGCTTAGCAGCCCAACACTTAACCCACTATGCTACCCAGGCTTCTTTCCATACATTAAATATAATCTAAAATTTGTATGACCAAGAGATTTTTATTGTAAATTTTCAGAGAAAATATAGGAATTAAATATGTACTATAATCCCAATGGATATTAAAAATATATATGCACAGAAAAAAGTTATGAAAAATGAACCAAAATATTAAGAGTTTCTACTTTGGAGTCCTGGTGTGATGCTGTAGGATAAGCCCTGGATGGTTATCTGCAAGGTCGAAGATGTAAACCAACCAGATGCTCCTCAGAAATTCTATGCAGTGTTACTATGAGTTGGAACCAACTTGACAGCAATTAGCATCTTGGAGCCCTGGTAGTGCTGTGGGTTAGACACTGGGCTGCTAACAGAAGGTCAGCAGTTGAAGCCCACCAGCCACTCCAAGAGAGGAAGATGAGGCTCTCTGTTCCTGTAAAAAACTACAGTCTCAAAAATCCTATGTAAGGTCGCTGGAAGTTGGAATCTACTGGATGGCAGTGGGTTTGCTTTGTGGCTATCTTGGGTTAGAGAATAATAGATGCGATTGTTTTGTGCTAACGATTTTCCTTTTCCAAGTTATATTAAGTGATCAAATGTTGTTTTCATATTTTTTAAAAAAATAGTTATTTGAAAATACTTATGTGAGATTGTATGTTTTTTGGAAACTATTCCTGGAAACTGGAGGCATTCTAAGGCTCCTTAAGGCCTGGGGCAATTTTATTAATGTTGGATGCTGTTCACTGGCCAGCTGCCCCAACCCATAACTCATTTCAGCTGTTGGAACACCTTTCCTCACTCTTTGGAATGTTTCTGGCATTAATTTAGGAAAACTTTATTTTCTGACTGCCTACAAACTGTAACGAAACTCTCAGAAGCTATTTAAACTATGATCAACAAACTGCTTAAAATTAAAAAGCAGTTTTGACCAAGAACAAGCATTATATCCCAAGATTAAAAGTAGTACCAGAACTTAGATAAAAACAGTCTTTTCATATTTCATGACCTATACTCATATTTATTATCTGTTTACTTATTTATCAGAAATAGGCAACAGGCTGTAAGATATGCAACAAAATTATCTAAATTTGATATACAAGCCAACTAATTATGATTCCCTTGCATCTGAAAAACTAAAATGAGAAGTAAATTTAAGAGAATAAATAAGGTAAATTAATTACCCCCAGACTATTGCCCGTAAAGGTTTTATGAATAAGCAACTGGCTAGAAAAATTGCTCAATTATGCAGCAAAAGGAAGCTTTCATAGAAATTAGTTTCAGATTTAAATCCCTAAGAACCTTAAAGGAAAGTGGCCAATACTTCTGATAAGTCTGATGATTGGTACACACACACTATAAACCAATTTTCACATAGCACAAAGCACTTTGTTCTCTGCAGGAATATAATGGGATTTGACAGCAAAAAGCACCAGGCTTATTCACTAACCTATAAGTCAACTTTAGTAGTTAAGCTGCAGCAAAGTTTACAAATTTACAATATAATAGCTAAGCAATTGGTTTTTCAGAACCCATCCTTCAATTCAGAATTAATTGGGTCTTTTGGAAAAATGGTTAGTATCTTGTTAATTATTTTAGATTCTTGCCTTGATCACATTGGTGTAACATTAAAGAAAACTTGTCCCTTGGTTGCAAAGAGTTAACCTCCTTAATTGCTAATCAAAAGGTTGAAGATTTGAATCCATCAAAAGGTGAACTTGAGTCAACCACAGGTGTCTTGGAAAAAAGACCTGGTCTTCTTCATCCAAACAAATCAGTCATTGAAAACTTTATGAAACACAGTTCTCTGATACACATATGTAGGAATTGACTCAACAGCAACCGGTTTTTTACTGGTTTGTTAGTGGTGGTGGTGTTAAGTGATGTCGAGTCGGTTCCAACTCATAGCGACCCTATATAGCGTTTCCAAGGAGTGACTGGTAAGCTTGAACCAACCTTGCAGTCAACACATTAATCAACAGGGTTCAAGTCAAGCTTGCAGTTCAGCACATTAATCAACAGGGAAAATATTTCTTAGTATGGTTGTAAGAGCTACCTACATCAGGAGCCCTGATGGCACAAATGGTTAAACATTCAACTGTCAACAGAAATGTTGATTCTAATTCACCCAGTAGCCCTGCAGAAGAAAGATCTGGTGATCTGCTTTTATAAAAGTGACAGTCAAGAAAAGCCTATGGAGCGGTTCTACTCTGTCACATGGGGTCTCAATGAGTCAGAATTGACTTGATGGCACCCAGTAACAAGGCTAGATACCCAAATCACACTAACTGTAGCAGACACATAGTTTTTTTTTGCCAGTCATCTCTCTTTCTCCCCTTTCTATGGTGAAAGTATTTCCTTTCAGTAGATGTTATACATTCAGTTGGATTCCCTAAAAAAACATATTCTCTAAATCCTAACCCCTGTACCTCTGAATGGACTCCTGGTGTGGCACCATTGGATCTGCAGAAGACTTCGAACCACAAGGTCAGCAGTTCAAACCCACCAGCTGCTCCCTGGAAACCCTGTACAGGGTCGCTATGATTCGGAACCAGCTCAACAACACTGAACAACAACATACCTCTGGTGGTAATCCAAATTTGGGGGAGGTGTTTTAATGTAACGAGACTACATATGTGTAGGGTGTGTCTTAAACAATTATTTTTTAGATATAAAAGAGCAGATTAGGCACAGAAGAAAGCAGACAGACAGAAGGCCAACACTATCTGTAGATGATCAGTCTACAAGCCCAAGAAATTCAAGAGAAGCTGACACAAGGATTTCTACTATTGCTTAAAAGACAGCCTTCCGCTAGAGCCGATGCCACTAATTCAGACATGTAGCCTGCTAAATTGTGAGAAAAAAATTTTTGTTCATTAAAGCTATTCACTTGAGGTATTTCTGTTGTAGCAACACTAAGAAATGAAGACAATGAAAGAACTGCTCCTTCCCCATTCTTAAACACAGGAATCTATTGGGATTTCCAGTTACAGCATCCTAGCCTCAGAGACTACATACTGTATGGACCAAACTTGATCCATCATAGCACCTCACAATCTTGTCTCTTTATAATTGGTCACTGGGCTAAGAGCATGACTAGAAGGCCAATCACTGCTGTTCTCTTAGACTTTTCAAAGAGGAGTTGGAATGGAGTTCCAGGGGGTTAAGTCAAAGTGGTGACGAGTCTTTTCCTCTCAGTTGATGAGTATTTGAGATTATGAGCTGTAGCCACCAGCAGCCAGGTTCTCTGCCATGTAGAAGAAACTGATGGTAGGTACTAGTAGATAGATTTGAATCTCTGGCCATATAAATAAGTGTTTTGAAAGCATAATTTCATACTTGTGGGTGCAACTAGTCTTAGTTTCTTCAATGAGATCCTGTTTCACCAGTTGGTAAAAAAAAATAAATTTAAATGAATTTGTGTTCCTGCTTCTTTTTCTTAAGGTCATACCTAACCTTTAAAAGCAGGGTACAGTGGGAGGAGAAAGATGATAGGACACAAAAGTTCTGATCCTTGGTCATTTGTTGACTTTGGCATCTGATTCTTCATCCTGTCTGATTTTTGCATATTGATCTACATGAGTTCATGCTAAAGGGCCTTTCAGAATCAATGACTCTCCTTGCTGGCCCCTGACACCATTCTTAAATACAACACCACTTTTGACCATGGGCAACCCAGTGAGACTTTCAAAGACCCAGCATCATGTATATGTTACTTTTTGGAATATTTCTATGTACCTTCACCACACAGTCAGTTCCAAGTACTTTTCCATGCTATCCCAAGTCTCGGAGAACATCAGGGTCTTCTTTTCTCACCCCAAGCCCTATCTAGGCAGGATAAGGAACAATGACTGTTTATTCTTTGAGATTCTCACAACTCTTAAATCTTAAGATTCTCTTAACTCTTGTTGCTCCTGCTCCATAGAGTTCAGTTCTGTAACACTGAACTTCATAGAGTACTTCAAAAAATTCATTGCAGTTATAGATTGGCTGTACTTGATTGAACTAATGAAGCACCTTCCATTTATAATAACTATGTTGTTGTTGTTAAGTGCCATCGAGTCAGTTCCGACCCATAGCAACCCTGGATAGGGTTTCCGAGGAGTGGTTGGTGAGCTTGAATCACCGACCAATCGCCGACCTTGCAGTTCAAACGGCTTTGTAGTCTGGGGCATTAACCCATAGCACCACACCAGGACTCCATAATACCTATGTTGTTGTACCTATGTTGTTGTTGTTAAGTGCCATCGAGTCGGATCCGACCCATAGCGACCCTGTACAGGGTTTCCGAGGCTGTACATCTTTACGGGAGCAGAAAGCCTCATCTTTCTCCTGTGGAACAGCTGGTAGTTTCGAACTGCTGACCTTGCAGTTCACAGCCCAATTCATAACCACTACCCTACCAGATCTCCTTCCATAATACCTATAAGCAAATACAAATAGCCATTGCTGAAGTCAGATACTGGGCTCAAGGTCACTTTCTCAAGGGTGTGCAGATTAGCTCTCTTTGTTTATGTCTTCACTTTCTTTCCCTTCCCCCTAGCTTACTGAAGTTCTTCTATCTCCAAAACCTAAATTCTCTCAAGATCTGTGTTTTTACTTTTATTGACGATAGCATCTTGTGTGGCAATGGAAACTTTATTCACGAGTAAATAAAGTACTGGGGGAAAACATTCTAGATAACATATCAAAATACAACTCTTCCACAGAAGGCCCAAAGTCTAGCCAAAGCCTAAATGAAGGCCACATAATAGGAATGTTGAGTCCTGATTATCCTTCAATCTGAACCCACGCTCTTAGTCTCTGACCTAACCCCATTCTTGAGCCTCTTTCCTGCTTTCTAGGGCTTCAGAGCTCAACTCTTGCTTTAATTCAGAGGAAACCAATTCAGATGAAGCTGATGAAAACCAGAAAAATAATTATGGGTTAGGGCTTTTATGCTGTTGCTGTTATGTACCGTGGAGTCGGTTCCGACTCATAGTGACCCTGTATAGGGTTTCCAAGGCTGTAAATCTTTA
>NW_006408566.1:8843204-8848473 GCF_000296735.1 Chrysochloris asiatica
AAGCCTCATCTTTCTCCCACGGAGCGGCTGGTAGTTTCAAACCACTGACCTTAAGGTTTGCAGACCGATTCGTAACCACTACACTACCAGAGCTCCTTCCTCCAAGCCCTAGAGGGGCTTAAAATGGTGGAGAAGGACCAAAATGGCAGCCGCAAACTGACACCTCAGGGACAGAGAGATCTGGACAGAATCGCCAGACAGGTGGCAGCTGCCAACAAGAAACATTAGAACAAATGATGCTGGGTTAATAAATTGCCTCATTCGTAAAAACAAAACAAAAACTTATTTTCTCACAGTTAAGGAGGCCAGAAATTTTAATTCAGGGCATGGTTCTAGAAGAAGTTCCTTCTGTATCTATTTTAGCTTCCAGTAGCTAGGGCAATCCTTGCAGTTTCTGCTTTTATACGCCTACCCCACGTGTCTGTTTTCCTCCTGTGTCTATTCTCATTTTATAACTTAAAAGTTATTAGGTTTAAGATGCACTCTGAGTACTAGAGTACAACCTCATTAACATGACAAATGAAAATCTCTGTTTCCATTCATATTTACAGGTACAGGGCTGAGGATTTCAACACATACCTTGAAATCACTACAATTTAAAATCAAACATGCATGATTCAATCCAAAACATCATCATTGCACAAAATAAATGACACTTTAAAGCCCAAAAAGTAGACAGTACATTATCTTAGGAAAAAAAAAAAAATGCAGAGCAGTATTTATTTCCAAGAGCAGCGCCTTGACAACCTTACATTAATTTACCAGTTACAATTCTGACCCAAAACATATAGCATCCTCAGAGGATTACACTAAAAATATTCCAATGATGAGATTATTTACAGAAATGTGGGCAAAGTATAAAAAAATAATGAAATAAAATTTAAGGAGGGATGGAGAGTCACTTAGGGACTAGTAGCAGCAAGGAGCCATAACTTTCCATGACCTGAAGGGGTAAGGAAAGGGGGCACTATTTACAACTAAATGAGAGCTGGAGTCAAGAGCTGTCACAAATGTAGTCTTTGCCAGAACTATAATGATGAAGGGAAAAGTGGGGCAAAAAAGTCTGATGTCTCTCTCCTCCTATCCTGCTTGAAACCAACTAGAAATCCAAGGGCAAGGGGCCTGTATGCAGTCATTCATAGAGCCAGCTTCCTGAAGTACAGAGGGGTCTAAAGTGGATGGAAAATGTATCTGAGTGGGGGGGTCCACTAGAAAATGTTGATATTTAATCTGGTATGAAAGAGAGAAAAGGGATCAGACATGAAAGGATGTGTATGTATGTGTTGGATTTGGATTTGTTTTGTTTCAAATAAAAGGAAAATTATAAAAGAAATTTCATTTTACGATAAAATATTGCTTGTAATTATATGCTTGATAGATTTGCCAATTAGTGGCTCAATATCCAATAGGGTAACATCAAGTGGTGCTCAAATGTGCAACTTGTTCTAGGACTTTATTTTTATCACACTCGTTATTAAAAACTCAACTACACATAGTCAGGAAATAGGTGCAACCAACACTCAACACTTCCATTTAGTTCAGAACATTTTGTATGAATTAAGGAGTGCAAAATGAGACACACACACACACACTCCACTATGAGCCAAAAGACTGAAGGACTGAGTTCATCGAGAGGCACTGAGAAGAAAGGTCTCGTGATCTACCTGCAAAAGAATCAGCCGTCAAAAACCCTATGGAGTATTTATGAAGTTGCCATCACTTGAAGTCAACTCCATGGAAATTGATTGTATATCTCAGGGACTTTTCTTAAGCAAAATTTACTAAACCTTGAAATCACCTGAGAATCTTTACAAAATACTGGTGTATTTTGCAATCCAAAACATCATAATTTCACAAAACATTATATATTTTGAGGTATATATCATACCTCCAGATATTCTGATTTAATTGGTATGGGATTAAGCCAAGCATAGGAATTTTTTTAAGCTTTTATTTTGAATTGAGTGATAGTTTACGTGGGAGAACGTCAGTTTTGCACTCATCTTATTGTATTTTGTTTCACTGCAATGATTACAATCCCCTCCATGCATCATCATTCAACAGTAGTTGCTTCTAGACCCTCTGGGCTGTTGTTTTTTTAATGTACACAAAAACGCTCAGGAATATATAATCATTTAAACAACCAAAGGGCACATTCTGCAAGCCTGCCTCCTGGTCACCAGCACCTGGCTGCTAGCACACAGCCTTTCTCTTTCCATGAGTCTAGAGTTCTCAGCTGCTCTATCTCTCCATGTCATCATCTCTGCCTCCATCTCTGGTGTTGTTTCTTCTCTGGATAGGGTCCACATTCTGCTTATGCTCTTCTCCCTTGATAGTCGTAAGGTCCTCTGTTTCTAGCATAGGAATTTTTTTTTAAACTTTTTCTTTTTAGCGTACCTTTATAAATATATATAAATTGATATATAGATTTATAAAACAGTTGTAAAGATGGTACAAAGAGTCCTCATATACCCATACCTAGTCTCTCCTATCATTAACTTCTTACTGTGGTGTGTATGTATGGTACATTTGTCACAATAAATGAACAAGTATTAATATATAATTAAAGTCCATATCTTATTCAGATTTCATTAATTTAATGTTCCTTTCTGTTCCAGGATACCAAATTACATTTAATTGCCCTATCTTCTTAGGTTCTTCTTGGCTGTAGCAGTTTCTCAGACTTTCCTTGTTTTTCATATTTTTGAAAGTTTTTAGGAGTATTGGTCATGTGCTTTGAAGAACATCACTCAATTAGGATTTTTTTTAATGTTTTATTGTGAATTATGTGATAGTTTACATGAGAGAACATTAGCTTTACATTCATCTTATCGTATATTGTTTCATTGCCACAGTTAAAATCCTCTCCGTGCATCATCAGCCAACCAAAGGGTATACCCTGCAAACCTGTCCCCTGCCCTGGTCATCAGCACACATCCCCTCTCCTTCTCTGGGTCTAAAGTCCCCAGCTGCTCCATCTCTCCATGTCATTGTCTCTGCCTCCATCTCTGGCATCACTGCTTCTCTGGGTAGAGTTGGGTTCTCCACTCTTCTCCCTTGATGGTTCCAGGGACCTCCGCTTCTAGACTGCAAAGTCAATCACTCTCCTCCTTTTGCTACAAAACATCTACCTCTACATTTCCAATCCTCACAATCAGTCCTGATAATAATTATTCACTATTGTATCCCAAGAGACCTATCCTCATTTCCTTTCATCAGCCCCACCCAGACAGATTGGATACTAGTCAGCGGAGATTCTACCTTCCTCTACGCCCTCTGGATCTAGGTTCCCTCTTGAAAGCTTGTAAGCCAGTCACTTCTTGCCTTTGTAGCCCCACCCATTTGGGGTAGCCAATGTCCAAGTCCCCCATGCCTGTCTACTCTGTGTATAGAGGGGGTGGGAATGATCCTCACTGTAAAGATTTGTTCCCTCTTTTGAGCTACTGCATCCATAGGTTTAGGTCAGTTCATCAAATTGTATCAGATTACTCTTTTTTTCCTATTCTTTCTTCTTCTAGTTGAACTCTGATCATCCAGTCATTGATGCCAGGTCAAGTGGATATTATCTGCAAGTGTGGGTGTTCTTATGCATATGCCCTCTCTTCTTAGAAGCTGGACACTTCACTCTCTACTCTAGTCTTCTGTGGCTATGTCACTGACTCTGGGCCCAAAAGTCCCCAGGTCTTGCCACATTGCTGGCCAAGCAGGTCTCCACCCAGGTTCATAAGAGTCTATTGAAGGTTGTAGGGCTTAGCTCGCAGCTTCATTGCTGTTTTTCCCTCACTTCAACTTATTGGTGATGAACATGGTCATCAATGAGAGCGTATATTCCCATTGAGTATTAATTAGTCTTGGAAGGGAGTTTGCACTGAGGGGACCCGACCACTTGCCTTGATGTCTCCTGGGCAAACAACTTTCTTGTTCTTATAGCAATCACTTGGACTGCCATTATTGTTTTGTACTTTTCCTGTCAGTCTTTCTTTCAAGAAGTATCTTCTGTTCTTCTAGCCACTGCAGGCTGGTCTGCTTGTCCTTTCAAGTAGAAATTTCACACCTCAGAAGATTCTGGATGTGGTTCAGGATTCCACCTATGGTCTTATGTAATGCAGAGGCTCCACAGGAAGCCTCCTTCATTGGGCGCATTGTAGCCCCATTTTAGGTATTCCAATCAGTTATAGGCTGAAGACAGACTTACAAGCTTTCTATGGTGATATTTCTGGCTCTTACTCTCTCTCCCCATCAAGTGTCTGTTTTATAATAGTATGCCAGGGAAACCAAGATTAAAAATACAGCCAAGCATCTTAACATTATTTCCCACCTTTTGCCCATTCCAACCATGTCTCAATCCCTGTATCCCAGAGCCCTGTTATTCCAAGGTTGTACATACATCATTATTTACCTCTTTCTCACTTAGCCCATGCAAACCTGCCTAATTGCTTTCCCGTCTGCTTTGTTCTTCCATTCCCCTCCCCCTTCTTGTGTATTGCCCCTCTCCCTAGCACCCAAACTATCCTGCCCTGTGCTCCACCTTCCCCTCCCTCTCCTCATCCCACCATCCACATGATGGTAACCAGCAAAGAAACCCACCCACCCCCCTTTAGTATGGGTTGTTTTTCTTAGTCTTTTACAGTGGTCCTATGCAGTATTTCTCTTTTTGTGACTGACTAATTTCACTCAACTTAATGTCCTCAAGTTTTATCCATGTTACGCAGTAGCTTGCAGCTTTCTTGTTCTTCTTCAAGGTAGCATAATATTCCATTGTGTGTATGTACCACACTTTGTTTATCCATTCTTCATGATGGGCACTTAGGCTGTTTCCATCTCTTTTCTATTGCAAATAGTGCTGCTATGATCATTTTTGTGCATATACCTACTCGTGTTGTGGCTTGTATTTCTTGTGGGTAAATACCAAGTAGAGGAATTGCTGGATTATACAGGATTTCTATTTCCAAACTTCTGAGGAAGCACCATATTGCTTTCCAGAGAAGCTAGACGATTTTGCAATCCCACCAACATTGCAGGAGTGTCCCAGTCTCTCCACATCCCCACCAGCATTTATTGTCCTCTACTTTTTTGAGCTTTGCTGTTATTGCTGGTGTGAGATGATATCTCATTGTTGTTTTGATTTTCATTTTTCTAATGGCTAGTGATCGTGATCATGTTTTCACATGTTTGTTGGCTGCCTGGATCTCTTCCTTGGTGAAGTGTCTGTTCATGTCCTGTGCCCACTTTTTAATTGGGTTATTTGTCTTTTTCTTGTAGAGGTGTT
>NW_006408566.1:8858303-8859167 GCF_000296735.1 Chrysochloris asiatica
TTTTCTCAGTGCACTGGGTTGATTGTTGTTGTTGTTATGTGCCATGGAGTCAGTTCTGACTCATAGCGACCCTGTACAGGGTTTCTGGGGCTGTAAGTCTTTACAGGAGCAGAAAGCCTCATATTTCTCCTGCGGAAGAGCTGGTAGTTTCAAACTGCTGAACTTGTGGTTTGCAGCCCAATTCGTAACCACTACACTACCAAATAGGCAATTTAAGCATTGACTATCAAAAATGGGGGTCTATAAAGGCACAAAGTTGCTGGCTTATAAGCTTTCATGAGTGTGCTTAGTTTCAGAATGGAGGTGGGGAGGGTAATGTGGATTACCCACTGAAAAGTTTTCCTCTTTTCCATATGAATCTGGTGAATGGGGTTGAAGAGTGATGGTGATAGGATTTTATGATTAAATTGTGAGTAATCGTTAACAGGATTAATTGCAATTGTTACAACTGTAATTGTAGAAGACATGTAACTAAAACAAGGAGTAGTTAATCTTTCATTTCAGGAACAGATGATCACAGAACCATCATGAAGGAAGAGCATGAGTGCAGCATGAGATCCTACCTAGAAAAGTGGTGATATCAGAGTCAGTGGTAGTGATGGCATTAAGAGATAGAGCATCTAAGGACTTCAGGCCATTGAACTAACAAAGGCTTTGTGCCTGCAGGTGGGAAAATGGCTTGCAAAATGTGCCCTTTGGACATTTAAATGAATATGTATATTTTATTTTGTATGTGTACAGCAAATATTTTTACTTTGCTGATTTGTGAAAAGTAAGGTGTAAAATGGAAGACACATGGAGTAAGCAGGATAACTGTTGTTGCGAGGAGATTATAATCATTTAGATGAAATAAAACTTATGATT
>NW_006408566.1:8859267-8866035 GCF_000296735.1 Chrysochloris asiatica
CCTGCCACTTTACTGAATCTTCCCATGAGGTCTAATAGCTTTTTTTTTTATTGTGTCTTTGGGGGTTTCTATGTATAGGATCATATCATCTGCAAATAGAGAGAGTTTTATTTCCTCTTTACATATATTATAATAACAAACCTGAAAACACCTCTCTATGATACAATTAATTATTTTCATTGTACACTTGTGAAGACTGAAACTCAGATACATTAAGTATCTTGACCAAAACCACATACCTAATAAATGGAGAGGTTGATATTAGTATTCAAGTTGGTATACAAAGGTTAGTCAGAAGTATTGTTACAAAATCATAGAAACTGATAAACTATCAACATTTGAAGCTATTGCTTCATGGCAAACTCTCCAGCTAGGTCTAGACACTTCTGAAGAAGGTATTTCCATTACTCTGACCTTTATCTGATGAATTCTGCTCTTTTCAATTTACACCACATCAAAATAACAGTTTTAGCTTCCATAAGGGACTCAAATCATGTTCTTTTTAAATGTTTTTTGAGTTCTGGAACAAAAAAGTATTGGAAGGGGCAAGATCAGATATGTAGGGTGGATGAGGTAAGATCTCCCAAAGAAATTCTCATAGAACAATGAGAAGGTACATTGTCATGATGGTCATTCCTTGGCACAACTTTCCTGACCTTTTTCTTACCAATACAGTCTCAATTTTCTGAAAGATTCTTCCTAGTAAGCTCCCATAACTGCCTTGTATCCATCAATTTTATAAAAGATTATCCCTTTGGAATTCCAAAAATTGTTGTCATAACCTTCTGAACTGAACCCTCTTGCCTTGAATTTAACTGGCCCAAAAGATTCCCTCAGAAGCCACTGTTTTTATTGGACCTTGCACTCTGGGTGATATTGACAAATCTAAAACTCATGCTCAGTTATGACTCACTCCATAAAATCATCTTCATTAGCTCCAGTCTTGCTTAAAAACTGAAGGAAAGAAAGATCAGCTCTTTGAGCTAGCTGATCTTCCCACAACAAGTTTGATACTAATCAAGCCAAAGACTTGCTGACAACAAGATGGTCATTTAAAATTGAAAATGCCAGACCGTGTGAGATCCCAACTTCAGTAGCTATCATCACATCAATGGTATTTCTACCATCTAAGGTCTTCTTCCATCAGTTGCTAGACTTCAGCATTTCTTCACTCATTGAGGCTGATGGTCTTCCCTCTGTTGGCTCATCTTTAAGGTCTTCCTGACTTTCCTTAAAACATTCCAATTAAAAACTGTTGTCATATGTGGGGCAGCATTCCCATATATTTTCTGCAGAGCTTCAATAATTAGGAATGATATTCACTAGAGTTTTACTAAAAATTTGGTATTAGTCCCTACCTCAAAATTGTATTTTTCCATGGTACAAAAACTATATTTTTTAAAGGTACCCTAATATGTCCTAGTGTAATGCTTTAAGATAGACATTACACTGCTAGCCACAAGGTCTGAGTTTCAAACCCACCAGTCATTCTTTGGAAACCCTATACAGGGTCACTATGAGTCAGAATAATTGAGGGGCATTAGCAACAAAAGTAACAACGAGACTAAAACAAGCATGTTACTGAGAGCACTTGTTTGTAGCCATCCACTGATCCCAGAGACATGTTGAATTAGGTTTCATTGCAAATAAACCTGTGCATGCATGAACTGGAACCCTGGTAGTAATATTTCTTTTACTTATCTTCATATTCTAAGGTACCTGACTCATCAACTTGGCCAATCCATATTGGATTGGGCAATTCATATTGCAAATTTTAGATTATTTAGGAATCTTATTAAATGAGTTTCCACATGCTTTTCAATTTTGCATCCCCACCCCACCCCAAAAAAAGGAAAGGTGAAAAAATATTGTGAAAACAGCAATTATTGTCAGAAAACTCACTGTGTTCTTGATTTGCAGTTGGATTGCCATCTATTTTTGCCTATCTTTTTATCCCCTATAATGCAATGTTTTATTATCACAAGCATTTAATAGGTTTCCTTTTACTACTGGCACCGAAGGACATCAGGGACATTTTGACAAAGTAAAGAAAAGTACTATTTGAACTATCTGTGAAGTGAATACTGCTACTCATGTGCACATTGGTTTTCCTTTTAGATGAGAATCACTTAGCGTTCCTTTGTCAGACCCACACTGATGGCCATTTACCTTTGAGACAGATGTGAATGAATCAGACAATTTTCTAATGATACTGAATAGGAAAGAAAATGGTGCCTTGAATCATGCTTGGAAGTTTTTTGCCTCAAAATGAAGATAGAATCTTTTTAAGTGTGTACTCTTCTGTGCTTGACAAAATAGGATTCAATCTATTTTCCAGTGAGCTTTTAAAGAAATCTTTGATTTATTTATTTTTAAATAATAAAATATTATGGCATCAAACCTATATATCTTAAGCATCTAAAGAAATGATCAATGCCATTGCAAAATAACTGGCTCCCATCTTTAAGAATCTAAACAAATCTAAAAACAGGAGAACTGAGGATTAGGAAAGAAAGAAAAGCCTGGGAACTAATTAGTTGCCATTCCTTCTGTTAATATAATAAATTCATTTATTGTCATGACAAAAAAAGTTGGTCATTTTTTTCCCATTCCTCTATTTCTACTCATTAGATATCCAACAACACAAAATGTCATAGTTAAGTTTCCTTCATTCTTGCATTATTATGTTTATCCATCCAAGTGTCTTTTAAATAACAACACTTACTTAGACAAAAAGTGATTTAGGTGAGGTAGCTTCTGATCCAGGTAGAAAAAAAAAAAAAAAGAGAGAAGCAAAGAATGATAGAAAGATCTCAGTATTAATTCAACTAGGAGGACTTCATAATCTTGAAGAGCATCTCAGATCCCAATGGAAAAACTCTAAGAATGTAATTTAAAGCCAATTCCATCTTGTTGTTAAACTAAGTTAACTTGATAGAGGTCTATTTTGGCTGTTTAAACAATGATATCCATAATGGTGGAGTAGTATTCCCTTTGGTCATTATTAGACTGAGCTCATCAAAATATAAAGGCTAAGTTAGGGACTTAATAACACTGCCACAAGTACAATAGTCATACAACATATAGCATATTCTGCCTAATTCCTAGTGGCACATTTTAAACCATTGCACAAAGTCGATAACCACAGCCTTGTTATCACATTCCCTCACTTATTAATTTATTATTTCTTGATTCAATAAAAACTTACTTGATTTTTGCATTAAGTACTGAACTAACTTGAGATAAAAACAGGTTAAAACTTAATCCATTCCCTCAAAAAGTTCACATTCTAATCCTGCCATGCAAGAGACAGTACAATGAAGTGGGTTTTTTAATTTAGAAAAGAGAAGACTAAAATTGGAAAGCTGTCCCTAAGAGGATAGCAAATTGAGGCAAATCTACAATCTGTAAGAAACAATTAATAGAGGTGAGATAAGAGGTTCCATCCCATTGCTGTACTCTGAGGCTGGAGTGTATAAACAATCCGTTCATAATGTTCTTTCTTGCTCAGTCCCATTCTACCAAACATGAAAGCAAGGGGTGAGGTCACTTGTTTTGCCTTTCATAAATCCTGCAGTTTCCCAATCCAGGTGTCAATGTTAAAGCAAACCTAAACAACAGATGTATTATGGGAAAGCTCAGAGCATGAATGAGCTTTAAACAATAGAAGAATAGTTCAACCAAGGAATCACCTGGACTCTGCTTTCAAACTTTTGAACAGTTGCCATGTAGTATGAGAAATAGACTAGTTTTGTATAAAGTTTCTAGGAACAAAATTGAGAAAAAAAATGAGTGAAGATTATTGTTAAAATAAGCTTTAGGTCAATAAAAACAAAAACAAAACCAGCAATACCTCTCAAATTGTAATGTGTATGTGAATTACCAGAGGATTTTGTTAATTGCAGATTCTTATTTAGCAAATTTGTCTTCGTCTAACAAGGTCTCGGGTTATGCTGAAAGTATTTCTATGCAGCATATAAGAATGGGCTTTCAAATAGAAATGGCTTCACCTGATTCTTTTTTATATAACAGAATTAATTTTTATAGCATATTTACTTGTTTTAAATATTAGAATATTTTCACAAACATAATATTTTTGTAAAGTAATTACAAAAGTAATCCCCACATCAGTAGATGTAGAGATGGAAGACCATAAACATTAAATAACTTGCTCAAAACTTACTTCATTACATAATGAGGTTATTGAGCTCCTATTCTTAGCACTGTTCTGGCACAGTGCTGGATGCCTGCCTAAGGCCACAGCCTAGCTAATCAGGACACAACACACTCATGTGATAAATCTCATTTTCTATTAGCTCATTAACTATTAGCTCACTCAAAGACCATAGGATTCAAAAAGAACAAAAATAAAACTAGTCATCATGACAGTGAGACCAACAGGGCAATATTCCATCCTTTGACGTGTCCAGAAGAATAGCAAATGCCAGAGAAGACTACTATTGAATTTTCTGAGATGCTTTGGCTCTGTTAGAATGGACAATATGACCTGGCACTTTGACAGACCAACTTTTCACCCCACAACAAATAAGCATGATATTAAAAAAAGATGAAACTATCCAAATTACTACAAGCAAAAAAGAAACTCCAACAATCCTATCTACTTACTTCCCCACCAGTTGAACCTTACTTTGTAAGACTGGACAATCATTAGACTATCTACCATCCTTTGAATTCAAAAAATAAATAGACTGAAACATTAGCGGAAATAAAAATTAAATAAAAATAGAAAATTGCATTCAGTGTTGGTGTAAACATAACCCAGAACTCTTTCACAATAATCTGCTTCATTATAGTAACCTTTCTATTACTCTTTCTTCAGTTCTCTCAACAACCCCTGGATGATCCCAATCATATTTTATCTACCTTTCTAAGATTTGAAGTACGAGACCCATTGTGGATTTATTTCCTTGACTCTATCTTATTCTTACTGCAAGCTGTCTATCCTTAAACCATTTCCCTATATCATCTTTATTCTTTAACTTTCAACCCACCATTTCTCCCATAAAAAGGTTTAAGCTCATGCATTAGAAAAAAGATTAAGGTAAACTTAAATATCTTTATATATTCTTGTGTTTCTTTGTTGTATGTAATAAGTTGGTTAGATTTCCTGAGAAACAGGAAATTTACAGATGGGTAGTTTATTGGGGAATGGTCTATGAGACACCTCCTGTAAGAGAATGAGGGAAGAAGGACATCACAAAAAGAAAGATAGTGCAGCTCCTATATGGAGCTCTGAAGATGGGGTAGCCCTCCATAGATAGACCTAATAGAGGCCAGGAGAGCATGTCTTTGTATCTCCCACCATTATAGATTTCCCCCGGGTAGAAGCATACACTTGGGTGATGCCGCTCTTTTACCAGTGATAAATACTTAGGCTGGAGTTAGCTAATCCTGGCACCTGTGAGCAGGAGTATGGACACTAGAGGTACAATTTGACTAGCATACCACAGAAACCATTATAATGCTTCCCTTATGTCGTTGAATCCATTTGCTTCATATTATAAATTCACTCCATTTGGAAACACATCTTCCAGGATTCTGGCTGATCTCTTATCTTTTGTAAATTGGAAAAACTTACAAGATGAAGATTGGTGGGAAACACTACAATTTTCACCACTACCATCAATTTCTGGGCCAGAATTAATTCTAATCATCTCCCTCTACTACTTCCTATTGTATATTCACTTTACTTGCTAGTACAGGTAGTGCCAATTGTGGTTGACCCTGACTCTCATTCCTAAGATGTATGAGCCTCAGGTTGCTATGCCTTTCTCAAGTTAGGGCTACTTCACTTGTACATTTTCTATCAGCTTAGAAAGAGCAGTATCAAAAAGTAACAACTGCCATCAAGAGATGAATGAATAAACAAAATGAAGCATATATATATATATACACATATACACACACACACATACATATATATATGGACCTCTGGTAGTGCAGTGGTTACAAATTGGGCTGCGAACCGCAAGGTCAGCAGTTTGAAACTACCAGCTGTTCCGCAGGAGAAAGTTGAGGCTTTCTGCTCCAGTAATGATTTATAGCCTCAGAAACCATGTACAGGGCCGCTATGGGTTGAAACTGACTCCACGGCACCTAACAACAACAACATATATATATATATATATACACACACACACAATGGAATACTACTCAGCCATAAACAGAAGTGAAGTCCTGATGCATGCCACAATATGGATGAATCTTAAAAATGTCATGCTGAGCAAAATAGGCCAAATGTATTTATGCCCCCCATCACCATGTAATAGAAGCCTTCCAAAAGTCAATGCCAGGCTTTCTCGTCCTTTCTTTACCATCGTGTGAGTGTTGCTACGTTCCATCTTCACTATGTCTTCTCATAAGACTTTCAGGATCAAGAGATTGCTGGCCAAGAAACAAAAGCAGAATCGTCCCATTCCCCAATGGATTCAAATGAAAACTGGTAATAAAACCAGATACAATTCCAAGAGAAGATACTGGAGAAGAACCAAGCTGGGTCTCTAAGGAATCATACATGTGATGGCCCCGCACATAATATATATACCCAGTCTTAGCACTCTACCATATCAAGCTCAGTTTTGCCAAGATTTGATCAGCTGAACATGTTTTGCAAAACTTCTGGTTTCTTACTTTATTTTTATGCTTCTGCATTTAAAGAGGTTGGCTAATAAATATGTGAGAGCTTTGGTTTGAAAAAAAAAAAATTAATGCCAGGATGATGTCTCTATTTACTTTTTTCTTTTCTTT
>NW_006408566.1:8871005-8875542 GCF_000296735.1 Chrysochloris asiatica
ACCTTGTGGTTTGCAACCCGATTCGTAATCACTACGCTGGCATACAGTAAGTTCCATACATGTGTTGGACTCCTGGTGGGTTTCTCTAGGGTAAGCAATGGACTGCTAACTGAAAGATTACAAATGTTATGCACGGCACTTAACAATTCAGCACAGATGTTAAAGTCACCAGGCTTGTGATACAACAAAACTCTGCTGCCTGCCATAAAAAGAGAAAATTATTTGGAGACAGGGGTGTGGTAAAACAAATACATTTCAATGTACAGAAGGAAGAGGAACTGCCTGCCCATGTAAAAAGGGTAAAGAGGATTTATAGTGATATGGACATAGAATGTAAGTCCACAGACTTTCAGAAACTTCTTCATTGTTCTGCTAATCTCAAATTCTGTTGATCCCTGAGGTGAATTTAAGGAACTTTATTCCTATAAAAATCCTGAGGATGGGTGTTAAATACTGATTAACCTAAAGGAAAGAATACAACCCCGGCACACAACTTTCCTAATTTTAATCCATTCAGTGGTTCCTTGTTCTATTAATACTGTCTTTTGATCTATGTACAGGCTCCTCATGAGCACAATTAAGTGTTCTGGAATATTCATTCTCCAAATTATTGTCCGTAGCTTGTCATGATCCACGTAATCAAAAGCATTTGCATAGTCAATAAGGCACATATAAACTTATTTCTGGTATTGTCTGCTTTCAACAAAGATCCAACTAATGCCAATAATTATATCCCTTGTTCTACATCCTCATCTGAATCTGGCTTGAACTTCTACAGTTTCCATTCAATGTACCATTGCAGCCATTTTTGCATTATCTTTAGCAAAAGTTTACCTGCATGCAATAATAATGATACTGTTCAATGATTTCTGCATTGTGTTGGGTCACCTCTCTTTGGAATGGTTACAAATATGGATCTCTTCCAGTCAGTTGGCCATGTAGCTGTCTACCAAATTTCTTGCCATAGATGAGAGAGTGCTTCCAGTGCTGCATCAGTTTGAAAAATTGTCATTTATATTCCATCAATTCCCAGAGCCTTGTTCTTTTCCACTGCCTTCAGAGCACCTTAGACTTCTATCTTCTGTATCATTGACTCTTAATCATATACTACTTCTTGAAATGGTTGAATATCAACTATTTCTTTTGGTACAGTGACTCTGTATTCCTTCCATCTTCTTTTGATGCTTTCTTCATCTTCAATATTTTGCTCATAGAATCCTTTAATTTTGCAAGTCAAAGCTTGTCTTGAATTTTTATTTCAATTCCTTTAAGAAATGATGAATGTGATATTCCCTTTTGGTTTTCTAACTCTAGGTCTTTGCACATTTCATGAAAATATTTGGCTTTGTCTTCTTGAGCTGATTTTGAAATTTTGTCTTCAGCTCTTTTACCTCCTCATTTCTTCCATTTTCTTTGGCATCTCTAAGCTGAAACCAAGTTTCAGAGTCTCGTCTGACATCCATTTTGGTCTTTTTCTTTTTTCTTATCTTCTTAATGACCTTTTGCTTTCTTCTTATATGATGTTTGGTGTCATCCTACAACTCTTCTGGCATTTGGTCATTAATGTCTAATTCATTAAATCTGTTCTTGAGATGATCTGTAAATTCAGGTGGGATACGTTCATATTTTGGTTCTCGTGGACTTGTTTTAATTCTCTTCAGCTTCAGCCTGAACTTGCATATGAGCAATTAATGATCTGTTCTACAGGCTGCCCCTCAGGCTGTTTTAACTGATGATATGAAGCTCTTTCACAGTCTCTTTCCACAGATGTAGTCAATTTGATTTCTGTGTATTCCACCTGTTGAGGTCTGTCTGTATGTTGTTTTAAAAAGATACTTACAATGAACAAGTTATTGGTCTTGCAAATTTTTATCATGCAATCTCCAATATCATTTCTATCACCAAGGCCATATAGTCCCACGAGTGAGCCTTCCTTGTTGTTTCTAGTTTTTGTATTCCAATCACCAGTAATTATCAATATATCTTGATTGCACATTTGATCAATTTTGGACTGAAGAAGTTGATAGAATTCCTCAATTTCATCATCACTGGTTTTAGTGGTTAGTGCATAAATTTGAATAATAATAGTGGTATTAACTGGTCTTCCTTATTTGTTTGTTGTTAAGTGCTGTTGAATTGACTCCAACTCATAGCAACCCTGTATAGGGCTTCAAGTGAGCAGCTGGTAAGTCTGAAGCACCAACCTTGGGGTTCAAACAAAACTTGAGGTCAAGTGGTTATCCTATGCTGCCACACCAGGACTTATGGTCTTCCTTGTAGTTGTATGGATAGTATCCTATCATAGACAGCATTGTACTTCAAGATAGATTTTTAAATGTTCTTTTTGATGACTACTGTGATGCCATTTATCATCAATTTGTCATTTCCAGCATAGGAAACCATGTGGTTGTCAGATTCAAAATGACCAATGCCTAGGATATCAGTCTTTATGCATTCCATTTCATTTTTGCTAACTTCCAATTTTACTAGCTTCATATTTCATACATACCATATTCTGATTATTAATGGATGTTTAGCTGTCTCTCCTCAATTTGAGTTATTCCTATGCAATCTGCATGCTAAGCAAATAATTTGAGACTTATATGAAGAATTATATATAATTATATAATAAGAATCATATAATTATATAATAAGAATTGAGTTATATGAAGAAAAACATGGCATCAGTGTTGGAGAAAGGCGCATTAACAACCTTTGATATGCAGATGATACAACCTTGCTTGCTGAGATAATAGAAGACTTAAAATACTTACTGATGAAGATCAAAGACCACAACCTTTGTATGGGTTGCAACTCAATGTAAAGAAAACAAGGATCCTCACCACTGATCAATAAATAATATCAAGATAAATGGATAAGTGATTGAAGTCTTCAAAGACTTCATTTTACTCATATCTACCATAAATGCTCAGAGAAGTAACAGTCAAGAAATAAAACTACATATTTCATTAGGTAAATCTGATGCACAAGACCTCTTTAAAGTGTTCAAGAGCAAATATGTCAGCTTTAGGAAAAGTGTTCAAGAGCAAAGATGTCAGCTTTAGGACAAAAGTGTGTCTAACCCAAGCCATGGTATTTTCAATAACTCATATTCAAGTGAAAGTTGGCTAATGAATAAAGACCATAGAAGAATTGATGCATATGAGTTATGGTGTTGGAAGAGAATAATAAAAGTACCAAGGACCACCAAAAAGAACAAACAAATCTGTGTTAGAATAAGTACAGCCAGAATGCTCCTTAGAAGCCAGGATGGCCAGACTCCATCTCTCATGCTTCGGACATATTATAAAGAGGAATAGTCCCTGAAGAAGGACATCATGTTTGGCAAAGTAGAAGGTCAGCAAAAAGGAAGACTCCAACGAGATGGATTGGCACAGTGGCAGCAGCAATGGGCTCAAATGTAGCAATGATATTGAGGTTGGCAGAGGACCAGGCAATATTTCATTCTGTTGTACACAAGGTCGCTGAGTCAGTACTGAGTCGACAGCACATAACAACAACAATCTAAAGGAAATTACACACTAAGATTAGCACTAATCACCTCTCTCCTTACAAAATGGAGTTGTTTTACCAGTTGTGACTTCTATTGCATGTGAATTTTTATAACACTTATATGCCTAATTGCCAAAAACTGAAAGCAACCAAGATTCCTTTCCATAGGTGAATGGATAAACAAAGTATGGTACATTCATAGAATGGAGTACTATTCAACAATTAAAACGAATGAGCTATCAAACCAGGAAAATGGTAACAACCTGTGATATGCAAATGATATGACCTTGCTTGCTGAAAATGAAAAAGACGTTGAATATATCCCACCTGAATTTAGAGATCATCAGAAGAATAGATTTGATACATTAAACACTAAAGACCAAAGACCAAAAAAGTTGTGGAATGACATCAAGAACATCATACATGACGAAAGCATAAAGTCATTAAGAATACAAGAAAGAAGGAAAAGGTCAAAATGGATGTCAGAAGAGACACTGAAACTTGATGTCTAGCATAGAGATGCTAAAGCAAATGGAAGAAATGAGGAGTTACAAGAGCTGAACAGAAAATTTCAAAGATCAGCTCAAGAAGATAAAGCCAAATATTACAACAAAATGTGGAAAGACCTGGAGTCAGAAAACCAAAAAAGTAGAACACGTTCAGCATTTCTCAAGCTGGGGAACTGAAGAAAAAATTCAAGCCTCGACTTTCGTTATTGAAGGATTCGCTGGGCAAATTATTGAATGATGCAGAAACCATTAAACGAAGACAGAAGGAATACACAGAGTCACTGTACCAAAGGTTGATGTTCAACCATTTCAAAAAGTAGCATATGATCAAGAGCCAATGATACTGAAGGAAGAAGTTCAAGGTGCATTGAAGGAATTGTCAAAGAACAAGGCACCAGGAATTGATGGAATAAAAAATGAAATCTTTCAAGAAAGTGAGGCAGCACAGGAGGCACTCACTCATCTCTGCCAAGAAATTTGGAAGACAACTATCTGGCCAAGTGATTGAAAGAGAT
>NW_006408566.1:8875642-8877304 GCF_000296735.1 Chrysochloris asiatica
TTTTGATGCTTGACTCTTAATACAAGAAGCCTAAAGTGAATGGTATCAGCTACAGCAAAAACATCAATGAACTATTACCATAGAGGAGTCCTGGTATGGCACTGTGGGTTAATTAGCTGGACTGAAAAGTTGGTTTGGATCACAAAGTCAGTAGTTCAAGCTCACCAGCCCCTCCTCAGAAACCCTATATAAGGTTGCCATGGGTAGGAACTGACTTGACAGCACTTAACAACAGCAATGTTACTGTAAAAGTGTTCCACTATTTGAACTTCAGAAGAATAAATTTACCAAATAGATCAATGGGAGTTATGGCAAAGAGAGCAATCCTTATTGCAAACCCTTGATTCACAAGTATTCTACCAGTTGGGGGACACATCACTATATAATGGTCACTGATTTGTAATATATTCTGTATCTGCAAGCCAGAATGGTTCCTGCAAGGTATCATCACCAAGCTGTCATGACCACTGTCCTTTCAAAGATTATGCCATAATTGTGCCAGGCCACTTGCTTCTAGATAGCATAGTATGTAATGGAATCAATGGATTCTATGGCCAAACGCACACTACCACATATTGTTTGCTTCAAAATGGGTCCCATAACCCAAAGTGTTGTCTTTTCAGATGCTATCTATGTCGGTGAGGTAAATATTCTGTAAAACACTGATGCTACCTGACACCCTATAGGTCAAAAAAGCAACCCAACACCTGATCTGTGTGTCAATTGCAATAAATAAAAATTGTTTTCCATTTAAAAGAAGAACAGCTTCAATGTATGAATTTGTCATCACTCCCACCCGTAAAACAAGAAAATTTGGATAAATTGAATACCAACAATTTTTCTTGAGGCCATCATAGAACTGAGGTTGTGGGATAAACTATAATCTAAAAACCTAGAGAAGCTAGATGCAAGCAGGGAAGCAAAGCTGACATATGCTTACCTGTAGGATAATTTTGATAATGTAAATGAAAATTTTGATAAAATGCTGAAGACTGAATAAGGACTAAGCATGAGAGTGAAAAAACCCTAAGAGTTACCATTTTTATGTGACTGTAGCCCCACTTGTTTGTGGGCGTTGCCTCCAGAAATGCCTTCAGGTTTATCCTGGTGAGGTTCTGAGAAGGATCTCCTCTTGGATGTGGCTGGGAGAGAGGAAGAATGTTTTCCATAGCAATTTACTCTCTAAGGTCAAAGACTTCGTTGTTGTTAGGTGCCATTGAGCCATTTCAGACACATATCAACCCTGTGCACAACAGAGCGAAACATTGCCCAATTCTGCACCATCCTCACAACAGTTATTATGCTTCAAGTCATTGCTGTCATCACTGTCCCAATGCATATCCTTGGTGGGGGGAGTTTCCCTATTTTTTGCTGACCCTACTACTCAACAGCGCGTAATAACAACAACCACCACCACTTTATACCAAGCATGATGTCCTTCGCCAGGGACTGGTCCCTCCTGATAATATGTTCAAAGTATGAGAGACAAAGTCTTGCCATTCTGGCTTCTAAGGAGCATACTGGCTGTACTTCTTCCAACACAGATTTGTTTTTTCTCTGGAAGTCCATAGTACTTTTAATATTCTTCTCCAATGCCAAAACTCAAATGCATCAATTCTTCTATGATCTTTCTTATTTATTGCCCAACTTTCACATGCAGAT
>NW_006408566.1:8881724-8884323 GCF_000296735.1 Chrysochloris asiatica
TGTACATGGACCAAGAGGCAGTTGTTCGAACAGAACATGGGAACACTGAATGTTTTAAAATTAAGAAAGGTGTGTGACAGTGATATATTCTTTCACCATATTTATTCAACCTGTATGCTGAGCAAATCATCCAAGAAGCTGGGTTATATGAAGACAAATGTGACATAAGGATTGGAGGAAGACTCTTTAACAACCTGTGATATGCAGATGATACAACCTTGCTTGCTGAAATGAAGAAGACTTAAAATATTTACTGATGAAGATCAAAGAGCATAGCCTTCGGTATGGATTACATCTCAATGTCAAGAAAAAAAAAAATCCTTACCACTGGATCAATAAACAACATGTTTATCAATGCAGAAAAGATTGAAGTTGACAAGGACTTCATTCTTTTTGGATCAACTATCAACACTCATGGAAGAAAACAAAAATCCTCATCACTGGACCAATAAACCACATTCTTATCAACGGAGAAAGGATTGAAGTTGTCAAGGACTTCATTCTTGGATCAACTATCAACACTCACAGAAACAGCAGTCAAGAAATCAAATGACGTATTTCATTAGGTAAATCTGCTGCACAAGACCTTTTTAAAGTGTTGAAGAGCAAAGATGTCAGCTTGAAGACTAAGGTGCACCTGATCCAAGCCACGGTATTTTCAATAAGCTCATAGGCATGTGAAAGCTGGACAGTGAATAAGGAAGAACGCAGAAGAGTGGATGCTTTTGCATTATGGTGTTGGAGGAGAATATTGAAAGTGCCATGGCTGCCAAAAGAACGAACACATCTTTTGGAAGAAGTGCAGCCAGAGTGATCCTTGGAGGTCAAGATGGCCAAACTTCATCTCTCATACTTCAGACATATTGTCAGGAGGGACCAGTCACTGGAGAAGGATATCATGTTTGGTAGGGTGAAGTGTCAGAGAAAAAAAGGAAGACTCCCAGCGAGATGGATTGGCAAAGTGGCACCATCAATGGCTCAAGAGTGGCAACAATTGTGAGGTTGGCCCAGGATCGGGGAATGTTCCGTTCTGCTGTGTATAGGGTCGCTATGAGTCAGTACCAACTCAATGGCACCTAACAACAACAATCGTGGGGAAACATCAGATACATCGAAATGTACCTTATTAGTACTCCTCAACTCTGTCCAGGAAAGGAAAGGGAAGTCTTAGACAACAAAAATATCTGAGAAACTCTCACAGCCAAGAGGAATTCCCAGAGGAGAATTCAGGGTATAGAGAAAAGCTGAACTCCTAGAATTATTTCTGTAGATCTAAAATGTTTCCAAAATTAAAATTTATTTAAATTCCTCTTATAAACAAAATTGTCTTTTTAACAAAAAAAGAAAAAGTTGGACGTTATAATTATAGAATGATAGCCCCAAAGCAAGGAGCTCTGGTTGTATAGTGATTACAAGTCAGGCTGCTAGCTCAACATCAGCAATTCAAAACTACCAGATGATCCGTGGGAGAAAGATGAGGCTTCCTGGTCCTTGAAACCCCTATGCAGCGTTGCTATGAGTCAGAATTGAGTCCATGGCACATCACCATCACCAGTCCTAAAGCACTGTAGATCTAGATTAGGGCAAGAGAAGCAAAGGACTAAATTTGGAGTAAATGCAATTGTTCAGCCTAGCAGAGTAAATGCAGTCGTTCAGCCTAGCAGAAGGAGATGAGGGGCCCAGAGATAAGAGATAAAAGAGAATAAAAGAAACGTAAGTCAGCAATGTGTCAGAAGATTCTGGGGATTTGAAGAAAGAAGTCAGTCCCAAAATATTTCTAGCAATATGAATGATTAAAGGAGATTAAGAACAGAATGTCTAATATTCAATTAAAGTATTCTACACCATTATAATGAGCTGGAACTGACTTGACACCACTTAATAACAAACAATAATAATCATCCTGTGTCCTTCAAAAAAACATCTATCCATTAATACCATCTCTTTCTCTATTACCTATCTCTCCTAAAGGAAACTGCTTATATGAAGTAGTATTTTTGAGAAATACAGGAAAGCTGATTTTTTTTTTTTTTTTTATGCATGTAGGGTAGAGGGTAGGAAACATCCTCAAAGGGCAAAAAGCAAATGGGAAAAGGAATTCAGAGTAGGAAATCAGAACCAGAGGTAACTATATGAAGCATAAAAGCTCTGGGAACATGCAAAGATATTTGGGAGGGAAGGAAGATAATGGGTATTTCCTAAATGTGAAGGATTTGACAAACAGGTAATTTGTGAGACTACTATATAAAGGAGTGCATCACTAGTAGGGTCCAAATACCTATTATAAAATGTTGTTGTTGTTGTTGTTAAGTGCCAGTGAGTTGGTTCCAACTCGTAGTGACCCTGTATAGGGTTTCCTAGGAGCAGCTGTTATGCTTGAACCACCAACATTGTGCTTGAACCACTGACCTTGTGGTTCAAATCAACCTTGCAGTCTAGTGTTTATCCTATAGCACCACAGGAATTATGAAAATATTTGTCATGTCATGACATAATCCATGGAATCCTGGTGTGTCACTGTGATAAAGCACCAGACTACTAAATTTGTTTGAACCACAAGGTCAATGGTTAAAATTCATCAGTCACTCCTTGGAAATCC
>NW_006408566.1:8884688-8896950 GCF_000296735.1 Chrysochloris asiatica
ACATAATCCACAAAGAAAATGTTCTACATCTTACTTTGATGACTTGGGTCTTAAAAGCTTACGAGCAGCTAAGAATGTAATTTTCATCATTCTTCTTTGTTCTCCCTATCCAGAGCAAAGAAGAATGATGAAAATTGAAGACAAGTGGAAACAATTAGTCCAGTGGCTTAATGGGTCACATAAACATCAGTCTGAACCTAATCTAAATTGTACCTGGGAGCTATGGTAGCATAGTGGTTATGAATCAGGCTGCTAACCTCAGGGTCAACAGTTCAAAACTACCAGCTGTTTTGCGGGAGAAAGATGGGGCTTTCTGCTCCTGTAAAGATTTACAGGCTCGGAAACCCTTTACAGAGTCACTAAGAGTCGGAACTGACTCTCTGACACATAACTACAACCACCACCATTGCCAACTGCTCTGAATGGAATCACATTAAAAGGTCCTGGGTAGAATGGAACAAAACTCAAAATCATGAAAGAGACCAGGCTTGCTGGTTGGATAGAGACTGGTGGAATCCCTGGGACGATGGCCCTTAGTTCCCCTTTGGATCTGGAAATGAACCCAGCCAAACAATAGACAGGTCCATAAAGGGAAAATAACACTAGTGAGGTATGCACATCTTAGAATAATCGACCATTTGAGATCAAAAGGGCAGCATTTATGTAAGAGCAAAGTTCAGAAGGATAATGAAAGAAGGAGAAATGGAAACAGGAAACACAAGAAGGAAATGGGATATGTGATATTACATTGAAGGCATTGCAATCAATGAAATAAAACAAAATGTGCACAAATTGTTGAATGTAAAATGATGATCTGCTCTGTAAACCTCAATTCATTAAGAAAAAAATTTTTGAGAGGATTTGCCATGTGCAATTTTGGGAGTGCAAAATATTATTAAAATCCAGTTCAAACAAAAGGAAGTTGCAACTTATTTGTTGCCATCCTAGTTGGAATAATACTATGCCAGCACAGAAACTTCTTTTCAATTATGTGTTCCTGGCTTGCTGCCTTCTTGAAGTAAATAAAGCAGTTCTGTCCCACCTCCCAGAACAAAAACAACAGCAAATGTGTAACAGTCAAGCCAAAAAAGCAAAACTTCAAAGCAGATGCAATCAGCTCCTTAGGCCAACTTCTATCTGGTGACGTCCATTTCCTTGCTTACATAAGTGGAAATCTTTTCAAGATGTGCACTGTTTCATTGATAGCAGAACTCGGGTCTGATAGGGTTCTTGTGGAGAGCACATTAGATTAGAATACACAAGACCAAAACCCAGAAACCAAACCAAGAAGTCAATTTTGACTCATAGCAATTCTACATAGGATTCCTAAGACTATAAATCTTTATTGAAGCAAACAGCCTTCTCTTTCTCGGCCCACAGAAGAAACTAGAATAACTTCAACTTCATGGAGTAATAAGTAATTACATCAATTAGTTTACTCCTCTCCTCAGAAGCTTTTGGTCTAATAGATGCAGGAAAACAAACAAATAAATGTTTAAAATCTAAACAAAGATTATGGATTAACCATACTGCTTGGGAAAATAGGAGGGAAAAGATTGATGTTGTTTCAGACCCAGGCAAGATTGGGTTTTGAGGAAACTGGACAAGAACATGATTTTACCCAATATATATTTGGGGTGGGGGAAGAAAAAACAACATAGTACAAAATCTGCTATGGAGACTCAACTACCAAATGCCGCAAGAACAAGTGAAAATGCCAAAGAAACATAACTGGTGTGGAGGTGTAGGGAAAGGATTGCTAACATGGCACACAACCACCACCACGACACAAAAACAAGTACAGAGTTAGTAGAGTATCCGGAGGGTTGGCAGAGTACAAGAGAATACCAGAATAAGAGGGAAAACTACCTGGAACAAGAGCCAAGAATTGGTTTGGGCACTTGACATTTTCTACTTGAGGCTTTTTTTGGTTTTCTTCCCTTTTCTCTTTAACATTATTTTTCTAACAGTAAACCGTCGTGGTCATGATGTGCCATGGAGTTGATTCTGACTCATAGTGACCCTGTAATCTTGACGGGAGCAGAAAGCCTCATCTTTCTCCCTCCAAACAGCTGGTAGCTTTGAACTGCTGACCTTAAGGTTCGCAGCCCGATTCATAACCACTACACTACCAGAGCTCCTTAACATTAAACTGTACTATCTTGTAATCCTGACTGCCCCTACACACTCTGAATTACTTACTAACAACTAGAAGAGAACTAGAGGTGCCCAGAGCAATTCTTGGCAGTTGCTCCAGGCATTTTTTTTTTTCTTTTCTGGTATTTTTCTGGCATTTTTTTCTATTTCTGGTATTCTCTTGTATTCTACCAATACTTCTGGTACTCAACTAAGTCTGTACTTATTTCTGTCCTCTTACCCCCTGATGCCTTTGAATTACGGTGTTGGAGGAGAATACTAAAAGTACCATGGGCTTCCAAAAGAACCAATAGATCTGTTAGGGAAGAAATGCAGCCAGAGTGCTCCTTGGAAGCCAAGATGACCAAAACTTCATCTCTCATACTTTGGACATATTGTCAGGAGGGACCAGTCATTGAAGAAGGATATCATGTTTGGTAGGATGGAGGGTCAGAGAAAAAAGAGGAAGACCCCCAATGGGATGGATTGGCCAGGTGGCAGCATCAATGGACTTAAGTGAGGTTGGCCCAGGATCCGGCAGTGTTTCGTTCTGCTGTGCATAAGGTTGCTATGAGTCGGTGCTGACTCGATGGCACCTAACAACAACAACAATTCCCTCATGGTGGAAAGAGCTCTGGTAGTGTAGAGGTTACGAATGGGGCTGTGAACTGCAAGGTCAACAGTTTGAAACTACCAGCTGTTCCACAGGAGAAAGATGAGGCTTCCTGCTCGGGTAAAGATTTTTACAGCCTTGGAAACCCTGTACAGGGTTGCTATGAGTCGGAACCGACTCCACGGCACATAACCACAACCACCACCCTGGTGGTGGAGTCCTGGTGTGGCGCTGTGGGTGAATGCGCCAGACTGCAAAGCCATTTGAACTGCAAGATCGGGAGTTCCGCTCCTCGGAAACCCTATACAAGGTCGCTAGGGTCGCTATTGACTCGATGGCACTTAACAACAACAACAACAACAAGGGTCGCTATGGGTTAGGATAGAATCAACGGCACTTAACAGTGCAACAACAACCCTGGTGGTGTTGGAGGAGAATATTGAAAATACCATGGGCTGCCAAAATAACAAACAGATCTGTGTTGGAAGAAGTGCAGCCAGAGTACTATTTGGAGGCCAGAATGGCCAGACGTCGTATTTTATACTTCAGACATATTGTCAGGAGGGGCCAGTTGCTGGAAAAGGATATCATGTTTGGTAAGGTGAAGGCTCAGAACAAAAGAGGAAGACCCCCCCAGCGAGATGGATTGGCAATGGCAGCATCAATGGGCTCAAGCGTGGCAACAGTTGTGAGGTTGGCCCAGGATCAGGTAATATTTCGTTCTGTTATGCATAGGGTCACTTTGAGTCGGTACTGACTCGATGGCACCTAACAACAACAACAAAACCCTACACCTCCACACCAGTTGTTTCTTTGGTCTTTCTACTTGTTAGTGTAGCATTTGATAGTTGATTCTCCATAATCAATTTTGTACTAACATCTCTGATGTTTTTTTTCCTTTATTTCCCCAAAGTATATATTCTTAGGGAAAATCATGTTCTTGTCCCGTGTCCTCAGGACCCAATCTTGTGTGGGTCTGAAAAATTTCTGTCTTTCTCTCCCTGTTCTTCCAAGGGGTATGGTCAATCCATAATCTTTCTTTAGATTTTAAAGCCAAGTGTAGAAAATGACAAGGACACTTCCCAACAATAACAACAATATAACTCAAATGAGAAGATTGTACCCAGTATGAGGTATCATCTTGATTATTGCTGGTATCCCTAGCTGCTGATATCTGGTATACAGAAAGTGAACAATAAAATGTTGTTGAATTAATAAATTAATGCATACTTAATGAAGAATTAATTAATTAATTAAATAAGAGGGTCTGAACTAAGATAACAACAACAGAAATAAAATATGGTGGGCAAGTAGAAAAATATTAAGACAAAATTAACATGATTTAGTATAGGATTAGAAGTGGGTAAGGAATGGAATCCTTGTGTGGTGCTGTAGGATAAGCACTGGACTGCCAACTGCAAAATCAATGGTGCAAAGCCACCAACTCCTTCTTGGGAACCTTATACAGGGTCACTATGAGTCAGAATCTACTCAACAGCACATAACAATAATATATAATTTTGAGTTTTAGAGTCTGAATTCTTTGATGGTAGGGTAGCAAAAGATACTGAATTTTCCATATACATCTGTGCTTAGACATAATTTTTCATGTTACTCTTTCTCACTGGAGGTGTACACTATAGTAGAGCTTGGTATATATTCATAGTATAGAAAAGATCATAATAAGTATATTAAATTGTCATGAAACTGAATCTACAAAATACCCACCTATACTTTTTGTAATGGTTGCAAACCACTTTCTTAGCTACCTGAGGCAATCTGGATGCTTCAATAAATGGACAGTTTAGGTCTCACTCAGTTTTTCTCAGGAGGAAATACAAAAAGAAAGAAAGCTAATTAAATAGAAATGCTGCCTATAACTCATCTCACAATTTCAAACTCAATCCTTTTTACTTTAAGTACTCCTAAGTTACCTTCTAAAATGCAAGGATACTGGTAAAAATGAAACTCAAGATCCCCAACTCACACTGTTTCCATCTCTGGACAGTAAAATCATCAAGATGATCTTTATATTCCCTATTATGATATCTGGCTATTTGCTAAAGAAGATGTTTGCTTCTTATACCAGAAATAACCTGAGGTTCCCCTTGTTGTTGTTGTTGTTAAGTGCCATCGAGTCGGGTCCGACCCATAGCGACCCTGTACAGGGTTTCCGAGGGTGTAAATCTTTACGGGAGTAGAAAGCCTCATCTTTCTCCCGCGGAGCAGCTGGTAGTTTCGAACCGCTGACCTTAAGGTTCGCAGCCCGATTCGTAACCACTACGCTACCAGAGCTCCTTGAGGTTCCCCTAGATAGTCAATTTTAAAAGAAAAGCACTTTCTCCTAGCAGAGAGAATATTATAGAGTCATTTACGTTGACAAATCTAACCACAATAATTTAAATATTTTACTTTATATTGTGATGAAATAAGTATAACAAAATATTTCAACCATGGTTATGTGTAAAAAGCAGTGACATTAATTACATTCACCATTACTGTGTAATTATCACCACTCTATGCTTCCCATTTTTTTTTTCATCACACTTAACAACATCTCTGCATCCCTTAAGCAATAAGTTCTTTGCCCCTCCACCCAGCCCTGGTAACCACTAAGAAGCTTTGGTCACTAGGCATTTGCTTATTCTGGATATTTCACATAAGTGGGACCACAAAATATTTATCCGTTGGTGTTTGACTTATTTCACTCAGCACAATTCCATTGCAGCATGATTCACAATAGTCAAAAGTGCTCATCAACAGATAAATGGATAAAGAAAATATGGTCCATACACACAATGGATTATCACTCAGCAATAAAGAGAAATGCTCTGATACATGCTACCACATGCAGGAAAAAAAATTATACTGGGTGATATGTTACACTTCTTTTAAAAACTTAAACAAAAGCACAGGTAAAAGATAATATTTGATTATTTCCCAGTAGTTACTTAGTAGACTATTCACTAACCTCATTTCTTGCATCAGAGTAACATGATTTTCCTGAAGTTTTACAAACTAAACACAAATAGGCCCAGACCTGTTAGCTGGTAATGCGAGCTTTTCTTAAAGTTCTTCGATTCCTTTGATGCAGGAAAATGATTGCTTGGACCATTTGTGTATAACAAAATCTTTGTGTAACAAACATTAATCACTTCACATCTGAACTAACTGTACCACATTTAAAACAATTTTTTTATTGTGAATTGAATGAAAGTTTACAGGGCAGTTTATCAGTTTTACAATTAATAAATCATATTTGTTTCATTACAATTATTACAATCCCCTCCATGTACCATCAATCAAAACTATTTACCTCTATTCCTATATATATATACATGCAAAACAGAAAACACATATCTATTTAAATGTCCAGAGGGCACATTTTGCAAGCCAACCTTCTGTCCGCAAGCAGCCAGCCTTTTTCAGTCCATGGGCCTAGAGTCTTTAGCTGCTCTATATCTCTATGCCCTCACCTCTGCCACTGTCTCTGTTGTCTCTACTTTTCTGGTTAAGATCCCTCCCACACTCCACTCATGCTCTTCCTTCTTGATGGTCCTAAGGTCCTTTGTTCCCGAAATGAAGTACTCCCACTTTTAGTTACACATCCTCTCCATTTACAGTTGTGACGATCACAATTAGTCCTAACAATTATTCACAATTGAATGGTAAAATCCAACCCCTATCCTCCCCTGTCCCTTTTTACCAGACACATCTAAAAGAGAGGAAAACTATTCAGTGGGGATTCTACCTTACCCCCACTCATTCTGAAACTAAGCACACTCATGAAAGCTTGTAAGCCAGCCAATTCATGTCTTTATAGTGCACCCAGTTTTGATAACCAATGTCTAAGTTGTCCATTCCTATCAACCCAGTGTACTAAAGAGGCAAGTTTGATCCTTGATATGAAGAATTCTTTGATTTAGGTTGGAATTTTGAACAGCTACATCCATAAGCAAAAGTCCAGTTCATTAAATTGTAGCATTTATGCTTTCTTCCTGTATCAGACTTCTTTATCTTCTTCTGGTTGAGTTCTGGTCAGTTAGCCATCCAAGCTAGGTCAAATGAGTACTATCTGCAAGTTTAAGAGTTCTTGCACACCTCCCCCCACTTCAGACAATCTGGTCACTTTACTCTCAGCCCTATCTCCCAGTGGCTAAGTCAGTGTCCATGGGCTCAGGAGTTCACACACCACCATAAACTTCAAACCAACCATCCCATCCTTTTCTCTCTCTCATCTCAAAGTCAACGTGTGTCTATGAAACATGGCCAGACTCAGCCCATGTCTTCATTGCTGCATTTCCCCCACTTCCACTCCCAAATAAACCAGGATGGTCACTAGCAAGCATACAAGACTGCTCGTGTATTCCCTTTGTGTTTCAGTCTTAGAAGGGGTTTACCATGATGGGCTGACTTTTCTTGCCTTGATGGCTCCAAGGCAAACAGCTTGCTTGATATTCCAACAGCCAGTCTGTGTATTCTGCTGGTCTTTCAAGCAATATCTTCTGTTCCTCTCAACTTTCTGGGTTGGTCTGCATGTCTTTTCAAGTAAGAATAGCACCACATTTTTAAGGCCAGGTTGGTCTCCCTGCCGGCCAACAAGGACTTTGTTGGGGGTAGAATAAGGGAATGGTAGTGGTTTGCACAGCCACATATAAAACTATGTATTGCTCAACCATCTGTTGTCCTGGTGTTGTAATTCTTGTGGTCATGTGGTCTACCCAATGCCCTGCTTTCCAAAACAGTGTCCTATCCTATTATTAAAAATCAACAGGCATCCAGATTCCCTAGTCTCCTTGGGATTTTGGCCCAGTGTTCCACCAACATTATAAATTATTTAGACTTCTGCAATCATCTATATTGGAGCTTTAGTATGGTTCTGTGGGTTAATGTACTGGACTGCAAAGTCAGTTTGAATCACAAGGTCAGCAGTTCAAGTTCACCAGTTGCTCCATAGAAATCCTATATAGGGTCACTATGGGTTGGAACCATCTCAACGATACTAAATAAGCAAACAATAATCATCTATATTATCACATTTTTTTCTAATTCTTAATTTAAATCTGAGGAAACTCAAGAAGGAAGTTGGATGATACTTCCAAAAGTCAGCCATGAGGGTAGAGACCAAAACAAATACATTAACCTTCAAAGGCATTGCAGCTAGTTGGTGGGACACTTTTCATAGGTCCAAGACTAAAAACATACAGGACAGAACATTTGCCACAAAATATCTGGGAAGGGATGAAAAAGTATTGTAGAATTGTCTATGGTCTTAAAGCACAGTATTTGTCATGAAACTCTGCCATTTCTCACATGTTTCCTTTAAATACTAGTCTCACCACAACCCAATTGAAAGTACTAGAACTGAAAGGACAGTGGTTCAGAAAACTCACAGCGCATGAGGAAAAACAGACTCTCTACCAACAAAACAGACATTTGAGAAGCATAAGGGAATTTGTTCTCACACACACACAAAAAAAAAAAAAAACCCGAAGCCTGGGATTTTCCCCATAGAAAAAAATTCTATTAGTTCCAGGACAGATGTCTAAATAAGTTGTGTTCCCACTGTTAAATTATTTGTAATATATTTTAAGCTAACATCAGGATGACCAGGCTCTTATGAAATTCTCCCTTTCAACCCTCAACTTTGCAAATTGTTTTCTACCTTTATATTTTTGCTGTCATGGGTAAAAGAGTTTCCTAGCAGTGACATTATCATCTATTGAACATTTACTAGGTCCCAGGCACTGTGCTAAGTATTTTACAGACATTAAGTCTTTTAACTCTCAAAGCAGCCTCTATAAGCAGGTAGTTTCAATTCTATTGTAGAAACAAAGAAACTGACACTTAATGAGAATAAGAAAATTGTACACCGTTGTAGAGCTAGAAGGTAGCAAGTTAGGATTCAAATGCCTGATTCCAGCACTACACTGCTTCTACTCCTAAAAAGAATAGAGGGTGGAACACGTATAAAATTGACTTATTGCCCAAGTATTTGGGCTATTAAGAAAAATAGGAAAAAAATGTGCCTTCTTCATCATCCCCTGCAATTAAACCCACAAGTGATGGGGGGCAGAGGAGGAGGACCCAAAACAAATTGGAATTGCAGAAAAGAAACTAGGAAATGATTGTTTTAATATTTTTATTGTAGGTGGAATAAAGAGTGGGATGGTATGTTCTGCTAGCCTGAAGGCGTGGAATACAATACTCCAAACATGGTAGTGGTGTTTATGAATGAAGTTCCGGATTCCAATGATCAGGATGAGGTGCCTCCAACTTCAGGCAGTGTGGTGGTGATGGTGGTGGTGTGCTGTAGAGTCGGTTATGACTCACAGCGACTCTGTAGAGGGTTTTCAAGGCTGTAAATCTTTACGGGAACAGAAAGCCTCATCTTTCTTCCCATGGAATGGCTGGTAGTTTCAGACAGCTGACCATGAAGTTAGCAGCCCAACTAGTAACCACTATACTACCAGAGTTCCTTCAGGCAGAGTAGAAGTGACATAAGTGAGGAGGGTGTGTCTCTGGCTGCTGGGTGGGCGGGGGAAAGGACACTAGAAGGCCACATTCTGGACACTAGAAGGGTGTGAGGAATAAGAGGGAAATCACACCTTTCTGGTTGCCAGTCACCGGTGTGGGTGCTGGTGTAGTCCTGGCCAACTGAAATTGATTATCAGGTTTCTGTCTTGATCAGAACATCACTTGCAAGAATTCAAAATGATTGTGCTGGCAATTCTCCCTTTAGCTCCTTATTTGCTATTTTTGTTCAATGTATTCCTCCAGCTGGTATTTAATATACTTCCTTATTATTTCCTTTGAAACTCAGGATTCCAGGCATCATTCATATCTGTTTCATTTGGTTTCTTGAGTCTTTGTTATAGAGGATCTAGGTGGCTTGCCTACCTAGTCCACTGTCTTGCCAGAAGTCTAAGGTGTCATCTTTAATCTTAATTAATAAGTGCTTCAAGTCCTCTTCACTTTCAGTAAGCAAGGGTATATTATCTGCATATCACAGGATGTTAAGGTTTCTTCCTCCAATTCGGATGCTGTATTTTTCTTCATATAGTCCACATTTTCAGGTCATTTTCTTAACATACAGATTGAATAAGTATGATGAAAGGATACAATCCTGGTGCACATCTTTCCTGATTTTAAACCACTCAGTATCCCCTTTTTCTGTTCAAATTGCTTCTTGGTCTGTGTGCAGGTGTTATATGAGCACAATACAATGTCCTGAAATTCCCGTTTTTCACAATATTATCCATGATTTGTTATAATCCATATAGTTGAATGTCTTTGCATAGTCAATAAGATACAACTAAACATATTTCTGATATTCTCTGCTTTCATCCAAGATCTATCTGATACCAATAATGATATCCAGCATTCCATATCCTCTTCAGAATCAGACTTGAATTTCTGACAGTTACCTTTTGATATAATGCTGCAACCACTTTTTAAATTATCTTCAACAAAATGTTACTTGTATGTGATATTAATGATATTATTTAATAATTTCTGTATTCTGTTTATAGTCTTTTTCTTTGGAATGGGCACAAATATTTATATCTTCCAGTTGGTTGGCCATTTAGTTGTTTTCCAAATTTCTTGGCATAGACTAGTGAGTGCTTTCAGAATTACATCCATTTGTTGAAAGAGCTCTGTTGTTATTCCATCAATTCCTGGAAACTTGTTTTTTGCCAATGCCTTCCATGCAGCTGGACTTCTTCCCTCACTACCTTTGGCTCTTGATCACATGTCTGAAATGTTCTTTTTGACTATGAATATGACATCATTCCTCCAGCTTATTATTCCCAACATAGTATGTCTGATTCAGAATATACATTTGTATCTAAATATATGTAATTACCAGGGGGGAAACAAAGGTTTCTTCTAGAACCCAATAATGAGGATGAATTGAACACATTTAAATAAATGAATGAGATCACATTTACAGACCAGCCAACGTCCTCTAAATTTTTTATCTTTGAATGCATACCTTGAATAAAGTTGTAAGTTAAATTTCTCTATTCATTGCTCTTTGTTTTTTCTCTTCTCCTCCTAGGCTGGCAGAAATATCTCCCCCTCAGCCCCAGCCAGCTCCTAGACCAGCAGAAAAGTCATTACTATGTTTGAAAGCACATATGCTCCACATTTCTGTGGCAAAATGTGGCATCCCAGACAGGACACCATGCTCCAAGCAGGTTCCTAGATGACAAAAACACCTTCTTGAACAAAGCACCCATCTCCAGCTGGGTCCTAGGCCCATTCAGGACTGGGAGCCCTACCTATCTCAGCTTCCTCAGTCACTAGATTGCATGGACACAGACCCAGCAATCTGCCTTTGCCATTTCCTCAGTCCCATCCACCACCACCTACTCCATCCATTTCTTCTTTTCTTTGCTTCCCTTCCCTTGTTTTCATTTTCTTGTCTTTCTGTTTTCCTTTTCTCTTTTGTCCCCACTTACAAGTTTTGGTGTTTTGTCTTCTTCATTGTTTTTTATTCTACTTTTACTTTTGTTTGTTTGTTTTTCTTGGTTTAGTTTTCTAATTTTCTTCATTTTACTTAATTTTATTTTTGTTGGTTTGTTGTGTTATGCTTTTTTTTTTTGTCCCCAGCAGTAGGAGACAGCAAACTCTCCACACTATTTAGCCATACCCACATTTCCTGCAGCCCTACCTACTGGTCACATGACACTAACTGTCCCTGCGCTACCTGGGTGGTGACAGATGGAGCCAGGCCAACACCATCCTGTTCACCTTCAACTGTCAACAGAGAACTTCACACATACTCCTATTGTCTGCTACACCCGCCATGCAGTAGGTAGTAAACATTTGTTGTTGTTAAGTGCCATTGAGTCGGTTCTGACCCATAGCGACCCTGTACAGCGTTTCCGAGGCTATAAATCTTTATGTGAGCAGAAAACCTCATCTTTCTCTTGCAGAATGGCTGGTAGTTTCGAACTGCTGACCTTAAGGTTCTCAGACCGATTTGTAACCACTACACTACCAGAGCTCCTTAAGAGCTGCCAAACTAGTGAAGAGAGCAACATGCCTGCCCTGTATATCCAGATGTATCAAGATAAAGTAAAGCAAAAAAAAAAAAAAAAGTCTCAGCAAAACACAACAATTAAATACAAATAACAACCATGCTAAAATGTCCTGGAGAAAAGAGACAACCTACATTCACACTAAGAAACAAGACAGGGTGGTTCAAAAACATGACCAAACCACAGAGCTAGAAAGTTTGACAATGAGGAAAGACATTGGTACTATCTGATACTTAGGTATTCTCAGTGGATTGAGCGAGTGATCAAGAAAAACACAGACAAAATCAAGGAGAACACAGAAAAACTCTAGAATCCAGGAAAACGATAAAAGAGCAAATTGGCAAAATAATCACAATGAATGGAAAATTAGAAACCAGCAAATAGAAATTCAGATGATCAACAAAACAATATCAGAAGGGAAATTCCTCAACATAATTAAGGGCATATATAAAAAACATGGACCTCG
>NW_006408566.1:8899655-8900525 GCF_000296735.1 Chrysochloris asiatica
GGATTCAACAAAATGGCAGGATAGAAATACTTAGCAATGACTCTAACCAAAGATACAAAAGACTTATACAAAGAAAACTGCACTGTTATTAGAAACAAAAATATACCTGCATGAATAGAACATACCATGCTCCTGGATTTAACATTGTGAAAATGTCAATACTATTCAAAGCAATCTATAGATATAATTCAGATTCAACTATCATTCTTTAAATAGACGAAAAACTAATCGCTAACTTTATATGAGAAGGAAAGAGATGCCAGATTAGCAAAGCACTACAAAATAAAAACAAAGCAATAGGACTCATACTTCCCAATCTCAAAATCTTACAGCCATAGTGGTCAAAACAGCCTGGTACAACAATAAATACACAGACCAATGGAACACAGAAGTAAATCCATTGAGAACCATCCACCTATTGACAGTTGATCTTTTACAAAGGGCTGGAATACATTAAATGGGGAAGAAATAGTCTCTTTAGAAAATTGTACTGGTAAAACTGGACACCCATCTGCAAAAAAATAAAATAAGTTCCATACCTCATGCCAGATACAAAACTGAACTCAAGATGGATCAAAGACCTAAATCTATAAAGATCATAAAATGAAAACTAAGGACACACTTAATTACATACCATAAATACATTATCAGTCGTAACTAAAAAATCACGAGCATCAGAAGATTAAAAAAATAAAAGATGACTGGAACCTGCTAAAAATTAAGTGTGAATTTGTATCAAAAGATTTTACCAAAGAGTCCAAAAAGAACCCACAGACTGGGATAAAGATTTTGGCATTGATATATCAGACAAAGGACTAATCTCAAAAATATAAAGAAATCTTCAAGACATCAACAACAAAAATATAAACA
>NW_006408566.1:8914837-8916177 GCF_000296735.1 Chrysochloris asiatica
TACTATATCTGACAGTGTTTCTCTGATATTCATAAGGTTTTCAGTGACTGAATATTCAGAAATAGTTCGTCATCCTTCTTCCTAATCTGTCTTTGTCTGGAAGCTCATCTGAAACCTGTCTACCATGGGTGACCCTGCTGGTATTTAAAATATCAGTGGTATATCTTTTAGAAACACAGAAACTCACAAACCACCAGACAAACTGACAGATGAGTGGTGGTGAGTGAAATTAGACAATCATCAAAGGAGAAATACTGCATAGGACCACTACTATAAAAAAGAAAGAAAAAGAAACCATACTAAAGGGGGGTGGGATTCTTTGCTGGTTACCAGGGATTATAATCATGGAGGGATTGTAACCATGGCATACTAAAGGGGGCGTGGTGAAGGGATTGAGGGGAGGGTGGATCACAGGGTAGGGAATAGACACAGGGTAGTTTACATGCTGAGAAGGGGGGCAATACACAAGAAGGGGGAGGAGAAATAGAAGAACAATGTGTATGGGAAAATAATTAGGCAGGTTTGCATAAGCTAAGTGGGACAGAAGTAAATAATGATGTATGCACAACCTTGGAACAACAGGGCTCTGAGATACAGGAATTGAGACATTGTTGGAATGGACAAAAGGGAGGAAATAATGTTAAGGTGCTTGGCTGTCTTTTGAATCTTGGTTTTCCTTGCATACCATTATAACTTGAGGGGGATAGAAAAGAATAGACAGAAATATTACCATAGAAAGCTTGTAAGTCCATATTCTGCCTATAACTGATTGGAATACCTAAAATGGGACTACAGTGTGCCCAGTGTAGGAAGCTTCCTGTGGAGCCTCTGCATTACATAAGACCATACATAGGTGGAATCCTGAACAGCATTCAGAATCTTCTGAGGTGCGAAATTTCAACTTGAAAGGACAAGCAGACCAGATTGGAGTGGCTAGAAGAACAGAAGATACTTCTTTGAAAGAAAGACTGACAAGAAAAATAAAAAACAATAATGGCAGTCTGACTGATTACTATAAGAACAAGCAAGTTGTTTGCCCAGGAGATATCAAGGCAAGTGGTCAGGTCCCCTTAGGGCAAACCCCCTTCCAAGACTAAAACTCAGTGGAAATTCACGAGCAGACAGACGCTCTAATTGGTGACAACGCTGGTCACCAATAAGGGGAAGTAAGGGGAAAAAAAGCAATGAAGCTGTAAACTAAGTCCTATAACGTTCAATAGACTCCTGTGAACACCGGTGGAGACCTGGGGAGTCTTGGGCCCAGAGTCAGTGACATAGCCACAGAGCACTAGAGTGGAGAGTGAAGTGTCCAGCTGATAAGAAGAGAGGGCATATGCACA
>NW_006408566.1:8916702-8920972 GCF_000296735.1 Chrysochloris asiatica
TGATTGACTTTGCAGTCCAGGAGCGGAGGTCCCTGGGACCATCAAGGGAGAAGAGCAGAATGTGGGACCCTACCCAGAGAAACAGTGACGTCAGAGATGGAGGCAGAGATGATGATGTGGAAAGGTGGAGCAGCTGGGGACTATGGACTCAGGGAGGGAGAGGGAATGTGTGCTGGCAGACAGGGGGTGGGGGTGGGGGTCAGGCTTGTGGGGTACACCCTTTGGTTATTTGATAATGCATGGAGGGGATTGTAATCATTGCAATGAAACGAAATATGATAGGATGAATGTAAAGCTAATGTTTCCCATGTAAACAATCACATAATTCATAATAAAACATTTAAAAAAGAAAAAAAAAGGAGATGCAAGTTGTTTGCCCAGGAGCCATCAAGGTAAGTGGTTGGGTGCCCTCAGGGCAAACCCCCTTCCAATACTAAGACTCAAGAGGAATATAGGAGCAGTCAAGTGGTCTGGCTGGTAAACACGATGGTCACTGATAAGGGGAAGTGCGGGGAAAACAGCAAGGAAATTGTAAGCTAAATCCGACCAGGTTCAATAGACTCCTGTGAACCCAGGTTGAGACCTGCTTGGCCAGAAGTATGGCAAGACCTACGGACTTGGCCCAGAGTCAGTGACATAGCCACAGAGGACTAGAGCAGAGAGTGAATTATCCAGCTGATATGAAGTGAGGGGAGATGCACAAGAACACCCACACTTGCAGATAGTACCCACTTGACCTGGCTTCAATTGCTGGATGATCAAAAATCGACTTGAAAAAGAAAAAAGAGGAAAAAAAGAGTAATCTGCTACAATTTGATGAATTTGACCTATACTTATGGATGTAGTAGCTCAAAAGAGGGAGCGAATCTTTACAGCGAGGATCATTCCCACCCCCTCGGTACACAGGGTAGACAGGGATGGGCAACTTAGACATTGGCTTCCCAAAATAGGGAGGCTACAAAGGCAAAAAGTGACTGGCTTACAAGTCTAGTTCCAGAGAATGCGGCGGGGGAGGGGAGAGGTAGAATCTCCACTGAGTGGTTTCCAGTCTGTCCAGACAGGGCTGAGGAAAGGAGATAGGGATAAGACTCTTGTGGTACAATAGTGAATAATTGCTATCAGTACTGATTGTGTGGGTTGGAAATGTAAAGGTAGATGTTTTGTAACAAAAGCAGGGGAGTGGTTGATTGTGCAGTCCAGAAGCAGAGGTCCCTGGAATGAAGTTGTGAGGTGTTTTGTTTTTTTTTAAATAAAAAAAGAGGAAGATCCTCCTGAACATGAATTTATACAGTGGCTACAACAATGGATTCAAACATAGCAATGATATTTTGAGGATAGTGCCAGACCGGGCACTGTTTTGTTCTGTTATGCATAGTATTGCTATGAGTTAGAACCAACTTGACAGAACCTAACAAAACAACATAAAATATGTGTGTATAAAACTACACACTAACATTCCAGTTGTCCAATATTTACTTACTATACCTTCAACAATTCAGAAAATAAGAGCAACAGGAAATAGGCAAAATGTTCCCTCTGTACCCAAAATAGATATGGTAAACATCATGTACTTTGAGCACAGTGTCATCCTGGTGCCCACACTCAGAGCTTAAGAACTTTTTATTTTGTCATTATTGCTCACAAGCTCAGTATTTGCTAACCTGTTTGTTTTTCATTCCACTACTGATAAGAAAAGAAGCCAAGGCAGCAACGTGTGTTACTTGATTGGCTGCTAACCACAAGGTTAGCAGTTCTAATCCACTACACTCTCTACAGGTGAAAGATGAGGCTTTCTGCTTCCATAAAGAATTATTGTTATTATTGTCAAGTTGTTTCTGACTCATAGCAACCTTATACAGAGTTTCTGAGGAGCAGCTGGTGGATTTGAACTGCTGACCTTGTGGTTTGCAGTCCAGTACAGATCCTACAGCACCACACCAGAAATCCCAGAACCCTCTAGAGGGACACTATGAATTGAAATAGACTCCATGGCACACAATCACCGATGAGAAGTAAACAAAAGTCTACTGAGGTAAGGTCTTGACTGGTGGTGGCTGTGTGCCCTGGAGTCGGTTCCGACTCATAGCAACCCTGTACAGGGTTTCCAAGGCTGTAAATCTTTACGGGAGCAGAAAGCCTCATCTTTCTCCCATGAACAGCTGGTGGTTTCAAACTGCTGACCTTGCAGTTCGCAGCCCGATTTGTAACCACTATGCTACCAGAGCTAAGGTCTTAGTAAGCAACAAAAAGGGACAACTTTTTTGGAGCCCTAGTGACACAGTGGTTAAAGCACCTGTCTACTAAGTGAAAGGTAAGTTCAAGCCCACCAGTCACTCCATAAGAGAACGCTATGGCAGTTTGCTTCCATAAAGATTCACAGCTTTGGAAACCTACGAGGCAGTTCTACTCTTTCATAAGGTTGCTGTTATGAGAAAGAAGGAAGTTGGCTCTGTAGGATAAGCACAGGACTGTAAACTTCAAGCTCAGTAGTTAAAGCCTACCAGCTGTTCTGAAGGAGAATGATGAGATTTTCTGGCCCTGCAAAGATTTAAAGCCTGGGAAACTCTGTATGGGGTCACTGTGAGTCAGAACCCACTCTACAGGGCTAACCAACAACAATGACATGACAAAAATTGTGAGGACAGCAAAAGACTGGACAGTGTTTCATTCTGTTGTGCATAAAGGTCACTATGAGTCAGAACCAACTCCACAGTACCTAACAACAACTAATAGCATTACTCGTTAGTGAGCTGGATAGCAATGGGTTAATACGGTAAAGAGCTTTGTCAGCAGCAAAGCAGTGACAAATATTCACAGACACTGTTAGGAGTCAGTTCCGATCCTATGCACAACAGAAGGAAACACTACCCAATCTTGTGCCATCCTTACAATCTTGTTATGTTTGAGCTCATTGTTGCTGCCACAAACAGAAGCTGCTTAATATTTGTTGTTAACGAATGGGTGAATGAGCAAAATGTTTTACATTTTACCTCTGTTACACATAATCAGTTTCATAGCAGTATAGGCAAAAAAAGAAAAACACTTGAGTGTTTCATTTGCCCATGTGCAAAATATGAGTCAAGGATTAATGTTATATTAGGTTGAATAACCTTTTTTATTCAGTAATAGCATGATTTTAAGAAACAGAACATAACCTTAAGTACCAAAATAAAGCCATGTGTGTTTGTTTGCTTGTGCTTGTGAATGGGGTGGGGGAAGGGATGAGCGGGGAGGGGGATTCCATCTGTCAGTACCTCTGTCAGGTCTCAGAGCTCTCACAGTAATAAAGAACAAGTATTTCTCATGCAAACAAACACCAGGGACTGGGTCACCATCAGGAACTATGGTCCACTCTGGGCCCAAGTATCTCTCATCCATGTTTCTCTGTGGAACTGCATTATCACCCTTGGTTCTGCTCCTCTCTAACTTTGTCTGACCTCTATCAGGCTTTAACTAATTTTGTCTCTAATTCCAACCTTAATGCTGGGCCTTTCAGTTTCTCTTCCCAAATTCCCAGGAAAGGAATTTGATTGGATCAAACTAAATCTGATATTTACCTTTAGTCCTATCTGTTATAACTAAGCATGGTAGGTCAAATGCTTCAACCATATCTACCTATAACACTGCTCAGCATTTATTGATTAAGGCACTTATTTATCTGCTTACATGTGATATATTGGACATCAGTTGTGGACCCTGACCACATACAGCTCAGATTTGAGAGAAGTTAATGGTCATGTTTTAAGTTTCACTAGTTCTGGTATGACACTGTAGGATAAGTACTAGACCGCAAGGGCAGTTTGAATCACAAGGTTGGCGGTTCAAACTTACCAGTCACTCCTCAGAAATTCTATGCAGAGTAGCTATGAGTCAGAACCAACTCGATGACACTTAACAACAATAGTTAATGAAACTAGACATTTTGTTTCAGTCACTTTATAAAATATGTCAACAAACGAGATAGATCCTGTTCATAAAGAAATGGCATGTTTGTGAGAGATTTAGAAGCTATATCTCATGAAAAATTATTCAGGGCTCTGAAGCCCTGGTGTGGCTCTGTAAGTTAAGCACTGGACTGCTAAATGCAAGGTCGGCAGTTCAAACTCACTAGGCACTCCTTAGAAACCCTAGACAGGAACCAACTCAACGTCACACAACAACAGTAGCAACAACTGAAGTTGCAAGTGTAGAAAACAGAAAAACTGTATTGTGTACTTACTATGTTTTCTATACTGTGCTAGGGGCTCTGGTAACAATGAAGAAAAAAAAA
>NW_006408566.1:8921277-8927775 GCF_000296735.1 Chrysochloris asiatica
TCTTTCTCCCGCGGAGCAGCTGGTAGTTTCGAACCGCTGACCTTAAGGTTCGCAGCCCGATTCGTAACCACTACGCTACCAGAGCTCCCTGTTTATTGTATTAGGGTAACCTTTTTTTTATTTCCTGAAGTAAAGACTTTATGATCTCTCTCTTTTTGGTTACTTCCTGAAGTGAGTAAAGAATTTATGATCTCTCTCTTTTTCTTTTAACTACTTCCTGAAGTGAGTAAAGAATTTATGATTGATCTCTTTTTCTTTTCCTAAAGTAGGAATGCGCGCCTTAAAAATTTGAACTAGCCAACCAGGTAAGGGAAAAGATTGTGCAGTCAAAACCCTAGCCAATGGGGTGAGACACAGCTTTGAGGCTTGCGTCCGGGATTAAAAACCCGAGTGGACTGCCCACTCGGTGTGCTCGCTAGCCTGTTTCTGTATGTACGGCTATGCACACGCACCCTCTTGCAGAAGTAAATTTTGTTTTGCCAAGGTAATTTACTCTCACCGAGGGTCTTTTACGTGACATCAGGATTCATTTCTAACAGTACTTCTCTCCCTACTATGGAAAGTGTCAATGACTATCACAGGAATTGTGGAAAGTTTTCTGTTGTGAAGGAAAAGGTTGAACTAAAGTATTTACAAAAGTCCCTTTTGAATTCTCAGATTCTGAAAATGGAGCTTAAAGGGAACAGAATTTAGAAACGTAATAATCATATGACTCCCCAATTTACCTCAGAGAGAAGGCTTCCCAATAATTACATTATTCCCTGTCTTTGTTCTTCTCTGATGTACCCTCTGTACAGACGACATTGCAGACTTCCAGTGACTCCAAAAGAATATTTTTTGTAAGTAGCTGGCTGACTGTATAAATTGGTAATAGAAGCACTATAGAATCTATTGTTACCAGCCTGTTTTGGGAACAATACTGAAAAATGGCACAATGTCTAACCAGAAAGGGAAATAGGCTGACCTTTTTGAGAGAGAGTACATGTGCCTGAATGTAATGGCAATAAAGGATTTATGTAAGCAGCCTTGAAGATCATCTTTATTCCATCCTCCTATCTGAGGTGGAATGCTCTCTATGGCAACAGAGGAAAGCCGTAAAGCCAAGAACTCCAATTGCAGATTTTGGAGCCACCAGATGTAGGATTGAGTGCTAGTCTACCCGGCTCTACTCTTTGTCTGTTTCTTCACTTATAAAATAAATATAATCCCAACACCTACACAACATAATGATTAAAACAGATTATACACATACAGCGACTAGCTCACTACACTGTCAGACACACAATGAGCGCTCAATGTGCATTAGTTGTGAAATCTACATAACAATGAACATGGGGATGGAGGTGGTTGATGTTTTTTATATGTCAGACAATGTGCTAATTGTTTTACAATGTGTATTTTCTCATTACTCTTCTTTATTCTATAAATGAGGAAATTGAGAAACAGAGGAGCTAAGTAAATTGTTCAAAGTCAAACAGCAAGTGACAAAGCTGGAACCTTGAACCCAAGACTATTAGACTCCAGAGATTCCGTTTCTAACTACTGAATAGTTAACTCCACTTCAACCATCTGCTCTCTACCTGGCATCTTTAATATAAAATCTTTGTGTGTCTGTCACATAAAATAAATATGAATTTTAATTTTCTGAGAGATGGACCTTCTCCCTAACCAAATAACAGACTTTCTTATAAATACATATTGCAATTAATTTCAAAATAGAAATCATTGCAGTATGCTTGAACTCTTGGTCCTTGGTCCTTTTTTTCAAACTAAGTACTGAATTTTCAGATTTTAGTAAATGACTGTGAAGGGTGCATCTGACTACCTAATATTGCTCAGAAATTGACCTCAACAAATCTACTTGCTCTTCTTAGGTCTATAATCAATAACCATGAGTTATTGTTGTAATCTAAATCTTTGTGGTTCTATGGAACACTCAAGATTCAATGCTCCTGCTTCTATGCTTCACCAAAGCCCCTCTGTACCTCAGTGTCCTTACACTGAGGTGCAATCACTTATATTTCAAGTCCTCTTTACTTTAAACAAGCAAGGTGGTGTCATCTGCATATCAAAGGTTGTTAAGAAATCTTTCTCCAATCCTGATGCCATGTTCTTCTTCATATAATACAGTTTCTCAGATCATTTGCTCACCACACAGATTGAGTTAGTATAGTGAAAAGATACAACTCTTTTCTGTTTTTAAACCATTCAACATCCCCTTGTTTTGTTTGAATAACTGCCTCTTGGTCTATATACAGGTTCCATATGGGCACAATTAAGTGTTCTGGAATATGCATTTTCTCAATGTTATACATAGCTTGTCATGATCCACGTAGTCAAATGCCTTTGCACAATCAATAAAGTACAAGAAAACATCTCTCTGGTATTCTCTGCTTTCAGTCAAGATCCACTTGATATCAGCAATGATATCCCTAGTTTCATGTCTTCTTATGAATCTGGTTTGAATTTCTGGCAGTTTCCTGACCAAATATTTACTACTGCAACTGATTTAAAATTATCTTAAGCAAAATTTCACTTGCATGTGATATTAATGATATTTTTGGATGATGTTTACATTTCGTTGGGTAACCCCTCTTTGGAATGGGCACAAATATGGATCTCTTACAGTCAAATGGCCAGGTATCTGCCTACCAAATCTCTTGGCATAGATGAGTGAGTGCCTCCAGTACCTACATCAATTTGTTCAAATATTTCAAATTGTATTCCACCAATTCCTAGAGCCTTAGGGTGTTTTTTTTTGACCAGTGTCTTCTGTGTAGCTTGGACTCCTTCCTTCAACACCATCAATTCTTAATCATATGCTACCTCTTGAAAAACAACCTCTTTTTTTGGTACAATGACCGAGTATTGCTTTCATCTTCTTTCAATGCTTTCTGCATCATTCATTATTTTGCCCATAAAATCTTTCAATATTCCAACTCAGGGCTTGAATTTTTTCTTCAGTTCCTTCAGCTTGAGAAATGCTGAGCATATTCTTCGCTTTTGGTTTCCTAACTCCAGATCTTTGCATATTTCATTATAACACTTGACTTTGCCTTCTTGAGCTGCCCTTTGAAATTTTCTGTTCAGCCTTTTATTTCATTATTTCTTCCATTCACTTTGGCTTCTCTAAACATTTTGGTTTTCCCTCTCTTTTCTTTCTTTTAAATTATTTTTTGCTTTCTTTTTGTACTTTATGTTTTCTGGTCTTTGGTCATTAGTGTCTAATGCATCAAATCTGTTCTTGAGATGCTCTCTAAATTCAGATGAGATATATTCAAGGTCATATTTTGGCTCTCATGGAATGTTTTCATTTTCTTCAGCCTCACCCTAAACTTGCATCTGAACAATTGATGGTCTGTTCCAGAGTTTTCCCCTGGTTTTGTTTTAGCTGATGATATTGAGTTTTACCATTGTTTCTTCCCATAGATATAGTCAATTTGATTCCTGTGTATTCCATCTGGTGAGGTCCAAATGTATAGTTTCTTTTTATGTTGTTTAAAAATAGGTTTTAAGTTGCAAAATTCTATCTTGTGAGCTTCAGCATCATTTCTATCACCAATGTCTTCTTTTCCTTATGCAGGTTCATTGTTTCCAACCTTCACATTTTAATCACTAGTAATTATCAATCAAAGAAGCTCTGGTAGTGTAGTGGTTACTAACGGGGCTGCTAACCTCAGGGTCAGCAGCTGAAAACTACCAGCTGTTCCTCAGGAGAAAGATGAGGCTATCTCTTCCCGTAAAGATTTACAGCCTCGGAAACCCTGTACAGGATAGCTATGAGTTGGAACTGACTCCATGGCACATAACCACCACCACCACCAATTATTAATCAATGTATTTGATTGCATATTTGATCAATTTCACTGCCTTTAGTGGTTGGTGCATAAGCTTGAATAATAGTGGTATGCACTGGTCTTCTTTATTTGTTGTTGTTGTTATTATATTCTTGGAGTCCATTCCAACCCATAGCGATCCTGTATAGGGTTTCCAAGGAGTGACTGGTGAGCTTGAACTGACGACCTTGTGATTCAAACAACTTTGCAGTCTGGCACATTAACCCACAGCACCACACCAGGGCTCCGGTCTTCCCTATAGGTGTATGAATATTATCCTATCGCAGACAGCATTGTACTTCAAGATAGTTTTTGAAATGTTCTTTTTGACGATGAATGTGATAACATTCCTCTTCAATCCGTCATTCCTGGCATGGTAAATGATATGATTGTCCCAATCAAAATAGCTGATATCAGTTCATTTCAGCTCATTGATGCCTAGGATATTGATCTTTATGCATTCCGTTTCTGTTTTGACAACTTCCAATTTCCCTAAAATCATACTTTGTACATTCCTCATTCTGATTACTAATTTATGTTTGCAGTTGTTCTCATTTTGTATTGTGTCCCATTAGCAAATAAAGGTCCTGAAAGCTTTATTCTATTCAGTTCATTATGGTCAACTCAACTTGGAGAAGGCAGCTCTTCTCCTGTCACATTTTGAGTGCCTTTCAACCTGAAGAACTTATCTTCAGAAATTAAATTTAACAGTATTTTGTTACTCTTTTTAATATTTTCATCTTTCAAGACTATATCTGACAATGTTCCACTAATAGTCATAAGGTTTCGGGGGCTAAACATTTAGAAGGAGTACATCTCCCCTTCTTCCAAGTCTTAGTCTGGAAGTTCTACTCAAACCTGTCCACCATGGCTGACCCTGCTGGTATTTCAAATACAAGTGGCATAGCTTCCAACATCACAGCAACATATAAACCAACACTGAATGACAAACTGACACATTGGGTACTGTAAATTTTCTCTTATTTTTTTCTGTTGTCTTAGATTTTTTTCTTACATACTTTTTTGTTGTTGGTTTTTTTGTTGCTGTTTTACCTACTTGTTATTTTCCTAGGTTTTTAAAATCTTTGCTAATTTATTTTTCAGTATTTATTTTCTTCTGTTCAAATAATCCACTAGAAAGTCATAAATTTCCTCTACTTTAGCTGCTTCCAATAAATTGTGATTGTAGTGATCTATTTATCTCAAGATACTTTATGATTTCTTTTTAAATTACTATATATTGACAGGGTTAGTTGGCACCCAATTTAGTTTGTTTCCAAAAAAATTAATACTTTTATCTTTATCCCATTTCATTTACCTTTACTGTAGTCCTTGTTTGACACAATCTTCTTTATCCAGCTAACTATATATATATAGGACCTTCTGCTCCTGATTTATAGGACTTTTTTTTTTTTGAGGAAGTCAGATTACTTCTTAAATACTCTTATGGATTCTAGATAGTTCAAGTCTAAGTGTATATTCATCCCCAATATTTTTTTATGATTTTTTTTTCCTTTGATGTGTTTTGTTTTGTTTTTTTCCTTTTCCCACATTAAGGACTATTTTAGTTTATTTTTTTAATGTCTTCTCGTACAAGGCAAGACCTATTAAGGGTCCGGGCTTTCAAGAGGTAAATTATATGACTTTTCCTTGGATCCTGTTCTTTGTCCACTAGTATGACAATTGACTACTTTTCTCATATTTACAGATGAAAGCCAGATTCAGTGACACTTCATATCCCAAAATCTAGCTGTTAGCTGACTGTGTTCTGGCCATCTCTATTTTATATGATTAACATGTTCTTTCTACACAACTGCACTGATTTTTTAGTGAGCTGAGCTGATTAAGTATTCAATAAGACAAGTTTCTTCCCCTCACCTTAAACCTTCAGTTCTGTATTCCTGAACACTATTTTCGTGGAGTATAATGGATGCTGCTATTTGTCTTCTACTTTCAAAACAACTTACAGTTGTTTTTGGAACTTTGAAGTTTAGTATCTACATCACATTAAGAAGATGATGGATGAATTTGATGTGGGTATAGGGAACATCAGGAAATATCTACTCTGCCTTACAAGGCAGCTTTAGAAAAGCATAGAGGTGTCCCACAATCCCATTTTCTATTGGTCTGAGTAAGTAAAGAGGTGTGAAGCATTGTCCTATTGGGAGAGTTAAGGTTTTGTGTCAACTTTGTTGTTAAGTACCATAGAGTCGGTTCCAACACATAACAACCTTATATAGGGTTTCTGAGGAGCCGTTGGTGAATTTGATCTACCAATCTTACAGTTGAAATCAACCTTGAGGTAGAATGCTTATCTTCCAACAGCACACCAGGACTCTGGCCCAGTAAAGTGCTAATTTTACTGGGTCAGAATTCTCAGTGGTTTGGCAGTTGAGATCTAGCTCTTCCACATGATGTAATTTGATGCGATAAGCCAATATGAGGATTAAGGGTGGGAGGCAGTTGTTGTTAAATGCCATGGAGTCAGTTCTGACTAATAGTGGGTTTGAACCACTGACCTTGCAGTTAGTAGTCCACATTTATCCTACAGTGCCACACCAGGACACCACTCACAATCCCACCATCTCTCTGATCTGATTATTAGGAGATTCACAAGGGTATGGCATTGTTTTTGTTGTTGTTGTTGTTGTCAGGTGCCATC
>NW_006408566.1:8929120-8932239 GCF_000296735.1 Chrysochloris asiatica
GGCCAGATAGTTGTCATCCAAATTTCTTGGCAGAGATGAGTGAGTGCCTCTTGTGCTGCCTCACTTTCTTGAAAGATTTCAATTTTTATTCCATCAATTCCTAGTGCCTTCAAATCACTTCCAACTCATGGTTGAAGCCCTGTCTATAGGGTTTCTGAGGAGCAGCTGGTGGGTTTGAGTCACCAACCTTAAGGTTCAAACCGACCTTTCAGTCCAGGATCCTTTATGGGACAAGAGATACAAGGAGAGAGACTTGAGCAGAGAAGTAGGGACCTACTACCACAAAGATAGACGAGCCAACAGTGGAGTGTGTTATTTGGACCTGAGGTGGCTGCACTGTGACGCTCCTAGATCCAGGGGAAGATTGATGCCCAAATGTATGGAGATCTCCAAGGAGTATCAAGCCGATAAATGCTGAAAGAAAACAAGGACCTTTCCCAGAGCCAACAAAGAGAAAGTCTTCCCCAGGAGCTGGCACCCTGAAGTTGGACTTCTAGCCTCCTAAACTGTGAGAGAATCCATCCACTTGTGGTATTCCTGTTATTGTTGTTGTTGTTGTTATATTTCTGCTATGTTGTTGTTGTGTTCCGTGGAGTCGGTTCCGACTCATAGTGACCCTACACAGGATTTCCGAGGCTGTAAATCTTTATGGGAGCAGACCGCCTCATCTTTCTCCCGTGGAACCGCTGGTAGTTTTGAACTGCTGACCTTACAGCTCGCAGCCCGATTTGTAACCACTACGCTACCAGAGCTCCTTATAGTCACATTAAATATCTAGGTCACCTACCTTTCATTGGGTGCATTGTTTCTGGAAGTGAAGCTGGTATATGTGAAGTGTTACTTTGGAAATTACCATACCGTCTGCTCCTCGGAAACCCTATACAGGGTCGCTATGGGTCGAAATCGACTCAACAGCACTTAACAACAACAACATCAAGTGAAGTCCTGGTGTGACACTGTGGGTTAGTGCGCCAGACTGCAAGGCCATTTAAACTGCAAGGTTGGCAGTTCAAGCTTACTAGTCGCTCCTCAGAAACCCTATACAGGGTCACTATGGGTCGAAACCGACTCAATGGTACGCAACAACAGCAACAACAGCATAAAGTTACTATGAGAATTAAAAGTAATAGACTCTAAAATACATGGAACTATGTCTGGTTATAATCAATGCCACATAATTAATATCCAGTAGTTATTGTTGTTGTTATTGTAAAAAGTGTTCTGAACCAAGTGCTATGAGACTTCAGTCCTTTCAGTCCCTCTTTTTTTTTTTCAGAGCAATTTTGAGTTTACTTTCCCTTCTGTGCCTCAGTTTTCTCATTTGTAAAACTGTAGTGTTGGGATATTGTGTCTTCTAAATCCTACCTGCTTTGATATACTCAGAGTCTGTGGAAGTTGTAGCAATGGTTTGTTTTTCACATTCACTAAGAATGGAATTTTTTATAAAATGTCTGTATTAAAGCAAACAGAATTCTTTATCAATTATACAAAGCAGAACTAAGCCTGCCCCAACTGTTTTAACAAACAGATTGTGTTGTTAGGTGCCATCCAGTCCGTACTGACTCATAATGACCTTACGCACAACAGAACGAACCACCATAGGATACTTCGCCAACCTCACAATCATTGCCACAGTTGAGCACCTTGCTGCTGCCACCGTGCCAATCCATCTCGTTAGGAATCTTCCTCTTTTTCATTGATCCTTCACTTTACCAAGCATGATGTCCTTATCCAGGGACTGGTCCCTCCTGAAAATATGTTCAAAGTATGATAGAAGAAATCTGGCCATACTAGCTTCTAACGAGTATTCTGGATGCACTTCTTCCAACACAGATTTGTTTCTTCCTTTGGCAGTCCATGGTACTTTTAAGATTCACCTCCAATACCATATATCATATGTCATTGTCCAACTTTTGCATGCATATGGGGTCAGGCACATTTTAATTCTCGAACAGTTATCTTTGCTCTCAAACACTTTAAAGAGGTCTTGGGCAGCAGACTTGCCTAATGCAGTATGTTGATTTATTTGTTGGCTGTTGCTTCCGTGAGTGTTGATGGTGAATCCAAGCACAATGAAGTCTTTGACAACTTCACTCTTATCTCCATTTACCTTGATGTTATATTTTGATCCAGTGGTGATGAGTATTGTTTTCTTTACATTGAGATGCAACCCATACTGAAGGCTGTGGTCTTTTATCCTCATCAGTAAGTACTTTAATTCCTCTTTGATTTCAGCATGAAAAATGTTATCATCTGCATATCACAGGTTGTTAATGAGTCTTCCTCCTATCCTGATGCCATGTTTTTCTTCATATAATCCAGCTTCTCGGATTTTTTGCTCAGCATACAGATTGAATAAATTTGGTGAAAGAATACAACCATGGTGCACATTTTTCCTAATTTTAAACTATTTGGTGTTCCCTTGTTCTATTTGAACAGATGCCTCTTAGTCTATGCACAGGTTCCTCATGAGCACAAGTAAGTGTTCAGGAATACTCATTCTCAGTAATGTTGTCCATAGCTTGTCATGATCCACACAATCGAAAGTGCAGGTAAACATCTTTCTGGTATTCTGTGTTTTCAGTAAAGATCCATCTGATGTCAACAATGATATCCCATGTTCCATGTGAACCTCTGGCAATTCCCTGATGATGTACTGTCACCGCCATTTTTAAATTATCTTTAGCCAAATAATATTTAACGATATCTTTAATGTTAATAACATTGTCCAATGATTCCTGCATTCCATTGGATCACCTTTCCTTGGAATGGGCACAAATATGGATCTCTTCCAATTAATTGGTCAGGTAGCTGCCTTCCAAATTTCTTGGCATCGATGAATGAATGCCTCCAGAGCTGCATTAATTTGATGAAAGATTTCAATTTGTATTCCATAATTTCCTGGAGAAATGTTCTTTGCCAATGCCTTCAGTGTACCTTGAACTTCTTCCTTCAGGATAATTGGCTCTTGATCATATTCTACCTCTTGATATGGTTGATCATCAAAAATTTCTTTTGGGTAAAGCAACTCTGTGTATTACTTTCATCTTCTTTTGATGTTTTCTTCATCTTCAATGTTTTGTCCATATGATTCTTCAATATTGAAAAAGGAGGTTAAA
>NW_006408566.1:8932339-8952144 GCF_000296735.1 Chrysochloris asiatica
CCACAACTCTTCTGGTGTTTGGTCATTAGTGTCTAATTCATCAGATCTGTTCTTGAGATGATCTCTAAATTCAGGTTGGATAGATTCAAGATCATATTTTGGCTCTTGTGGTCTTGTTTTAATTTTCTTCAGCCTGAACTTGCATATGAGCAATTAATGGTCTGTTCCACAGTTGGCTATTGTTCTTGTTTTGGCTAATGATATGGAGCTTTTCTACCATCTCTTCCCACAGATGTAGTCGATCTGATTTCTGTATGTTCCATCTGGTGAATGTCATGTGTATAGTTATCTTTTATGTTGTTTTAAAAAGGCATTTGCAATGAGGAAGTCATTTGGTCTTATGAAATTCTATCATGCAATTTTGAGCATTGTTTCTCGTCCTTTTTATTTCCAACCTTTGTATTCTATTCACAGTAATTATCAATACATTTTGATTGCATGTTTGATTAATTTCAGACTGAAGAAGTTGGTAGAGTTCTTCAATTTCATCAACACTGACTTTGATGGTTGGTGCATAAATTTGAATAATAGTTGTATTAACTGGTCTTCCTTGTAGGCACATGGATATTATCCTGCGACGGACAGCATTGTACTTCAAGATAGATCTTGAAATGTTATTTTTGATGATGAACACTATGACATTCCTCTTCAATTTGTCATTGCTGACAAAGTTATCAGATTCAAAATGATCAACACAAGTCCATTTCAGCTCACTAATGCCTAGGAAACCATCTCATTTTTGACAACTTCTCATTTTCCTAGATTCATATTTCATACATTCCATGATATGATTATTAATGGATGCTTACATCTGTTTCTTTTCATTTTGAGTTGTCCCCCATTAGCTAATGAAGATCCCAAAAGGTTTACTCCATTTACATCATCACAGTCTACTCTACTTTGAGAAGGCAGCACTTCCCTAGTCATATTTTGAGTGCTTTCCAACCTCTGGGGCTCATCTTCTGACACTATATCTGACAATACTCTGGGGCTCTTCATCATGTTTCAAAATTCAATAATCTGGTGCTATCTGACAGTGTTCCACTACTATGAATATGGTTTTCAATGACAAAATATTTGGAAATAGTCCCTCTCTCCTTCTTCGTCTTCTTTGTCTGGAAGCTCATCTGAAACCTGTCCATCATGGGTGACTCTGCTGGTATTTAAAGTACTGGTGGCATAGCTTCCAGAATCACAGCAACTCACAAGGTGCAATAGTATTGTAAACTGACAGACAATAGTATCGTAACACAAAGATGGTACTGATAAAATGCATGACCTCTTTGTAGTCGTATTTCTGTCTTTCTTGACTCCTCGCTGAGGTTTTCTCCCTCCTCTTCAAATTTCTGGGGTCCTTTTCTTTATTATGATGCTATTCTTTGTGTCCAAACTGAGCTGGTAACCATATCCATATCATTTCACTAACTGTCTAATTATAAATTATAGTAAAAATTTCATTTATATGATTAATATTTACACTTTTAATATGTAAATTTTAATATATAAAAATTATTTTCCCTCATGACAGAGCTTTGGTTCTCTGGTAAAAACATTCCAGATACCGTTAAAGAAATGGGGAAAGATATTTGATAATCTTATAAATCACACATTCATGAATTGTCCTACAAGAATGGTGCTTTATCCTCTGTGCCACCCAGGTTGGGGACTGGTTCCATGATGACAGAGCATTTTTCATCAAGCTTGTGTAAAACCTGCCATAAGAATTCTGCCTGGTCCAACCTACCTGAGCTTACTTCTTCCCTCTCATAATCTTAGTGTAGGTTGCACGATCACCGCAACTTTCCAAATCACAGCTACAATTTACTATCTACCTTAAGATTTCCAGATATTTAAAATATTTTCAGAGTAAGGATTAAGAGGACTCTGTATCGGATTGCAAGACATTGTACTTGATAGTGGTTTGATTGCATACTTGGGAACAGAATTTTCTAAAGGTTTTGTGAGGTGAGAACAAAAATCTATGGGTACATAGATTTGGGGAGCACTATTACGCAAAGGCTTTCGATTGTGTGGATCATGACAAGCTATGGACAACATTGAGAAGTATGAGTATTCCAGAACACTTAATTGTACTTCTAAGAAATCTGTACCTAGACCAAGAAGCAGTTGTTCGAACAGAACATGGGAACACTGAATGTTTTAAAATTGGGAAAGGTGTGAGACAGGGTTGTATTCTTTCACCATACTTATTCAACCTGTATGCTGAGCAAATAATACGAGAAGCTGGGTTCTATGAAGAAAAACGTGGCATCAGGATTGGAGGAAGACTCATTAACAACCTGCGATATGCAGATGATACAACCTTGATCGCTGAAAGTGAAGAGGACTTGAAACATTTACTTATGAAGATTAAAGAGCACAGCCTTCTATATGGATTACATCTCAATGTCAAGAAAACAAAAATCCTCACCACTGGACCAATAAACAACATTCTTATCAATGGAGAAAAGATTGAAGTTGTCAAGGACTTCATTCTTCTTGGATCAACTATCAACACTCGCGGAAGTAGCAGTCAAGAGATCAGACGATGTATTGCACTGGGCAAATCTGCTGCACAGGAACTTTTGAAAGTGTTGAAGATCAGAGATGTCAGCTTGAGGACTAGGGTGCGCCTGACCCAGGCCATTGTGTTTTCAATAGCCTCATATGGATGCGAAAGCTGGACAGTGAATAAGGAGGATCGTAGAAGAATTGATGCCTTTGAGTTGTGGTGTTGGAGGAGAATACTGAAAGTGCCATGGACTGCCAAAAGAACCAATAAATCTGTTTTGGAAGAAGTGCAACCAGAGTGCTCCTTGGAGGCCAGGATGGCTAAGCTTCATCTCTCCTACATTGGACATATTGTCCGGAGGAAACAATCGTTGGAGAAGGATGTCATGCTGGGTAGGGTGGAGGGTCAGAGAAAAAGAGGAAGACCCCCAACGAGATGGATCAGCCAGGTGGCATCATTGATGGACTCAAGTGTGGCAGCGGTAGTGAGGTTGGCCCAGGATCGGACATTGTTTTGTTCTGCTGTGCATGGGGTCACTGTGAGTCGGTTCCAACTCGATGGTACCTGACAACAACAACATTATGCTAAATGAATTTCTGGTGTGGCACTGTAAGATAAACACTGGACCACAAAGTCAGTTTGAACCACAAGTTCAGCAGTCCAAACTCATTAGGCACTCCTCAGAAGCCTTATACACGGTCATTAAAAGTTGAAACTGACTCAACAACACTTAACAACAACAATACTAAACAAAATCAAACAAGTTTATTTAGAACAAGACTTATCATGGCCTTTAATATGCTGTCATATGGTGTGAACCTCAAAGAGATCCCTAAGCTCTTTTAACTGTAGTTCCCATTTGTCAAAGGACATCTGCAAACTTTTAGATTCATATTTAGCAAATAATCATTCTGCTCCCATTATAGATGAAATTTATTTCCCAAACCCATCGATGTTTGCCATGTGTATTGCTTTAGCCAGTGGCAATTTAGAGAATGTGATGGGAGCAGAGTTCTTAAATGTTCTTGCATAAATTGCCTTTGTCCTAAGAACATTCCCTAGTTAGCTTCTTATCTCAAAATAAACATAAATAATTCAAGAGAAGACCTGAACTCAACCAGTAGCTTGGAACCAAGTTTAGGAAGCCTAGCAAATTTAAAGCATATTCACCCTAGATCAGGTGGACAGAGTTAAACTGCAGACAAATAAGTATGATGCTGTTGTTGTTGTTGTTAAGTGCTGTTGAGATGATTCCAACCCATAATGACCCTGTATAGGGTTTCCGAGGAGCAGCTGATAAGCTTGAACCACCAACCTTGCAGTTCAAATGGCTTTGCAGTCTGGTGCATTAACCCACAGCGCCACACCAGGACTCCAAATAAGTATGATAATAAATGTGTGTATCTGTAATGCACTAAGATACTGAGGAAGTATGGTACCTTGAATAATAATGTATACAGGACTCTAAGGTTGGGAATGGTTAGTTTTGCCATCCAGCTAAGTTTAATAGGAGCCATCTCAGGAGCAGGAGCAGGAGCAGAAGATCTCAAGACCATCAAGAAGGAAGACTATGAGAGGAGTGTGAGATCTCTACTTAGAAAAGTGGTGACAGCAGACATGATAGCAGAAGCAGTAGCAACATGGAGAAACAGAGTAGTTGTGGGCTTTAAATCCATGGACTGGGGCAAAGGCCAAGGAGTGACTGGCTGAGAAGCCCAAGACAAGAGCGAGGTAGAGAAGCGGCATTTCTGACTAGAGAATAGCTGTGCCCTGTTTTTTGATCCTGAATTGTACCCTGTTTACTTCCCTAATAAACCCAATAACTGTGAATATTGTCATGAGTTCTGGGTGCATTTCAATGGATTATCGAAACCAGATGTGAAGCAGACAGGGAGGGATGGTCAGTGTCAGGATAGGGTAAAGAAGGTTGTAGTATGGAAGTATGTCTGATTCCTTCAGAGGAACTGGCCTTGGGCTGATTTTGAGTTTAATTCTCTTTCCCTCTTATGAAGCCAGGGGTAGTCTGACATGGTCCCCACATGGTTTAGACAGGGTGGAATTCAGCAAAACCTGACTAAATACATCTCTCTAAAGTAGTGCTCCATGCAAAACAGATTGGGAAAGCCAGCTTTAGAGGCATTCAAACCACCTCTTTCTACCAACTTTTATCATTCTCAGGTGACTAAGAAAATGTGGGCAGTCTTTTAGATTTAATGGAACGCCTGGGTAGTATAAATAGTTAACATGCTTGACTACTATGTGACAGTTTGGTGGTTTGAGTCCACCAGAGTGTCTCAGAAGAAAGACCTGGCAATGTACTTCCAAATTCTCAGTCATTGAAAGTCCTATGGAGGAAGGGTTCTAATCTGATATGCGTGGAATCACCATGAGTCAGAATCAACTCAACAGCAAATGGTTTTGTTTTGTCTTAGATTTAATACCACTGTACAGTTTTTATTTTAGTTCAGATATTTACAGTTTCCCACCATAGAACTGTACCATGTAAATGAGGATGGGCAGCCTCATGCCCGAACCAAATAAGAAACTTTCAGGGCTGATAATTGGCAGAGAAATCACTAGGACCCACATCTTGTGAATATTAGCCTTGGTGCTTTCCTACTAAATATTAATACTCCTGTTTTGTTTTGTTTTTTAATAAAAATCTCTTCATGTTTTTCCTCATACTTAATTCAAAAATTTTATTTAATATCTACTTTTTTATTTGAAAAGAAATGTTGTAATTACAGAATGACTTCAAAGCAATCTCCAGTAGAATAATGTGAGCGTGGGTTGTATGTTTTGAACATTAATAATATCAAGAAGCCTTCCATTATTTAACTGAGCAAAAATAGTCATCCACTGTCCTCCACCCAAAGTGGCCCAAGTAACTTTAAAAGCTACTCTAAAAGGATGGAGAGCTGTAGGAAATGACTAAATAGCACTGAAAGCAGTACTCAGCTCTTTAAAAAGTTCAAATTTTAGGCAACGTGGGTGGTAGGAAGAGATGAACTAAAGGAACCAGGACACAGCCCTAAGCAAATCCCAAAGTTTGTGATATGGACAGATTATGTACTCAAGTGTCGAAACTAATAGTTGGGCATGAATTTTTTTAAAAATTCCTACTGAACCTGTTTGAAGGCAAATAGTTTCTTCATCATGACACTGTCCTAGAATATTGTGCCTGCTACTAGCCAGGTGCCCAGTGCTCAATGTTAACTCTTAGTGCCACCCACAGAGGCCGCTCCATCTGTGGAGTTCCTAAAAAAATCACCCAGGTGATGCTTTAAGGTAGGTCCTGCTCATCAAAACATGTCTCTGACGTAGGCACTGCCTTACCCTGCCTGTAGGAGTGAAAATAGCACACCATTTCTAAAGGGCACTTTGTCCATTTCATTCATTCATTTGCCTATCATTCAAGGGGTTGCAGATATTGCAGTAAACAAATCAGACAAAAATCTCTGCTCTAACAGTTTGGGGGGATAAGTTAGTCTGTGAAAGAAAATCAAGTCAACTCTGACTCATGACAACTTTATATGAGACAGTTCGAACCCACCCAGAAGTGCCTCCAAGAAAGGCCTGCTCGGTGCTTCCGAAAGAACACTGCCTGGAAAATCCTATGGCGTGCGCGTGCACTCTGCAACACATGAACTCATCATGCGTGGAAATCAACTTAATGACAACTGGTTTAACAACTAATTTATCTGATGTGGGTAGGACAGTAATCAATTCTTTTTCATGGAAACATCCCGGTAAGTGCTAACGTTTTAAAATTATTTAAAAGAGAGTTGTATGGAAATCTTTTATGTTTTCATATGAATACCTGTACTTTTTAAATACTACATATACAACAAAATTGAGTCTTTCATTGACTGAATCTGTGTCAGTTAGGGTAGTGGCATCTCTAGGGTGGTACAGGGGACATGGACCACACTGAGTGATGCTGTCAAAGACTTAACACCAAAATGATAGTTTGTAGTGTTCGTGCAGTGTTTCACCAGAGATTGATTACTTTCTATAGTAGTTACAAATCGGGCTGCGAACCGCAAGTTCAGAAGTTCAAAACTACCAGCTGCTCCGTGGGAGAAAGATGAGGCTTTCTGCTCCCGTAAAGATTTACAGCCTCAAAATGCCTGTTCAGGGTCGCTATGGGTCGGAATCGACTCGACGGCACTAAACAACAACAGCCTAAGTTCTGATGTGGTGCTGTGGGCTAATGCATCAGACTGCAAAACCATCTGAACCTCAAGGTCGTGGTTCAAGCTCACCAGATGCTCCTTGCAAATCCTATGCAACAATAAATATATACCTGTTGTTAGTCATAACAAGGAGCCCTGGGTGCCTAGTGGATTATGAGCTAGGCTGCTAAGCACAGGTGAGCAGTGCAAGTCTATCAGTCTGTCACTCAGTGGTAGAGGGATGAGGCCTTCTGCTTCAGTAAAGATGCATGGGGCTTTCTGCTTCAATCTGTGAGAGGATAATGGCCATATGTCTACAAGGAAGCCCAATTAATAACACTATTATTCAAATTTACATTCTTGTTGTTAAGTGCTGTCGAGTCAATTCTGACCCATAGCGACCCTGTACAGGGTTTCCAAGGCTGTAAATCTTTACAGAAGCAGAAAGTCTCATCTTTCTCCCACAGAACAGCTGGTAGTTTCGAACTGCTGACCTTGCAGTTCACAGCCCAATTTGTAACCACTACGCTACCAGAGCTCCTTTCAAATTTACAATCAACCACTAAAGTCAGTGATGGTGAAATTGAAGAATTCTACCTCAGAAACCCTATACATGGTAACTATGAATCAGATATTGAATACTGGAATTCAATATCAGACTAGAATATTAAATGTTGAAACATGATGAATAGCACCAGAATATTGTCAGATAAAGTGCCAGATTATGAGCCCCTCAGGTTGGAAGGCATTTAAAATACAACTGGGAAAGAGCTGCCTCCTCAAAGTAGAGTTGACTGTGATGACATGAACAGAGTAAAGTCTTCAGGATCTTCATTTGGTGATGGACACAACACAAAGTGAGGAGACACATCTGTAAACCTTCATTAATACTCTGAACATAGAATGTATAAAGTATGAATCTAGGAAAGTCGAAAAGCTGTAAAAAATAAAAGGAATGCATAAAGATTGATATCCTGAGGCATTAGTGAGCTCAAATTGACTGATAGTGGCCATTTTGAATCTTACAACCATATAATTTATTATGCTAGGAACCACAAATTGAAGAGGAATGGTGTCGCATTTATTATCAAAATGAACATTTCAAGATCTATCTTGAAGCATAATGCTGTCTGTGAAAGGATAATGGCCATATGTCTACAAGGAAGACCAATTAATACCACTATTATTCAAATTTACGCACCAACCACTAAAGTCAGTAAGGATGAAATTGAAGAATTCTACCAACTTCTTCAGTCTGAAATTGATCAAACATGCAATCAATATGTATTGATAATTACAACTGATTAGAATGCAAAGACCAGAAACAAAGAGAATCAGTAGTTGGAAAATATGGCCTCGGTGACAGAAACAATGCAAGAATTGTGCAAGACCAATGCCTTATTGATGGCAAATACCTTGTTTTTTAAAACAACATAAAACATACATGGACCTCACCAAGTTGAATACACAGAAATCAAATTGACTACATCTGTGGAAAAAGACAGTAGAAAAGCTCCATATCATCAGCCAAAACAAGGCCAGGAGCAGACTGTGGAACAGACTATCAGTTGCTCATATGCAAGTGCAGGCTGAAGCTGAAGAAAATGAAAACAAGTACAAAAGAGCCAAAAATATGACCCTGAACGTATCCCACCTGAATCTCGAGAATGGAATGGATACACAGTTACTGTGCCATAAAGAAATGACCGATGTTCAACCACTGCAAGAGGTAGCATATGATCAAGAGCCAATAGGCCTGAAGGAAAAAGTCCAAGGTGCACTGAAGGCATTGGCAAAGAACAAGGCTCTGGGAATTAATGGAATCGAAATGTAAGTCTTTCAACAAATTGATGCAATACTGGAGATACTCGCTCATCTATGCCAAGAAATTTGGAAGCCATCTACCTGGTCAACTGATTGAAAGAGTTCCTTGTTTGTGCCTAATCCAAAGAGAAGTGACCCAAAGAAATGTAGAAATTATCAGACAATATCACATGCAAGTAAAATTCTGTTATGCTTAGGGTTGCTGTGAGTCAGTGCTGACTTGACTACACCTAACAACAACAACATTTGTCAGAACTGACTCATTGGCATCCAACCAGCACCACCAGTTAGTTATAGTAACCAAAACCATTTTTCTGAAACCCAGTTTACATGTATCAATACACCTATTAGGCTACTACCTACTCACACTTATTCTACGTTTATTTATTGCTAAGATCTTCTAAAGCTCCGTGGTCAGAGGTATTATTATTACCCGATTTCAGTAATGCTTCCAGTTATGTGGTTTTATAAGCATGCATGCATTATAAGCACATGATTTTTTTGTTGTTGCTGAATTATAGTTTTTATAGTCACTGATTTTGTCAAATAATCTGGTGTTTTAGCTATAATGTTTTAATTAGTATTTAAGAACTTATATCAATAACCTTTTTGAAAGTGAAGTAATTATTAAAGGAAAATAAGGAGAACAATTTTAAAAGGCTTCTCTTCAGTTGCTAATCATAATGGACTAATGCAATTCGAAGTAGTCAGATCTTACAAAACAACACCTTAGTTGTTAGTATTCATATAGTCCAAGAAATATTACATTCAAGCAATTTACAACTATATTTATCACATTGTTGTTGTTGTTAAGTGTCTGCCTTCGAGTCCATTCTGACTCAGAGCGACCCAGGATAGGGTTTCTGAGGAGTGGCTGGTAAGTTTGAACTGCCCATCTTGCAATTTATACTGACCCTGCAGTCCAGTTCATTATCCTGCAACATCATACCAGGAATATCACATATTCTATGATTAAAATCAACAATAAACATTATTAAGAATTCTGTATGGTCTGGTACAGGAAGAGGTCCATGTGACACAACTGAGTTAGGGATCAAAAACTGAGCAGCCAAAATACCATTGGCTAACGTAAGCAAATAAACTGCTTTTGGGGGAACATTTTAGTACAGTGCCCAAACTTAGAGAAAAACCTTACAACCAATCTTGAAAAGTCCCCTAATGGTCCCAGAATTCTATACTTTTTGAGTTTGTATTTTATAATCATTTTCTCTCACTCATTCTTTTAAGATGCTTATTTCTTCCTACTTTCAATTTACCTACTATCTTGATTTGCTAGTCCATAGCAGGAAGATCCAAGTGTTGATGTGGAAGGAAAGAAAGGATGGATCAGTCCCAAAGGCTTTGTGCCATCAAATTCTTGCAGAAGGTGACAGATACGGCTTGCACCACATGTTCGACTTTGACCAGGGGTGGTAAGAACACCTTAAGTGATGGTTCTACTGAAACTGATTACATCTTGTGGAGGGTAGTTTTCCAAGGGAACATCAGTATCTTGCTACCAGAAGAGGGTAGAATGAAAACAGGACATGTGAAAACACAGAAATCTAACCCAGGAATCAATTATAGCACTAGGTTGTATTCAACTGTTCAAGGTTACTGTTCCCTTAATAGTCCCAAACTTCTATACTTTTTGAGTTTCTAATTTTATAATTATTTTATTTCCCATGTTCTTTTAAGATCTTTGTCACTACTTTCAATTTATCTGCTGTCTTGATTTGCTAGCCCTTAACAGAAATATCTGGTAGCGTAGTGGTTACGAATAGGGCTGCGAACCACAAGGTCAGAAGTTCAAAACTAGCAGTTGTTCTGTGGGAGAAAGATGAGGCTTTCTGCTCCTGTAAAGATTTACAGCCTTGGAAACTGTACAGGGTCACTATGAGTCGGAACCGACTCCACGGCACACAGCCAGCCAACAGAAATATCACGAGTGAGTGGCTTTAAAGTTCAGAAATTTATTTACTCACCATTCTGGAGACTAAAAGTCCAAATCAGGGTCTTAACTCTGTTAATTACTTCTGTGTGCTTCTCTCCTAGTTGTTGGTGTCTGCTGATGATGCGTGGTGTTCCTTAGTGTCTGTCTTTCACCTGAAAGTGTCTCTGTTTGCAATTCAGAAAATGATAACATTTGTGGCACTATAGGATAAGCGCAGGGCTGCAAGGTCGGTTTGAACTGTAAGGTCAGCGTTTCAAACTCACCTGTCGCTCCTTGGAAACCCTATATTGGATGGCTATGAGTCAGAATTGAGTCAATGGCACTTAACCACAAGAACAAAACTTGAGTGTGACCTAATTAACACAACCAAAGAAAATCCTATTTCCAAATAAGATCACATCTACAAGCACAGGAATTCACTACAGATTTGGGGGCAGGGCACAATTCAATCCTTAATACTTACCTTTGGAAGTGTTGTTTCCTCCACCTGTCTACTCCTTCCTCTACTTGGCTGTGGATTAGGAAACAAGACAGCCAAGTTTATTAGACTTGTACATATAATGAGACTGCATATAAAGTCTATGAGTAGAAAGCATATGATAAATGCACGGACTTGAGTCATCTACAATGACTGCAAAGGAACTCTGGTAGCATAGTGGTTACAAGTTGGGCTACTAACCTCAAGGTCAGCAGTTGGAAGATATCAGCGGTTCCACAGGAGAAAGATGAGGCTTTCTGCTCCCATAAATATTTACAACCTCGGAAACTCTACATAGGTTCGCTATGAGTCAAACTGCTGAGCACCTTCTTTTGCCAAGAGCCAAAATATGACCTTGAATATATCCTACCTGAATTTAGAGATCATCTGAAGAACAGATTTGATACATTAGACACAAAGACCAAAGACCAGAAGAGTTGTGGGATGACATCAAGAGCATCATACAGGAAGAAAGCAAAAAGTCACTAAGAAGACAAGAAAGAAAGAGGAGATCAAAGTGGGTATCAAAAAACACTCTGAAACTTGCTCTCCAGTGTAGAGATGCTAAAGCAAATGGAAGAAATAAGGAAGTACAAGAGCTGAACAGAAAATTTCAAAGGTCAGCTTGAGAATATAAAGTCAAATATTAGAACGAAATGTGCAAAAATCTGGAGTCAGAAAACCAAACAGGAAGAACACGCTCAGCATTTCTCAAGCTGGGGGAACTGAAGAAGAATTCATGTGAGATATGAATGAAGAAATTGAGAAGAGTCTTAAGAGGCATCTTCACACACAGACAGAGATACACAAATTTTCAATAAGCAAATGTTATGTATGCTGTAGAGAAAGGGGCATAAAACTTGGAATTAGCTGGATTGGATCCACCATTGATTAGCTATGTGGTCTTGCACCAACTACTAATATGAGTTTCCTCATCTGTGAAATAGGCATGATCATCCCTTCCTGATAGTATGATTGGAGAATTAGAAACAATGCCACCACTCATCTGTCAGCTTGTCCTACTATAGTGGTTTGAATGTTGCTGTGATGCTGGAAGCTAGACCACCAGTATCTTCAATACCAACAGGTTCACAAATGATAGACAGGTTTCAGCTGAACTTCCAGACTAAGACTAGGAATAAGGAGAAGCAGACTACTTCCAAATGTTTAGCAATGAAAAACCTAATGAATACGAGTGGAACACTGTCAGCACCAGAATACTGAATATTGAAACATGATGAAGAGCACCAGAATATTGTCAGATAGAATGCCATAAGATGAGTCCCTCAGGTTGGAAGGCACTAAAAATAACACTGGGGAAGAACTGTCTACTCAAAGTAGAGCAGACTGTGATGATGTGAATGGATTAAAGCTTTCAGGACCGTCATTTGCTGATAAGGCACAACATAAAATGAGGAGAAAAAGCTGTCAGCTTCCATTAATAATCTGAACATGAAATGCATAAAGTATGAATCCAGGAAATTTGGAAATTGTCAAAATGAAATGGAACACATAAACATCCATATCCTAGGCATTAGTGATCTGAAATGAACTGGTATTGGTAATTTTGAATCTAACAATCACATGATTTACTATGAAGTAAACAACAAATTGAATGAAGAGGAATGGCAAAGCATTCATCATCAAAAAGAATATTTCAAGATCTATCTTGAAGTATAGTGCTGTCTGTGACAGGAAAATATCCATATGCCTACAAGGAAACCAGTTAATACCACTGTTATTCAAACTGATGCACCAACCACTAAAGCCACTGATGAAGAAATTGAAGAATTCTACCAACTTCTTCATCTGAAATTGATCAGATACGCAATCAAGATGTATTGATCATTTACTGGCAATTGTAATGCAAAGGTTGGAAAACAAAGAGAAAGATAAGTAGTTAGAAAATACGACATTAGTAATAGAAACCATGCTGGAGATAGTGTGATAGAATTTTGCAAGACCAATAACTTCTTCATTGCAAATACCTTTTTTAGACAACATAAAAAATGACTATACATATGGTCTGCAACAAATGAGATCACAAAATAAAAACTGACTACATTTGTGGAAAGAACAGTGAAAAAGCCCCATATCATCAACCAAAATAAGGCCAGGGGCAGATTGTGAAACTGACCAACAATTGCTTTTAAACAAATTCAGGTGAAACAGAATAAAATTAAAACAAGTCCACAAGAGTCAAAATTTGATGTTGAGTACTTCTGGCAAGATGGGCTATGCATGCTCATTACAAGGGCCCTCTACAACAAGAAACAAGAGACAAAATTAAAATAGATGAAAATTCTGGTACCTTGGATTTTGGAAGAAAGGTTACAGAGGTGGATGCAGTGCTTGCTGGGAGGAAATGCCAAGTAGGGATGGTGTGAGAGGGAGACTGATTGATAAACTGCTAGCCAAGAGGCAGCTCCACTATCTTGTGAACAGCTTAGGCAGCAGAGGGAGATCTGGAAGAGCAAAATCACGTGGGAAACTGAAAATACGCAATCAATACTTTTTTGCATGTTCCCCTCATGACAAGAAGTGTGGTCCACTCCCAATCTCACCCATCCCTAGTGCAGACCCTGCTCTCCAAGAGTTCACAGCCAAGTGGTTAGGGCTGGCTGTGCCACTTTGATGTGACACTTTGGTGCCTTGATGCAGGTGGGCTCAACTCCAGACCTACAAAACATGCAGAGCCACCAGACTAGCATTAACCCTTCATGCTGCCCCCATCTCCCTTTTAGTCCTAAAAGACAGTGAAATTAGCCACATCAAGGGTCCCCTGAAAACAACTTCCAGATTGAGTGCCCTGAACATAGATAACACCGAGGCCAAAAGAAACTCCATCTAGGGCCAGGAGCTTTGCTGTCACATCCCTTACACAACCACCTCATGAATTCCTTGATTACAGGAGCCCACCAGAGGTTTTCAAAGAAAAGCTCTAGTAGACAAAGTCCAATAATATAACAAAATGGCCAAAGACCTGGAGACAGAAAACCAAAAAGTAAGAACACAGTAATAATTTCTTAAGCTGAGGGAAGTGAAGGAAAAATTCAAGCCTTAACTTCCAATATTGAAGGATTCTATGGGCAAAATATTTAATGATGCAGAAAGCATCAAAATAAGATGGAAGGAAAACAAAGAGTCACTGTACCAAAAAGAAATGGTTGATGTTCAGCCATTTCAAGAGTTAGCATACGAACAAGACCAAATGATACTGAATTAAGACGGTCAAGGTACATTAAGAAGGTCAAAGAACAAGGCACTGGGAATTGATGGGATACAAACTGAAATCTTTCAACAAACTGAAGCAACACTGGAGGCACTCACTCATCTATGTCAAGACATTTGGAAGGCCAACTGACTGGAAGAGATCCTTGTTTGTGCCCATTCCCAATGGAATGCAGAAATCATTGAATAATATCATTAATATCACATGCAAGTAAAATTTTGCTAAGAATAATTAAAATATAGATGCAATCATACATCGACAAAGAACTGCCAGAGGTTCAAGCTGGATTCAGATGAGGACATGGAACTAGGGATATCACTACTGGCTTCAGATGGATCTTGATTGAAAGCATAGAATACCAGAAAGATATTTTCCTGTGTTTTATTGACTCTAGAAAGACTTTTAATTGTGTGGCTCATGACCAACTATGGATAACACTGTGGAAAATGAGTAATCCAAACACTTAATTGTGCTCATGAGGAATCTGTACATAGACCAAGAAGCAGTTTTTCGAACATAACAAGGAAATGTTGAATGGTTTAAAATCAGAAAAGGCATGCGCCAAGCTTGTATTTGTTCACTATACTTATTCAATCTGTATGCTGAGCACATAAACCAAGAAGCTACATTATATGAAGAAAAACCTGGCATCAGGATTGGAGGAAGACTCATTATGTTGTGCAGACAATAAAACCTTGCTTGCTAAAAGTGGAGAGGACTTAAAATACTTACTGATGAAGGTCAAAGACCACTGCCTTCAATATGGATGCACCTTAAAGTAAAGGAACGGAAAATTCTCACCACTGGAGCAATAAATAACATCCATATAAATGGAGAAAAGATTGAAGTTGCCAAATTTCAATTTTGCTAAGACCAACCATCAATACTCATGGAAGCAGCAGTCAAGAAATCAAAAGACATATTAAATTAAGTAAATCTGCTGCACAACACCTCTTTAAAACATTTAATAGCAAAGATGTATGTTTAAGGACAAAGATGTGCTTGACTTTAGCCATAGAATTTTCAATATCTTAAGATTCATGTGAAGTTGGACAGTGAATAAGGAAGACTGCAGAAGAAATGAAGTGTTTGAGTTATGGTGTTAGAGAAGAATATTAAACATACCATGGACTGCTAAAAGAACAAACAAATCTGTGTCAGAAGTAGTCAGAATGCTGCTTGGAAGCCAGGATGGCCAGTCTATGTCTCTCATATTTCAGACATATAATCTGAAGGGACCAGTCCCCGGAGAAGAATATCATGTTTGGTAAAGGGGGGAGTTGGAGAAAAAGAGGAAGATCCCCAATGAGATAGATTGGCACAGTGGCAGTAGTGATAGGCTCAGGTGTGGCAACAATTGTGAGACTGGCACAGGACCAGGCAGTGTTTTTTTTCTGTTGTATATAGGGCTACTATGAGTTAGATGGCTTCTAATAGCAATAACAACAACAGAGATTTCTCCCCTGTGAGTCCAACAACTGCACTGTTTGTTTTTACAAATACGATAATCACAAAATGACCTTGAGAAAACAAACCATTTTCCCTCACACAAAGAAACAAGATGGAATGGCTCAAACAAAAATGACCAATATGCAGAGCCAGAAAATGATTCTGAGGGGAGGGGAAAAAGTACTAGAAATAACTGAGAAAAATTCAAAAGAATGATAATTAGCTACCTTCAAAGAATCAACAGGAAGATCAAGGAAAGTAAGAAGAATGCAATAAAAACTTTAGGATGTCTCAGGAACACACTATAAGAACAAATTGACCCCCAAAAATGCAAATTTTTGAACAATACAAAACTTACCATGAGAAATCCAGAAGATTAATACTAAAATATCAGAAATGGACAATACATTGAAAGGTGAAAAGAGTAGATGTGAAGCAATGGAAGCCCAAATTACTGAGCTTGGAGATAAATCTTTCTTTATTAATATGCTAGAAGAAAATAAAATAAATAAAAAAGAATGAAAAAATCTGAAGAAGGTCTAAGAGTTATGTGGGACACCATGAAGAGCAACAACTTATGGGTTACCAGAATTCCAGAACAGAAAGATACAGGCACAGCAAAAATTGTTGAAAAGTTATTGCAAGAAAATTTCCCTAACATCATGAAAGATGAGAAGATAAGCATACAAGAAGCTGAATGAACCCTAAACAGGAAAGATCCCAAAAGAAAATCAACAAGACATATCATAGCCAAACTTTCCAAACTCAAAGACTAGGAAAGAATCCTGAAAACATATCGGGAAAAATTTAAAAGTTACCTACAAAGGAAAACCAATAAGACTAAGCTCTAACTTCTCAGCAGAAACCATGCAGGCAAGAAGGCAATGGAAGGAGTCTTCACATGAAATATCAATGCTATCCCATCTGTACACAGAGTAGATAGGCACAGGCAACTTAGACATTGGCTATACAAAATGGGAGGATGATAAAGGCGCGAAATGACTGGCATATAGAGTTTCAAGGTGGAGCTTAGTTTAATAGTGTGTGGGAAAAGAAAGAGTCCCTGCTGAATAGTTTTCATCTTGTTTACATGGGTCTGGTGAAAAGAGATAGGGATAAAATTCTTATGATTCAATAGTAATTGTTATCATGACTAATTGTGACTGCCACAATTGAAAAGATAGAAGTTTTGTAACAAAAACAAGGGAGTGGTTAATCTTACAGTGCAGAAACAAAGGCTCCTAGGATCATCAAGGGAGAAGAGCACAAGTGGAATGCAAGACCTTATCCAGAGAAGCAGCAACACCAGAGATGGATGCAAAGATGGGGACATGGAGAGAGGGAACACCTGAAGACTCTAAATTCATGGGAAGAGAGGTACTAAGAGCTGGTGGCCAGGAGGCAGACTTGCAGAATGTGCCCTTTGTTGGTGTAAATTATTATATATGCCTGAGTGTTTAAAAAAAATTAAAAAGTGCTAAACTACCAGCTGCTCCGCTGGAGAAAGATGAGGCTTTCTACTCCCGTAAAGATTCACACCCTCGGAAACCCTGTACAGGGTCACTATGGGTCAGAACCGACTCGACGGCACTTAACAACAACAACAACAACAAAGTGAATAGAGAGAAACACTGTTAACTGATGGTACATGGAGGATATTATAATCATTGTAATGAAACAAGGTGTATGATTTGTTGGATGTAAAACTGATGATCTGCCTTGTAAACTTTTACCCAATCAACAATAAAAATCTTCAATTAAAAAAAAAAAAAAAAAAGGAGAAGACAATGGGATGACATATACAAACCTCTGGAAGAAAAAGATTGCCAATCATGAATGATATTCCCAACAAAGCTGTCCCTCAAATATAACAGCAGAATTAAGACATTTCATGATATGCAGAAATTAAAGGAATTTGTAATGACCAGACCAACTTTACAAACAATGCTAATGGATGTTCTTTGGACTGAGAACCAACAACAGCACACAATAACCTGAGATTGCCACATAGAACTTAATCCAGGTAGAGAAGGATTTAAAGTAAAACAAACCTACAAGACTGAAAATAGGCAACCAGAGATATTATTATATAATGAAGTTAACTACAAAGCAAAAAAGAAGGAATAGTGTGGATACAGAACTTCAAAATGTCAAGGAAGTCAAGTAGATATCAAGATAAAGAAACTGCTTTAAGTAGGGGGGAAAAAATAATAAATTACAGGTTAACCTCAAAGAAAAATAATATACTTGCACATCAAAATAAAAAAGAGGGAAATCAGAAAGATTTAGTAAACTTAACACAGCAGAAATGGTATTGACAAGAACACCTACAAACAAAATTAACTCAGCAGAAACATTTATGTAGAACAAAGAATCCAGCAGCACCACACACACACACAAAAAAAGAAAAAATAGAGAAAAATGACAATGATAAATTCAAACCTACTGATAATTATAATGAATGTAAATAGATTAAATGTATGGGTCAAGAGGCATAAAGAGCAAAATGGATAAGACAACAGATTCTTCAATATGATGTCTACAAAAGGCATAAAAAGATGGAAACAGCCTAAACAAACTTTGGTACATACACATAATGGAACACTACAAAACATTGAAGAATAATGATGAATCTGTGAAACACTTCACAACATGGTTAAACTTGGAGGCCATTATGCTGAGTGAAGTTAGTCAATCACAAAAGGTCGAATCTTGGAACATTGGAAAAAAGTTTTAAAAAAATGTTTTCTTGATTAAAGAAACAGTCTATGGTTGTTACAGGGGCGGGGAGGGATAATTATTCATAGGCTAGAGAGTAGACACATATTAACAAAGGTAACAGGTCAGGCAATTTACCAAAGAGGGTGGTTAGCAGAGGAAAGATGAAGTTAGTGGGAGACACAGGAAGGAATGTGATAGTTAAAGTGAATAGAGGTAAGTACTGTTAACTGTTGGTACATGGAGAGGATTAAAACAATATAATGAAGTAAAGTATGTGATTTGTTCAACATAAAACTGATGATCTGCTCTGTAAACCTTTATTGAATTCATAATAAAAAGTTTATTAAAAATTGACATTGAACATATCCTATCTAAATTTAGAGATCCTCTCAAGAACAGATTTGTTGCATTAGACACCAATGACTGAAAACCAGAAGAGTTGTGGGATAACATCAAGAACATCAAACAGGAAGAAAGCAAAAGGTCAATAAGAAGACAAGAAAGAAGGAAAAGATCAAATGGATGTCATAAGTGACCCTGAAACTTGTTTTCCAATATAGAGATGCTAAAGCAAACAGAAGAAATATGGAAGTAAATGGCTGAACAAAAATTTTCAAAGAACAGATTGAGAAGACAAAGTCAAGTATAATAAAAAATCTACAAAGGACTTAGATTTAGAAAACCAAAAGGGAAGAACATGCTCAGTATTTCTTAAGCTGGAAGAATTGAACAAAAAATTCAAGGCTCGACTTGAAATATTGAAGGATTTTATGGGGAAAATATTGAATGATGTAGGAAGCATCAAAAGAAAATGGAAGGAAAACACAGATTCATTGTACCAGAAAGAAATTGTTGATGATCAGCCATTTCAAGGCTTAACATATGATCAGGAGCCAATGGTACTGAAGTAAGAAGTTCAAGGTGCAGTGATAGCACTGGAAAAGAACAAGGCTACAGGAATTGATGGAATATAAATTGAAATTTTTCATCAAACTGAAGTAGCACTGGAGGCACTCACTCATCTTTGCCAAGAAATTTGGAAGACAGCAACCTGATGAATTGATTGCAAAGAATCCATATTTGTGCCCATTCCAAAAAGAGGTGAGCCAACAGATTGAAGAAATCATCAGATAATATCATTAAAATCACAAGGAAAATATTGCTGAAGATAATTTATAAAATGGTTGCAACAGTGCATTGACAGTGAATTGCCAGAGGTTAAAGCCAGATTCAGAAGAGAATGTGGAAGGGGGATATTGTTGCTAAAGCCAGATGGATCTTGGCTGAAAGCAGAGAATACAAGAAAGATGGTTCTTTTGATTTACCGACTACTAAAAGGCTTTTGACTATGTGGATCATGACAAACTATGGGCAACACTTCAGAGAATGAGTATTCCAGAACACTTCATTGTGCTCATGAGGAACCTGTACATAGACCAAGAGGCAGTTGTTGAAATAGA
>NW_006408566.1:8952724-8954168 GCF_000296735.1 Chrysochloris asiatica
AACCAAGGTTGTATATTATCTGCATAGCATAGGTTATGAATGAGTCTTCCTCCAATCCTGATTTGTTCATATAATCTAATTTCTTGGATTATTTTACAAGTATAGTGAAAGAATGGAATGCTGGCACACATCATTCCTAATTTTAAACTATTCAGTATCCTATGGTTCTGTTCTGTTCTGTTCTTGGTCTATGTACAAGTTCCTCAAGAACACAATTATTCCAAATACCCATTCTCAGCAATTTTGTCCATAGTTTGTCATAATCCATGGAATCAAAAGCCTTTTCATGAGGAACAAACAAGATGGCTGATCAAGTAGAAGTGCAATGAGAAGTTCCATCAGCAACAACACAGAATACCAGACAAAGTAGGCTCAGGGGATGGTGCCAGAACTCTGAACCACATATAAAGGAATATTTAGAAGGTTGGAAAACTTAAAGCTAGGGGAATTTGTAGCACAAGCAAGAAATCCATTGCTTTCTAATCCAAGATGCTCATCTGCTCTCGGAGCCACCATCTTGGGCAAGACCAAGCAGGGGAAGGATCAGAGCAGCCACAGATGTCTGACAGAACTGCAGAAATAAAAATGTGGACACTCTTCTTTTTTTGTATCTGTTCATTGGTCTCTTGCTGGCTGTGCACCTCCATTCAGATGATAGAGGGGGTGCCTGAGTGAATGGATATCCCACCCCCACCCCTGGAGGGTTCTACTACACATGCACACAGATCTCCTCTAAATTTAAAACAACAGTTTCCACTTAAAACCAATCAGCAGTGCAAAACAGCCATAGCCAGCCCTGAACTGTTTATCACTAGGAAAAAGGCCTGAACGGGGTTTGTGGGGCAGGACAGGCAGACTAAAAAAGAAATAGTCCAAAAATTAAATCCTGAGTTATGTCACAATGACCAACAGTGGCATCTTGAAATTTCTCAGGAAAAAGAGTGAAAAGGGAAGCCCATCTACTGATCACATCTACCTGAAGGCAATCAGAAAGCATAAAAAAAAAATTAAAATAAATAAAAAAAAATACACACTCATCTAAGTATTAAGACCACAGATAACTATAGAATATCTGGTATTCTATGTTGTTGCTGATGGAACTCCTCATTGCACTTCTACTTGATCAGCCATCTTGTTTGTTTCTCATGAAAAGGCTTTTGATTCCATGGATCATGAAAAAGACAGAAACAGATGACCATATCAGCACATGTCCAGAAATGAGATAAAGTGACTGAGGCAAATGAGCTACACTCCATACTGGAAGGTGGGCAGGCTTTGGAAATGTCTGAGAAAGAATTCAGAAAAATGATAATAAAATGTATCAAAACACTATAGAATGGAGTGGATAGAATAAGGAAGAAGTCAGGTAAGTGCTACAGGAACAATCAAATAAGATAGATAAAGCATTGGAAACAATTCAAAACCTACAGAAAGAGGTCCAAAC
>NW_006408566.1:8961894-8963085 GCF_000296735.1 Chrysochloris asiatica
ATAGAGAAAATTAGGTTTCGATTAACTGGTTATAATTTTGTTCACAAATGAAACCATGTACCTTTAACGTATATCATATGCAGAAGGAATTAGAATGAACACTTAACTTGGCTCTTTTTAGCTAACTTTTCTTAAAATTTACTTGTAGTTCTTTGTAACAAAAAAATCATGTGCTTTGGATATCACAAGTCATTGCCCTGGGCCACTGGGGCCCATGAAGTTAAAGTTTAAACCAATAATTGCTTGCCTGTGCCTTTAACTCAGGAAGAATGGTTGGCTAAGAATTGAGCACAGGATAATTTTCTGAGCACAAGATAATTTTTTAAAATCTGAATGACGCATGAGATTCTGTGAAATCACTTTGTACCCTCTTCAGATAATTAATCACATTAAACTTGTACCTCCTGCCTTGATTTCCCTTATCTGAAAAGGAATAAAAGACTGAGGCAAAGCTAGTCCTGTATGCTATGCTGTGCTATGCTATGCTGTGCTAGCTTGCCTGACAGCTTGCATCAAACATGGGTGTCTGTCTTCTTTGTGTTTAATCTATTTCTTTCGCCTACCAGATCTCCCACTCAAGTTAAAACCCCACGCTTCATCGAGGCACTCCTTTGCTGAGGCGGGACCCCAACATAGGACCCCCGAAAGGGCACAAATATGGATATCTCCCAATCAGTTGGCCAGGTAGCTGCCTTTCAAATTTCTTGACTGGAGATTGCATGATACAGTTTTTCAAGACCAGTGAATTCTTCATTGCACATACCTTTATCAAACAACCTAAAAGTCAACTGTACACACGGGCCTCACAGATGGTATACACAGAAATCAAATTGAATGCATCTGTGGAAAGAGTTCCATATCATCAGCCAAAACAAGACCAGTGGCCGATTGTGGAATAGACCATCAATTGCTCATATGTAAATTCAAGCTGAAGCTGAAAAAAAGTAAAACAAGTTCATGAGTGTCAAAATATGACCTTTACCACTTCTCCATCTTTGGAGCGAGCGTGCCTGAGGGAGCCAGCATTCACCAAAGACTCACCTGAAAGAGGGATGTCATCTGCATCTCCATTGAGGCCCCCCCCGGCAAGAGCACCAACAAGCCAGCCACAGCAGAGAAGACTTTAAGAACTGTTTAACCCTTAGGGAACTGGATAAACCCCAGAGACATTCTGCTGCTTTGCTTGTCGGG
>NW_006408566.1:8964438-8976586 GCF_000296735.1 Chrysochloris asiatica
TTGTCTCAAGAACAGATTTTATGCATTAGACACTAAAGACAGAAAAATAGTTGTGGGATGCCATCAAGAACATCAAACAGGAAGAAAGCAAAAGGTCAGTAAGAAAACAGGAAAGAAGGAAAAGACCAAAATGGATGTCAGAAGGGACCCTGAAACTTGCTCTCTAGTGTAGAGATGGTAAAGCAAATGGAAGACATGAGGAGGTAAAACCATTGAACAGAATATTTCAAGCAGCAGCTTGAGAAGACAATGTCAAGTATTAAAATGAAATACGCAAAGACCTGGAGTTAGAAAAGCAAAATGGTAGAACACACTCAGCATTTCTCAAACCGAAAGAACTGAAGAAAACATTCAAACCTCAACTTGAAATATTGAAAGATTTTACAAGCAAAAACTGAAGGATGCAGGAAACATCAAAAGAAGATGAAAGGAATACACAGAGTCACTGTCCCAAAAAGAAATGGTCAATGTTCAACCATATCAAGAGGCAGCTTATGATCAATAGCCGATGTTACTGAATGAAAAAGTCCAATGTGCACTGAAGGCATTGGCAAAGAACAAGGCTCCTGGAATTAATGGAATAGAAATTGAAATCTTTCATATAGAGACCTGGTGTGATGCATTAGGATAAGCCTTGGACCCCAAGGTCATTTGAATCTCAAGGTCAGTGATTCAAACTCAACAGCTGCTCCTTTGTTGCCATATACAGCGTCTCTCTGAGTTGGGATTGATTAATCGGCGATAAACAACAATACATATACATACACATACATATCTATAAGGAGTCCTGGTGTGGCACTGTGGGTTAATGAGCAAGACTGCAAAGTCGGTTTGAATCACAAGGTTGGTGGTTCAAGCTCTGCAGCTGCTACTCGAAAACCCTATACAGGGTCACTATGAGTCGGAACCAACTCAACAGCTGTTAACAAGAATATATGTATATATACACACACACATATATGCAGTTTTTTGGAGTGGTTGTTGTTGTTGCTAAGTACCATCTAGTCGATTCCGACCCATAACGACCCTGTATAGGGTTTCCAAGGAGCGGATAGCCACAGATAAATGACTTAGTGGAATCAGGTTAGATAGTTGGGAGAAAAATGGAAAAATCAAAATGCATGTTAGCTTCTTTGACCACTACGCCTCTTCTTTTTAGGTTACAGCACCTGGTCTAAATTGCTTCACTTGAGTCACTCTGAGTAGACTTCACACCAGCGTGTTATTGGTGAAATGATTTTATCCCTCCCTCTTTTTTTTTAAAATGTGTTTAGTAGTAACTCATATTTACCTAAGACCTGAGTTAGCCTTTACTTTGACTTTTACACCAGATTTCAGAGTAGTGTATTTATTTACAAAGGAGCCCTGGTGGCAGAGTGGTTACGTGCTTATCTGCTAACCACACTGTGGAGGTTCACACTCACCAGACTCTCTGTGGGAGAAAGATGTGGCAGTCTGTTTCTGTTAAGGTTGTTGTTGTTGTTGTTAAGTACCTTGGAGTCAGTTCCAATTCAGTAACCCTGCATAGAGTTTCAAAGGAGTGGCTGGTGAGCTAACTTGTCAATTAGCAGTCCAGTGCTTATCCTACAGTTGTTGTTGTTGTTGTCAAGTGCCGCCGAGTCAGTTGCGACTCATAGGCACCCTGTATAGGGTTTCCAAGGAGCAGCTGGTGAGCTTAGCTTTGCAGTCTGGCGCATTAACCCACAGCACCACGCCAGGACTCCTATCCTACAGTACCACACGTTTAAAAATTACAGCCTGTGAGGCAATTCTGCTGTCTTACAAGGTCACTGTTTACGAAGGGGGAATTTTTTACTACGTTACTATCATGTGGAAATCTATCTGGGATGATGTCAAACAGTGCATATACTAACTGACCTCAAACCCTGGAGAAGTGTTTGGGGCATTATGTTTATAAGACAGAGAGATGAAATGGGAGTCTTGGAAGTTTCTCAACACATTTCTGACCGGTCTAAATGAAAGTGATGAGATTTTCTAAAATCATAGGATGTTAGAGGCCTATTTCAGACCTTGGAAAATGTCCACAATCTGAAGTTAATTAAGTTCAAAGTATCTTCCACCTGGCACTCTCTGTTCTTCATTCTTCACAAAACCTTTCCCTACTCTTCCTTCAGATTTGTACTTAAAGATGCCACTTCCTTATCGAGTCTTCCTTGGCCACCCTCTGATCTGAATTAGATCTCTCTGTTTCATACTTTATAACACTCTACCATTTTTCTTTGGCCTCTTCTTATAATTGGGAATTATATATTTCTATGACTTCTGGTGTGGCACTATAGGATAAACACTGGGCTGTGAACCACAAGGTCAGCAGTTCAAACCCACGAGCTGCTCCTCGGGAACCCTATACAGGGTCACTATGAGTTGGAACCAACTCAACAGCAGTTAACAATAACAACAATGTAATTATTATTTGACTTTCTCCCCAGTTAAACTGTAAGACGCCAGTTCTTTCTTGTCTTCCATTGAATCCGAATACTTAACATACTAGTTGGCATATGAAAGTGTTAATTTTTTTTTTTTTTTTTATGAAAGAGAGTATTTTTCTAACATTAAATCTAAGAAAAAATACTCTATACTACATTCCTAATATGGGAAGTATACTCGAAAAGGTAAAAACTCAAATCAGCTCCTCACCACTGCTTGTTTCCAACCCACCTTTGGTCCACATTTCTTACTTTAAAAAACGATACTATAGAATTTTGTGGGTGAGTAAATCCTTTAAAACACGATTCTCTGTTTGTTCATCATAGACTCGGTCAAAGGTCTTATGTAAAAAGAGGTCAACTAGATCATTTTTTGACTAGCCATGTGGGCAAAGCATTCATGCACAAAGGTCACAAGCAATGTAAACATTATAAATGCCATGATTTCATTAATGCATTCCCTCACAGTTCCTGGGAGTAGAATGTTGTCAAGATAATGATTTGAGAAAAGGTAAAAAATTAACCCAAAATGCAGACATACTCAGCCAATAACAGAGGTTTTGCTCTGTTTTTGTTTTGTATTTTCCTCATCTCCTGTCCCCACAAGCTTACTCTTACCGTAGATCCATGAGGTCAAGGACCAAACCCACAGTGTTCTTCATCCTACCCCCCTTAGTGCCTGGCACACAAGAGGTGTTCAGTAAACAACCACAAAGAAAACAAACAGATCCTAATTTAAGTCTGGATAAATACACATTTTTACATCATTAAGGGAGGTTGGTTTATAAAATCAGTAACTCTGAATCCAGCATTATTAGATTACAAACCTCACATGTACTATCTTTCTTAACTGCCACTCCCAAGAGCACCTTTGGAGCTCTTCTGTGGGATTTGCCTTCAGAAACTGTTTTTGGACCCTGTTAGGAAAAACCTTCATTAACTTTTACTCAAGTTTTCTATACTGCTTCAAAACCATTATCTGATGTCTCACTCATCCACTTTATTTACCATAAACCACAAAACCAAACACACTGATAGTCTATTCCAATCCATGGTAATCACATGTGTTCAAGTATTTCTTTGTAAGTGTTCAAAATGTTCTAATTATTCCAGAATAATTTGAATCTTTTAAAAACAATGGTAGGGCACTCTGCCTTTACTTAGTTAGAGAAAATACTCAATTCAATATAGAAAATTTTCACGGTTTAAATTGTCACAACCAAAATATTACACTTCCTGGTATGGTGCTTCAGTTTAATGCGTTGGACTGCAAGGTCGGTTTGAAGCATAAGGTTGGTGGTTCAAGATCACCAGCCACTCCTTGAAAATCCAGCAACAACAACATCATATATATTGGGAGAAAGATAAGTCTTTCTGCTCCCATAAAGATTCACTCAGAAACCCTATACAGGGTCATTTTGAATCGGAACCGACTCCACAGCACACAACCACCACCATCTTATATCTAAAACAGCCACTATTATAAAACTTAATGGCAAAGTCATAAACAAATTTGCATTAGCAGTTGTTATGGATTGAATTGTTCCCCCGCCCCACCCCCCAATTTTGTTATTTCAGTCTTTCTTGGGCTAATACACACCAGTGTTAAAACAATAAGAATTTGAAACTTAAGACGGCTATTTAGGGAGGAATGTGCTCATTTATTGCCACAGTGGAATTTGGATGTTTCCAATAAAAATCAGACTAGGATTTAGGGGAAAGGATGCCTGAGGGAGGGCAAGGAGAGACAGCCAGGCAAAGAAGGAAATATTTCCTTCAAAATAAATCCTTTTTATTTGGCTGTCTGCCTTACTTTAGAAGGCCTCCTGGTCGCTTCTGAACTAATCTCACATCAAATATCACAGTCATATGCTGTGTGCACAGGCCAGGCATGGAACTCTCCTTTTAACCACTCTGGATCAATGTAATAATCCTTGGGGAGTCAAGAGGTAATACAAATGGAAGGAGAATGAGAGTGGATGTTGCATTTGCTTCTCAGTATAAAGCTGATTATGCTCATAGAATCTGTTCTGACTGGGTCCAGGCAAGCCAGCTCAGTCTTATTGGAAAGGTTATGTTTGTACCAAATGCCTAATCAAGAGTATATGCATTCTTTGGCTAACTGGTACCAATGATCACTCTCACCAAACTCAATCATTCTAACTAGCACCAGAGTACATTAACCAACTCTACATCTTCTTTCTCCCTAGGACAATCAAGTATAAATGTCACATTTCTCATTATAACCCGTGATTTCTATCCAAGGCTCCTTCAAGAGAAGCTAGGGATTAGCCACCTGTTGCCAACACCATAAAGTGCAAAACCCAAAATCACCATAATCTGTCTCCAACCTAACTTTCGAGATCAATTACTACTTTTCCTCCAAAACAAACACAAGACATTGCCCTTGAGTTGACTCCACACACCATGACCTCATGTGTTTCAGAGTAGAATTGTGCTCCATCGAGTTTCAGTGGGTGATTTTCAGAAACAGATCATCAGGCTTTTCTTCTGAGGTATTTTTTAAATTTAAGGTTTTTATTGTGGATTGAGTGAAAGTTTACAGGGCACATCATCAGTTTCACATTCAACAAATCATATACCTTGTCTCATTACATTGATTATAATTCCCTCCATGTATCATCAGTTAACAGTATTTCTCTCTATCCACTTTAGCTTTTTTAAAAAAACACACAAACAAAAAAACCCACTCAGGCATATATAATAATTTACATCTCCAAAGGGCACATTCTGCAAGTCTGCTCCTGGCCACCAGTTCTTAGTCCTTCTCTTCTTAGTTGATGAATCTAGAGTCCTCCATGCCCCCATCTCTGCCTCCATCTCTGGTGCTGCTGCTTCTCTGGATAAGGTCCCGCATTCTATTTGTGCGTTCCTCTCTTGATGGTCCTAGGGTCCTCTGTTTCTGGACTGTAAGATTAACCACTCCCCTTTTTTTGTTACAAAACTTCTACCTTTACAAGTGTGACAGTCGCGATTAGTCATGATAACAGTTATTCACTATTGAATCTTACGAATCTTATCCCCATCTCTTTTCACCAGACCCATCTAGACAAGATGACAGCTATTCAGTGGGGACTCTTTCTTTCCCCCCCATACTCTTAAGCTAAACTCCCTCTTGAAACCTTGTAAGCCAGTCACTTCATGCCTTTATTGCCCCATCATTTTAGGTAGCCAATGTCTAAGTTGCCCATCCCTATCTATCCTGTGTACAGAGCAGATAGCATTGAAACTTGATTTGAAGACTCGTTCTCTCTCTGTTGGTATTTAGAGTAACAACCGCTCTGAGTCTTCGCGGGAGAAAGATGAGGCGTTCTGCTCCCGTAAAGATTTACAGCCTCGGAAACCCTGTACAGGGTCGCTATGGGTCGGAACCGACTCGACGGCATTTAACAACAACAACAACAACAACCGCTCTGAGTATAGGTCAGGTTCATTATGAAGATGCATCATCTGTCACTGTAGATGCTCCAGTCTGCTTGTCTTTTCTAGTGGGAATGTCTCACCTCATAGGGTTGTGGATGGGACTCAGGATTCCACCTAAGGTCCTATACTCTTTAAAGGCTTTGCATGAGGCCTATGTCACTGGGCAAATTGTAGAACCCCTTTTAGGTATTCCAATCAGTTATAGGCTGAAGACGGGCTTATAAGTTTTCTCTAATCATGTTTCCCAACATTCCTTTCTATCCCACTCAGGTGTCTGTTTTACAGTAGTAGGCAAGGGAAACTAATATTCATAAGGCAGTCAAGGATTTTAGTATTATTTACCCTCTTCAAGCTATACGTAGATCCCTGGATCCCAGAGCCCTGTCGTTCCAAGGTTGAGTATGCATCACTATTTACCTCTGTCCCGCTAGGCCATGCAAACCTGTCTCAGTGTTCCCCTATCTATCTTGTTCTTCTGCCTCCTCCCCCCTTCTTGTATTGCCCTCCCCAATACCCAAAGTAAACCCCCCACCCCAACCCCATTGTGGTTACCTTATATTCCATTAGTTCTCCCCTCCATTTAAGACAGTCTATTTTATCCAGTAATCTACCTGACCTTCCCACCACCTGGGTCTCTGTTCCTCTGTGTTTACCTTTTTTCACATTGTAATTGTTTTGATCATAGACTGACCTCCCAGATCCTCTGTTCTTATAATTTTATTCTGTTCTTGACTCTTCCATTTTTCGACTGAGTTCAGGTTGATGCTGCCATGTATGTTTTCTGAGGTATTTTTGAGTGGGCTCAAACTTCCAACCTTTCAGTTAGTACTTGTGTACAGTAACTGTTTACATCAGCCAAGAATTCCACTTCTTCTCCTCATGAATTCTTACTCCAATCATACAGCCCCTAAACACATCTGTGATGTTCTACTCTTAACCTTACTCCCACCACTCACCATTGATGTCTGCCAACTCTTTTGTACATTCTTCTAAACTTTCAAGAATAAGCTCAGGTTATCTAAAGTGTAACTATTAGTCTCTTCCCCTCCAGAGCCAAGAAGAATGAAGCAAATCAAAGATGCAAGGAAACAATCCAAAACACTAATGAGCCATGCAAACATCAGCTTCCATGACCTTCAGACCAGAAGAACTAGATGGCGCCCAGTGACTACTACCAATCACTCTGAAAAGTATCACAAGTAGAGATCCTGGATAGAGTGAGAGAACATTGTGGAACAAACTCAAAATGATTAAAAAAAAAAAAATTAAGACTAGGTTACTGCTCTGGTAGAGACTGGAGGAACCTCCAAGATTATGGCCCTTTCAGGTCTGAAAATTAACTTACCCTGTGGCTCAACCTTCAGTCAAACAATAGAAAGGCCTACAAGGTGAACCATTCGTCTCTCAGTTTATTGTACTGTGGTGGTGTGCATGTTTCTGTGATTCTGGAAGCTATGCCATGGGTATTTTAAATACCAGCAGTGTCACCCACAGGGGACAGGTTTCAGCTGAGCTGCCACATAAAGACAAACTAGGAAAAAGGAGAGACAGACTATTTCAGAATATTTAGTCACTGAAAATATTATGAATAACAGTGGAACACTGTCAGCACCAGAAAACTGAATACCAAAACATGATGAAGAGCCAGAATAAGGTCAGGTATAGTGCCAGAAGATAAGTGTCTCAGGTTGGAAAGCACTCAAAATATGACAGGGGAAGAGCTGCCTCCTCGAAGTAGAGTTGACTGTGATGACACAAATGGAGTAAAATCTTCAGGTCATTCATTTTCTGATGGGGAACAACTCAAGATGAAGAGAAACAGCTATAAATACCCATTAATAATCAGAACGTGGAATGTACAAAGTATGAATCTAGGAAAACTGGAAATTGTGAAAATGAAATGGAACACATAAACATCAATATTCTAGACATTAGTGAGCTGTAAAGGACTAGTATTGGCCATTTTGAATATGACAATAACATAGCTTACTATGCCGGGAATGCAAATTGAGCAGGAATGGCATCACATTCATCATCAAAAATTGCATATCAAAATCTGTCTTAAAGTACACTGCTGTCTGTGATGGGATACTATCCATATGCCTACAAGGAAGACCTGTTAATTCTACTGTTATTCAAATTTATGCATCGATCATTGAAAAATTCTACCAACTTCTTCAGTCTGAAAGTGATCAAACATGAAATCAAGATGTATTGATAATTACTTGGAATTGGAGTGCAAAAGTAAGAAGAAAAGAGAAAGGATCAGTAGTTGGAAAATATGGACTTGGTGATAGAAATGACGCTAGAAACTGCATGATAGAATTTTGCAAGCCCAATGACTTCTTCATTGTAAACACCTTTTTTAAACAACATAAAAGACGATTATGCACATGGATTTCACCAGATAGGATACACATAAATCAAATTGACTACATCTGTGGAAAAAGGCAGTGGGAAAGCTCCTTATTACCAGTTAAAAACAAGGCCAAGGACAGACTGTGGAATAGATCATCAATTGCTCATATGTAAGTTCAGGCTTAAGCTGAAGACAATTAAAACAAGTCCACAAGAGCCAAAATATGACCTTGAACATATCCCACTTGAATTTAGAGATCATCTGAAGAATAGATTTGATGCATTAGACACTGAATACCGAAGACCAGAGGAGTTGTGGGATGACAATAAGATCATTAGAGGAAGAAAGCAAAGGGTCATTAAGAAGACAAGAAAGAAGGAAAAGACCAAAATAAATGAAAGAAGAGACTCTGAAACTTGCTCTCCAGCATGAGATGCTAAAACAAATGGAAGAAATGAGGTAAAAAGCTGAATAAAAAATTTCAAAAAACAGTTCAAGAACACAAAGTCAAATATTAAAACAAACTGGGCAAAGACCTGGAGTTAGAAAAACAAAAGAACACACTAAGCCTTCCTGAAGCTCATGGAACTGAAGAAAAAATTCAAGCCTTGACTTACAATATTGAAGGATTTGTTGTTGGTGTTTAGTACCATGGAGTTGATTCTGACTCATAGTGACCCTGCACAGGGTTTCCAAGGCTATAAATCTTTACGGGAGCAGAAAGCCTCATCTTTCTCTCGCGGAACCACTGGTAGTTTCGAACTGCTGACCTTGAGGTTGGCAGCTCCACTCATAACCACTACGCTACCAGAGCTCCTTATAGTGAAGGATATTATGGGCAAAATGCTGAATGATGCAACAAGCATCAAACAAAGATGAGAGGAATACACAGAGTCACTGTACCAGAAAGAGATGGTGAATTTTCAACCATTTGAAGAGATAGCATATGATCAAAAGCCAGTGATACTGAAAGAAGAAGTTCAAGATATGTTGAAGGAATTGGAAAAAAAGAAGGCAACAGAAATTCATGGAATACAAATTGAAATCTTTTAGAAAAAAGACTAATGCAGCACTGGATGTGCTCACTTATCTTTGCCAGAAAATTTGGAAGGCAGCTACCTGGTCAACTGTTGACAAGGGATCCATATTTGTGCCCATTCCAAAGAGATGTGACCCAATGGAACATGGAAATCATTGGACAATATCATTAATATCCTAAGCAAGCGTAATTTTGCTAAAGATAATTTTTAAACGATTGCAACTATACATTGTGGACAATGAGTATTCCGGAACACTTAATTGTGCTCATGAGAACCCTGTACATAGACCAAGAGGCAGTTGTTCAAGCAGAACAAGGGAACACTGAATAGTTTAAAATTAGGAAAGATGTGCACCAGAGTTGTATTCTTTCACCATACTTTTTCAACCTGTATACTGAGAAAATAATCCGAAAAACTGGTTTATATGAACAAAAATGTGGCATCAGGGCTGGAGGAAGACTCATTAACAACCTGAAAGCAGTGTCATGAAAAAAAAAATGCATATGAATTGTTGAAGGGGAAAATAATTTGTTCTGGAAACTTGCATCCAAATCACAATAAAAAGTGTTAAAATAGAAAAGAAAAAAACAAGCTCAGACATTTTCTCAGAGACATATGATCGTGTCATGTTGTTGTTATGTGCTGTGGAGTCAGTTCTGACTCCTAGTGACCCTATACAGGGTTTCTGAGGCTGTAAATCTTTACAGGAACAGAAAACCTCATCTTTCTCCCACTGAACAGCTGGTAATTTTGAACTGATGATCTTGTGGTTCGCAGCCTGATTCGTAACCACTACACTACCAGAGTAGCACGGAACATATAGGCAAACTTTACCTCATGCTTTGCCTCACAGAGACTCAGCTCTCATCCCATCTTTGCGGGGATTGAAAAACTTTTTTTTTTTTTTTTTTTGCTGTGATTTTTATTTTTGCAACTGTTGCTGCCATGGTTTTGTTTTTGTGAACACTTACTTTCTGGCACTTTAGGTTTGCCTCATCTGTTTCCTACCTTCAGTTTCCTACCTTGTCTGTTTTTGCCATCAGTCATTTCTCCAAGGAGCCTTGGTTTCTTTTATGGTGAATGGTATTAGAAACCAAGATCTGGTGTCTGCCATCTGTTCTAATATATGAGGGGAATTCCAAAAGACCATGGAAAGATGGAAATAAAAGATAATGGAATTGTCCTATAAACTTTTTGAAGGACCTATTTTGTATGTTTTATAATGTACATCATCTTTTCTGTACAGAGGTCCATATATGTCTTCAATTATAATTCTTCCTATAGATTGTATTTGACACTTACATTATTACTGTTTGCGCTTACATTCGTGTATGTAGGGACCTGTATACAAGCATACAAACACACAATAGACAAACCAGATTCATTTATAACCTGTGAAGGAAAAAATGAAGACATGAAATAAAAGTTCGCAAAAACTTCCATTGTCTTTTCATTCCATTTTCTTATGAACTTTGAGTGTGAAAGTTGGATAATGAATAAAGAAGACCATAGAAGGATTGATACATTTAAGTTGTGGTCTTGGAGAAGAATATTAAAAATACAATGTAAAAGAGGACTTCCGGCGCTTCCCTGACCAGGCAGCTCAGGTAGGGCAGTCTCGGGGAAAAGAGGCAGAATCGCACATAAGAAACCTCTGTCTAGCAGACAGACAGCCTTTGAACAAACATAAGATCCTATATTTCAACATTCTGAACTCGTTTTTTTAAAATATCAAATTTTTAAAATATCAAAAGCTCAAAATTACAGGCATTTTGAGCTTTTGCCTGCCTGCAAACGGCTCCCACTTCGGCGCCCGCACCAGCGAGTGCCTCTACACCCTGCAGACATTAGAATGCAAGGCTAAAGCAACCCCACTTAGAAGGCTACATTTCCAGAGAAAAGGAAGCATAAACTAACAAAGTCGAACAAATAGAGAGGGATATCGGCATGGATATCAGGAAATCCGGGGTACTCATGATACAGAGAGACTGAGAGAGGCATTTTTTACGTCATCAAATATGGACACTACCTTTCTGCAGCCACAACCCCCAGCCCTCTACTGCCCCAGCCTAGACCAGCCCTCTGCCAAGCCACCGAGGCTCAGGAACGCCCAAGGCACAGGCCCGCCCACTGAGGCCAAGGCCCTCCCAAGGCCCAGACACTCCCACTGAGGCCAAGTCCTACCCTGAGGCCCAACCCGCCTAGAGACTGGTCACAAAGGCCCAGGTCCAACCAAGGCCCAAATCGCATACCCGCCTCACGGTCCAGGCGGTCCACAGCCCGGTCACCACCAAGGTCCAAGGCCCCCAAGGCCCAACCCACCACGTAGCCAGGTCACTGAAGCCCAGGCCCCGGAGGCCCAACCTGCCATGTAGCCCAGTCGCCGAGGGCCAGTGCCCCTGAGACCCAACCCGCCTTCAGCCCAGTTCCCAAGGCACAGGCCCCCCGAGGCCCAATCCTCCCAACCCGCCTGCTGAGGCCCAAGCCGCCCGATACCCAGAAGCTGATACCCAGGCCCCCTGAGGCCCAAACTGCCCGCCTGAGGCCCAAACCACCAGCCGAGGCCCAAACCACCAGCCCGAGGCCCAACCCTCCTGCAGCCTGGTCGCTGACACCCAGGCCCCCAGAGGCCCAAACTGTCTGCCCTAGGCTCAACCCACCCACCCGAGGCCCAAATGGCCCACTGCCGAGGCCCAGGCCCAACTGAGGCCCAAAAAAGTTACTCTGAGCTAAGCAATAAGGAGAGTGAAAAGAGAAGACCACATCCTGATCACATCTTCCTGGAGGAAAACAGAAAACATAAAAAATTACCAATACACATACTTAATTAATTATTAGGGCCACAGATAAACATTAAA
>NW_006408566.1:8978617-8987160 GCF_000296735.1 Chrysochloris asiatica
GAGACAGAGATGATGATGTGGAGTGATGAAGGGACTGGGGACTTTGGACCCAGAGAGGGAAAGGGACTGTGGGCCGAAAACTGGGGGAAGGAGGAGGAAGTGTAGGGGGCGGGTTTCTGGGATATACCCCTTGGGTGGTTGATGATGCATGGAGGGAATTGGAACCATGGCAATGAGATGATATACGATGGAATGAATGTAAAACTAAAGTTTTCCCATGTAAACTATCATATAATTCACAATAAAACTATTTTTAAAAAAATACAATGTACAGCTAGAAGAACAAATTAATCTATGTTGGAAGAAGTTCAGCCAGAATGCTCCTTAGAAACCAAGACAGCCAGGTTCCATCTCTCATACTTCCAACATAGTAACAAGAAGGACCAGTCCCTGGAAAAGGACATAATGCTAGGTAAAGTAAAGGGTCAGTGAAAAAGAGGGAGACCCCCAAAGAGATGGATTGGCACAGTGGCAGCCGCAATGGGCTCAAGCTTGACGGTTATGAGGATGGTGCTTCCTTTTGTTATGTATAATGTTGCTGTCCGCTGGAACTGACTCTATGGCACCTAACAACAACAACCATGTGCTTTTATTGGTACTAAGTGCTGTCCTGGTGTGGCGCTGTGGGCTAATGCATCAGATTGCAGAGTTGTCTGAACTGCAAGGTTGGTGGTTCAAGCTCACTAGCTGCTCCTTGGAACCCTATACAAGGTTGCTATGGGCCGGAATTGACTCAACGGCACTTAACAAAAACAACATAAGTGCTGTCAAGTTGGTCTGATTCATAGCGACATTGTATAGAATTTCCTAAACTGTAAGTCGTTGCTGGAGCAGAGCGCCTAATCTTTCTCCCACTAAGTGGCTGGTAGATTCAACCTTAAGGTTCGCAAAAGAGTGCTTATCCTGCAGAGCCACCGCACTCTGTGTGCTTATTGTTGTTGTTGTTAGTTGCCATCAGGTTGGTTCCAAACCATAGCGATCTGTGTAGTGTTTCCAAGGAGCAGCTGGTAAGCTTGAACCACTGACCTTGCAGTTCAAACCAGCTTTGCAGTAGAGTGCATTAACCCACAGTGCCACAACAGGACTCTATGTGCTTTTTGTTGTTGTTAGGTGCCATCGAGTTGGTACTGACTCATAGTGACCCTATGCACAACTAACAAAACACTGCCCAGTCCTAGGCCAACCGCACAATTGTTGCCATGCTTGAGCCCATTGATGCTGCCACTCTCCCAATCCATCTCGCTGGAGGCCTTCCTCTTTTTCTCTGACCCTCCACCTTAACAAATATGATATCCTTCTCCAGTGACTGGTCCCTCCTGACAATATGTCCGAAGTATGAGAGACAAAGTTTGGCCATCCTGGCCTCCAAGGAGCACTCTGGCTGCACTTCTTCCAAAACAGATCTGATGGTTCTTTTGGCAGCCCATGGCACTTTCAATATTCTCCTCCAACACCATAACTCAAAAGCATCAATTATTCTATGGTCTTCTTTTTGCATGCATGTGAGGTTATTGAAAATACCATGGCTTGTGTCAGGCACAACTTAGTCCTCAAGCTGATATCTTTGCTCTTAGATACTTTAAAAAAGTCTTGTGCAGCAGATGTCCTTAATGCAACATGTCATTTGATTTCTTGACTACTGCTTCCATGAGTGTTGATAGTTGATCCAAGAAGAATGAACCAAAAGGGAAGATCATGCTCAGCATTTCTCAAGCTGGGGGAACTGAAGAAAAAATTCAAGCCTCAAATTTTGTTATTGAAGGATAATCTGGGAAAATTATTGAATGATGAAGAAAACATCAAAAAGAAGATGGAAGGAATACACAGAGTCACTGTACCAAAAGGAAATGGTTGATGTTCAACTGTTTCAAGAGGTAGCATATAATCAAGAAGAGCCAATGATACTGCAGTGCACCTTGGAGGAAGTCCAAGGTGCATTGAAGGACTTGGCAAAGAAAAAGACACCAGAAATTGATGGAGTAAAAATTGAAATATTTCAAGAAAGTGAGGTGGCACTGCAGGCATTCATTTATCTATGCCAAGAAATTTGTAAGACAACTAGCTGGCCAACTGATTAGAAGAGATCCATATTTGTGCCCATTCCAAGGAGAGGTGACCTAACGAAATGTGGAAATCATCGGACAATCTCTTTGATATCCCATGTGAGTAAAATTTTACTAAAGGTAATACAGGAACAGCTACAAGCATATATTGATATAGAACTTCCAGAGGTTCAAGCTGGATTCAGAAGAGGCCATGGAACAAGGAATATTATTGCTGATGTCCTATGGATCTTGGCTGAAATCCAAGAATACCAGAAAGATGTTTTGCTGTGCTTTATTAACTACACAAAGGCTTTCAATTGTGTGGATCATGACAAGCTACGGACAACATTGTGAAGTAGGAGTATTCCGGAACACTTAATTGTGCTCGTGAGGAATCTGTACCTGGACCAAGAGGCAGTTGTTCAAACAGAACATGGGAACACTGAATGGTTTAAAATTAAGAAAGGTGTGCGACAGGAGTGTATTCTTTCACCATACTTATTCAACCTGTGTGCTGAGCAAATAATCCGAGAACCTAAATTATATGAAGAAAAACATGGCATCAGGATTAGAGGAAGACTCATTAACAATCTCCGATATGCAGATGATACGATCTTGTTTCCTGAAAGTGAAGAGGACTCAAAATATTTACTGATGAAGATCAAAGAGCACAGCCTTCAGTATGGATTACATCTCAATGTAAAGAAAACAAAAATCCTCACCACTGGACCTAAGTGCAAGGCCCTCTTATTTTTGCTCTAAGGATCAGATTACCGCTGTCATTTGCCTGTACTATATGATCAGAAGCCTAGAACAAGGATGGGGGTGCTGTTGTTGTTTTAAGTACCATTGAGACATTTACTATATAAGATTTCTAAGGAGTAGCTGGTGGGTTTGAACCATTGGCCTTTCAGTTAGTACTCCTGTGCTTAACATACAGCACTACTGGTGGAGGAGACATTTAAAAAAAAAAGATAATTTAGATATTGAGTATTATAAAGAAAAGTATTAGAGATACTTAAATGTTATTTTAGATTATGAGGTCAGAGAAAACCAAATAAAGCAGGTGACATTTAAGAAATACCTAAATATTAAGGAGCTAGTTGTACAAATATACAGAGAAGTTGTTCTAGACACAGTATATAGGAAGAGCAAAGGTTCTGAGGTAAGATGAGCTTAGAGTGTTCAAATAACAGAGGAAATAGCAGCAGCATCGTGAACTGCCAGGATAGCTCACAATAAAGCTGCAGAAGTAGGAATAGAGTAGATCGTTGTAGGAGCTTATAGACACTGATCAAGAATTTGAAAACATTATGTGTAATGGAAAATCATAGCAACTATCAATTCACTAGCAGTTGTTTCGTGTTAAGATTTGGGCATGTAGGATTCTAGAAGTATACTGCAGGCGGAAGGAGCTTCATTGCTTGGTTCCAGAGTGTTTTATTATTCTTTTTTCTTGTTGCTGCCACACACTGCTTCCAGCCACATTTGAGAGAGGCAGAATGTACCTTCCAAGTGATTTTTCAGCGAAATCCCTATGGGTGGCCTCTCAGAATATTTTGCCAGTACCCAGAAGGCAACTCCCAGAGGTCAGTTTTCCAGAGAATTTCAGTGGCGTTTCAGTTAGCCAGCCAGCAAGTGTTCCAGCTTCATATCAGGTGAGTTTGAGCAAATTTCTACATCAAGTGGAACAAAGTGACACATGATCTAACAAGATCTGTTTCTCAGTTTTTATTTTGTTTTGTTGGTTTTTGGGGGGAGGGGATTTTTCCCAAATTTTATCCTTGAGTACCCTTCCCAGTATACACTCTAAAATCCTCTTTTATGAGATATTGAACATGGAAAACATTTTAATCTAACTACTATGAGCCCAATGAGCTCTGGTAGCATAGTGGTTACGAATCGGGCTGCAAGCCACAAGGTCAGCAGTTCAAAACTACCAGCTGTTCCATGGGAGAAAGATGAGGTTTTCTGCTCCCGTAAAGATTTACAGCCTCGGAAACCCTGTACAGGGTCACTATGAGTCGGAATCGACTCCACAGCACATAACAACAACAACTATGAGCCCAGATAGTGTAGTGGGCTATGCATTGGCTGTTAACTGAAAGATCAGAAATTCAAATCCATAAGCCACTCTGTGATGAGCTTTTCTACTCCCAGAAAGATTTACAGTCTTGGAAACCCCATAAAGGGTCACGATGAGTCAAAACCAACTCAAGAGCAATACCACCACCATCACCACTATAAACATAGGAGTCCTAGTGTGGCACTGTAGGGTAAGTACTAGATTGCTAACTTTTCAGATGATGGCTCAAACCCACCAGTCACTCCGTGGAAACCCTAGAGACTCATGCAGGGCCACTATGAGCCAGAAACAACTTTATGGCACTTAACAACATCAACAACAACTATGAATATAAAGATCCCTTGTGACATTGTAGGTTAAGTGTCAACCAAAAGGTTGACAGTTCAAACCTATAGCCATTCCATGGGAGAAAGATAAGGCTATCTGCTTCAAGAAATATTTACTGTCTTGGAAACCCTATATAGGGTCACTATGAGTTGGAATCGACTTGATGTCAGTGGATGGGTTTTGGGTGACACAATGGTTAAGGGTTTGGCTTCTAACCAAAAGGTTGGTGGTTCAAACCTACGCAATGACTCCAAGAGAGAAAAACCAAGCAATCTACTCCTTTGAAAGATTACAGCCTAAAAAGACCTGTGGAGCAGTTTGGGTCACTATGAGTCAGAATTGGCTTGACAGCACCATTATAAATATATGAAACAAAACAGAGAAAAAGATGGACAAAATGAAAGACAAAAACAACAAATGGACAGTCTAGATCTAAAAACTCATATCTGAAATTAGGAATTCAGATACAGCACAAGAAAGGATATATGAACTTCAATACAAGTCAATAGAAATTACCCAAAGTGAAACACAGACAGATGGTAGAATAATAGTAATTTTTAAAAACATAAGACCATGATAGACATGTGAGGCAATATTAACTTGTCTAATATACGTATGGAGTTCTGGTATGCTGCAGTAGGATAATGTACTGGACCACTAGGTCAGTTTGAGCAGTAGGGTCAGCAGTTCAAACCCACCAGCTGCTCCTCAGAAATACCATAAGGGTCTGTATGGATCAGAAGCAACACGCCAGCACTTAAAAACAAAGTAAACATATAGGCAATCAAAGTTGTAAAAGATGAAAAGAAAAATGAACCAGTAAACATGTGAAGATATAAGGGATGAGGATTTTCCAAAATTGTTATGCAATACCAACTCAGAGAATAAACACAAAGGCACACATGGTAACATTTTAAACAAGCTGCTAAAACAAAAGTATGAAAGGGAAATTTTTTAAAGCAACAAAAGAAAAAGGATAAAGAGAACAATAAGAATTTTAGCTGACTTCTCATCTGAAACAGTGGAATCTAGAAAACAATGGAATAAGATGTATTAAATACATTTTTTTTTTAATTCTCCCTATAATTCAATAGCTAGAAAAGAAAATATCTCTCAGGAAAGAAGGCTAAACACAGAAATTTTATACATTAAAAAGAAACTGAGATAATTTATTGCCAATACAAAAACTTGTACTATTTCTTAAGCTGGAAGGGAAATGATCTTGGATGGACCATGATTATTTGTGTTCAACATAAAATCAAAATATAATATAGACGAGGGTAAGTTAAATTCCTGTAGTCCTAAATTAGAATTGGATGTATCAATATATATTTACAAAATATTTTATTTTAACATACAATAACTGAGTTCAGAACATCCCCATTTACAACTGATTTCCCTTCATATTGACTAACACTTCCTTCCACTTTCTAAAGTATTCCACTTTGTTGTGGCTGTTAAGTGCCATAAAGTCAGTTCTGATCCATGGCTACCCTGTATAGGGTTTCCAAGGAGTGGCTGGAAAGCTTGAACTGCTAAGCAGCATCAGCAGTTCAAGTTCACCAGCTGCTCCTCAGAAACCTTATACGTCAGCACCAACTTGATGGCACTTAACAACAACAGCAACAACGTGAAAAGTAACCTGGTACAGTACTGGATTACTGGCTGGGCTGCTAACCACAAGATCAGTAGTTCGAATCTACCAGCTGCTCCACAGGAAAAAGACAAGAGTTTCTATTCCTGTAAGATTTATAGCATCAGAAACCCTAAACAGAGTTTCTATGAGTTGGAATCGACTTGATGGCACATAGCCACTACTACCATTATGTGCTTGCAGTCCTGGTGTGGTGCGGTAAGACAAGCACTGGACTGCTAATCACAAGGTTAGTAGGTCAAACCTACCAGTCACGCCTCAGAATTGCACAACTCAAAATGAACAGAAACAGCTGTAAACATCCATTAATAATCAGAGCATGGAATAGAAGAAGTATGAATCTAGGAAAACTGGAAATTGTCAAAATGAAATGGAATACATAAACATCAATATCATAGGCATTAGAGAGCTGAAATGGACTGGTGTTGACCATTTTGAATCTGACAACCACATGGTTTATGATGCCGGGAATGACAAATTGAAGAGGAATGGTGTTGCATTCATTGTCAAAAAGAACATATCCAGATCAGTCATCAGATACAACACTGTCTGTGATAGGATAATATCTATGCACCTACAGGGAAGCCCAGTTTATACCTCTATTATTCAAATTTACACACCAATTGCTAAAGCCAGTGAGGATGAAATGGAAGAATTCTATCAACTTCTTCAATCTGATATTGATCAAAAATGCAATCAAGATGTATTGATCATTACTGGTGATTGGAATGCAAACATTGAGAGCAAAGAGGAAGGATCAGTAGTTGGAAAATATGGCCTTGGTGATAGAAATAATGCTGGAGATTGAACAATAGAATTCTGCAAAACAAATGATTTGTTCATTTCACATACCTTCTTTAGATAGCATGGATCTCACCAGATGGAATACACAGAAATCAAATTGACTACATCTGCAAAAGGAGATGATGGAAAAGCTCTATATCATCAGTCAAAACAAGGCCAGGGGCAGATTGTGAAACAGATCATCAATTGCTCATATGCAAATTCAAACTGAAGCTGAAGAAAATGAAAAGAAGTCCACAAGAGCCAAAATATGACCTTGAATATATCCCACCTGAATTTAGAGATCATCTGAAGAACAGATTTGATATATTAGACACAAAGACTGAAGAGCAGAAGAGTTGTGGGATGATCAACATGAAGAAAGCAAAAAGTCATTAAGAAGACAAGAAAGAATGAAAAGATCAAAATGGATGTCAGAAGAGACACAGAAACTTGCTCTCCAGTGTAGAGATACCAAAGCAAATGGAAGAAATGAGGAGGTACAAAAGCTGAACAGAAAATTTCAAAGGTCAGCTTGAAAAGACAAAGTCAAATATTACAACAAAATGTGGAACGATCTGGAGTCAGAAAACCAAAAAGGAAGAACATGTTCAGCATTTCTCAAGCTGGGGGAACTGAAGAAAAAATTCAAGCCTCGACTTTCATTATTGAAGGATTCTCTGGGGAAATTATTAATTGATGCAGAAAGCATCAAAAGAAAATGGAAGGAATTCACAGAGGCACTGTACCAAAAGGAAAATGGTTGATGTTCAACCGTTTCAAGAGGTAACATATGATCAAGAGGCAATGATACGGAACTGAAGGAAGAAGTCCAAGGTGCATTAAAGGAATTGACAAAGAACAAGGCACCAGGAATTGATGGAATAAAAAATGAAATGTTTCAAGAAAGTGAGGCAGTACAGGAGACACTCACTCATCTATGCCAAGAAATTCAGAAGACAACTATCTGGCCAACTGATGGGAAGAGATCCATATTTGTGCCCATTCCAAACAAAAGTGACCCAATGGAATGTGGAACTCATCGGACAGTATCTATGATATCGTTTGCAAGTAAAGTTTTACTAAAGATAAGGAGCTCTGATAGCGTAATTTTTACGAATCGGGCTGTGAACCACAAGGTCAGCAGTTCAAAACTACCAGTTCCGAGGAAGAAAGATGAGGCTTTCTGCTCCCATAAAGATTTACAGCCTCAGAAACCCTGTGCAGGGTCACTATGAGTCGGAACCAACGCCGCGGTACTTAACAACAACAACAATAGAGAAATGTCTGAAAGCATACATTGACAGAGAACTTTCAAAGTTTCAGGCCAGATTCAGAAGAGGTCATGGAATGAGGGATATCATTGCTGATGTCCGATGGATCTTGGCTGAAAGCAGAGAATATCAGAAAGATGTTTATCTGTGCTTTATTAACTATACAAAGGCGCTCGATTGTGTGGATCATGACAAGATATGGACAACATTGCAAGGTAGAGTATTCTGGAACACTGAATTGTGCTCATGAGGAATCTGTACCTGGACCAAGAGGCAGTTGTTCAAACAGAACCTGGGAACACTGAATGTTTTAAAATTAAGAAAGGTGTGTGACAGGAGTGTATTCTTTCACCATATTTATTCAACCTGTATGC
>NW_006408566.1:8987485-8992651 GCF_000296735.1 Chrysochloris asiatica
CGTATTGCATTAGGCAAATCTGCTGCACAAGACCTTTTTAAAGTGTTGAAGAGCAAAGATGTCAGCTTAAGGACTAAGGTGCACCTGACCCAAGCCATAGTATTTTCAATAACCTCACATGCATGCTAAAGCTGGACAGAGAATAAGGAAGACCATAGAAGAATTGATGTTTTTGAGTTATGGTGTTGGAGGAGAATATTGAAAGTGCCATGGGCTGCCAAAAGAACAAACAGATCTGTGTTGGAGGAAGTGCAGCCAGAGTGCTCCTTGGAGGCCAGTATGGCCAAACTTCATCTCTCATAGTTCAGACATATTGCCAGGAGGGACCAGTTGCTGGAAAAGGATATAATATTTGGTAAGCCGGAGGGTCAGAGAAAAAGAAGAAGACTCCCAGCAAGATGAATTGGCAATGTGGCAGCATCAGTGGGCTCAATTGTGGCAACAATTGTGAGGTTGGCCCAGGACTGGGCATCGTTTCATTCTGTTGTGTATAGGGTCGTTATGAGTCAGTACAGACATGATGGCACCTAAAAACAACATTCGTTAGAACCAACTCCACAGCACTTAATATCGATAACAAACTATGTGCCAGGCACTATTCTAGATGCCATATAAAGAGAGATACTAAGGAAGAGTAAGATGTGGTCCTTTCTAATATGTATTAACTCACTAAATTAACTCATTCGGATATTGGTACATATGCATGTGAAAGTTGACCAGTGAATAAGAAAGACCATAGAAGAATCAATGCATTTGAGTTATAGTGTTGGAGAATAATATTCTGGACTGCCAAAAGAACAAACAAATCTGTCTTGAAAGAAGTACAGCCAGGATGATCCTTATAAGCCAGAATGGCCAGACTTCGTCTCTCATGCTCTGGACATATTATCAGGTGAGACCAGTCCCTAGAAAAGGGCATCATGCTTGGCAAAGTGGCACTCTAGTGAAAAAGAGGAAGACCCCCAATGAGATGGATTGACACAGTGGCATCAGCTATGGGCTCAGGCGTAGCAATGATTATGAGGTTGGCACCAGACTGGGCAGTGTTTTTCTCTGTTGTGCATAAGGTTGCTATGAGTTTGTACTAACTCAAAAGCACTTGACAACAAGTCCTCAAAGACAATGTTCCATATCCTATTTTGTCTAGGATATTAAAAACTCATGAACCATCTAAGGTGCAGAAGAAAGAAGAGTGATAAGAACTGAAGATACTTGGAATCTGTTAGAGTGGACTTATGGAACAAGTGAACATTAGTCTTCAGGACTCTGAGATCAGAAGAACTAGTTGGTACCCAGCTACCACTACCAACTGTTCTGAAAGGGATCACATTAGAAGATCCCAGATAGAGTGGCAGAACATGTAGAACAAAACTCAAAATTATTACGTATAAAAAAGAGAAACTGGGCTTACTGGTCAGAAAGTGACTGAAGGAATCTGAAGCTACGTCCCTCGACTACCTTTCAAGTAACTCACTCTCATAGCCCAGCTTCCAGCCAAGCAGTAGATAGGTATATAAGGGGAACCACAACACTAATGGTGCTGTGGGTTAATACACTGGACTGCAAAGTCAGTTTCAACGACAAAGTCGGTGGTTCAAGCTCATCAGCTATTCCTCAGAAACCCTATACAGGGTTGCTATGGGCAGGGACGACTCAATGGCACTTAACAACAACACTAGTAAGGTTGTTGTTAAATGCCTTCAAGTCAGTTTCACCTAATAGCAACCCTGTATAAGGTTTCCAAGGAATAGCTAGTGAACTTGAACCACTGACCTTGTGGTTCAAACCAATTTTGTAGTCCAGCGTATTAACCCACAGCACCACACCAGGAGTAAGGTATGCTAACTATGAATCATGAAACAGTCAATCGTTCAAAGTCAAGGGGGCAGCATGTACCTAAGGACAAGGTTGAGAAAGGAGGGGAGGGTGGGTGGGATGGGGATAGGAACCACAGGGAGGAAGCAGGATAACTGATGTTACATGGAGAGGATTGCAATCATTAAGATGAAACAAAGTGTATGATTTGTTGAATGTAAAACTGATGATCTTGTCTGTAAACCGTCACTCAATTCACAAAAAAGTTTAACAATAAATAAATTAACTTATTAAATAAATTCATTATTCATTGAATGTGTACTATTTTATCCCTTAATATTTTATCACAGTATATCTGTCCATTTAGTCACAGCTTCTATAACTTAAATAAAGTTTAAAATTTTTTTTCTACAACAAAGCTTTAAAGTCTTGCACATTTTTGTTAAGGTTATTCCTCAATTCCTAGGTTTTATATATATTTTTTGTGAATGGAATATTTTTCACATTTTTTTAAAACTGCACTATCTAATTAGTTGTAAGTGGAATTTGTAGGTGAGTTGAAACAGATGCATATGGTTTTTATTTGGTCTTACTGAAAAGACTCGAAATCTTTTCAATGATTTAAAAGTGGTACATGCAGAAAGTGAAGGTGGCTGTGATGAAGAATTTGTTATAAGTAGGGTTTGTTCAGAGTCCTGGTGTGGTGCTGTGGGTTAATGCGCCAGACTGCAAAGCCATTTGAACTGCAAGGTTGGTGGTTCAAGCTCACCAGCTGCTTCTCGGAAACCCATACAGGATCTCTAAGGGTCGGAAATGACTTGACAGCACTTCACAACAACACCAAGGGCTGGTTCAGTGTTTCAAGGCGAGGACAAGTTTACCTATCATTAAAGGGTGAGTAGGAATTGTCCATAAGAAAGCTGAATGCCCAGATGTTGACAACTCAGTGAGTCCCGCTGTGTTTATATGTCTTGTCTGCCTATGATTCAGAGACCCTATATCACAGAATTTCTCTACAGTCTCTCTGTACAGAGAATCCTAGGTATGGCAATCCCTTCATAATGTGTACTGAAAAAATGGATTCTCACTTCTCTGAAATTTTGTTCAGTTTCCTAAGACACACTTCATGTATATCCACGGTGTTGCTGCTTGTATGTTTTTTGTTTATTTTGCTATTAGTGTATGTCATGCATAAAAAGAAAAATATACATATCATAAATACGTTTTGTTTGTTGAGTACCCTTGAGTTGGTTCTGATTCATAGCAACCCTTTATAGGGTTTCCAAAGAGCACCACACCAAGACCTCTTTCTCTTTTATTTCTCTTGTATACCATCGAAGTCGAGTGTTTTATACTTAGGGAGAAAGCAACAACAGCCAAAAACTGAGGTGAGCCTCAGCCAGCTTAGGTCAGTCCTCCCCCACAAACCTTTTTTGAGGACGTTAGGAATGGCTTACAGTTCTTCATTCGTCTCTTGCTCCATCTTATTCTGAAATCTGTCTTTATCCTGTGTCTCACTACCCTAGTTATCTTCTTTCCCCTAGTCCAGATCAATCCCAGAATGCAATCGCTCCCCTTTACTTTAGGCACTTAACAACAACAACCACCAGAACACCAGATAAACCACAGGGTTTATCACCTTTAGAGGACACATGGGGCAGAGAGGTGGAGTAGGTTCCAACTGATAGCAACCCTGTATAGAATTCCCAAGGCAGTAAATCTTTACAGGAGCAGAAAGCCTTACCTTTCTCCTGCAGAACAGCTGGTAATTTCAAACTGCTGACCTTGAAGTTAGCAGCCCAACTCCTAACCACTACAATACTAAGCAAATGATTAACTGCTCAGTTGCTAACTGAAATGTCTGTTCAAATCCACCTAGAGGTGCTTCAGAAGAATGGCCCATTTCTGAAAGAAGATCTAATTCGAAAAAACTAGCCATTGTGAGATGAAAACATTCTAAGGAGCTCAGTTCTGCTAAGACACACATTGTGACAATAAAGAGAAAGACAATGGGAAAGAAGGATTCACCCTTGCCCAGCAATGGGCAACTGAAACATTGTTGTATTACTAAACATCTTTTCCCATGGGATTGTCTCACAGGCATTGTGTTAGCCTAGGGCCCAGTCTTTCCTACTGTGATTTCTGCCCCCTCCCCACTCAGCCTTGAATGCTGCCTCCACCAGCACAGACCTAGCTAGAAGCAAAATGCAAATTCCTCATGCTTTATGATTCAAAAAGAATGCAAACCCCTTCCCCTTTCACCGTGTCCTTTAAATAAGCAAAAACCATTCCCGGGGTTGTTGCTGTTGTTAAGTGCCCTAGAGTCATTTCTGACCCATAGTGACCCTGTATAGGGTTTCCAAAGAGTAGCTGGTGAGCTTGAACCACCAACCTTGCAGTTCAAATGGCTTTGCAGTCTGGCACATTAACCCACTACGCCACACCAGGACTCCACTGTAGGTTAATACGCTGGACTGCAAAGTCAGTTTGAACCCCAAGGTCAGCAGTTCAATCTTATCAGGCAAGTGAAAACACATATAAAAGTGAACGAGGATGTGGAAATTTAAAGAAGTTACAGGAATATGGTTAAAAAGGAAGGAACAGAGGTGGGAAGAAAATCTCAAAACTATGACTCTTTTTTTTAAATGTTTTATTGTGAATTATGTGATAGTTTACATGTGAGAACATTAGTTTTACATTCATCTCTCGTATATCGTTTCATTGCTATGGTTACAATCCCCTCCATGCATCATCAACTAACCAAGGGTATACTCCGCAAGCCTGTCCCCATCCCACCCCCCATCCCCATTCCCTGTTGTCAGCACACAGTCCCTCTCCCTCTCTGGGTCTATAATCCCCAGCTACTCCATATCTCCACGGTCACCATCTCTGTCTCCATGGCTAGCTTCACTGCTTCTCTGGGTAGGGTCCCACTCTCCGCTCTTCTCCCTTGATAGTCCCAGGGACCTCTGCTCCTAGACTGCAAAGTTAACCACTCCCCTCCTTGTTACAAAACATCTACCTTTACATTTCCAACCCTCACAAGCAGTCCTGATAATAATTATTCACTATTGTATCATAAGAGACCTATCTGCATGTCCTTTCATCAGTCCCGCCTAGACAGATTGGATACTACTCACTGGAGAATCTACCTTCCTCCATGCCCTCTGGATCTAGGTTCCCCCTTGAAAGCTTTTAAGCCAGTCACTTCTTGCTTTTGTAGCTCCCCCATTTTGGGTAGCCAGTGTCCAAGTTGCCTATCCCTGTCTACTCTGCGTATGGAGGGGGTGGGAATGATCCTTGCTGTAAAGATTTGTTCCCTCTTTTGAGCTACTGCATCCATAGGTGTAG
>NW_006408566.1:8992751-8998286 GCF_000296735.1 Chrysochloris asiatica
AAGCCAGGTCAAGTGGGTATTATCTGCAAGTGTGGGTTTCTTGTGCATATACCCTCTCTGCTTATCAGCTGGACACTTCACTCTCCACTCTAGTCCTCTGTGGCTATGTCACTGACTCTGGGCCCAAGACTCCCTGGGTCTTGCCACACTGCTGGCCAACCAGGTCTCCACCCGGGTTCACAAGAGTCTATTGAACATTGTAGGGGTTAGCTCACAGCTTCATTGCTGTTTTTCCCTCATTTCAACTTATCGGTGATGAACGTGGTCACCAATCAGAGCATGTATTCCCATTGAGTCTTAGTCTTGGAAGGGGGTTTGCTCTAAGGGAACACAACCACTTGCCTTGATGTTTCCTGGGCAAGCAACCTGCTTGTTCTTGTAGTAATCAGTCAGTCTGCCTATATTGTTTTGTATTTTTCCTGTAGGTCTTTCTTTCAAGAAGTATCTTCTGTTCTTCTAGCTGCTCCAGGCTGGTCTGTCTGTCCTTTCAAGTGGAAATTTCCCAACTCTGAATATTCTGGATGCTGTTTAGGATTCCACCTATAGTCTAATGTAATGCAGAGTCACCACTGGAAGCCTCCTTCGCTGAGCACCTTGTAGCCCCATTTTAGGTATTCCAATCAGTTATAGACAGAAGATGGAAAAATATAGTGACTCTTGAGGGAAGACCTTTTTAAAGTATCCACTGGATTTAATGAAGTCCTGTTGTGGTGCTGTGAGTTAATGCACTGGACTGCAAAGTCTGAACCTCAAGGTCGGCAGTTCAAGCTCACCAGTCGCTCCTTGTTGTTGTTGTTGTTAGGTGCCATCTAGTCAGTACCAACTCATAGCGACCCTATGCACAACAGAACGAAACACTGCCCGGTCCTGGTCCAACCTCACAATAGTTACCACACTTGAGCCTTTTGATGCTGCCATTTTGACAATCCATCTCACTGGGTTCTTCCTCTTTTTTTCTGACCCTCCACCCTACCAAACATGATATCCTTCTCCAGTGACTGGTCCCTCCTAACAATATGTCTGAAGTATGAGAGATGAAGTTTGGCCATCCTGGCCTCCAAGGAGCACTCTGGCCGCACTTCTTCCAACACAGATCTGTTGGTTCTTTTGGCAGCCTATGTCACTTTCAATATTCTCCTCCAACACTGTAACTCAAAAGCATCAATTCTTCTAGGGTCTTCCTTATTCACTGTCCAGCTTTTGCATTCATATAATGTTATTGAAAATATCATGGTTTGGGTTAGGCACACCTTAGTCCTCAATCTGACAACTTTGGTCTTCAACACTTTAAAAAGGTCTTGTGCAGCAGATTGGCCTAATGCAATATGTCTTTTGATTTCTTGACTGCTGCTTTCATGAGTGTTGATGGTTCTTCCAAGAAGAATGAAGTCCTTGACAACTTCAATCTTTTCTCCATTGATAAGAATGTGGTTGATTGGTCCAGTGGTGAGGATTTTTGTTTGCTTTACATTGAGATGCAATTCATACCGAAGGCTGTGCTATTTGATCTTCTTCAGTAAATGTTTTAAGTCCTCTTCACTTACATCAAGCAAGGTTGCATCATCTGCATATCACAGGTTATTAATGATTCTTCCTCCAATCCTGATGCCACATTTTCCTTCTTATAACCCAGCTTCTTGGATGATTTGCTCAGCACACAGGTTGAATAAGTACAGTGAAAGAATACAGTCACTTCTAGGAAACCCTATACTGTGGGTCTCTATGGGTTGGAACCTATTCGACAGAACTTAACAACAGTATCTCAGAAGAAATGTGCTTTTCTCCCACTCCATTAGTTGTATGAATATTGTTAAAGAGCTAACACTTTAAAAATCACTTTCCTTTTCTTTATAGTTATCCAAGTGTGAGCCTTAACAGTAAAAATGCCTTTTACCAGAATCAGCTACCAGCATCTCCAGGAGAGGGCGGTAGCACCAGAGAATCTTTACTTTTCAGGTCTGGCAGAGCCTCAAAGCTGGTTTGACCTCCTGCTGAGAATTTGCATTTTTGATGACAGTGGGTAATCCTATATGTAACTGAGTCACATCTACATTTTAAACAGATCCCCAGAATATTGCACTAGGTAAATCTGCTACAAAAGACCTCTTCAAAATAATCAAGAGCAAAAATACCAATTTGAGGACTAAGGTGTGCCTGATCCAAGCCATGATATTTTCACATATGCATGTGAAAGTTGAAAAATGAATAAGGAAGACCTTAGAAGAATTGATGCATTTGAGTTATGGTGTTAGAGAAGAATATTAAAATTACCATTGTTGTTATGTGCCATCTAGTGGGTTCCCACCAATAGTGACACTTTACAGGGTTTCCAAGGTGCAAGCTTGTGGTTCAAGCTGACTTTGTAGTCCAGTGCATTAACCCACAGCACTACACCAGGATTCCAAAATTGTCTTGGATTGCCAGAAAAAAAAAAGAGAGAAAAAAATCTGTTTTGGAAATGAGGCTAGAATGCTCCTTAGAAACCAAGATGACTAGACTTCATCCCTCATACTTCGAACATATTATCAGGAGGTACCAGTCCCTGAAAAAGGACATTATGCTTGGTAAAGTGGAGAGTCAACAAAAATAGAGGGAGACCTCAATGAGATGGATTGGCACAGTGGTGGCAACAGTGGATTCAAGCATAATGATTGTGAGCTGGCATAGGACCAGGCAGAGTTTCATTATTTTGTGTCGTGGGTCACTATGTGTCAGGACTGAATCCATGGCACCTAATAACAACAACCAGAGAATTCTTACATATACATAAAATTTACTTGAGGATCTATTTTAAAATGTAGATTTTAATTCAGTGTATCTGGGATAGAAATGTACTTTCTCAATAGGTGATTGAATAGAATGAATTGGTTTGAAGCCCTGGTTTCTGGACTGTCTCCTTCCTTCTCCCTCTTCATTATCTCAGCTTCTTTTTTTTTTTTTTTTTTTTTTTTTTAAGCTTTTATTGTAAACTGAGTGATAGTTTATATGAGAGAACATTGGTTTTATACCATCGTTTCACTGAAATCATTATCATCTCCTCTGTGCATCATCATTCAACTGTATTTGCTTCCAATCCCTGTTTTTTTTGTTGTTGTTGTTGTTGTTGTTGTTGGGGGTGTAGAGAAGTGATGCACACAAAAACACTCAGGAATATATAATAATTTAAACCACAAAAGTACACATTCTGCAAGTCTTCCTCCTGGCCACCAGCACCCAGTCCCTCTCTTTCCACGAGTCCAGAGTCCTCAACTGCTTTCCCATCTCTGCCTCCATCTCTGGTGTCACTGCTTCTCTGGATAGGGTCCCACACTCTACTTGTGCTCTTCTCCATTGATGGTCCTACAGTCCTGTTTCTGTTTTTGTTACAAAACTTCTACCTTTACAATTGTGACAGTCACAATTAGTCATAATAACAATTTCTCACTATTGAATCATAAGAATAAGAATCTTATTCCCATCTATTTTTACCAGACCCATCTAGACAAGATGAAAACTATTCATTGGGGTCTCAGCTTCTTTTGCTAAATGAAATATTAATGTCCTCTGTTTTGTGCCCCCAGGATAGACCATCAATGTGATAACTACTAGGGATGTGTCATACCAAACTCAACACTGTTAGAACACAGATTCGGTCATTTTGGTTTTTACACAGCATTCTTTGCCAATTTCATTGAAAACATGTTTTCATCAGAACTCATCTCATTCTACCTACTGCTGGCTAAATTTATCTCCACAGAGATTAATAACATGGAATGATTAATTAGGGACCAAGCCATTTCCTGAGCACTTTGGACATGACAGTAGTTCTCTTGTTCTGTGATTCACCCGCCTTGTTTCAGTCAGCTGTCCCTGAACAAAATGTGTTTATGTCTTCTGTGCTTTGTTGATCTCTCTTTTTCCCTCTTCTTTCAAAGATGTAAACACAGTTAATTTGGAAAAGCTAAGCTGTTTTTCCGTCTCGTTATAGAATAATTTTAATTAAAGACACAACAACTAGAGCAATCCTATTAAGACTTGAATTATATCATGCCACTCTTAGTCAAATCCCTCTAATGGCTTCTTATCTCTAAATAAAAACCCAAGTCTTTACAAGAACCTATTAAGACTGGTGTGGCACTGTTGGTTAATGTGCTGGACTGCAAGGTCGGTTTGAAACACAAGGTCAGCAGTTCAAGCTCACCATCTGCTCCTTGGTAAACCCTAAACAATGTTGCTATGAGTCAGTACCGACTCAACAGCACTTTAACAACAACAATAACATAAGACCTCCCCATATGAAGTCCTGCTGTGATGCTGCCAGTTTGACCGTCAAGGTCGGTGATGCAAGCTCACCAGCCACTCCTCAGAAACCCTATACAGTGTCGCTTTGAGTCCAAACTGACTCAATGGTGCTTAACAACAACATAAGACCCCATAGTCAGTTTGAACTGCAAGATAGGTGGTTCAAGCTCAACAACTGCTCCTCAGAAACCCTGTATGGGTCACTATGAGTCAGAGTTGACTCAACAGCACTTAACAACAACAATAAGACCCCTCAGGCCCTGAAAAACTTCCCATCCACCATGTACATTTTCCATCCACCTATGAGACTCCATAGGCTCTGAACAATTTCCCGTCCACTATGCACACTATCTTATCTCCCTCCATTCTCCTTTAGGAAATTCATCTGTTAGGCAGAGCAGGCACGGCCTATCTGAATCCATACTGAAAACTGTATTATTGGATCTTCATCAGTAAGTGTTTTAAGTGCTCTTCTCTTCTAGGAAACAAGGTTGTGTTATCTGCATATCGCAGGTTGTCTATAAGTCCTCTGTCAATTTTGAAGCCAAGTTCCAGCTAACATCATTTTACAGAAAGTGTGATAATCAAGTGATGGTGGTTGCATGTCACAGAGTCATTTCCAATTCATAGTAATCCTACATAGGCTTTCTGAGGCTGTAAATCTTTACAGGAGCAGAAAGCTTCATCTTACTCCTTTGGAGCAACTGGTAGATTCTAACTATTGACTTTGCAGATAGCAACTTGGCTCATAATCCATTATGCTACCAAAGCACCTTGGTAAACAGATAGAATATTAATTTCTTCTAAAAATCTTGCTGGAAATTTCCATCTATAAAACTGTTTAGAGAAATTTGAGATCATAACAATCTTTAGTCTTCCAGTTAATTGGAGGGATATATAGATGAGGATACTGTAAACACAAGAACTCTCAGAGGTTCGAGCTGGATTCAGAAGAGAATGTGGAACAAGAGATATAGCTGTTGACATCAGGTGGCTCTTGGCTGAAAGCAGAGAATATCAGAAAGATGTTTACCTGTGCTTTATTGACTATGCAAAGGTTTTCAATTGTGTGGACCATGACACATTATGGAAAACTTTGAGAGAATGAATATTCCAGAACACTTAACTGTGCTCATGAAGAACCTATACATAGACCAAGAGGCAGTTGTTGAAACAGAACAAGGGACCACTAAGTGGTTTAAAATTAGGAAAGATGTGCACCAGGGTTCTATTCTTTCACCATACTTATTCAAT
>NW_006408566.1:8998806-9004794 GCF_000296735.1 Chrysochloris asiatica
TTATGGTATTGGAGGAGAATATTACAAATACCATGAACTGCCAGAAGAATAAACAAATCTATGTTGGAAGAAATTATAGCCAGAAGGCTCCCTGGAAGCCAGAATGGCCAGGTTTTGTCTCTAATACTTTGGACATATTGACAGTAAGGACCAGTTCCTGGAGAAAGATATAATGTTTAGTAAAACGGAGGGAAAGAGAAAATGAGGAAGATCTCCAACAAGACAGATTGGCACAGTAGCAGCAATGTAGCAATGATTGTAAGGTTGGCACAGGTCCGGGCAGTGTTTGAGTCTGTTGTGCATAGGGTCGCTAAGAGTCGGTACTGACTCGATGGTACCTAACAACATCATAAACAAGGGGATCCAAGTTCTGCCTCCTGGCCACACCTGGAAAGGTGGCAAATCTGAGAACAGAAATAGCTTTCTGGATTTAAGCCTCACCAGAGATGCCTTTGGAGCGTAGTGGTTACGACTCGGGCTGTGAACCTTAAGGTCAGCGGTTCGAAACTACCAGCCGCTCCGCGGGAGAAAGATGAGGCTTTCTACTCCCGTAAAGATTTACACCCTCGGAAACCCTGTTCAGGGTCGCTATGGGTCGGAACCGACTCGATGGCACTTAACAACAACAACAAGAGATGCCTTTGCACCAATTGTGGTCCTCAAGGCACAGAAACCTCTAATCCTAAAAAGACCATGCAATCAAAGGCAATGAATACTTCAGCATTAACTTTTGATTGGTCAAGTTCAATGATCAGAAAGGCAGAAGACTTGCGCATGGGTTTCAGGTCTGGATTTCCATGCCACCTGTGTTGAGGAGAATCAAGAAAATGAGAGTTGAATTTCCCGCAAGTCCATGAGATGGGAGGCAAGGAATTGGAATTAAGGTCATATAAGGAAAATAAGAAAATGAGATCATTATTGTTGCTGAATTTGGATCATTATTGTTTTTTAATTCATGCCTGTGGCATTAGAATCTCTTTTCTGACTCTTTGTTAAAAAAGAAATAAGCCCACAAGCTAAACTGAATAGAAAAATGGAGGGGAAACCTTTCACAAGTATCAAGAAAGAATTCAAGGTTTCCATTTTTAAAACAGTATTGAAAGTAAGGGAATATCTATTTTCAAATGTCAGCAAGACTGAGCAGCAAAGCATGAATACATCAGTCTACCAGTGAATTAATTTAATTCATCTATCAACTTGGCTACTATTTATCATGTCAAATCCAATCAAACTGTAAAGGAAGAACTCCAGAATTTTTCATTGTGTTCAAAGAAACAAACTTGAAACTCAGTTAAAGACAACTTTAAATCAAAAGATTGGAGGTTTGAGCCCAGCAGATGTTCCATGGGAGAAACATGGCAGTCTGTATCTTTAAAGAAACCAGCCTTAGAAACCCTATAGGGCAGTTCTACTCAGTCCTATAGAATCACTATGAGTCAGAATCAACTTGATGAAAATGGGTTTGGTTTAGTTTTTGTGGTTGTTAAGTGTCAATGAGTCTGTTCCGACTCATTGCGACCCTGTAAAAAGTTTCCAAAGAGCAGCTCGTGAGTTTGAACAGCCAACCATGTAGTTCAAACCATCTTGCCATCCAGTGCTTTATCTCACAGCACCAGCTGTTGTTGTTGTTATGTGCCGTCGAGGCAGTTCCTACCCATAGCAACCCTGAACAGGGTTTCCGAGGCTGTAAATCTTTACAGGAGCAGAAAGCTTCATCTTTCTCCCACGGAGCAGCTGGTAGTTTTGAACTGCTGACCTTGCAGTTCACAGCCTGATTCGTAACCACTACGCTACCAGAGCTCCTTAGAGCACCAGTTACATAGTACTAAATTGCTAAGGATTGCAAAATTGAGGCTAAAGTATAGGGCTTGATTTGACTTCTTTAACCTAAACAAAATAAATCTAATTTTTGTTAAAACCATTTAATCTCATTACACTCTAGAGTCGGTAAGAATGTCTATACCCATTAAATTGCCATTTCATGTTCTTAGTTCCTCTTATGTGCTTTCCGTATTTAATCTGATTAAAATAGTTCTCAATTTTAATAAACGAATTCAAAACAAAATCAATTTCACCTGACAGGATGTGTGAAAATAGGCTCTTCTAATTGTTAATGTTGTTGTTAAGTGCCGTCAAGTTGATTCCAACCCATAGCGACCCTGTATAGGGTTTCCAAAGAGCAGCTGGTGAGCTTGAACCACCGACCTTGCAGTTCAAATGACTTTTCAGTCTGATGTATTAGCCCACAGTGCCACACCAGAACTCCCTAATTGTTAATGTACCTCCAGAAATTAATGAGCTTTTGAGCATATGGAAAATCATTTGGATTATCTAAAATGCAACAGGATTTGTAATCTTACTGATCTGGCTTAAAATAAAAGAGCCTATAAGAACTGACCATTTTCAATAGTTTTCTACCTGTTAGCGGCTACTGCTGAGGATAAATTCAGATAATGAAAAACATAATGATGTGGGGAAAAGAGAGATCAAAAAATATTTCCTGGCATTGACTTAATTAGGCCTCAAAATTAACAGTCCTGGTAACTCAAGTGCCAGCTGCTACTGCCTCATTGATCTATCCCATCATTGGTATTAAGTGGCACTTTATTCCTGGGTGGTTAAAATGGTTAACACAATTGACTGCTAAACAAAACGATGGAAGTTTGAATCCATCAAGGGGTGCCTCTGAAGACAGGCCAGGTGAATACTTCTGAAAAACCAACCAATGAAAACCATATGTAGCACAGTTCTACTTTGCCATACATGAGATTGCCATGAGTTTGAATTGTCTCCACAGCAACTGGTTTTGCCTACTGTCCAACTCAACCCTCTGCTCTCTAACAATGACCACAACCTGGACAGCTAACACATTTTACTTTCTAGATCAAGAACTAATTCATTTATACTTTTTATTTCTCTAGCTATAAATGCCAAAGGAAGTTGGATTTTTTTATACGAAAAAAAGAAGAAAGATGAAGTCAGATTTATTCTACCAAATTTAATGCTACAATTATGGACTATAATGCTACAATTCTGTAAAACTGTGGTGCTTGTTGCTAACTGCCATTGAGTTACTTTTGACTCATAGTAATTTTATATAGGATTTCCTAGGAACAGCTGGAAGGTTTTAACCACTGACCTTGCAGTTAGTTAGCAGTTCAGTGCTTATCCTACAGTACCACACCAGGACACTAAAATCTTAGTAGCAGTTCACAAATGTTTAAATAAATCAAAACTCACAGAGAAGACCCTCTAGGAAGAAAATAGGTAGCGGAGGCGGGGCTTGATGGCAGCTTCGGTGGAGGTAGAGTGAAGTTCGCCATCAGCCATACCACAGACTACCAGGCAAAGCAGATCCAGGGCAGAGCTTCAAAACTCAGAACCACAGAGATAGGAATAGCTTAAAAGTTTGAAGGTTTATAGCTAGTGGAACTTGAAGCTGAAGTAAGAAATTGCATACTTTTGAATCTGCCAGGCTGGGTTCGGAAGCCCGGAGCCAACATTTTGGGGGAGACCAAATGGCAAGACCAAGCAGGGGAACAGACACACCACGCCACAGGAAATTTGGAGCAAAGGTAGACAATACACTTTGTCAGTTTTGCTTTGTTCTGATTTTCTTTTTATTTTATTTTTTTGATATCTGGTCATTGGCAACCCCACTGTTTGTGCACCTCTATTCTGGAGACTAGAGGGGGAGCCTGAGTGAGTGGACACCCCCCACACTCACCACTGGTGGGTTCTTCTGCCACGCATGTGCAGCCCAAGAGCAGGCCCAGAACGCTTTTTGGGTTTCTTTGTTTTTAATACGGGAAAGGGCAGGATAGGGCTGTAGAGAGGGAAAGAGAGTTTAAAAACAAAAAAGTCCAAAAATTAAATTAAAGCCTGAGGTATAGCATAACAACCCACACTGGCATCTTGAAATCTCTCAGGCAGCTTTCAGAGCAAGAAGCTGAAGAGAGGTCATTAAAGTCATACTCATATTAAGCTACAGATTTTTTTTTTTTTTCTTCTCCCCCTCCTCTCCCTTTTCTGTGATTATAGACTGCAGTATTAAGTCTAGTTTTTGTTGTTGCTGGTTTTGGGGGGGGGGGGTTTCTTGTTTTTTTTTGTTTTGTTTTGTTGGTGCTGTTTTGCTGTTTTATGCCCCCACTTCTACATTTGGGGGACTCTTTCTCTCCCTATATTACACAAGAAGAGTCAGCAACTGCTGCCATATAGTCAAGCTACAATCAAATTCTATAAAACACCAAAACCCAGGGAAGAACCAATACCAACTGCCATATACCAGGGAGGCACACAACACCTGTGAAAGTTACTCTGAGTTAAGCAATAAGAAGAGTGAGAAGGGCAGCCCACATCGTGATCACATCTTCGTGGAAGCAATCAGTAAGCATAAAAAATACCAAAACACATAGTCAACTAAGTATTAAGGCCAAAGATATACACTAAACATATCCAAGAAGCAAAAGCAGATGACCATATCAGCACATCTCCAGAAACAAGATAAAATGTCTGAGACAAATGACCTAGAGGTAGACCTGGACTTCCATTCTAGAAGGAGGGCAGGCCTTGGAAATGCCTGAGAAGGAATTCAGAAAAATGACTATAAAATGTTTCAAAACACCTTACAATGGAGTTGAGAAAAATAAGGAAGAATCAGTAAAGCACTACAGGAACAATCAAATAAGATAGTTCCTTAAGATAGTTCATTGGAAACAATTCAAAACCTACAGAAAGATGTCCAAATGATCAATAACAGAATATCAGAAATAGACAATACTCTGAAAGGGCAAAGGAGTAGAATAGATGAGGTGGAAGGCAGAACCAGTGATCTGGAAGACAAATCTTTCAATGCCACTAAGATAGAAGAACAAACACAGAAAAGGATAAAAAAAAAAATCTAAAGAAAGTCTAAGATTCATTTTGGACAACATGAAGACGAATAACTTAAGAATTATCAGCATTCCAGAACAAAAAGAATCACACAAGTCCACAGAGGAAATAGTTGAAGAACTGCTGAAAGAAAATTTCTCTAACATCCTGAAAAGTGAAAAGATTCAAGAAGCTCAATGAACCTCAGGAAGGATAGACCCCAAAAGAAAATCACCAAGACATATCATAATTAAGCTCTCCAAAATCAAAGATAAGGAGACAGTTCTGAAAGCAGCCAGGGAAAACAGAAGTGTCACATACAAAGGTAAGCAAGTCAGATTAAGGTCGGGTCTCTCAGCAGAAACCATGCAAGCAAGAAGACAATGGGGAGACATATATAAAACCTGAAAGAAAAAAATTGCCAACCAAGAATCCTTTATCCAACAAAGCTATCCATCAGATACGATGGTGTAATCAAAACATTCCAGGATAAACAGAAGCTAAGGGATTTTGCCAAAGCCAACCCTGTGCTACAAAACATCCTAAAAGGAGTTCTGTGGTCTGAGAACCAACAAGAAGGATAATAACAAAAGATTGATAAACGTGGCAGTACCTCCCAGAATTAAATCGACAGAAGGAAAAGTCGAGAACAGAACAAAACAATAAGAACAAACTCAGAGAATCTGGGAGGTCAGTCAATGATCAAAACAATTACAATGTAAAAGAAGGTAAACACATAGGAATAGAGATCCAGATGGTGAGAAGGTCAGTTCGATTACAGGATAAAATAGACTACCCTAAATGGAGAGAAAAGTTAATGGACTATAAGGCAAACTCAAAGAAAATTGAGAGAATGAAAATCCAAGAAGAACATGGAAACATTAAAACTATGAGGAAACTCACAAGAAAGAACACAAAAAGCATGAACTCAACAAAGGAAGACACACAGAACAAAGAATGCAGCAACACTACAAAAAAACAAACATAATGGCAGCAATTAATCAATACCTATCGTAGTGGTTACGAATCGGGCTGCGAACCTAAAGGTCAGCGGTTCGAAACTACCAGCTGCTCCGTGGGAGAAAGATGAGGCTTTCTACTCCCGTAAAGATTTAC
>NW_006408566.1:9008263-9041459 GCF_000296735.1 Chrysochloris asiatica
GGAAGATTTTACCATGCTCCTGGATAGGAAGACTTAACATTGTGAAAATGTCAATACTGTCCAAAGCAATTTACACATATAATGCAATTCCAATCCAGATTCCAACGACATTCTTCAAAGAGATGGAAAAATAATTACAAACTTTATACGGAAAAGAAAGAGACCCAGGATAAGCAAAGCAATGCTTAAGAAGAATAAGGTTGTAAACCTCTCACTCCCTGACTTCAAAATTTACTACACAGCTACAGTGGTCAAAACAGCCTGGTACTGGTACAATGAAAGATAACTAGAACATTGGAACAGAATCGAGAATCCAGAAATTAACCCATCTACATACAGCCAACTGATTTTTGACAAAACACCTAAATATATCGCATGGGGAGGTGATAGTCTCTTCAACAGATGGTGCTGGCAGAACTGGAAAGTGCTTTGCAAAAGATTGAAACAAGACCGTCACCTCACACCTTATACAAAAACCAACTCAACATGGATTAAAAACCTAAATATGAATCCCAGAATTATGAAGACCATCAATGAAAAAATAGTGACAAATGTAAGGGCAAATGTGTATTCAGGGAATACACAGACTACCAAACATTTTGAAAAGTACACAAACAAAAGTAGACAAAATAGATATGTAGGACATACTAAAAATTTAAAACTTATGTGCTTCAAAAGACTTCATCAGAAGAGTAAAAAGGGAACCCAAAGAATAAGAAAAAAATCTTTTGCAATGACACATCAGGCAAGGGACTCATTTCTAAAATATATAGGAAACTACAATACCTCTACAAGATAAAGACAAATAACCCAATTAAAAAATGGGCACCGGACATGAACAGACACTTCACCAAGGAAGAGATCCGGGCAGCCAACAAACATATAAAGAAACGTTCATGATCAGTAACCATTAGAGAGATGCAAATCAAAACAACAATGAGATATCATCTCACACCAGCAATAACAGCAAAGATCAGAAAAAGAGAGGACAATAAATGCTGGTGGGGATGTGGAGAGACTGGGACACTCCTGCATTGCTGGTGAGACTGCAAAATGGTCCAACCTCTCTGGAAAGCAACATGGCATTTCCTCAGAAGATTGGAAATAGAAATATCCAGCAATTCCTGCATCCAGCAATTCCTCTACTTGGTATTTTCCCACAAGAAATACAAGCCACAACATGAGTAGATATATGTACACCAATGTTCATAGCAGCACTGTTTACAGTAGCAAAAAGATGGAGACAGCCAAAGTGCCCATCAACTGAAGAATTGATAAACAAGCTGTGTACATACACACAATGGAATATTATGCTACTTTGAAGAATAACAAGGAAGCTGCAAGCCACCGCATAGCATGGATGAACCTTGAGGACATTATGTTGAGTGAAATTAGCCAGTCACAAAAGGAGAAACACTGCATAGAAAGACTACTGTAAAAGACTAAGAAAAAGAACCCATACTAAAGGGGGGTGGATTCTTCGCTGGTTGCTGGGATGTGGGGATGGGGTGAGGAGAGGGAGGGGAAGGTGAAGCACAGGGTAGGGAATAGACACAGGATAGTTTGGGTGCTTGGGAGGGGGGCAATATACAAGAAGGGAGAGGGAAATGGAAGAACAAAGCAGATGGGAGAACAATTAGGCAGGTTTGCATGGGCTAAGTTGGACAGAGGTAAATAATGATGTCTGCACAACCTTGGAACAACAGGGCTCAGGGATACAGACTTTGAGACATGTTTGGAATGGGGAAAGGGGGGAAATAATGTTAAGATGCTGTCTTTTGAATCTTGGTTTTCCTTGCATTATATCATAAAACAGACACTGGAGGGGGAGAGAAAGGAATAGTCAGAAATATCACCATAGAAAGTTGTAAGTCCATCTTCAGCCTATAACTGATTGGAATACCTAAAATGGGGCTACAATGTGCCCCAGTGAAGGAGGCTTCCTGTGGAGCCTCTGCATTACATAAGGCCATAGGTGGAATCCTGAACAGCATTCAGAATCTTCAGAGATGGGGAATTTCCACTAGAAAGGACTGGCAGGTCAGCCTGGAGTGGCTAGAAGAACAGAAGATACTTCTTGAATGAAAGACCTACAGGAAACATACAAAACAATATAAGCAGACAGACTGATTACTACAAGAACAAGCAAGTTGCTTGCCCAGGAGACATCAAGGCAAGTGGTCGGGTCCCCTCAGAGCAAACGCCCTTCCAAGACTAAGACTCAATGGGAATACACACTCTAATTGGTGACCATGTTCATCACCAACAAGAGGAAGTGAGGGAAAAACAGCAATGAAGCTGCGAGCTAACTCCTACAACGTTCAATAGACCTGGAGAGCTGGTTGGTCAGCATTGTGTTAAGACCTGAGGACTCTTTGCCCCAGAGTCAGTGACATAGCCACAGAGGACTAGAGTGGAGAGTGAAGCGTCCAGCTGATAAGAAGGGAGGGCATATGCATAAGAACACCCACACTTGCAGATAATACCCACTTGACCTGGCTTCAATGGCTGGGTGATCAGAGCTCAACTAGTAGAAGAAAGAAGAGGAAAAAAAAAGAGTAATCTGATACAATTTGATGAACTTGACTGACACCTATGGATACAATAGCTCAAAAGTGGGAACAAATCTTTACAGCAAGGATCATATCCACCCCCTCCATACACAGAGTTGACTGGGATTGGCAACTTGGACATTGGCTACCCAAAATAGGGGGCCTACAAAGTCAAGAAGTGACTGGCTTACAAGCTTTCAAGAACGAACCTAGATCCAGAGAGCATGGAGCAAAGTAGGCTCTCCAGTGAATAGTATACAATCTGTCTAGGCAGGGCTGATGAAAGGAAATGTGGATAGGTCTCTTGTGATACAATAGTGAATAATTGTTATCAGGACTGCTTGTGAGGGTTAAAAATGTAAAGGTAGACATTTTGTAGCAAGGAGGGTCATGATTAACTTAGGAGCGGTGGTCCCTGGGACCATTAAGGGAGAAGAGCGGAGAGCGGGACCCTACCCAGAGAAACAGTGATGCCTGAGATGGAGGCAGAGATGATGACATGGAGAGATAGATGGAGCATCTGGGGACTTTAGACACAGAGAAGGAGAGGGGTTGTGTGCTGACGACTGGAGAGGAAGGATTGTAGGGTATAACCCTTTGGTTGGTTGATGATGCATGGAAGGGATTATAAGCATGGTAATGAAACGATATACGATAGGATGAATACAAAAGTAATGTTCTCCCATGTAAACTATCACATAATTCACAATAAAACATTTTTAAAAATTAAGTAGATATAAATTTGCTCTATATGTTAAAGATGGCATTTGAAATTCAGTAAAAACTGTAACCAACTTACAAATCAGTAGAGATACTTAGCTAAAGTTATGGTTTGAAAAATGTAGACTCATTCCTCACATCATCTACCGAAGTAAATTCTAGATTCCCATAAAAGCCAGGAAGAATATTTTTGTTTTCTTGTAGACTAGAGAAGCGCTATGACAGCTAAGATTAGGTGTCGACTTGATTAGGCCACGATTCTCAGTGGTTTGGCAGGCATTATGTAATTATCCTCCATTGTGTGCTCTGATGAGAGCAGCCAATCAGTTGAAAGAAGAGTTTCCATGGGAATGTATCCTGCGTCCAATACTTGAGTATGAGTATATGGCAAAATTTGATCTCTCTTAATCCTGCATTTGCCTCATCATCTTCTGACTTCTCATTCTTGGGACTTGAGCCAGAAGCCTACTGCATGACCTGCTGATTTTAGGTTCACACATGGAGTCCTGGTGTGGTGCTGTGTGTTAATGTGCTGGAATGCAAAGTCAGTTTGAACTGCAAGGTCGGTGGTTCAAGCTCACCAGCTGCTCCTCATAAACCCTACACAGGGTCACTATGAGTTGGAATCGACTCGACGGCACTTAACAACACCAACACATATTACCCTGTTACCACATGAATCAGGAGAAACCTACCACCCGATCCATGGATTTAGGTTTGGCCAGTCTACACAAATGTATGAGCCAATTCCTTGTAGCCACAGTGAATTACATATGGAGTTGCTAACCATGAAGTCTGTAGTTCAAACCCATCGGCTGCTCCACAGGAGAAAGATAGAGTGATCCGCTCCCATAAAAATGTATAGCCTCAGAAACCTTCGGGAACAGTTCAACTCTTACAGGATCACTATAAGTCTGAGTTGGCTCAATAGCAGTGTATTGTTACAAAATCATAGAAACATTTATTAAACAAAAATTTCATAATGTGGAGCTAATGTTTCTCAATATATCCTCCACCTAGGTTTATAAACTTCTGAAGATAGTGTTTTGGGCATCCTTGAGGGGACTCAAATTGTGTTCCTTTTAACGATTCTTTGAGTCTTGTGAACATTAAAAAGACTGAAGGATCAAGATCAGGGCTGTAAGGTGGATGAGGTAAGGTTTCCCAACAAAATTCTGGTAGGACAGTTCTTGCTACCTTTGAAGAATAAGCAAATGCATTGTCATGATGGGGGGTGGGGGGAAGCCTCAGTGAAACTCTCCTGGCCTTTTTCTCACCAATTCAGTTTTCCCTTTTCTTAAAACTTCTTTCAATTAAGGTCCTATGATCATCTTGTGCACTTAGAGAAAATTCTATCCCTATTACCCTTTTGGGATTCAAAGCAACAGTCACCATAACTTTCTGAACCGAACTCTTTGCTTTTAATTGAACCGACTTAGCAGATGCCCTTGGAAATCACTGTTTTGATTGGATCTTGCTCTCTGTATCATATTGGTAAATTAAAGATTCATCTCTGGTTATTATCCTTTCCATAAAATTATTTTATTTAGTTTGACCTTGTTTAAAAGACTGATGAGAAAATTAGTTATTTGAGCTGCCTAGTCTTCAAGCAACACTTTTGGCACCCATCAACCTGAAAGCTTGCTGAGGCAAAGATGTTCATTTAAAATTCCAAACCATGTGAGATCCCAACTTTAGCTGCTATCACATCAGTGGTAATTCTATGGTATTCTTCCATCAATTTCTGGACTATAACCAGCTTAATCGTTCGTGAAGCTTAACCTTCTTTCCTCTGTTTGCTCATATTTGAGACTTTCTGGGCCATCCTTAAAAAGGCTTGATTCATCTAGAAATTGCTGTTTTATGAGGAGCGGTGTCCATGAAAACTTGTTGCAAAGCTTCAATGACTTGGGTTTTGTTTAAAAGTTATTATTATCCCTGATCACAAATTTTTAATTTTTTCCCATGGCATAAAAAGTATCCTGTTTTGGAAAGCATTGTAATAAAAATGTTCTTGTTGTTGTTAAGTGCCCTTGAGTCACTTCCAAGTAGTAGTGACCCTACATCCAACAAGAAGACACTGTCTGGTCCTGCATCCTTGCAGCCTATCCCATTGTGGCAGTCAATGTGTCAGTTCATCTCATTGAGGTTCTTCTTCTCTTTCATTTACTCTCCACTTTACCAAGCATGATGTCTATCTCCAGAGACTGGCCCCTTCTAATAATATTTCCAAAGTACATGAAACGAAGTCTCACCATCTTCATTTCTAAGAAACATTCAGCTACACCTCACCCAATATAGGTTTGTACCTTCTTATGGAAGTTCACAGCATATTCAATATTCTTATGATCAAAAGCATCATAATTCACATGCATCAATTTTTCTCTGATCTTTCTTATTCATTGTTCAGCAAAAGATTTGCTTTTTTTATTTTCATCACTGAATTGAACAAAATGTCCTTTTATTCATCCCATATTCACAACTACCAAGCTTCTGTCCTTCTTGCATTAGGACAGATTTGCTTTTGCAGCAACAGATTTGCTCTATGCCATACATTTCATTTCCTGACTACTGCTGTCATAGATATTGATTATAACCAAGTAAAACGAAATCACTGACAACTTTAAACTTTTCTCCATTTATCATGATGTTGCTTATTGGTCCAGTTGTAATTTTGTTTTCCTTGTTGTTGTTGTTAAGTGCCATCGAGTTGGTTCCGACCCATAGCAACCCTGTACAGGGTTTCTGAGGCTGTAAATCTTTACAGGAGCAGAAAGCTTAGGATGTGGTATTATCCATGTTATTCTTGTTCCAACTCATAGCCACCCTATGCGCAACAGATTAAAAAACTGCCTGGTTCTGTGCCATCCTCACAATTGATGTTATATTTCAGCCCATTGTTGCTGCCATTGTGTCAATCCGTTTCACTGGAGGTCTTCCCCTTTTCTGCTGAAACTCCACTTTACCAAGTATAAAGTTCTCCTCCAGGGAATGAACCCTCCTGACAACATGTTCAAAGTACAAGAGATAAAGTCTTGCCAGCCTCACTCTACTTCTTCCAAGACAGATTTATTTGTTCTTCTAGTTGTCTATCCACCACTTGTCAGTCAGTTTATTGTACTGTCATGGTTTGTGAGTTGCTGTGATTCTGAAAGCTATGCCACCAGTATTTTAAATACCAGCAGGGTCACCCATGGTGGACAGGTTTCAGATGAGTTTCCAGATGAAGACAGACTAGGAAGAAAGAGTGATGAACAACTTCTGAATATTAGTCACTGAAAATCTTGTGAATAGCAGAGAAACACTTTCAGATAGAGTGTTGGAAAATGAGCCCCTCAGGTTAGAAGACACTCAAAATGCGACTGGGGAAGAGCTGCTTCCTCAGAGTACAGTTGACTGTGATGATGAGAATGGAGTAAAGTCCATGGGAGAATAGCCTTGAGGACCTTCATTTGCTGATGGGCATGACTCAAAATGAAGAGAAACAGCTGTAAATATCCATTGAAAATTGGAACATGGAATGTACGAAGTGTGAATCTGGGAAACTTGGAAGTTGTCAAAAATGAAATGGAATGCATAAACATCGATATCTTAGGCAATAGTGAGCTGAAATGGACTGATATTGCCCATTTTGAATCTGACAACCACATGGTTTACTATATGGGAATGACTAATTGAAGAGGAATGGTGTTGCATTCATTGTCAAAAAGAACATATCCAGATCAGTCATGAGGTACGACGCTGTCTGTGATAGGATAATATCCATGAGCCTACAGGGAGCCCAGTTAATACCACTATTATTCAAATTTACACACCAACCACTAAAGTCAGTGAAAATGAAATAGAAGAATTCCACCAACTTCTTCAAGGTGAAATTGATCAAACATTCAATCAAGATGTATTGATCATTACTGGTGATTGGAATCCAAAGGTTGGGAGCAAAGAGGAAGGATCAGTAGTTGGAAAATATGGCCTTAGTGATAGAAATGATGCTGGAGATCACATGATAGAATTCTGCAAAACCAATGATTTGTTCATTTCAAATACCTTATTTAGACAGCATAAGAGACAACTACACACATGGACCTCACCAGATGGAATATGTAGAAATCAAATTGACTACCTCTGTGGAAAGAGATGATGGAAAATCTCCATATCATCAGTCAAAACAAGGCCAGGCACAGATTGTGAAACAGACCACAAATTACTGATTTGAAAATTCAAACTGAAGCTGAAGAAAATGAAAAAAAGTCCATGAGGGCCAAAATATGACCTTGAATATAACCCACCTGAATTTAGAGATCATTTGAAGAACAGATTTGATACGTTAAACACTAAAGACCGAAGACCAGAAGAGATGTGGGATGACATCAAGAACATCATAATGAAGAAAGCAAACAGTCATTAAGAAGACAAGAAAGAAGGAAAAGGTCAAAATGGATGTCAGAAGAGACACTGAAACTTGCTCTCCAGTATAGAGATGCTAAAGCAAATGGAAGAAATGAGGAGGTACAAGAGCTGAACAGAAAATTTCAAAGATCAGCTCAAGAAAATAAAGCAAAATATTACAACAAAATGTGGAAAGATCTGGAATCATAAAACCAAAAAGGAAGAACACACTCAGCATTTCTCAAGCTGGGGAAACTGAAGAAAAAATTCAAGCCTCGACTTTTGTTATTGAAAGATTCTCTGGGCAAATTATTGACTGATGCAGAAAGCATCAAGAGAAGATGGAAGGAATACACAGAGTCACTGTACCAAAAGGAAATGGTTAATGTTCAACCATTTCAAGAGGTAGCATATGATCAAGAGCCAATGGTACTGAAGGAGGAAGTCCAAGGTGCATTGAAGGAATTGGCAAAGAACAAGACACCAGGAATTGATGGAATAAAAATTGAAAACTTTCAAGAAAGTGAGGTGGCACATCTCTGCCAAGAAATTTGGAAGACAACTATCTGGCTGACTGATCGGAAGAGATCCATATTTATGCCCACTCCAAAGAGAGGTGACCCAATGGCATGTGGAAATCATCAGACAACCTCCTTAATATCCCATGTGAGTAAAGTTTTACTAAAGGTAATACAGAAATGGCTACAATCATACATTGACAGAGAACTTCCGGAGGTTTAAGCCGGATTCAGAAGAGGCTGTGAAATGAGGGATATCATTGCTGATATCTGATGGATCTTGGCTGAAAGCAGAGAATATTAGAAAGATGTTTACCTGTTCCTTATTGACTACACAAAGGCTTTTGATTGTGTGGATCATGACAAGCTATGGACAACATTGAGAAGTATGAGTTTTCCAGAACACTTAATTGTGCTCATGAGGAATCTGTACCTGGACCAAGAGGCAGTTGTTCGAACAGAACAAGGGAACACTGAAGGGTTTAAAATTTAAAAAGGTGTGTGACAAGGTTGTATTCTTTCACCATACTTATTCAACCTGTATGCTAAGCAAATAATGCGAGAAGCTGAGTTATATGAAGAAAAACGTGGCATCAGGATTGGAGGAAGACTCATTAACAATCTGCAATATGCAGATGATAGAACCTTGTTTCCTGAAAGTGAAGAATACTTAAAAGATTTACTGATGAAGATCAAAGATCACAGCCTTTGGTATGGATTGCATCTCAATGTAAAGAAAACAAAAATCCTCACCTCTGGACCAACAAACAACATTCTTATCAAAGGAGCAAAGATTGAAGTTGTCAAGGACTTCATTCTTCTTGGATCAACTATCAACACTCATGGAAGCAGCAGTCAAGAGATTAAATGACATATTGCATTAGACAAGTCTGCTGCACAAGACCTTTTTCAAGTGTTGAAGAGTAAAGATGTCAGCTTGAAGACTAAAGTGCAACTGATCCAAGCCATGGTATTTTCAATAAACTCATATGCATGTGAAAGCTGGACAGTGAATAAGGAAGACCATAAAAGAATTGACGCTTTGGGGTCATGGTGTTGTAGGAGAATATTGAAAGTGCCATGGGCTGCCTAAAGAACCAACTGATTTGTTTTGGAAGAAGTGCAACCAGAGTGCTACTTAGAGGCCAAGATGGCCAAACTTCGTCTCTCATACTTCAGAGGTATTGTCAGGAGGGACCAGTCACTGGAGAAGGATATCATGTTTGGTAAGGTGGAGGGTCAGAGAAAAAGAGGAAGACCCTCAACAAGATGGGTTGGCCAAGTGGCAGCCTAAATGGACTCAAGCATGGCAACAGTAGTGAGGTTGACCCAGGATTGGGCAGTGTCTCGTTCTGCTGTGCATAAGGTCATTATGGGTCGGGTCTGACTCGATGGCACCTAATAACAACAATAAAGCTGTCCATGAGATGGCACTTTTATTTTCTCCTCCAGCACCATAACTCAAATGCATCAATTCTTCTATGGTCTTCCTTATTTAATGTCCCACATTCACATGCATATGAGGCTACTGAAAACGTCACAATTTATTCCTTAAACTGATATCTCCACTTGAACACTTTAAAAAGATCTTGTGCAGCAGATTTGCACAATGCAATATGTCGTTTGATTTCTTAACTGCTGTTTCCATGAGTGCTGATTTTGAATCCAAGTAAAATAAAGTCTTTGACAACTTCAATTTTTTCTCCATTTATTATTTTGTTTTATTGGTCCAGTGGTCAGGATTTTTTGTTTTCTTTACATGTGATGCAATCTGTATTGAAGGCTGTTGCCTTTAATGTTCATCAACAAGTATTTTACATCTTCTTTGCTTTCAGCAACAAGGTTTGATCACCTGTATATTGCAGGTTGTTAATGAGTCTTCCTCCAATCCTGATGTCATGTTCTTCTTCATACAATCCAACTTCTTGGGCTATTTGCTCAGCATACAGATTGAATAAATATGAATATGATTAAAAGGATACAACCCTTGCACACATTTTTCCTGATTTTAAAACATTCAGCATCCCCTTGTTCTGTTCAAAACACTGGTTTTTGGTCTATGTACAAGTTCCTAATGAGCACAATTAAGTGTTCTGGAATATCCATTCTTTGCAATGTTATCCATAGCTTGTAATGATCCACACAATCCAAAGCCTTTGCATAGTCAATAAAGCACAGGTAAACATCTTTCTTGTATTCTCTGCTTTCAGCTAAGATCCATCTGACATCAGCAATGATATCCCTAGTTCTACAACCTCTTCTGAATACGGCTTGACTTTATGGCACTTCACTGTCATTGTACTGTTTCAACCATTTTAAAATTATACTCAGCAAAGTTTTACTTGGATGTGATATAAATGATATTATTCCATGGTTGCTGTATTCTGTTGAGTCACCTCTATTTGGAATGGGCAGAAATATGGATCATTTCCAATCAGTTGGCTAGGTAGCTGTCTTTCAAATTTCTTAGTATTTGATGAGTGAGCACCTACAGTACTTTATGAGTTTGTTGAAAGACTTCTGTTTGTATTCTGCAAATTCTGGAAACTTGTTTTTCACAAGTGCCTTCAATGTAGCTTGGACTTCTTCCTTCAATTTCACCATTTCTTGATCATATACTACCTCCTGAAATGATTGAACATCTACCATTTCTTTTTGGTACGGTGACTCTGTATTCCTTCCAGCTTCTTTAGATGTTTTCTGCTTCATTCAATATTTTGCCAAGGTTGTTGCTGTGGTCATTAAGTATCATTGAGTCAATTCCAACTCATAGAGATCTGTATAGGGTTTTCGAGGAGTGCCAATCTAACAGTTAGTAGTCCAGTGCTTATCCTACAATGCTCCTTCAATATTGTAAAACAAGACTTGAATTTTTTCTTCAGTTTTTTTCAGCTTGAGAAATGCAGAGCATATTCTTCCCTTTTGGCTTCTTAGTACAATTCATTGTACTTGACTTTGTCTTCTTGAGCTATCCTTTGAAATTTTCTGTTCAGCTCATTTATGTCCTCATTTCTTCCATTTGCTTTAACTTCTCTATGCTCTATTCTGACAAGCACTTTGGTCTTTTCTTTCTTTCTTTCTCATCTTTTTAATGACATTTGCTTTTTTTCCTGCATGATGTTCTTGATGTTATCCAATAACTCTTTTGGTCTTTGGTCATTTGTATCTCATGCATCAAATCTGTTCCTAAGATGATCTCTAAATTCAGGTGCAATGTGTTCAAGGTGTCGTGGACATCTTTAAATTTTCTTTCAGCTGTCGTGGACTTCTTTAAATTTTCTTCAGCTTCAGCCTGTACTTGCGTATGAGCAATTGATGGTCCGTTCCACAGTTGGACATTGGCCTTGTTTTGCTAATAATATGGAGCTTTTCCACCATCTCTTACCACTTAAGTTGTTGATAAGATTCCTATGTATTCTGTCTGCTGAAGTCCATGTGTATATTGTTTAAAAAAAGATACTTGCAATGAATAAGTAATTGGTCTTATAAATTTCTATCATGTGATCTCTGGCATCCTATCTGTTACCAAGGCCACATTTTCCAACTACTGATTCTTCTTCTTTGTTTCCAACCTTTATACTCCAATCGCCAGTAATTTTCAATACATCTTGATTATATGTTTGATCAATTTCAGACTTATAGAATTCTTTAATATCATCATCACTGGTTTTAGTGGTTGGTGCATAATTTTTAATAATAGTGGTATTAACTGGTTTTGCTTGTAGGCATATGGATTTTATCCTATCACAAACAGTGTTGTCCATTAAGATAGATCTTGGAATATTCTTTTTGACAATAAAAGTGACAGCATTCCTCTTCAATTTGCATTCCTAGCATAGTAAACCAAATGGTTATCTGATTTTAAATGGCCAAACCAGTCCATTTCAGTTCAGAAATGCTTAGGCTATTGATCCTTATATGTTCCATTTTGGTTTTTACAACTTCCAATTTTTCTAGATTCATACTTTGTACATTTCATATTCTGATTATTAGTGGATGTTTGTAGCTGTTTCTTATCTTGAATTGTGCCCCAGCAGCAAATCCCAAAAACTTTGCTCTAACCCCATCTGTAATGGCTAGAGTTATATGTCAACTTCACTAGGCCTGGATTTCCAGAGGTTTTGCAGTTGAGATGTGCTTATTCCTTTCGGATGAAATCTAACACAGACTATGAGCAGCCAGTCAATTGAAGGGACACTTCCTTGGGGGTGTGGCCTGCTCCCAATATAATGGACACACAGAAGAGACTCTCTCTCCTGCTGGGGACCTAGGACTCTGTAATTATAGGCCATTTCCTTGATAATAAACTTCTCCCTCTCGCTACATATATATGTATATGTATTTCACTGGTTTTGCTTCTCTAGAAAACCCAAGCTGACACAATCATTATGGTCAACTTTGCTTTGAGGAGGCAGCTGTTCCCTAGTCACATTCCAACCTGATGGGCTCTACTTCTGTCACTATAGCTGACAATTTTCTGCTACATTTCATAATGTTTTCATCTTCCAGCACTATATCAGAGAATGTTCTGCTGCTATTCATAAGATTTTCAGTGTCTACATTCAGAAGTGGTCTGTCTTGCTGTCTTCCTAGTCTGGAAGCTTGCCTGAAACCTTTCACCATTGATGACTCTACTGGTATTTAAAATACAGGTGGTAGTTTCCAGCTTCACAGCAACACATGGGCCACCACAGTGCAATAAACTGACAGATGAGTGGTGGTTTCACTGACTGTTGTTGTTGCTAGGTGCCATTGAGTCAGTACCAACTCATATTGACCTTATGCACAGCAGAACGAGGCACTGCACTGTCCTGTTGTTGTCAGGCTTGAGCCCATTGATGCTGCCACATTGCCAATCCATCTCACTGGGGGTCTTTCTCTTTTTCTCTGACCCTCCACCTTAACAAACATGATATCCTTCTCCAGTGACTGGTCCCTCCTGACAATATGTCCAAAGTATGAGAGACAAAGTTTGGCCATCCTCGCCTCCAAGGAGCACCGTGGCTGCACTTCTTCCAAAATGGATCAGTTGGTTCTTTTGGCAGCCCATGGCACTTTTAGTATTCTCTTCCAACACCACAATTCAAAGGCATCAATTCTTCTATGATCTTTCTTATTCACTGTCTAGCTTTTGCATGCATATGAGGTTATTGAAAATACCATGGCTTGGGTCAGGCACACATTAGTCCTCAAGCTGACATCTTTGCTCTTGAACACTTTAAAAATGTCTTGTGCAGCAGACTTGTCTAATGCAATATGTCTTTTGATTTCTTGACTGCTGCTTCTGTTAGTGTTGATAGTTGATCCAAGAAGAATGAAGTCCTTGACAACTTCAATCTTTTTTCCATTAATAAGAATGTTGTTTATTGGTCCAGTGGTGAGAATTTTTGTTTTCTTTACATTGAGATGCAATCCATACCAAAGGCTGTGCTCTCTGATCTTCATCAGTAAATATTTTAAGTCCTCTTCACTTTCAGCAAGCAAGGTTGTATCATCTACATATTGCAGGTTGTTAATGAGTCTTCATCCAATCCACGTTTTTCTTCATACAACCCAGCTTCTCGGATTATTTGCTCACCACACAGGTTGAATAAATATGGTGAAAGAATACAACCCTGTCACACACCTTTCTTAATTTGAAACAATTCAGTGTTCCCATGTTCTGTTCAAACAACTGCCTCTTGGTCCATGTACAGATTCCTCATGAGCACAATTAAGTGTTCAGGAATATTCATACTTTTTCAATGTTGTCAATAGCTTGTCATGATCCACACAATCATGGCACTAATTAGCCCTCATAAATATGTCTATGCCACACCTTACACCCATTTCTCTTTGTTGTGCCAGGCATAAGAAGCCCCATCTTCAACTTGCCTATCTGCACCACAACTGTCAATATCTCCTTGTTGCTAAGCTATGGGAAAAGAGAAACTAAACTTTGATGCCAGCTTTGATGATAAGCTGTTGTTTCAGAGCCTTGTGATACATAGTCTCTAGATGAGAGAAGATATCTGTAACAGGAAACACCATGCATGAGTAAAGTGTGTATGTTATTGTCCTGTTCTAAACTACAAGTTGTTGGGACTCATAGTTCATTGGTGTCATAGATTGAATTGTGTCTCCCCAAAATATGTGTCAACTTAGCTGGACGATGATTCTCAATGATTTGGCGGTTATGCAATGATGTAGTGTAGCTGTTACATAATGAGGTAATCATCCCCTGTGATGAGATCTGATGTGAACATTTGTAAGATAATTAGGATGAGACTAACACTCAGGGTCACAGCCCTGATTCAGGGAAATTTCCATGGTGTGTGGCTTCCATCACCTTTATCTTACAAGAAATAAAACCAGAGAGAAACAGAACAGAGTGACCTGCTGCCTCCAGGGAAAATAAAGGTCAGGAGTGGCGCATGTCTTTTGGACCTGGGGTTTCTGCACTGATAAACTTCTAGATCTAAGTGGAAGATTGATATTGGACTGCAAGGTTGGCTTGAACCACAAGCTTGGTGGTTCAAGCTCACCAGCTGCTCCTTGGAAACCCTATGCAGGGTCGCTATGGGTTGGAACCGACTCAAGGGGACTGAACAAAACAGTGAGAGAGAAGGAGCCCTGGTAGAGTAGTGGATCACAAGCAGGGAAAAGATGAGGCTTTTTGCTTTTATAAAAATTTACAGCCTCAGAAACGCTATACAAGGTCACTATGAGTCGGAACCAACTTGGCACACAACCACCACTACCATCAAGCAGTAAGAGAATCATTTCTTGTCACAACCATATACTGGTGGCATTTCTTTTATAGTACAAGTGAAAAAGACACAATTTGACACCAAGAGTGGGGAACTGCTCTAACAGATGCCTACAACATGGAAGGAGTTTTGGTATTGGGTAATGAGTAGAGACTGGAAGTTTTTATGATGGCTAATAGTAACTTGGTGCTGTGGGTTAATGCACTGGACTGCAACATCAGTATGAACTGGAAGTTCAGTGGCTCAAACTCACCAGCCACTCATTGGAAACCCCATACTGGGTCACTGTGGGTCAGAACCAACTCACCAGCACTTAACACAAGAACAACAATAGTAAATCTAGATTGCTTTGAAAAGATAGTTGGAATTACGAGTATCAAAGGCACCTCTGGTGAGGGCTCAGAGGAAAGAGAGAAGAGCTGTAACACTGGAGATGGTGAGCAGAGTCCCAGTGAACCCGGAATTAGAAGCTGAAGCCCAGGACCTAGGGCTTCCATTCAGAATCCAGAGATGATTGTCAACACCCAGAGTATGGGGGGCAGATCAGTGTCTAGTTGGTCTCAGAGAACAGGATTCTTTTCATATCTTTACAACTAATCTAAATTACTCTGCTGGGTCATTTATTTTGTTTTCATTAATTTTTTTTATTATGAATTAGGTGGAAGTTGACATATCAGTTTTCACTTCAACAACTCATTTTGTTTCATTTCACTCATTGCTATCCCCACATGTAATATCACTTAGCCTACTTCATTCCTGTGTTTTCTGTTTTTATTCCTCCCCTTTAACTAACTTTTCTAAACTTTGTCTTGGGTAAATACTGCACCTTGATCTCAAATGGTTGATTATTCCAAAGAGTGAGTACCTCCTAGTGTTATTGTTCCTCTTATAGATCTATTGTTTGGCTGAAAATTGAGGCAAGGCATTGAGTTCAGGTCTAGACCTTAAAGGCGACCAAAGGCCATAGTCTCAGGGCTCGATCATCTCTGTCTTACCAGTTAAGCTTTGTCTTCTTGATTTTGTTCCACAGTTTTCTACCACTCTATATTATTGTTGTTAAGTGCCATCGAATCAGCTCTGACCCATAGCGACCCTGCATAGGGTTCCCAAGGAGCAGCTCGCGAGCTTGAACTGCTGAGCTTGCAGTTCAAACCAACTTTGCAGTCCAGTGCATTAACCCACAGCACGACACCAGATGTCCTACCACTCTATATAGAACCTTATAATATAATCCCTTTCTTGGACTGCAATGTCAGTGGTTCAAACTCACCAGCTGCTCCTGGCTGCTATGGGTCAGAATCGACTCAACACAACAAGAAGCAGTTGGTAGTGGTAGCTGGGCACCATCTCGTCACTTATGGCCTCAGAATCATAGAGTCTGAGGTTTGCTGGTTTGTTAGTTAGTTCATTGGACAAATTGTTTCCATGCATCTTCTTGGCTCTGCATGGGGAGCAACCAGTAGTTGTACCATGGATGGCCACTTAAGAACTTTTAAGTCACTACTCACCAAAGTAGGATGGAGAACATTGTCTTTGTGGACTACATTAGGTCAAATGAGCCTGGTGTTCCAAAGACTATAGTCCTGAGTTCCCAGACCCAGCCGCTCATTCCCTCAAGGTGATTGGTTATGTCTAAGTTTTAACAACTCCATCCTCTGTAGAAATATCCTGTCAAACATCTGTGCATTTGTTGGTATAATTCGGCTCTCCATTCCAAACCCAATCAACCTGTGTGTCTAGTCGTTCATAGATCAGTATTATTGCAAGAAATGAAACAGTGTTTGCCTCTGTTGCCTTTAACTCTGACATACCTCCCAGTGTCTTCCCTTGCTTTCATCATTGTTTGAAGACCTCCCTTTACTATAGATTACCTTCTTGTTCAGCCAAGTTAATGGGTCCACCCTCTAGTGACTTACCCTCCCTATCCCTGGTAACCATCAAAGAATATTTTAGTGTGAAAACCTTCCCCGATTTTTTATAATAGTGGTTTCATACAATATTTGTGTTTTTGTTATTGACTTCTTTCACTTGGCATAATGTCCTCCATCCAGGTTTAACTATGTTATCTGTTTCACAGATTGTAATTCTTTAACACAGTGTTCTGTTGTGTGTATGCACCATAGTTTCTCTCCCCTTCTATTGATGGTCATTTAGGTTGTTTCCATCTTTTTGCTATTGTGAAAAGTACAGTGAACATGAGTGTTTGTAACTATTTGTGTTGCTGCTCTTATTTCTCTGCAAACTTGTCAATTAGTGAGACCATATGACATTTCTATTTGCAACCTTTTAAAACAGTGTCATACCATTTTCCACAGTGGTTGTACCATTTTAGTCCCATCTCTGATGAGATTTTTGGATTTGCTTGGAAGTCTATTTCTCCATCTGCAATGGAAATACCTTTGAGCCTCTTCCATCATTGTATTTTGGGAACGGATAAGTTGTATTCTAAATAAAAAGGAATCTTGACCTATGATAGAATTTGAACTTGGAATTGATTTAAAACCTTTGTGACTATATCCTGGGGTAAGTTTTTTGCATGTGTCAAGAACATGAATTTTGGGAGGCCAAAGGGTAGAACGTCATGGATTGAGCTGATTCTCCCTTCTGTGCGCCCCGTCCCCACAGCCAATTATGTCAACTTCTGTGTGCCCTGATCCTCAGTAGTTAAGCAGTTTTGTGATGACAGTTTTATCCCCACGATGGTACCAGTCAGCTTCAAGAGGGTTAAGGTGGAATGCAACACCCTTCAGGGTGCAGTGTGGTCTGTACCACCTTTTATAAGAGGTAAAAGGAGAGAACCGGAGCAGAGACGGACCTGCTCCACCAAGAAAGAACTAGAGTGTGTCCTTTGACCCACCGATCCCTGAGCTGAGAAACATCTAGATCCAGGGGAAAGATTGATTACAAGGCTCTTCCCCTAGAGTCAAGAAAAAGCATTCAGTTCAGAGGTGGCACCCTGAATTCAGACATCTAGCCTCCTAAACATGAGAAAATCAATTCCTGTTTGTTAACACCATGCACTGGTGGTATTTCTATTATAACAGCCCTAGAGAATTAAGACAACCAGTTTAGGTGCCACTGTGAGACTTGACAAATATCAATGTTGGCAACACAAATAAATCAAACAATAAAGCCTTTAATAAATCCATAGATTAAAACCTGCGTGTAGACGTATCGCCAATAGGGGGAAGAGGGGGAAGAGCAGCAATGAAGCGGCAAGCTAAGCCCTACAATGTTCGGTGGGCTTCTGTGGACCCAGATGGGGACCTGGTTGGCCAGCAGTGTGGGGAGACCTGGGGACTCCTGGGCCCAGAGTCAACGGCGTGGCCACAGAGGACTAGAGTGGAGAGTGAAGCTACCAGCTGATAGGAAGAAAGGGCATATGCACAAGAACACCCACACCTGCAGATGGTACCCACGTGACCTGGTCCCGATGAATGGATGATCAGAACTCAACCAGGAGAAGAAAGAAGAGGGGAAAAAAACAGTGATCTGATACAATTTGATGAACTTGACCAACATCTGTGGATGCAGTAACCCTAAAGAGGGAACAAATCCTTTCAGCAAGAAACATTCCCACCCCCTCCACACACAGAGTAGACAGAGATGGGAAACTTGGACATTGGATACCCAAATGGGGGAGGGGGGGGACTACAAAGGCAAGAAGTGACTAGCTTACAAGCTTTCAAGAGGGAACCTAGAGCTAGGGGGCATAGAGGAAGGCAGAATCTCCAGTGAGTAGTATCCAATCTGTCTAGGCGGAGCTGATGAAATGAAATGCAGAAGGGTCACTTGTGATACAATAGTGAATAATTGCTATCAGGACTGATTGTGAGGGTTAGAAATGTAAAGGTAGACGTTTTGTAGCAAGGAAGGGAGTGATTAACTCTCCAGTCTAGGAGCAGAGGTCTCTAGGACCATCAACGGAGAAGAGCCGAGAGCGGGACCCTACCCAGAGAAGCAGAGAGGCCCGAGATGGAGGCAGAGACGATGACGTGGAGTAATGAAGTGTCTTTGATTTGTGTGTAAGTTATTATAATTCGGTATGGTTTGAATCCAACATCAGTTACTCAAATGTTTCTAAGAGTATATAATGTACCTTTCTATGTATGACAACATTAAAGGAGCATTTCCAGATACACTAAAACATATGTAACACAACAGACTAATATCTTTAAAATAATAATTTTTAACATAATAATGTTTCAGTGTACATCACAAAGTAGCTCCCAATTTTTATGACCACGATATAGTTGTCCATCAGTATCTGCAAGGCATTGATTCCAGGACCCTCATGGATATCAAAATCCAGGGAGGTGCAAGTCCCTTCTAAAAAATGGCATAAAGTACCTCCTGGATACTTTTAATCATTTCTAGATTAGTTGAAATATATAATACTATGTAAATGCCATGTAAATAGCACATTAGCCTTTGAGGCATTGCTTTGACCACTTGCTTCCCTAGCCATCCCCCAACAATTTAATCAACAGATGCAGAACCAGCAGATATGGAGGGACAATTGTATGTATGAACCTCTTATTTTTAACAAGGTTTAAGGGGGTTGTTCATTACTACAGATTGTACTTAAGTTGGATGCTTGTAACCTGGGGGACTGACTGCCTGTATAATACACTCTAAATTATCTTGGGAGTCTTTCACATCATGTTTGGAATAAATAAATATATATATATATATATATATATATATACACGGGGGAGGGTTTGTGTGTGAGTACTGGTGTGATGTAGGATAAGCACTGGACTACAAGGTCAGTTTGAACTGTAAGGTCAGCAGTTCTAACCAACCAGCTGCTCCGTGGATACCCTACACAGGGTCACTATGGATCAGAACTGACTCAACAGCACTTAACAACTACAACATATATATGCATATATATATATATCGATGCACACAGAGAATATAAATCATGAGCTATTATCTATTAGTTATATACTATAAGATTAGTAAGAGTTGTTTTTGTTTTTTTTTTCAAATAATAGACTACATGAGGCAGAATGGGGAAAAAAGAATTAATACCTACAACTTACAGTCAGTTACAGAAATGTTCAGAAAATCATTATAAACATTTTACATTATGGAACAAAATTGGAAGTTTGCAATCTTTGAAAAGGCACATTTTCTGCCACCTCCTGAACATTCCCCTGAGAGAACAGAACTGATTTAACATACTGAGACACTTCAGCCTTGGCTTCATCAAGGAGCTATCCCAGAGGTAAAGATGTCCTGAGACTATAAATGTCTGTTAAGTTCATAAGTGAAAGAAAAGAAACAAGAGTGAAAAAGCAGGACCAGTTTAGAACTCAGCTTGAGGAAGAGATGTGATGTGATCACAAAGTATTAACATCCTTCCATAAACGAATGGAATGTTCTTGCACTTTCCTTTGAACACTGCCACGGTTCTGTAACTGAGTCATCTGAGTTGAGGAATTCTCATAAACAATCAGCTGGAACACTCTATGTCAACTGGACACTGCAGGTGATAAATGAAGAATTTCAGATATGGGGAAAATGATCACAACTCTTTCCCAGGAAGGAGTTTGATCAAATTGCTTTCTTCTTAACAACAGATGATTATCAGCTAGTCTAACAGAAACTGATTGGTGGAGTAGAAAAGTTAGTAATTTCAGAATATGAAGAACTTCATTCCGTGAGGAAGGCTAGGAGGGAGAGAAGAGCAAAACTTGACTCGTGACTAGGACATTAGGAAGTGGACCAGTTTTCATGGAGTCAATAGTAACTCACAGTGGCCCCATGTGTGTCAGAGAACGGTGCTCCATAGGCTTTTCAATGGCTGGTTGTGTTTTCAATAGATTGATAATACTTAATTCTAAGGTAAGTCTAGGTAGACTTGATTCATCAAACTTTTGATGAGCAGCCACACTGTTAAATGTTTGTACCAACCAAGAACTCCTTAGAAAGGGGACCCAAATCCAACCTACTGCCGCCAAGTCGATTCTGACTCACAAGGACCCTAGCGGACAGAGCTGAGTTTAAGGCTGTAAATCTTTATGGAAACAGACTGTCACGGCCTTCTCCCAAGCAGCAGCTGGTGGGTTTGAGCCACTAACCTTTTGGTTATCAGTCAAGTGTGTTAACCACAATCAGAGCTCCTTAAAAATAAGGGGGTGCAAAAATTGAGTGAAAGACCAAGATATTGTTCTTAGAAAAAGAAGCAGAAACTTGTTTTCTCCCACCTCCAAACTGTTCATGCTACCCTGTTCTTAAGACCCCAAACTCCAGCAGGTATCTCGAGTCATACAGGTCAGCTAGATGAGGGTATAGCCTGCTTCAGAAGCTTAATTTGGGGATCCAATCATCAACTCATTAACAGTGTTTCTGTGGACAAACTGTTTCAAAGTCTTCTTGTAATCCCTTTGTTTGAAAACATGATAGAAGATCCTTTCATAAGACTGTGACGATTATCTACTTGGGTGAACTTCTTTTACATTTTAGAATGTCATCAACATGCTTTGAATCACCAAACTATATTCTGAATATACAGCAAAAATGAACCTTTAAAAAAATGCCCAACATTTGTGTCACCAAGATAAAACTTGTGTATTGTGCATTTAAAAATAACAATACTTTCCTACTGACATTACTTAAATGATACTTAAGTCATGCTGAATAAATCTCTCTCTTTTTCAGACATGCACCAAATCCAATAAACTATCACTAGGCTATAGCTACAAATATTCTCTAAACAATGACTCTGGATCATTCTACAAACACAACAAGACACAAAGCTTTAAGGCTACATATTACAGCTACCTTGATTATTTGAAACATGCAAGGGCACTTACAAAAGATAATTATCAATTAATCACTGTTGGAGTCCTGGTGTGGTGCTGTAGGATCTGCACTGAACTCCTAATCACAAGGTTGGTTGGTGGTTCAAAGCTACCAGCCAATCCTTGGAAACCCTATATGGGGTCAATGTGAGTCAGAACGGACTCGATGGCACTTAACAACATTGCCATTTTACAGCAGGAAGAAGCTACAAGTCAATCCAGACATCTGAAATGAGATTTTAAATGTTCCTCTGTTGCAGGACAGATTATTGCTCAAAACTGCCCATTTCAAAATACCAAGAAATTTTCAATGTCATTTTTTTAAGCAAGAATAAAATAGAATACAGACTTTTAAAATTAAACCTCTCATCTGTTAAAAGTGAAATTTATTGCAATATGGTAAGTGTCAGTGTTAAAAAAAAGGATGGTTAAATTCATAAAGTGTATCATTTTTCTAATATAAATATTAGAAATAACAACTTAACTCTACATATATACATAATGGGAAAAAAAAACATATAATCATATACAAAGACAAAAAACAACTTGAAACATTTTATGTAATACATTTATCTGCTCCCAGCATTACATCAAAATATAGTGATATACTCTGATTGCAAAGCTCAAGATTGAAGTGTTCTGCACTTATGGTAGGTATCAAACATTAACAATATTTAAAAATCACTGATCATTCTGATCACATGGTTCTATTTCCCTATTTCCTTTTCTCAGTAAGGCTTGGACAAAAAGTTGAGCTAGAAAAACTGTGTTTACAGGGTCTAGCACAAAATGTCTTTTCAATAATCACAGCATCAGTTATAAAAAATAAAAGACGTATATATAGGACAAGAAAGACAATGTCTACATTAACATGTAGGTAAAATGAAGCAGCTTTCCCTCTGCTTGCTTACTTGGCTGCCAAGTCTCCACAGAAAGGAGAAGGTAGAGTCAGTAGGAAGTAAGAGTGTATCAGACTGGTGGGTATTGGGGGGGTGGGGAGGGGTGTGAAACAGGGAGGGAACATGTGCCAGATTACACAGGGAAATGAAAAATACAAGGGGGCTTCGAGAAGTTTGTGGAAAATGGAATTAAAAGATAATGAAAAATTTCCACAAACTTTTGAAACCCCCTTGTATTATCTACCTATTCTTCCCTGTGCTACCTGAAACTGGGAGAGGTTCCAGCTTCCCCTCCCTCCCTGCATCCCAATGGAGCGCTCGCTGTCCCCTACCCTACACTGTGTCAACAGCCACTCCTTTCAGAGGGTTTGTCTGCTCCTGACTTTGAATCCTTATTACAAATCTGTGGAACAGACCAGATATTATACATTAGAATATATGGAAAATACAACAAAGAGTATGGTTTTCTATGATAGCAAAACTTCAAACCAGTTGCCACCGAGTCAACTTGACTCACAGCGTGCGACCCAATGTGTAAGAGTAGAATTCTACTCTATTAGGGTTTCCAATGGCTGTGATTATTTGATATGCATCGCCAGGCATTTCTTCCAAGAAATCTGTGTGGATTCAAACTGCCAACCCTTTGGTTAGTAGCTAAGCACTTACAGTTTGGGTCACTAGGGACTCCTCCTCTAAGATGGCCCTTCTTACAGTTTAATGTACGTATGATTCAGAGAAGACAGATCCTGTCTTTCTGGGCCATAAGCATACCTTGGAAGTGCTAAGTACAGCTGTGCCTGCTTTAGTGTTATCTGCCCACGCAAACACACCCTTGGGGCACAGGTGTAGGTGCAGTGTGAAAGTGACCAGGTGTCCAGCATACTACATTTTCTGACAGACTGTAAACATATGAACGGCCAAGCAAGCATAGAGTTTTATGCAAATAAATTATACACTATAGGGTTGTTGGTGGTGTTTTTTGCCAACTATGCAATCTAACTTACATTGTTTTTTTAAAGCACATTATGCCGCGTGTTATATGTGTGGGCATGCTATTTACGTGAACACATTATTTGCGAAAAAAATAGAAAACTCAAGTTAAGCAAAGAGGTCTATCTGCTGAAAAGGAGCCTCCTTGGTGGCATAGTGCTTAAGTGCTCATCTGCTAATGAAAAGGTTGGCAGTTCAAGCCCCAGGGAGAAAGATGAGGCAGCGTGCTTCCCTAAGATTACAGCCATGGAAACCCTACAGGCAGTGCTCCTCTGTCCTACGGGGTCACCCTCAGTAGAAAGGACTCAATGGCACTGGGCTTTATTTGCTGGGAATGAAATTAATCTTTTATACATTTAGTCTTTTTTAAAGTGAACATGATATAAAGGTATCAAAAAACAGCATATTAAATTTCATAGTAACTGTCACATGTGCACACACATACAGTATGAATTCTAAGAAGTTCAATGCACTGTGTCAGCATACAGGGTTACCACTGCTCCCAGCTAAAATCATCTCCTCTTCCAAACACAAGGAAAAAGCCTTGGATCGTAAGGAAGATGACTGCGTTGCCCGCCAGCACAAGGCCACAAGCTCCCCATTTGATCTGAAACACAAGAAAAGAAGGGTGAACTCTTTAGTCTCTTCTTATTGTGCTATGTGCAAGTCTCTGTTATTTTCAGCTTTAGAAACAGCACATGAAATATCACATAGAGCTGCTAAAAGGCCAAATAATGCACTATGTGGAAGACACAGAACTACTCAGCAACTTGTCTAGTTACTTCCACGACGGTTATTAATTTAGCCTTAGCATGCTCTTCGTTAGACGTATTTCAGTTCCTGTTTTCAGCAGATAATGACTCTGTCTTAATAAGTAAAACACTTGTAGCAGGATTATGAATGGTCCAATTACAATACTATGTACTGAAAGTTCTGCACGAATTGCCTCCTTTTGTGCCAAACAGGAATTGAAGAGTTATGGTTCCTTTGTTTCTTTTCCAGGCGACAAGACTAGATAAATTAGCTGCTAGCAAACAAAAGCAGCTTTCAAGCATGGCAGATGGATTTTACAGAGGAATAGATGGAGGTGAGAGCAGCCTCTAGTGGGCATTTTTTGGTTTTAATTTAACCAATAGAAACACCCACCTAAGTCTCTTCACAAAACATCATACAGTATTCAAAGACAAGAATGGAGTAGTTACAACAACATTCAACAAGTGTAGGTCTAAGACACAGGAAGAATAAGGTCACAACAGTTCCAATTAAGAACATTTAAAGCTTCTTCATTATCTAGATCAAGTTCAAACTGACATGATGTTCAAAACTGTTCCCCATCAAGCTTTACCAACCTCTCTAATCTCAACCTTAAGTACTCCCTTTTGGATTATCATACTAGACCACTCCTCTTATTTTCAATTGTGGTGAAAAAATATAAACAAAACACACACCTATTCAACAACTGCTACATGCATAATTTAGCAACGTTGTACAACCATTGTTGCTATCTTTTCCCAAATTATTCTATCACTATTAGCATAATGTACTAGATTATTCTTTATCTTACAGATTGCATTTTCACACTTGACCGTCACTGCTTATAATATAGCCTTTCCTACATCAAAATCCTATTTATGCTTAGAGGTTCATATCGAATGCCGGCTGGAATTTCTCTCCTCTTGGGGCTCCTATGGCATTCAGATCCTATTTCAATGATCATTTGCTAGTGCACTACCAGCACATCCTGCTAGTTCCAGTGAGCTTCTTCAGGGGGGTGCACAAATAGTATATGTTCCAAAGAGATTTACTGAATAACACACAAGACTAGTGCATATCTGATACTCAACACCTCAAAATAACAGTTTCTCAAAATTAAAACTGAACGTAGTCCAGAGAGGGGGAAACAAAAGCAACTAGGAGGAGAGACAGTAAGCATCATAGAACTGAATAAATTATACTCACAATATGCTTTTTGAAGATAAAAAGAAAATTTTCACATTGGACCAAAACGGATAATCATATTGTTCAATAAACAAAACTTATCTGCAGAGTTGTCCTCAACACCAAAAAACCAAACCCCACTTGTGGGTCAATGCCAACTCATTTGTTGGTAAGTGCCGTTGAGTTGGTTCTGACTCACAGCCACCCTGTAGAGGGTTTCTGAGGAGTGGCTGGTGAGCTTGAATGCTGACCTTGTGGTTCAAACTGACTGCAATCCAGTGCAATAGCCCGCAGTGCCACACCATTTAGGGCTTCTAAGTCTGCAAATCTTAGAGGAGCAGTCATCTCATCTTTTTTCCTGCAGAGTGGCTGAGGGGTTTGAACCGACAACCTTGCAGTTACCAGTCCAATGTTTACCCACAGTGCCACCAGGGCTCACTTGTTGCTCAACATATGCCCATTATTGAATTGAGATTTGAGTACATGATCCTGTTAGCTGGAGAACAGTTTGATATGATCTTTACATTGCAACGAGAAATGCTTTACTGTTGACATCTTTATGGTTACCCCAAGACTTAAAAAGACTAGAAAGACATCTAGTTTTGAGAGTAAGTATTTGTTGTTGTCAAATGCCATAAGCAATGGAAATGCAAACTGAGGTCTTTGTCTCAAAATCAGGGGCAATCTGGTCAAAGAATAGAAAACAAAACTTACCACAGCCACTCGAGCAAGAATAACAGGAAATCCAAAGGCAGAGACAACAATTCCAGTAGTGAAGAAATATGCTAGTTCCCGACAAGCACTACTTGTGGCATCAGAGTCATATGCTGATCTTTTGGCAATAAAGTGGGGGATGGGGGAAATGGCGTGAAATATCAGGACGAACAATGGCCAGTACACGCTGTCAGGTGGACCCAGAAGAAACCCCAAAAAGAAAAGTTAGTTACATTTTAAATGAATGATATACTGTTACTTTAAAAAGTATTAATCAACATATTTGTCAAAACCTTACTTATTCAATTTTCCTGTTAGTATATAAGATGATGTTTACCATGATCAGACAAGTACTGATCATTTCAAAATTGTTAAAGGTCCATTAACATGCTGGTAGTTTATATTGTATAAGGAAACAATAAAACAATGTATATCAAGACTGGACGCTTTCTTGTTCTCTGTATTGCTATTGAGTGTTCTATCAAGCAGGTTTGCAATCAGAGCGACACCATCTCACTTACCTGACAGTAGAACTTAACACAGGGGTTTCTAGGTGTTAATCATTACAGAAGCAGATCGCCAGGTCTTTCTCCTTCAAAGCTGCTGGTTGGGTTCAACCTTTCATCTAACAGCAAACACTTAATCACAGAGCCACCAGTTTTTCTGTATGTTAAACTGTGAATGCTCCAAGGGCAGGATCTTACCTCAGTTGTGTTTGCTTTTGCACTTGCTAATAGAGATCTTTTCAGTAAGCACTCACTTATGTAATCTTTATTAGGTGTTAGAATAAAACCTAAATTCCCTGCCCTGGCCTTATATGAACTGTTTATTACTCCCATTCATCTGGTGTCATCATCCCATCTTCCTTTTCACCATATTCTTGTTAAAACAGAGCAAATGAGTGGGTCTGAACTGCCAACCTTGTGGTTAGTAGTCCAGTGCTTATCCTACAGCACCACAAGTGCTACCTGTGGGCATACTAGCCTTCTTTTTGTTCCTCAAACACCATAAGCTCCTTCCTGCCGTGAGGCTTTTGCTGAGCTGTGCTGTCTGCAGAGCTCTTTCCCCAGATGCTCCACAGGCTGGCTCCTTCTTATCACACAAATCTAAACTATGATGCCCCTTCCTAAAAGTGGCTTTCCTTGACTTGACTATCCAATCTAAAAAGCATCCTCTAGGCATCTTGCACATTACCCTCTTTTAACTTTCTGCACAACACTTATTCCTACTATCTGTGATTTTGTTATTTATGAGGACAAGGATTTTAAAAAAACAAAACTTTTAAATTGTGATTTGGGCAAAAGTTTATGGAACAAATTGGTTTTTCATTCAACAATTCACACACATTTTGCTTTCTGACATTGACTGTAATCCCCACAATGTAACAGCGCTCTTCCCACTTCCTTCCTGCCCTTCCTGCTTCTGAGCTTTATTTCTGGACAAATGCTGTCCTTTGATGTCTTATGACTGGTTTTCTTATAAAATGTTTACCTTCCTGATGTTTTGTTCCCCCCTGGGTTAATGTGGACTGCAAAGTTGGTTTGAACCCATGATTCGCAATTCAAACTCAACAGCTGCTCCTCAGAAATCCTACACAGGGCCGCTATGGGTAGAACTGACTCAATGGCACTTAACAACAACAAACAGGCCCGTCTATTGTTTGGCTGAAAGTTAAGCCACATGGGTAAATTAAAGGGTTAATGGGTACTAAGGAGAAACGTAGAATTGGTGTATTTGAGTTATGGTGTTGGAGAAGAATAGTAAAAGGTACCAAGGACTGCCAGAAGAAGAAACCAATCTGTGTTGGGAGAAATATAGCCAGAACTCTCCCTAGAAGCCAGGATGGTAAGACTTAGTCACTCACACCTTGGACATGTTATCAGGAGGGAGCAGTCCCTGGAGAGGAAGGACATCATGCTTGGTAAAGTGGAGGATCAGTGAAAAAGAGGAAAACCTCCAATGAAATGGACTGACACAGTGGCAGCAGCAATGGGCTCATGAGTATGGCATAGGGCAGGGCAGTGTTTCATTCTGTTGTGCAGTGTCGCTATGAGTTGCAACCAACTCAACAGCACCTAAGAAGGGTCATGGTCTTGAAGGTTTCACCAGTGTCCATCAGACCAGTAAGTCTAATCTTTAATAATTTGAGTTTAGTGCCATGTTTTCCTCCCACTCTGTACAGGCCCTTCTATGGTGGTATCTTATCAAGAAGTCAGCAATGGTAGCAAAGCACCATCTAGTTCTTCCAGTAATAAGGATCTGCTTGTCTTGGTGAATCAATGCATATCTCTAGTGACTACAATCAAAGGTGCCATTAATAACTGTTGAATTAACAACGTAAGAAATGAAATTTAACTATGTTATTAGGTGCCACTGAGTCTTTGTTCAACACACAGAGATCCCATGTAACCGACCAGAACTGCCCCATGGGATTTTCTAGGCTGAGTCCTGGTGTGGTGCTAGGATAAGCACTGAACTGCTAACCACGAGGTTGGCGGTTCAAATCCACCAGACTGCTCCTTGGAAACACTACACAGGGTCACTATGAGTCGGAACCAACTCATAGGCACTTAACAACAACAAATCTTTATAGGAGCAATCACCGAGTCTTCCTCCTGTGGATCTGTTGGGTGGGTTTGAACAACCAACCTTCCAGTTAGCAGCCGAGAACTTAACATGTTGCAGACCATGTAGGCCTGGTCAGAGGTTCGAGGCCCTGTAGCCCCAAGTGTAACAGATCTAGCCACTTGGCAGTCAATGGCAAATTGTTTTTAATCTTAATATCCAGTTATGTTTTATTAAATGCAGACATGAGCCCTTATTATCCACAGAGAAATATTAGAACCCCCTAAAGCCGAGACTGTGAAGGTTGCAAGGTCAAGCCTTCCTCCAAAGGATTAGCTAAAAATATCTTAGCTACTTCTCGGTTCTTTGTTCTATAGACAAAGAACCCATCCTCCCTAATCCCTTTTCCAGGTGCAGCCCATTCACCTGGGCTTCTCGCATCCTCCTGAAAACCTGGCTCAGGAAGCCGAAAAGCAGGACTCCGCCCAAGCTTTTGTCCTTACCTCTCACCTTCCCCCAACTGAGCTCAGGGGCTATAGATATGTTAATTGAGCCTGAGAAACCAAGTTGCAGGCCTGGGATTCGAACCAGCGAAGTACAATGTAAAGTTACCTGAATGTCTGGAAAATTACTGATGCTAGCTGTATCCTCTTTTAGTCCCTCCCAGCTTGGTGTGAAGCTCCTCCCCTAAATAAAACAGAGGCCCATGCCCGCCCAGGTGTGCATTACAGGTTGGACGGCATGCAGTAAAGATTGCAGTGCATTACAAGTTGGAGGGCATGCAGTAAAGATTGCAGGGCGGTGAGTTGCTGCCTGCAGAGGCCATGATGCCTGTAGTCCCAAGTCTGCCCACCAGTGATGCATCCACCCTGGTTTCTGGGTGCCTCCTTGTCTCCCTCCTTCTGTCTGTGTATTCTTTCGCTATCTCTATCGCCGCTGGATCTCCCCTCCTCGTGAACCAAACACTCGTGAATAACACAAATATGTCGAGGTCAGTCCCCCACACTTAACCATTAAGCTTTAAGTATGTCGTTGTTGCTAAGTCCCAGTCAAGTCGGTTCCAACTCATAGCAACCCTATAGAGGGTTTCCACTGATCCTGTGCTTCACACTCACCTTGTAGTCCAGTGCTTTATCCTAAAGCACCACACCAGGACTCCTAAAGTTTAAGTATGGAAGGCATGAATATAAGACACGCTCAGTAATAAAAAGTTTAGAAATACTCTAATCTTTATTATGGACCTAGCATCGTGCTGTAGGATAAGCACTGGACTGCTAGCTGAAAGGTTGGTTCAAGCCACTCCCTAGAAACCCTAGAGGGAGGGTTGCTATTAGTTGGAACCTACTAGAAGGCAATTAGCAAAACAAAAAATGTTTTCTTTCCCCAAATTCAATGTTTTGTATTTCCTAAAAATTGTCATCTGCTTCCTAACAATCTTTGCTCTATAAATACTTCAAAAACAATCTATCATCTTTTTCTCTATCAACTAGAACTTATATTATGCTTTATTTTTTGAGCAGAAAAAAGAAAAGCTTACTGGTTACCCATTTTCATCTATACCACACAAGAATATATATCACCACAATACCGAGTGGGAGTGGGGGAAATGTTAGGACAGTTGTCCATTTCAGCCACATATTCAGGGGGACAGGACAGCCGCCAAAGAACAAGAGGGAAAGTATCCTTCATCAAGGGGACTCAGCATGGAAGTAGTTAAGCTTGGAATTGGAATTGTATTCAAACTAGAAGGATTCTAGTTGTGTCTTAGTTTTTACTGCTCCAGTAACAGAAATTCCACAAGTGAGAGGACCTTTAACAAACACACTTGTTTTCTCACAATTTAAGAGTGACAAGTCCAAAATCAGGGCACCCACCGGCTCTAGGGAAGGGTCTCTCGTCTTCTGCTCTAAGGGAAAATCCTTGTTTCAACTTCTGTAGCCTCTTCTTCATTCTTCGGTTCCTTGGAGACCTCCACTCAGCATCTATCTTTCCCTGTCACACTAGCTCGCTTCTGTATCAATGCTGCTCCTTACGACACTCACAAGTGTCTGGGTTAGGGCACACCCTGTCCTGTGATGTCTCCATTAACACAACAGCGAAAACCCCATTTCCAAAGAAGACATGGAGGGAGCTTCAAAACGTTCATGGGAAAATGGAGTTAAAAGATAATGGAATGTTTCCATGAACTTCTTGAAGCCCTCTTGCATCTTGGGGGAGGCACAATTCAATCCATAACAATATGTTACAAGAATTACCAAACATTATTGTTGAGAGGGATTCTGAAAGATTCTCTAGCTCAGAACTCCTAATTTATTAAAGATGACCCTAAAATACATAGAGGAAGACGCCCAGGGGACATCTGTAATGCTCACATCCAAGAGCTCCTAGTTCTTCCTGAAATATAGTGACAGTTTTCTGAAAAACTCTGTTGTCATTGTTAAGTGTCATCAAGTCAGTTCCAACTCTCAGAGAACCTGTATAAGGTTTCTGAGGAGTGGCTGGTGAATTACCGCCAAACTTACGATTCCAACCAACCTTGTGGTCCAGTGTTTACCATACAGCACCACACCAAGCAAGACTCTATGTGCCCATTTATACAGAGCCACCAATATCCAACTTGTTTTTAAGTGCTGTCGAGTCTATTCCGACTCATAGCAATCTTGTTTAGTTTCCGAGGCTGGAAATCTTTGTGGGAGTAGAAAACCTCATCTTTCTCCCAAGATATCCAACTTGGATAATTGTTAATATTCAAGTAACCTTGTTTAGATGCAAGATTAAAATATTAAATATTCAGTAAATATTTAAGTCAAAGGTTGGAAAAAATTTTTGTAAAGAAGCCGACAGTAAACATTTGAGGCTTCGCAAGCTGTACTGCTTCTATCTCAACTATTCAACTCTACCATTGTAACCCCCAGAGATGCCATGTTAGTGTGTGTGCAGCTGAGTCAACTGCAGCTCAGAATGACCTTGGAGGACAGTGTTATTGGGAGGGACTGTGGAATCTGTTCTGAGTCATAACAACAGAACCAAACACCACCTCTCTCCTGGACCATTCTCACAATGGTCACCATGTTTGAGCCCACTGTTACGTCATTGTTGTTATGTCAAACCATGTCATTGAGTCTCTTCCTCTTTTTTGTTAACCTTCTACTTTCCCACACATGAGGTCCTTCTCCAAGGACTGGTCTGTTCTAATTACATGTCCACAATAAGCGAGAGGACCTCTTGCCATCCTCGCTTTTCAGGAGCATTCTGGATGAACTTCTTCCAAAGCAGCACTGGTCAGTCTTCTGGCAGTCCCTGGCTGTTATACATTGAATTGTGACTCTTCAAAATATGTGTCAATTTGGCTGGACCATTTTGGGATCGATGTAGTCTTTGTTGTAATTCCTTATATGATGCTAATGAGGCAAGATGTAATCTGCAGGATTAGGTTGCATTTTGAGTCAATCTCTTTTGAGACTTAAAATGAATTAAACAAGTAAGCAGAGATCAGAGGAACCTACTACCAGCAAGAAAGATAAGCATGTCCTTTGAACCTATGGTCTCTACACTGGGAACCTCCTAGAATCAGGAGACAGAGAGAGAGAAAGGCTTCCCTTAAAACTGGCGCTCTGAATTTGGCCTTTGAGCCTCCTAAACTGTGAGACAATTGACTTTGTTGGTTAAAGGCATCCACTGGGGTATTTCTGTTACAGCAGCACTAGACAACCAAAACAACTGTATAGTCAATATTCTTCACCAACACTATAATGAACAAGTATCCATTCTTCTTGTCTTCTTTACTTCTTGTCTAGCTTTTGCAAGCACATGAGGATGTTGACAATACCACAGCTTGGGTGAGGTGCACCTTCGTTCTCAAAGTGACGTCTCTGCTTTTTAATACTTTAAAGAGGCTTTTTTTTTTTTTTCCAGCAAATTTGCCCAATGCAATACATTATTTTATAATGATGATGACAATATCCACTATCCTCCCTGAATGCAATCTAAGCACTTTCCTATCTAATCTTGGTCAGAATGACCGTCTTAACACAATGTGTGCTTGCCTCTACCCCCCACCCCAATACTTCCTATCAAACCCAATCTCAAGATCCGTTCCCAGATCCTATTGCCTAAAGAGCAAAGTGTAGCCTTTTTTACATGGCATGCTGAGCCCAAAAGGACTGACTCCACAGCCTTGAGACTTGACTAACCCCTTCTCTTGCCAATTCTTCTGCATATGAAACCTTACCAAATGTGGCTTCCTAAAATAAAATGATACTCAGAGAGGAAGTCCAAAGTGCATTGAAAGAAGTGGCAAAGAACAAGGCACCAGGAATTGATGGAATAAAAATTGAAATCTTTCAGGAA
>NW_006408566.1:9042749-9087051 GCF_000296735.1 Chrysochloris asiatica
TGAGGTTGGCCCAGGATCGAGCATTGTTTCGTTCTGCTGTGCATGGGGTCGCTATGAGTCGGTTCCGACTCGATGGCACCTGACAACAACAACAACAAAATGTCTCTGAGCACTCATGTCTCCGAGACTTTGTATACGGTTTAGCCACTGCCTACAATCCTCTTACGAAATCTTGATAGTACAGTGGTTAGGCACTTGGTGGCTAACCAGAAGGACTGAATTCAAACTTAGCAGCTGCTCTGTGAAAGACTGACAGTTAGCTTCTGTATAGATTATAAAACCCTATGGGACAGTTCCTGGCATGGTGCTGCGAACTACAGAGTCGGCAGTTCAAACCCACCAACTGCTCCTCAGAAAGCTTACACGGGGTTACTATGAATTGGAACTGACTTAACAACAACAACGAGGCAGTTCTACCCAGACCTGTATGGTCACTATGAGTTGGAATGGACTCAGTGGAAAGAGGTTTAAAATCCTCTTTCCTCAGGTGTCTCTATGCTCTACGTCTTTATTTCTCTGTTTGTACTCACACATCAGCCTCTCAGAGGCCTTCCCTGACCACACTCACCTAGCCCCTTCACCAGCTTTATTCTTCCTAACACTTCTATCCAAGACTGTACATTTGTTCATCTGCATATTGTCTTACCTCCCCCTGCCCTTCTCCCCCATTGGAGTACAGACTCTAAGAGCGTAAGGCCTTTGTTTTCTTTATTTCTTCATCCCTGACTCCCTTACCAATGGCTGGTACATGGTAGGTACTCAACAAACCGTTGCTGAATAAAGGAATCCGATGACTATTTCCTATGCCCTGAATATCCTCCTTCGGTGCATCAGGCTGGTAAACTCTTGTTTATGTGCCAGTGTCAGCTCAAGACCTCTTGTATACAGTGCTTCCTGACTCTCCCAGGGAAACTCAGAGGCCTTCTGTTTACCCACTCACAAGGCTTCAAACTGGCTGTTTCTGGTTCAAACCCTGCTGAGAATTTGCTTTTCTACCCCAGATGCACTGAACCAGAATCTTTAACAAGACCCTGAATCAGAGTCTATATTTTAACAAGATCCTAATCAGCCTTTATGTTTTAACTAGATCCTGAATCAGAATCTATAGTTTAACAAGATCCCTAGATAATTCTTACAGATTCCCAGGTGATTCTTACTGTTTACAAAAGAATCACCTGGGGACCTTATTAGACTATGGCTTCTGACTCAGTCTATTTGGGGTAGAAAAGCAACTCCTTGGCGGGGGTGGGGGGCGCGGGGTGTCAAGCTGGAAAGAACCAGGTGGAAGCCCTGGTCTCCACTACAGAAGTCACTAGTGGGCAAAATCATTTGCCCCTCTCTCACTCACAGTGAGAACTGCCAAGAGCCATAAGGGCAGGACTAAATCTTTTCATTCTTGCATGTCCAGACCATAGCACAGTGCCCTAGTCCCAAACAGGTGGTTATTACATGAAAAATCCATCTTAAAACAAGATTTTCTCTTCACAAAGACGACTGACTTTATCAAAGGGCGGGGCTCAAAATTTTAGCTTTACTAATGCAACTGGTTAGAGCTTCGGCCTAAACTGATCAAACTCTCTTACACCCATACCAATATTGACAAAGGCGTGAAAAATATATATAGTTCTTTTTGAAAGGATAACTTACCCATAATCCTCTAAGGCACATCCCAGCATAAGAAAAGTCAGCCCAATAGCCCCACTGAAGGATAAAGCCACTAGAGCTGTGAAAAAGAAAACTGAGAGTTAAACATTGATCCTAGATCAGTGGATGACAGAATTGAGGGGAACGGGAATAGAGAATGACTACTAATGGATACGGAGTTGATTTCTGAGTGAAAAAAAAAAAAAAAAAATGTATGCAAATTCAATAGTGGTGACCATGGAGCCTTGGTGGTACAATGGTCAAAAGCACTTAACCAAAAGGTTAGAAGTTCAAATCCACCAGCTGCTCTGAGGGAGAGAGCTATGGCCGTTGGCTTCCATAAACATGTAAAGCCCTGGAAAGCCTATGGGATAATTCTACATTGCTCTATAGGGTTGCTATGAGTTGGAATCAACTGGACAGCAATGGGTTGTTTTTGTTTGTTTGGGATGGTTGTAATCTTGTGAATATACTAAAAATCCGTGAATTGTACACTTAAAGAGTTTAATTTTATAAGGGAATTCTACTTCCACAAACAAATTTAAGTGAAAAAAAAAAGTTAAAAGATTACAAGTTAAACAAAGTTAGCAATTTATTTAACTGATGTTACATTTGACTAGCAAATGACTACTTATGCCCACCACTTTAAAATCTATAAGGTAAAGAAACGTCTCAAACATCTCCAATACTAAACCCCTATCTGAAAAAATCTCTCAGTATTTGTCACAAAATAGGTCATCCATCCAATTTGAACAAAAGAAACTCACTATGACCTAAGATAGGCTGTTTCATTCCAATGTGTTCTCAATGCTGAAAGTCCTTCTTCCTTATATCCAAAACGGCCTCCCTGTAATAGGATCCCTTTGTTCAGTTTGCAACCACCACCAACACCCCCCCCACCCCCCACCCCCGCCAAACCACTGTCCTTCAAGTATTTGAAGACTGCTTTAATGACTTCATAGAAAATAATTCCCAACTGTTGCTTTTGTTAGATGTCATCGAGTTGGCTCTAATTCCCAACTGTTGTTGTTAAATGCTGTCCAGTAAATTCTGACTTATAGTGACCCTGTATAGGGTTTCCAACCAGTAGCTGGAGGACTTGAGTTGCTGACCTTGTGGTTATCAGTCCAGTGCTTATCCCACAGCACCATGGCAGGACTCCAATTCCTGAGCTGTTGTTGTTAAGGGCTATAGAGTTGGTTCCAATTAAAAGAGACCCTGTATAGGATTTTCAAGGAGCAGCTGGTGAGCTTGAACCACTGACACTGCAGTTCAAACCAAGTTTGCAGTTCAGCGCATTAACCCACAGTGCCACACCAGGACTCCAAGTAGTACCGATCCACTAAATACAGATGTTTATTCCTGCATCTGCTGGAAACTAAGCTTCGAAGGGTAGAAGCTATTTGCCCTTGTCATGCTTCTGAATGAAAAATGATCCTGGTTGTTAAAAAGTCTGAGCTCTAAGCCACAAATACGAGTTATCTTTACTCTGCCCACTTGGGTAGAAACCGAAACTCTTTAAACTTGATTTCTCACCAGCAAAATGGGGAATTATTAGGGGGTTTATGGGAATTCAATGAGATAATCTATGTAAAGTACTTAGCAAAAAGGGGTCACTCAATAATTTTGTGAATTGAATCATGTATCTGCTCATTTTAGCCATGTTCTTTCATAAAAGTACAAAGCAAAAGCATAAAACACTGTATTAGCCAAATATTCTTTTATGGAAAAAAAAAACTACAACATTCAAATTAGTCACTAATTAACATGCTTTATTGCTTCCTTTAACTGAGAAGGAGATGGGACACTAAGAGGAGATTTAGAAAGACTGTTTTCTTGGAAGATGGCAAAATACTTTATAAGAAACATATGGCAGTATATACCAAAATGTTACGAGACAAAGGACAAGGAAGAATGGTCACACTTAATTAATGGTCACACCTTTTTCCAATTAGTACGTATCACTTGTTAATAGAAAAATGTACCAATGTAGAAAGACAGTAACTTTCCACATATTATTACCAGATGAGCTCCCTGGTAAATTCTATTCTGTTCTTCAATGTCTCCTCCATGCAGCCTTCCAAAAAAGAATCTAGATACAACTTTCTGTTCTAGGACACTCATTTCTCAAGATTCACAATCGTATCTCTGGCTGGTTCTTCTTGTCTTTTTAAGATTTGGGGATTTTCCAGAAAACTCCTCCTCTGCCATCTTTTAAAGCTGGAGTTAACCAGGAGTCCAACTCCATTCCTCTTACTGAGAAATTGCATTTAACCTAAAGTTCCCATTTCTGCAAGATCTTGGCACTTCTGATGTTCCAGTCTAGTTGTTGTTATTAAGAACCATTGAATTGGTTCCGACACATAGCAACCCTACATACAGTTTCTGAGGAGCAGCTGGTAAGCCTGAACCGCTGACCTTGCAGTTTGAACCGACTTTGTAGTCAAGCACATTAACCCACAGTGCCACACCAGGACTCCACTCAAGAGTTAGTCTTAATTCTGGATTTACTTCAATCTGGACTTCTCTGTGTCGACTGCTGTTGTCATGTGCCATCAGGTCAGTTGTGACTCACAGTGACTCTTACAGGGTTTCCAAGAAGCAGCTGGTGGGTTTGAACCACTGACCTTGAAGTCAGCAGTCCAGTGTTTATCTTACAGCGCCATACCAAGACTCCTTTGCCTCCACAGCCAACCAAAACAAACAAAAAACACTGCTATAATCAATGCCGACTTATAGTCAACAAGGACCTCAAATTTGACATCTGTAAAACTGAATCATCATCTTGCCTTCCCTCCCAAGTTGCACTTCTTCCTTTCATTGAAGGTCCTGTGCTGGAGGATGCACTCCACCTTCCAGAAAGTCACCAAGTTCAGGTAACTCAATCTTGTGACCATCACTCAAATTCACCCTCTTCTCTAAAACACTCTGCCATAGCCCTAAAGCAGGTTCTCATCATCTCATGCGTGGACCTGCCTATGACCATATTCTTCCAATCCATCCTTTCCACGTCACACAGTGATCTTTCAAATCTATTAATCTGGTGTTACACGTTTGCAGTTGCTTTCACACCTACAGATTGTCCGGACACTTGAGGTTCACCATGGTCTGTCCCTAACTGCTTTTCTAGTTTCAACCCTCACCATTATTCCCGTAAGTTATGTTTTGTTGTTGTTAGTGCTGTCAAGTTGGTTCCTATTCATAGAGACCCTGTATAGGGTTTCCAAGGAGCTGCTGGTGAAGTTAAACCACTGACTTTGTGGTTCAAACCAATCTTGTGGTCCAGTGCTTTATCCCACAGTGCACACCAGGACTATGCCCTAAGTATTGTCTTACTAAAGTAGCTTAAAGAAATGTGCTTTCTCACCTTGTTCTCAGAGCCCATGTCATGTGTTCTCTTCATCTGGAATTTACCTGCCCTTCTGAATAAGCTGAAACTCTCACTGATGCTATGTAGTTCAAGTCTGCCTCCACTGTGAAAACAGTCCTCTTCTTCCTCGGAGCAGGCTATGCACAGTTTAAGTAATCCCATCCAGGCTCTGACTATACCTTAACAATAACATAACTATTTCCAGCTGTAACCCCACAATAACTTCCCCTGGTTTTGTTTTTACCTCAAGTCTCAGGCATACAGTAATCTCTCAATAAAAGATGAATAGAATTGACTGTAAACTATCTCCTCCTCTTGTTGTCAGGTGCCATCGAGTCGGAACCGACTCATAGCGACCCCATGCACAGCAGAACAAAACAATGTCTGATCCTGGGCCAACCTCACTACCACTGCCACACTCAATACCATCAATGATGCCACCTGTCCGATCCATCTCGTTTCCTATCTACCATACATATTTTTATATGGTACACTGTCTAACATGTTCACATTAAACATTATTATTATTTGGAAGTTTCTGGTTATGACTAAACACTGTGTAGTTAGTACTCAGACACTACTTGTCTGGTTTTTGCATGCTCACTGTGTTAACAGCCATGTGGAACCAATGCAAAAAACAGATATTCACACAGTGGGCGCAGTTCAAGTAAGCCAGGTTATTGAACTCATTTGTAGTTCTTGTTGTTAGGTGCCATCGAGTCAGTACTGACTCATAGCGACCCTGTGCACAACAGAAGGAAACACTACCAGATCTTGGACCAACCTCACAATTGTTGCCACACTTGATCCCATTGATACTGCCACTTTGCCTGACTTCAAAACTCAGTCCTGCATAACGATAAAAAGTATCTGCTGCCAAGAGTTCACTCAGATAAATGTCATACTGAACACACGCATACTATACACATGCTTGTAACAGTTTAGTGGGGAGAGATCTTTTAGTACAAATTTTAGGGACATTCGGAACTCCAACATGGAGCCAAATTATGTTTTATTGGCAAGATTAGAAATTGTAAGTTTCCTACCAAAATATTCCCTGATAACCTCCCTCATCAATGCCATCTTTTGTATCCCCTTAATATCAGGTGTCCCACTCAAAAACAAATTGTTTTCTGTCCACAAATGAACACTGAAGAAAATACTGCTAAAATGCTCCTAATCTAGCCTCCCCAACGGAAATTACTAGGAACATGAGGGCTGAGTTCCCCAATGGAGAAAGACCAATGGCTTCTCTGTCAGAAATAGGCAGTGAAACTGAGTGGCAGGAACAGGGCGCAGAGGGTTGGGTGGGCGAGTCGGGAAGTGGAAAGCTCTGTCCAGAAATTATCAGCTGGCGGACCAGGTGTGCCCAGGAGGACACAGGACTCGCCGCACGGCCTCCTCCTGGAAAGAGGGAGGGAGCCACGCCGGTAAGAGCGTTAGGAACGGTTTGCAAAAAAAGCACTAAGATTCGACCCCAACTCCCCTCCACTCGCACCCCAAGGAGCAAGAGGAGAAGAGAGGCAGGGGGCGCCTTCCCGCCCGAAGAAGACCAGGGGCGGCCGCTCCCCGCTGGCGCGCCGAAGGAGCAGCTCCAGGATCAGCCCAAAGCGGGGGGCGACCGCACCGCACAACGGTCGGGGGCCGCGGAGGTACCTTTAACGCCCGCCATGTCTCCAGAGCTGTGGCCGCGACTACTTCCGGCTTCCTGCCACAGCCACGGCCCTGCCCCAGCTCTGCCCAGCGAGTGGACAGCTCAGCGGATCCCGATTCGCTCTTCCATACAGAAACCCGCCCCACTAGCCCAGCGTCCTCCTTCATGGGTCGGGATCCCACCCCTGCCGCCCAGGGCCCCGCCTCCGCCTGTCCCGAATCCTAGCACGCCATTAAAAGCCCCGCCCCTATACACAGACTCCTGCCCCAGCGCCAAAGCTCCGCCCTCTGCCCAATATCCTGGATCTCTGGCAAGGTGGAGGGTCTGCAAAAAAGAGGAAGACTCCCCAGCGAGATGGATTGGCAAAGTGGCAGCATCAGTGTGCTCAAGCGTGGCAACAGTAGTGAGGTTAGCCCAGGATCGGGCATTGTTTTGTTTTGCTATGCATAAGGTCGCTATGAGTCTTCAAGCTCACCAGGACCTGATGTGGCGCTGTAGGATGAAGCACTGCGCCGAAAGGTTAGAGGTTCAAACATACCAGCCCTTGGAAACCCTTTATAGCCTGAACTCCTACCTGAATGGAGGTCTATGCAGGGGAGGAGGCGAATGGAGGGCTGAAGTTACTATAGGTGAGGGAGGGTAGGACACCTGCATACTGACTAGCTTTGAGATTCTGAATCCAGCTGTGTTTGTGTGCTTGTCTATCTTCGTTCTCCCGGAGGACTACAGAACTAGAATTTACCTGGTGATACAGCCCCTTCTCCTTTACCTCCGGGGTGTATTTGCGGGGGTGTATTTGTAGAGACAAAAACCCCCAAGGCTCTCATGCACTTTTCAATAACTAGTTTTTGTTTTTATTCTTTGGGAATGCAAAGTCTGCAGGTCGCCCAGGCCAATTTAGGTCGCATTACAGGAATGGAGAGTTTTCTCTTGATGACCAAACACAATATGAAAAAACTCTCGGAAACCATCTGGCCCAAATGCTCAATTTTACCGTGTGGAAGAGACTCAAGGTTGGCCTGATTTCACACAGTTTTTTGGAGGAGATTGGATTAAAGCCACTTTTCCCTCACTCATGAACCCTTTAGTTGCACAGCGACTAAAGCATTCAACTGCTGCCCTGAGGTCAGCACTTCTAATCCGCCTTTGTTATTGTTAAGTGCAGTCCAGTCGGTTCCAACCCATAGCGACCCTCTACAGGGTTTCCAAGGCTGTAAATCTTTACGGGAGCAGAAAGCCTCATCTTTCTTCTGGCGAACTACTGGTAGTTTCGAACTGCTGACCAACTGCTGCAGGGTTAGCAGCCTAACTCGTAACCACTACTCTACCAGAGCTCCTTTACAGGCTTGGAAACCCTATGGGGTGGCTCTACTCTGTTTTATAGGATCACTATGAGTTGTAATCTACTCCTTGACATGGTTTTCCCTCATTCTAGAGAAGGCACCCCTCTGTACTATGTGGTCCTTCTATTGTTTTTTCCCCAACTCAGAGGGACCCTGTATAGAGTTTCCAAGGAGCAGTTGGTGAGCTTGAACTGTGGACCTTGCAGTTCAAACCAACCTTGCAATTCAGTGCATTTTAACCTGCAGTGCCACATCAGGACTCCCCAAAATACATGTTGTTGTTATTAAGTGCCGTAGAGTTGATTCTGACCCATAGCAACCCTGTATAGGGTTTCAATGGAGCAGCTGGTGAGCTTGAACCACTAACCTTGCAGTTCAAAACGGCTTTGCAGTCTGACGCATTAGCCCACAGCGCCACACCAGGACTTCCCCCAAGATACATTGGAAGCTGAAAATGGGAAGTGATACTAGATTTAATCCCACAGAAAATTCTCACAATTAAGGAGGAAAAGTGCTACTTCCTCATGAGACTAGTTGTGCACTGCAGTTACGGGAGCTGAAAGGGGCCGACTTCCAGAGTCTGGCTGATATACAGTGTTCCCAAGTACTTTGACAGGTTTCAGAAATAATGTGATAGTGAAAATAAGAAAATGGGAGCTCTTCATGGTGGCAAGCTACAAAGTCAAAGAGTACAGCATCTGCAGCGAGCCAGGTATTAGCAATAAAATGTTTTAAATGAGAGTACCATTCATCTCTGATGAGAGCTAGGAGGAGCTGGAAAAAGAAAATCAACCATTTCTGAGACAATAAAATGTTCAATGTATGATTTCCCAGTGGGAATTCTGAAGGAGGGCGGTGATGAGAATTTCTACTATTCAGGTAGTCTAGGTTCCCACGGACTCCTTTCTCTTTCAGTCTTGTGCAAAGTTGAGAGATGGAAACACTATCTTCACTAGTGTATAGATCTGATGCAGGATAGATATGTCAAGAAAAAATAGCTTTATGTTTTGACATAAAGTTTCTCTGATTCCCTAGCAATACTTTCTGACTTATCCTCGTATATGCAAAACAGATGCAGCAGTGTCATATCTGTCACAGAGGAAAACTCTCAAGTCAATGCATAAGTTAAATGCAAGTATGACACTATGCAACTGAAACAGTAAATGTTGGCCTTCTGCCCTAACTCACTACCACGATTTCTTTTTACACAGGCAACCCCTTTACAGAGCCTTCAGTGTGACTTTGCGTTTTACACAGGAAGATTTCTCTCAGCTTGATGTGGCATTGTAGGTTCATGTGCTGCAATGGAAAGTCAGTTTGAACCTCAAGGTTGGTAGTTCAAGCTCACCAGCGGCTCACTGAAAACCCTCTACAGTGTCGCTATGGGTTGGAACTGACTCAACGGCACTTAAGAAGGAGACGGGAATAAGGACCGAGGCTCAGGTGACATTTTGGGCTGCCTTTTCTTGCTAATGTTATCCACTCCCACAACCTGAGGTTTCCATTAATTCCAGCACTGGTATTGAACTGAAGTGATATACTTGGTCAAATCTTCTACCAAATGATAACTGTTTATGGAATTTAACTTTTGTTCCTTCCATCCATGATACACATGCCATAGAGAGGTGACCCAGCGGAATGCAGAAATCATCAAACAATGTCATTAACATCACATGCAACTAAAATTTTGTTAAAGATAATTTAAAAACGACTGTAGCAGTACATTGACAGAGGACTGCCAAAGGTTCAAGCTGGATTCAGATGAGGACATGGAACAAGGTATATAATTGCTGACATCAGATGCACATTGGCTGAAAGCAGATAATACCACAAAGATGTTTACCTGAGCTTTATTGATTTTGCAAAAGGTTTTGACTGTGTGGATCATGACAAGCTATGGACAACACTGTGGAATATGAGTATTCCAGAACACTTAATTGCGCTCATGAGGAACCTGTACACAGACCAAGAGGCAGCTGTTGAAACAGAACAAGGTGACACTGAGTGGTTTAAAACCAGGAAAGGTGTGCATGAGGGTTGCATTCTTTCACCATACTAATTCTATTTGTATGTTGAGCAAATAATCTGAGAAACTGGATTATATGAAGAACATGGTTATCAGAATTGGAGAAAAACTCAATAACAACCCACAATATACAGATGATACAACCTTGCTTATTGAAAGTGAAGAGGACTTAAAATACTTACTAATGAATATCAAAGACCACAGTCTTCTATATGAGTTGCACCTCAGTACAAAGAAAGCAAAAATCCTCACCACTGTACCAATAAATAACATCTGTATAATTGGAGCAAAGATGGAAGTTGTTAAAGACTTCATTTTGCTTGGATCCACTATCAACACTCATGGGAGCAGCAATCAAGAAATCAGACCACGTATTGCATTAGGCAAATCTGCTGCACAAGATCTCTTTCAAGTGTTGAAGAGCAAAGATGTTAGTTTGAGGAAGAAGGTCGTGCACCTGACCCAAGTCCTGGTATTTTCTTTAGCCTCATGTGCATGTGAAAGTTGAACAATGAATAAGAAAGACCATATGGTGTTAGAGAAGAATATTTAAACTACCATGGACTACCTACCAGAAGGAAAAACAAATCTGTGTTGAAGTACAACCAGAATGCTCCTTAAAAGCCAGGATGGATAGACTTCATCTCTCATACTTTGGACATATTATCAGAAGTGGCGGGTCAATGAAAAAGAGGAAGACCCCAGCGAGATGTATTCACAGTGGCTTCAACAATGGGCCCAAGCATAACAACAATTGTGAGGATGACGCAGGACCAGACAGTGTTTGGTTCTGTTATATCTAAGGTTGCTGTGAGCTGGAACTGACTCCATGGCACCTAACAATAACAACAATCCATGATACAATAGTGGCATTAAGATCCAATTTGAGCATTTTGTTCCTAGATGTAGATAGTACAGTGATGATTCAAATGCATCTGTTTTGCCAAACTGATTCCCAAATGAACATGCTTCTTCTATCTTTAAAGAACTAAAATATCTGGGACTTTGTTTCCAAAACAAGGTTCCATAGTCCCAGGATCGATCCCTTTGTCTCAGCATACAAATGTAATTTGAAAAAAATCCATTCATATTCTAGTTAGTCAGCCAAGATTTCTGTCCTGGTTCTTTTTAAAACACAATATCCAAGTAACATGATTGAAAGGTGATCATTTTACCAAGATCCCCAAAGTGAGCATGTGTATGAGGGGTGGGAGGAAAACGGATGCTTAAAGTATAAATCCATAAATCCTGTCAGATGACATTTCCGTGCAAATGTATTATGTGCTTCCCATATTCTTTTCCTGTAACTCTGCTGAAAACTGAACCACATTGGAAGCTGAAATTTAAGCTTCTATTCATATTCCTGTAAATATGAAAATAAAGTTTCTATAAATATTTTTGAGCTTTTTAATATACATTACAAATATTTTAGACCAATCACATTTTGTTGTGTGTAACATATTTACAAAACAAAAAATATATTACAATAAATATGAATGAAACAGTGAATCAGACCAACAATAAGCTCTGTTACAGCCAGTTATTTAAAAGGAAAAACCTGCTGGTCTGCATATTTTAAGAATTTTTAGATAAACAGGGATCCAGAATTATAATGTATCTGGAAAGAGATGTGGGGGGAAATCCCCAGATTTAAGTTAGGTAAGAATCTTTCTCATTGCTAATTACATTGCATTAATTTGATGATGTTTTAAACTATGAACTTTGATGAGTTATCCAAACGTGATACAAAGCTAATATAGTTTTATCATTTCAAAAAGTACCTGACATCCACATAGTATCATTTTAATTATTGTTATATAGTGTAGTTCACACAATATCTACAAATGTGAATGAGAAAGGAAAAAACAAAACCAAACAGGTCACAGCAACATGTCCCACATTCCAGTTTTAAATAAGACAAGCACATACTGGATCAAACATTGTATCATAATACATTAATAAATAACATCTAGTTGTTAATGGTTACCTTGAGCAGTTTATAGCTGTATATTTTAAGAGAACATTTTCTGCGAGTTTCACATTGTCAGTTAAAGGTAAAATAAATAATGAACCTTTGTAACCAAAACAAACAAACAAACAAAGCGTGAGAGAGTTCTCTATAGAACATAAATCATTTTTGACATGCTGCTTTTCTGGTATAGTTTGCCACAAGAAACTTAAAATAGAAACAAAAAGTGATTGTCGTTTAAAAACAATGTTTGAAAGCTTTCCACAATATTGATAGAAACCTTTAAGATTAGCCTGGAAATCTTTTTGCTCATTTGCTTTGCATATGTATAGGATGCACTCTGTGTATGTGGACCCCAAAACTGATCTATCAGAGTCACAAGACATCAACTGCTGTTAGCATTCAGAATCAGAAACAGCCAAAACTATGAACTGAAATCCAACCAGGCTGAGGTCTGGAAAGGTTTCCCCTTCTTGCTTTGCTTTCACAGATGCTCCTATGAGAATGTTTTTCCTTGGGACCAACAACAACTTTAAAAACAATAAACCCCACTTCACCAGGTTTGGTGGGGATGTGGGACCCAGTTCCTTAAAGCAGAATACTGACAAGACATCTGAAGTTGTTCTGAAGGTGAACACAGCTCTCACTGCACCTGTGCATTGCTCTTGCCAGGTGTTCATTGTTATCGTCTTCCATTGTGTTACTACAACCGCTCACAAACCAACAGAAGACTGAGTCCGTAGTGCATATCAGTGCTGAGAAACTGTGAACAGGGCAAACTGCTCCAGAACCTGTTTCCAGCTAAGAACATTTTTTTTTTTTTTGGCTAAGCAAACGAAGAGCATTAAGTCTTATGGAAAAATTAGAAGTTTCTTTCACGTCGGGTTTAGAGTTGTTGTTAAACTGTTAAGACTTTTCTTTCTTAAAGCAATCAGTTTTTGAAGGGAATGAAAGGTAGCAACCCAACTCCCTGACCAGGAATCAGGAGCCCCTATTTTCTTTAGGCAGCATTTTTACTAATCTTTCTGCTTACCTAGGAACAGTCAGTGGTAATCAATGGACTGTAGCATAATCACTTACCACCATTCAGGTTCTGTTACATCTGTTAGTCTTCCAGACCAAAAGAAGTATACAGTATGCTAAAGGTCATAGTAAATTTCCATTTAAAAAACAGAAGAAAAAAACCCAAAAACTGCTGGTTGTGTTCCTCCAGTCTGTGTAAAGCTGTTGCTCAAATTACATCTTTTCAAGAAAATTTAAAAACCATTATTTAAAACCATCTATTATCTTAACTTTTGCTCATTTAATCCTATTCTCAAATGAGATGGGTGTTGGGAGCCTTTGGGGCCTCTATTTCCGTTTCTCCCAGGCAAAATTCTGAACAGGCTCCCCCAGAGGGCAGGAACTCTGACTAAGAGTTCCTCTCTTGTTCTCAACAATGTATGCTGGGGACTTCCAGAAACCAAGCATCCACATTCCTTAGACGAGGAATTAATTCACGAGTAATTGAACAGTTTAGTACTGGAAAACTTGTTATTGGAATTTTTGGTTCATCTGTGAATACTCAGGATATTGATACACACTAAGCATAGCACAGGTCTGCAGCAGAGATGGGAAAGCTCATTAATTAATACAAGGCCTTTTGGCCTTGATTTTCAAATTCAGACCAGGCATCATTTAGTTCCATGAAAATCATCTTTGCATATTGTTCGTAGGGTTGTCCAGTAGCCTGAAGAAAGAACAAAAGTATACATTAGACACCACAGACCAATATTTATATTTTTCTACTGCTAATGTATAGGCTCTGAGTAATTATATATATATTTTTAAGTTAAACCATTCCTCTTATTACTGTTTAGTCCATGTGATCCTAATTACTATGATCTTCCAGAAAATCCTCACCCTAGAAATTCATCTATGCTGGTGATGAAGAGAGAATGCATGGGTAGCTAGAGAAGCATTTTCCAGAAGCATCTACCAACATGCCAAAAGTTCACGGCAACCTATTTTCAATTGACTGTCCATATTTCTAAACTCCTAATTTCCCCATTTCTAAAGAGTAAGTGCTTTCAGACCCATTATAGGGGCATACAGTTTGTGGATTTTGCTCATCTCACATTCCTTTTTCTCTTTCTCATCAAAACTCAAAAAGAGAAGTTGTTTCTCACTAATTCTTCTATTGAGATTATTCACAAAAATATTAAAAGAGAGAGAGTTGAAAATCAAATACATCAAACTCAAGATTGAAGTGTGCCCCAAGTGGCACTTCAATAGTAGCTTAATGTCATATAATGGGTGTAGTCCACGTGACAGCCAGATGTCTCACTTCTGTCTGGGATGGATTATTCATAGTTTGAACTTCCGTGGTTTTTCTGTCAGCTCTTACTGTATTCTTATAAGAGACCAGGGCACAGTTTATACCTGATCCGTAAACATTTACTCACTGGTGAATCTTAAATCTTTCTAAGTAAAGCTCCCATCTTGCTATTTGTAATATAGTGTTGGATCTATTTTCATCCACTTCATGAAGTGATGAATGTCTAATTTAATTATTTATATGTTCAATTTTACCTCATGGATTTTTTTATAGGAATGAAATGGCCTGAACAATCAGCTTACTGGAAGGCTGAGCCTCATGGAATAAGGAGCTGAAGACAGGTAGCAGGCTCTACTCACTTTATCTGGGTGCACCACCAGGACAGCCTTCCGATACACCTTCTTCACCTGCTCCGGTGTTACCAGGTCTGCCATGCCTACTGGTTTCCACTTGGTCTCTCCAGCCCACAGCACAGTGTGCAGAGTAGAAAGAAGTGCTCTGATATTTCTTTCTTTGCCTTCTATCCATTCTAGAATCTGTAAGTGCAGGACGAATTAAGACAGTCAAAGGATTTAGAGTCCACAAGCGATCCACGGGGAGGGGACTCTGGAGGCTCCTCCTGCACCTAGGACATCAAAGTACTTGGGGCTTCCTACACATCTTAGGCTGTTCCCTTCACCTGGAATGCTTTTCTGCCTTCCACCTCCCACCTCCTGTCTTCCTGGCATGCTTAATTCATCCTCATCCTTCAAATGCCTGCTCAAGAATGTCATACCCTTAGCCTTTGGCCATTTGAATTTCCTCCTCCCTAGTCCCCAGAGTTAATTAGCCATTCCTGTTGAGTCAATTTCGACTCAGAGCCACCCTGTCAGACAGGGTAGACCAGCCCCATAGCATCTCCAAGTCTGTAATCTTCATGGAGTCTCTGTGGCACTGTTGTTGTTGTTATGTGCCTATGTGCCGGGGAGTCGGTTCTGACTCATAGTGACCCTGTACAGGGTTTCCGAGGCTGTAAATCTTTACAGGAGCAGAAAGCCTCATCTTTCTCCCGCGGAATAGCAGGTAGTTTCAAACTGCTGACCTTGTAGATCGCAGCCCGATTCGTAACCACCTTGCTACCAGAGCTCCTTAGATAAATACTGGACAGCTAACCACAAGGTCACTGGTTCAAACCTATCAGCCACTTCTTGGAAACAGTAGGCGGAGTCCCTTTGAATCAGAACAGACTGGATGGCACTCAACAACAATCTTTACAGAAGCAAACTACCACATCTTTCCCCCTGGAACACTGGTGGGTGTGAACCACTGACCTTTCAGTTAGCAGTCAAATGCTTAATCAGTGTGCCACCAGGGCTTCCTCCAGAGTTAGCTATTGTTGTTGTTAAAGACTGTTCAATCAGTTCCAACTCATAGTGACCTTGCACAGGGCTTCCAAGGGACGGTGGATTTGAACTGCTGACCTTGTGGTTAGCAGTCCAGTGCTTATCCTACAGTGCTCCTCTTAAAGTACAAACTCCATGAGGTCACATACTACATAAGTTTTGCTCTCTGCCTAGTGTGACCTGTGGGCTAATGCATCAGACTGCAAAGTCATTTGAACTGCAAGGTCAGTGGTTCAAGCTCACTAGCTGCCCCTTGGAAACCCTGTACAGGATCGCTATGGGTTGGAATCAACTCAATGCACTTAACAACACATATGCCCTATGGAGTTCTGCTGTGGCGCCATAGGATAAGCACTGGATTGCAAGTTCAGTTTAAAACTGAAAGATCAGTGGTTCAAACTCACCAGCTGCTCCTCAGAAACCATATACATGGTTGCTATGAGTTGGACCTGACTCAGTGGCACTTAACAACATATTTCCTACAGTGTCCTGGGGTGGTACTGTAGATCAGTGGTTCAAACCCATCAGCTGCTCCTTGGAAACCCTATAAAGGGCTGTTATGAGTTAGAACCAATACAACAGCACTTAACAACAAGTACAGTGGCTGGTATGCACACACACACTTAATGAATATTTCCTGAAAAAAGAATGAATTGTCTGTGTATTTGTCTTGCCTTGCCATTAGGCATAACTCCTTGAGGAAAACTATTATTTTTATAGGTCATTGCACCTCAGGAACCAAGTAATATACCTGGCACAGAATGGAGCTCAAAATATTTGCTAAACGCATTGATCCATTAAAGCAGGATGGGGAACTACCAGCCTGTGAATGATATGATAAATTTTGGCAGAAAAAAGGTTCCCCACCCCTGCATTACAGCCATTCATAGGTCCCTGGGTGATACGAACTGTTTGTACTCAGCTGGTAACCCAAAGGCTGTTATTTCAAACCGACCCAGTGGTGACCTGTTTCTGTGAAGATTACAGCCAAGGAAACGCTATGGAGCACCTCATCTTGGTGTTATGGGGTCATTATGAGTTAGAATCCATTCAATAGCACAAGGCAGCAACAACGTTCAGAATATGAACACTCATAGTTTAAACAGATGAGATGATTGAAGGCTTGTCAACAATGAACACACACTTAGCACACTACAACCCACTGTCAGTTGTGTTAATTCCTACTCATAGAAACCCTATAGGATAGACCTGAACTGCCCATAACGTTTCCAAGGTGTAATCTTTACAGAAGCAGACTGCTGCTGCTTCTTCTTCCCACAAAGTGGCTGGTGGTTTTGAACCACTGACCTTAGAATTATAGCTCATTGCTTAAACCCGCTATACCACCAGGGTTCCTACTTAGTACATAACAGTAGCTACATGAGTGCCTACTGCCGAATGAATGGTTCATATACGGTAATAATGGTGGCCGTCCGGTATGACGTCACTGATGCTGCTGGTGTTGCTAAGTGTCACTGAGTTGGTTCTGAGTCACAGTGACTCTGTGTAGGGTTTGAATCACCAACCTTGTGGTTAGCAGTCCAGTACTTATCCTACAGTGCCACAGCAGTACAAAGTAAATGGTGGTGGTGGTATTTGTGTGCTGTGAAGTCAGTTCTGACTCATGGTGGCCCTGTATAGAGTTTCAGAGACAGTAAATCTTCAGGGGAGCAGAAAGCCTTGTCTTTCTCCCAAGGGGCAACTGATAGTTTTGTATTGCTGACCTTGTGGTTAGCAGTGCAACTCGTAACCCATTACATTACTAGGATTCTCTGCAAATGAGTGGTCTTTGGCAATCAGATAACCAAGTAGGGTTTAAAAGAAACAACTTTTTTTAATAGAAAGAATTGCCAAACTGTTAAGAGTTTACCTAAGCAATGTCTTCAGGCAATAAAGGTAATAGAGATGGAAAGTGATATTTTGGGAAGGAATAGAAAGCCCCAGTGTGGTGCTGTAAGGTAAGCACTGGACTGCCAACTGCAAGGTCAGTGGTAAACTCTACACAGGGTGGTTATGCGTCAGAACCGATTCCTTGGCACTTACCAACAACAACAGAAAGTCTCTGTGATGTGAAAAATAAATGCAAACAAAGGATCATCGATGGTACACAAAAAACAAAGATCTAGATACCTACAACAAATGTTTGAATCTATTTGGAAAGTATAGAGATAAACAGTAGTTTAAATATATATATGGAATCCTGGTGTGGTGCTGTGGATTAATGTGCTGGACTACAAGGTCAGTTTGAACTGCAAGGTTAGCGGTTCAAGCCTCACCTTGGAAATCCTATTCAGGGTCGCTATGAGTTGGAACCAACTTGACAGCATTTAACAACAACACATATTTGCATATACATTGCATATAACATGCATATATTTTATATTTACAAATATATTTCAAAATGTGCAATACTGAATGCTAGCCCTGATTTTGGAGCTTCTTTAATGCAGTAACAGGTCCTCAATCTTCCAGTTTGTTATAGTGTCAGCATTTACTAGTTCATCACACAGGAACCAACCTGCTATCTGTGAAGAGCATTCTAACTTCTCTTGATCCTTACAAACTTTACAAACACATACAAACAGAATTACCCTGCTCTTTCCAAGCTAACCTGTGTCCACCTGACCACACAACTCTTCATCTATGAAATAAAAGCCATTTATTACTAATCTATGAAGTAAGACGGTTACGTTCATGGATTTGCAAACACTGAAAACATTTGAAGCCCTGATGTGGCACTATAAGATAAGTACTCAACCACAAGATTGGTTTGAACTGCAACTGATGGTTCAAACTCACCAGCTGCTTCTCAGAAACACTATACAGGGTCACTATGAGTTGGAACTGACTCAACAGCATTTAACAACAGCAATAAAATATTAACCTAAATTTCCAGAATGGGAAAAATAAATTAATAAAAGTCAGACTTCTCTGGTTGAAAATGAAGAGGGGCAATGGGAAGACTTGGATCCATCCCCCCCCTTTAACTTCCCCTATCTCCACTTCCCCGTACCTGACCCAAATTAAAATCAAACCCATTACCTCAGAGTCGATTCTGATTCACAGAGACCTACTATAGAGCAAAACTGTTCTTTACAGTTTCTGAGACTAAATCTTCATGAAAGCAGGCAGCCTCATCTTTGTACCATCGAGCAGCAGGTAGGTTGGAACTGCTAACCTCATGGTTTAACCCCTTATCCCACTAGGGCTCCTTTCCATACCTGCAGATCTTGTTAATTCTCAGGTACATAAATATTTCTCTATCAACAAAGAGACCATACTGTGGGCTTCAGCCAATCTGGTCTGACATAAAGCTCTTAAGGCAAAATGAGTAGGCCCAAATAAAGCATCCTTCTTAATACCAAATCTGCCATTTTTAGAATCTGAATGCCATTTTAATAACAAAATCCCCTCTTACAGTGTTATGGCCCCTTTGAACAGTTAAACAAAGGAAATCTATGTTACCACAACTCAGCATAAAATATATTTTATTAAAGAAATTAAACAGCATTAGTTGCCCTTCCCATACCTAGTTTGCTATTAAAGGGTAAGGCTGAACTCAGATCACACATTTGGGACAAACTGAATTACTGTGTATGCCTTAAATCTAACATGGTACCTTCTATTGACTCATTTCCGTGCACATGACCTTGTCATACAGGAGCATCACACTTGATGAGGGGCCGACTCACCTTTAGTTTTTCAGGATCCATTTCCTTAGCCATTTCCTCCTTTCTCATCTCAGCTATTGTTCGAGGTCCCTTTTTATCTTTGTGTGCATTGAAGCCTTGGCCAGAGAGGAGGTCTTCAAAGTCCGCTGCTTTTTGTTTCCCTTCTGCAATATGATTTTTGAAAATGATTATACCTTTCTACTCTTAACTCTAACATTGTATTACTTCAAAGCACTTGGAATTTTCAAGTTGCTTTCGCATACATTAAGCCCTCTTTAATCCTCACATTTAACCTGTAGGAAGGATAGGAGAGTGTCAAGTCCATTTTACAGAGGAATAAAATGAAAGACTTAGGACACCAGCTCAAAGTCATATAACATGTCCATGGCAATGCTAGAATTTAGCACTGGAGGATTAAGACGAAACCCAATTCCCTTTCATCCTACCACCCTTGATAGATGCTCATTTCCCCCAGGTCAGGTTATCGTTGTTGTTGTTAGGTGCCATAGAGTCAGTTCCAACTCATAGTGACCAAAATACTGCCTGGTCCTGTGCCATCCTCACAAATGTTATGTTTGAGCCCTTTCTTGCTGTCACCGTGCCAATCCATCTTGTTCGAGGTCTTCCTCTTTTTCATTGACCCTTCATTTTACCAAGCAAGATACACTCCACCAGGAACTGGTCTTTCCTGAAAAGATGTCTGAAGTAGGAGAGACGAAGTCTTGCCATCCTGACCTCCAAGGAGCACTCTGCCTTTACTTCTTCCAGCACAGATTTGTTTGTTCTTCTGGAAGTCCATGTTACTTTCAATATTCTTTTCCAACACCAATGCATTGATTCTTCTAGGGTCTTTCTTACTCATTGGCCAACTTTCACATGCATATGAGGCACTTGAAAATATGGCTTGGGCCTAGAATATCTTAGTCCTCAAACTGACACCTTTGTTCTTCAACGTTTTAAAGAGATTTTGTGCACCAGATTTGCCTAATGAAACATGGTATTTGAGCTCATGACTACTGCTTCCATGAACATCAATTATAGTTGCAAGCAAAATGAAGTTTTTGACAAAGGTCATACACGTAGTTAATATCAGCAATGGCCTAGGGCTGTGTTTTGGTATGTGAACTCAAGAGGTGGGAAATACCAGCTACACCTGCCACTACTTCTCACACCTTTTTCCCTCTGAGATTAGTTGTGGCCCCACAATCAGTCTCAATTTTTTTGGAGAGGTAACCCAGCACAATGGCAAAGAATAAAGACCCTGGAGCCAGACTCCTCACGTTAGAATTTTAGTTCTGCCATTTATTGATGACAGGATCTTAGGCAAGTTACTTATCGTCTCTATGTCTCACTGTAAAATGGGAATGATCTTAATAATGTTACCTACTCTATACAGAAGGGAGTCCTGGTGTGGTGCTGTGGGCTAATGCGTCAAACTGCAAAGTCATTAGAACTGCAACGTCAGAGGTTCAAGCTCAGCAGCTGCTCCTTGGAAACTCTATACAGGGTCGCTATGTGTCGGAATTGACTCGACGGCACTTAACAACAACAACAACAACTCTATATAGAAGGAGCTCTTGTAGCGTAGTGGTTACAAGTTGGGCTGTAAACCTCAAGGTCAGCAGTTCGAAACTATCAGCTGTTCCTCGGGAGTAAGATGAGGCTTTCTGCTCCCATAAAGATTTACAGCCTTGGAAACCCTATACAGCGTTACTATGAGTTGAAACCGACTCCACGGCACACTACCACCACCAACTCCATATAGGGACTCCTGGTGTAGCACTGTAGGATCAGCACTGGACTGCGAACGATAAGGTCGGTAGTTTAAACCCACCAGCTGCTCCTCGGAAACCCTATACAGGGTGTCACTATGAGTCAGAACTATACGGTTGTTGTGAGAATTAGTATGTTGTTGTTGCTGTTAAGTGCTGTCAAGTTGGTTCCAACCCATGGAGACTGTGTATAGAGTTTCCAAGGACTGGATGATAAGCTTGAACCACCAATCCTGCAGTCCAAATTGACTTTGCTTTTTTTTGCTACAAAATAGTAAATTAACATTTAAAAGTGTTTAGAATAGTACCTTGATTATCTCAAACCTTTTAACAAGCAAAACACAGTATTCTATGCATGCTGTTATTAAGTGCAGTCTAGTCAGTTTTGACTCATAGTGACCCTGTATAGGTTTCGAGGAACAGCTGGAGGGCTTGAACCTTGTGGTTCGCAATCCAGACTTGATCCTACAGCACCACACCAGGAGTCCATTCTATGCATAGGAATGCCAATCAACCAACACAGAAGTATCAGGTGAAATCCTTTTGTCATCTCCATATTGGAAGACTTTCTGAACACCTGCATACATTAAATGTGAGCGCTACAAGACTAGGGATTTTGTGTTTCTTGTTCACTGCTGTATTCCCGGTGCACTCTATACTGAGATGCTTTGTAAATTTCTGCTGGTAGAAGGCACTCACCTACAGCTCCCCAACTGGAAATGCAGGGGAAGCCACAATTATGGAATTGTGCAAGGGATATCTTCTGCTAACCAAATGACAAGCATAGTGTTATTACATGTTCCCAACAAAGGAATTGCTGTCATGTTAGTACTGTGAGAAGGCAAGAACAAACCCCATGCTATAGCCAGCAGAGTGTGGTTGTTGAGAGCAGGGTTCAGATGGGGAGCCACTGTCTGGGAAGTAGTGAGTTCCTGCTTATGATGCTGGGAAATTTGGCAGTGATTAAGGATAATGGTTAGACAACAAGAGTAATGTCATTGTTCTTACTAAGTTGTATACCTGGAAAATGCTAATTGGTAACTATTGTGTTATATATATATTTTTTTATGACAATTTTAAAACACAAATGTAGATCAGGGTTTCTCGAGCCCAACTGCTTAGGTGCAAATAGCAGTTCTGTCACTTATACGCTTTATGAACATAGGAAATAATCGATCTGTGCCACAGATTCCTCACATACAACCACTGTTTTGAAGATTGTATCAAATAATACATGAAGAGGGCCTAGAATAGGTGTTGTAAGTGCTGTAAAGTCGATTCCCACCTATAGCAACTCTGCATAGGGTTTCCAAGGAGTGGCTGCTGAGTTTAAACTGCCAACCCTGTGGTTCAAACCGACTCTGTGGTGCAGCGCTTATCCTACAGCGCCACACCACGGCTCCAACTAGAATAGTACCTGCCAAATAGCAAATACTGGTGTGGGGCTGTGGGATAACATACTTGAACACAAGGTCAGTTTGACCCACACAGTCGGCAGAGTCAGAACCAATCCAACAGCACCTAACAACAACAGCTGCTACTGCCTTTTCCATCTTCCATCGAGAGAACGGCTGCTCCCTCCTCTCTTCTTTCTAGGGGAGAGTCAAATCAACTGAAATGTAAACTGTGCCATAATAGGGCTTCCAGGGAAGTAGAGTCTACCCATTGCTGCTATACAGAATATTTATTTCTACCCTTTGTCAAGAGTATCATCCAGAGCTTTCTCTAGTCATAGCTGTTGATCCATTTTATATTCTTTTCACTTTGCTCTCAGAAGAGAGGAGGAACTCATCACAGGTGTCTTAGAAACAGCCATAACCCAGAACATCACATGTCCAAGACACATACATTCCTTTAATTAATTAGGATCCAAGGGCAAATCCAAGCACAGTGTTTGAAAGGATCCCAACCGCTTTCTTCCATTTCTTCTTCCAAAGGAATAACAGCCCCAAGATTCATCCACTCACTTCTATTAAACATCCATCTAGTGCCTAATACAAGGAGGCCTGGTAAACTACTGGATTGTGAGCTGGGACGCTAACTGCAAGGTCAGTAGTTCAAACCTACCAGTTGCTCCTTGGGAGGAAAATGAGGTTATCTGCTCCTGTGAAGATTTACAGCCTCAGAAACCCTATAGAGGGTCGCTATGAATCAGAACCACCCTGATGACATACAACCACCACCAGCTTCAGTGCCTACTATGTGCCAAGCACCATGCAACATGCTAATGATACTGCCCCTGTCCTCAATATGGTCTCAGAAACAGACAAGTGAGCTTGTATAGGGTTTGTGAGGCTACAAATCTTTATGGAGTAGAAAGTTTCATCTTTCTTTTGCAGAGCGGCAAGTAGATTCGAACTGCTGACTTTTCACTTACCGACACAGTTCATAACCCACTACGCTTCCAGGGCTCCTTAGATTAAGTGCTAGGAGTGTGATAAAACCACAGTGCTCCACTAGGCACAGCATTGGGATTGGGGGGTCATGTTATGTTTCAACAACTATAAGAATGCCTCAAAACCTAGCAGGATGGTTTTCTCTCTCCTTTGGGACAACACAGAAAAGGCCCCCTATACATAGACAAGCCCCATGCCATCAGCCTTACCCAAATTAGTGGGTCCTTTCCCACGTTCACTCTGGCCACCAGGCATGGCTGTGAAGCTCACGTTGTAGTTGGGTCGGTTCTGTGGTGACGAGTGGGGCATGCTGGGCTGTTGCTTGGACTGTGATTGCTGCCAGTTGTAGCCCCCACCCTGGGACCACCCTCCACCCATAGGCTGGGGAGACACCTTCTGTGGTGAGCTGAGAGGCGGAAATCCTCCACCCAATCCAGTCGGTGTGGTGGGTTTGCTAGCAAATGAAGAACTACCTATAGAAAGAAAGAAGAAAAAAAAAAGACAACGATGTTACTACTATTTGAGTGGCCTCCAACCCTAGTGTTCCAAGATATTGTTTGTAAAGGCTTTAGTGGAAATTACCTTTACTGACAGAACAATCAACCTTCTTAATAGCTACAAAATTTATAGAATACATGTATTGACTAATTTAATCTCCACAACGAAACTCTTAGGTATATATTAATAGTGCCACTTTTTTTTTTTTTTTCCAGGTGAACAAACTGCAGCTCAGAGCAGCAGTTAAGTAATTTTCTAAGAAACACACAGCTGCAAGTAACAGAATTGCGACTTCAGCGATCCCCAAGCCAGAAGACTCCTCCCTGACTCTTCCCACTGTGGCAGCTCTCCCTCCTCACCACCTTCTCAACAGATTCTGCTTATCCACCTGAGTGAAAACAACAAGGTAGCAAGGGCAGGGAACAAAACAGAATTGGTTCATTCTTAGGAAGCTGTTAAAACTTCAACTGTTAAGGTTGTTGCCAGCTAAGCATGATTCCTGCCCAAGAGCAAATCAAGATGCTTTGAAATTTCACAAGTAGGGTTAATTTCAACACTTCCAGCTTTTCATTGCAGGGAAATACTCTGACAGCACTGATCAAGATTAAGGATCTTATTCAAGTTTTAAAAAATATTACTTTGTGCCAGGAATTTAAATAATATCCAGATTTCATAGTTGCATAAATTTTAAACACTCACTGCACACATAATGGGCTGTTGCCAAAATGTTCTGAAGACCACTGAAAGCTGAAATGAGGTGATCTTTCATGCAATGCGGTGATTTTCCATGCAATGAACCCAAAGTGACAAAGCTAAAATAATATTTATATAGCTCCTTGAGCCCTCCCACTGACAGCTAGCTGATTGTGACTCATAATGACCCTACATAAGGTTCCCACAGCTGTAAATGAGCTTCATCTGACTCCCGAGGTATGGCTGGTGGGTTTGAACTGCTGACCTTGCAGTCAGCAGTCCAGGGCTTCTCAGACTACACTATACATGTTTATATATATTGCTACCTTTCATCAAGGTAATATCCTAGGAGGCATGCATTTTTGTTTCACTTTAAGGATGAGGAAGTCAAGATTCAGAAAGGCCAACTGACATGCTCATGCTCACAGACCTCGTTAATGGAGCTGGGACTCGATAAAAGGACAGGTCCCCTAACTCCAGATCTCATGCTCATTTGCTGCACTATCTCTTATTTGTCTAATCTCTAATTCCTCTCCGAGTCCCTTTCAAAACAACTTTTCCCTTACTGTCTCTCTTTACTGTAGATATATTTTCTCTCTATTCGGATCCTGGGACGACTCTTTTCTTCCCAATGGGAATACCATATAATGATCACTGGGTTTAGAGGCCATCTAAGTTTGAGTCTCAGTTCCAGCACTCATTCCTGCATCCATTAGTACATCTATTCATTGGTTCATACATCCGTTTAATCACTATTTGATGAGCACCTACTATGTGCCAGGTACTGTGCTGAGATCTAGTAATATAGCTGGAAAAAAACCCTATAGCAAATCTTTGCTTTTTTGAAACTAGGTGGAAAACTTCACCTCTTTGAGCCTCTGTTTCCTCATCTGTAAAATAAAAATTACCAGTCTACTATAAAGACAAGACAGTGACTCTTGTTGTTGTTGTTGTTAAGTGCTGTCAAGTCGGTTCCAACCCATAGTGACCCTGTAGTGACTGTTGTTGTTGTTATGTGCTGTGGAGTCGGTTCCGACTCATAGCGACCCTGTACAGGGGTTCCAAGGCTGTAAATCTTTACGGGAGCAAAAAGCCTCATCTTTCTCCTGTGGAACAGTTGGTAGTTTCAAACTGCTGACCTTGTGGTTTGCAGCCTGATTTATAACCACTATGCTATGGAAAGAGAAAGGCTGTGTGCTAACAGGCAGGAGGCTGGCTATGTACCCCACTTTGGTTGTTTAAATGATTATATTTTTGTGTATATCAAAAACCAAACAAACCGAAAGAATAGAGGTAAAGACTGTTAACTGATGGTGCATGGAGGGGATTGTAATTATTACAATGAAACAAAATATGATTGGTTAAGTGCAAAACTGATTTTCTACAATGTAAACTATCACTTAATTCATAATAAAAGCTTAAAAAAAAAAAAAAAAGACATAGCAACTATATGCAAGTGTTTCCCTAATGTTGAATTAAGGGGCAGGAAATATGATCAAAGATTGCAAGCTCACGTGTCCAGCACATGCCTGAAATCTCATAACCTGCTAACTATACCTTAACCAGTAGTCATTAGGTTTTTTTCTAACTGGTAGCCCTATGTGTGTCAGAGTAGAACTGTGCTCCACAAGGTTTTCAATTGCTGCTTTTTCAGAAGTACAAGGAGGCTTCAAAAAGTTAGTGGTATACTATTAAAATAAGAATTTAAAAATAATGGCATTTTTCCACAAACTCTTTTGAAGCTCTTTTGTAGATCACCAGGCCTTTGCCCTGAGGTACATCATGGGCTCAGTATATAGGACATCAGTATATAAGACAGGGTAATGATGGGACTTGCACTCTGAGGCCTGGCATTGCCCTCTTTCCATCTGGAACTCATAGCATGACATCTCTCTTCATGTAACTCTGGGTTCTCTTGCCAACCACACAGCAACATACATCTAACACTAATTCTTCATTTTATGTTTTTAAGAATGCATAATACATTTTTTGTCTGAAAATATGTGTTTATTACTTTAAAAATGTGCAAATAAGGAAAAATTTTTTAAAAAGAAACTAAACTCCATATTTTTACACTACTTTTATTTTTTCAATTATGAAGCACTATTGGGCATCTTCTACATGCCAATAGCCAGACACAATACGTAAAAGGCACATGCTGACTCTGCTCTCATAGGACTCATCAGCATGATAAGAGAAGAGTCCTGGTGTGGCACTGTGGGGTGATGCGCTGGTCTGCAAAGTTGGTTTGAATCACAAGGTCAGTGGTTCAAGTTCACCAGGTGCTCCTAGGAAACCCTATACAGGGTCACTATGGGTTGGAACGAACTTGACAGCACTTAACAACACCCCTTCCAGAATATTTTGCTCAGGCTAAGTGTGATAGTTAAGGTTTTGTGTCAACTTGGCTGGGCCAGGATTCTCAGCAGTTTAGCAGTTAAGATGCAGTTATTGCCTCCATGATGAGACCTACTATGATGCAATCAACCCCACAGTATGATCTGATGTGGTCAGCCCTGACCTGATGTAATTATCCAAAGCATTTAAAATCCTCACATCTATGATGTTAGTGAGGTCAGGTGCAATCTACACGACTAGGTTTTATCTTGAGCCAATCGCTTTTGAAATATAAAAGAAGAGAGAAGTGAGCACAGAGGGACGAACCTACCACCACCAAGATAGAAGAGCCATGACTGGAGTGTGTGTTTTGGATCTGAGGTCCCTGCACTGTGAAGCTCCTAGATCCAAGGGAAGATTCACACCAAGATATATGGAGAACTCCAAGTAATACTGGGCCTACAAACGCTGAAAGGCTTTCCCCAGAAACGACACAGAGAAAGCCTTCCCCAGAGCTGGCACCCTGAAGTTGGGCTTTTGGCCACCTAAACTGTGAAAGATAAGTAAAGTCTATAAAATAATTGATGCATTCGAGTTATGGTATTAGAGAAGATTATTAAAAGTACCATGAACCACCAAAAGAACAAACAAATCTGTGTTGGATGAAATACAGCCAGAATGCTCCTTAGAAGTCAGGATGGCCAGACTTTGTCTCTCATCCGTCGGACATATTATCAGGAGGGACCAGTACCTGGGGAAGGGCATCATATTTGATAAAGTGGAAGGTAAGTGAAAAACAGCAAGACCTCCAATGAGATGGACTGGCACAGTGGCAGCAGCAGTGGCATCAAGCGTTAACAATGATTGTGAGGTTGGTGCAGGACTGGGCAGTGTTCTGTTCTGTTGTACGTAAGGTCGTTATGAGTCAGTACTGACTCAATGGTCCCTAACAACAACAAAACTGTGAGAGAAAAAAATTCTGATTGCTAAAGCCATCCATTTGTGGTATTCTGTTACAGCAGCACTAGATAACTAAGACACTAAGCAATTATAGCTGTTAACACAGTGAACTGAAAGAAATACAAAGTAATCCCCAAACTCTGAGGACACTATCATCCCCATTAAAAGTTAAAGCAATGGCTCTCAAACTTGACTGCACATAAGAATCACCTAGGGAACTTTTAAGTCCTTGGGTGGCATAAACAGTCTGTCCTGAGTTACAAACCATAAGGTTATCTGCTATAATTCACCCACAGAGCTGCATTTGGAATCAACTCCAGGGAAATGGGTTTTGATTTTTTTAAAAAATACAAAAGCCACATCCCAGGTCAATTAAATCAGAATATCTATCAAAAGGATCAAAGTTTTGGTGTTTGTATCAGAATTTAATGGGGAGATACTTTGAAGAGAAGTTCACTGTCTTTTTTAAATTGCAGCTATATAATTTGGAAGTTTAATTTTTACTCTCACAACACCTGCCTATGAGACCCAAACTTCTAACTTAATAGCACTTCTTCAGACACCAAATCTTTCTGACCAGCCTCCTCTCTCGTCGTTTCCCTACTGCATATGACCTTGGCTGCAGCCAAAATTTGCTGTCAAATACTCCTGAAGCTCTAACTTTATTCACATTATTAGTCCAGAGCTTGACAGTTTGAGTCCATCAACCATTACTCTGCAGGGGAAAGATGAAGCATTCTGTTCCTGGGTCACTAGAGTCAGAACCGACTCTATACACTTGACAACAATAACAACAACAGCCCCAAAGTAGGTATTCACAAGTAGATTAATTAGTGTTATTTATAATCCAATTTTGATGCCTATATTGCTTGTTTTAAAATCAATTTCAGGTTCCAAAGTATAACTTAACTCTCACTATTTTAAGTCTCAGGAAATAACATCAGCTCAATGTAACAGCAAAGATTTAGACTTGAGGCTTTTTAATCCATAAGTAAATGTTATTTATATCTTAACCTGCTAAATTTGTACCAAGTGCCCCAAGGTCGGCAAAAGGATCCAGAGTCTGGGGTTTATTTTGATGGGTGGGCGTGCCATGTGAAGAGCCTGTTGGGCTGGTGGCAGCTGACTTGCTTCCCATTCCAAAACCTCCTGAAAAGGAAATGAGATCATTGAAAATAAGGCACTTGTTGTAGGCTGAAATCTAAGATTCAGAATTCCAGGGTAACTGCTCTGGACAAACCAGGGCAAGGTTTAGAAATGTGTCAGATGCTGCTAGAACATTTGTCTGACTTGAGGGCAGGATGGTCAGCAGCAGGCGCAAGGCACGGAAAAGATATCTGCTGTTTCCTGATCTATGCTTACCTTTCACCTTACCTGACATCATGCTTTCCTCTGGGCTTTGGAGTCTGAACCCTGGCTCTGCCACTTCCTAGAAGAGGGACCTCGGGCATGCTGCATAATGTTCCTGAGTTTCAACATTGTCTCATTAGTGAAAAAGAGGAAAGAGCAATGGCCTCTGAGAATTGTACATGTTTATGGATCTGTGTGTGTGTGCTAGATCTTCGTGTTTGTGTGTATGTGTGTGGATCTCTGTGTGTATTTGTATGGATCTATGTGTGTGCATAAGATCTGTGTATGCATGTTCATGTATGTGTTAAGTCTGAGTGTGCAAGTTTGAGTATGTGTGTTCATGTTTCAGTATATGTTAGGTCTGTGTGTGCATGTTTGTGCACTTGAGTATGGATCTATGTGTGGGTTTGTGTGCATGTGTGTGGATCTGTGCATGCATATTAGATCTCTGTGTTGCATATGTATGGATCTGTGTGTGTGTTGGATCTGTGTGTGCATGTTAGATTTGTGAGTGTGTATTTGTGTTGCATGTGTACGGATCTGTGTACAGATTTGTGTGTGTGTGTGTATGGATGTATTTGTATATGTATACAGATCTGTGTGCATCTGTATGAATCTCTGTTTGTATTTGTATGCATGTCTGTGTGTGAATGTTTGTGTACTTGTGTATAGAATTGTGTGTGTGTGTGTTTCTCTGTATATGTAAACTGCACCAGGTTGGAAACAGACCCACACAAGACAGCCTTTAATAAACGCCATAGTAGCCATGAGGAAAAGACCTTAGCTATATCTGACAAACCCAACCCTGCAATAAGCACTTTCTGAAGAAGGAAGAATATTTGTATTCACTAAGCACCTACTATATGTCAGACTTTTATGTAAGTTATTTCACTTAAACAAACAATTATGTGGAAGAATAATTTATACCCAATTACAGATAAGCAAACTTAGACAAAGACTTGTCAAAACTTGGTAGAGCTCGATATACCCCTAGGTCTGCCTGGTTCTGTTATCATGGCTGAAATTCAGCAAATGCCATTTAAAAAGTTACATAACATATAATATTTAACATTACCAAGTGTTACATAAGGGAAATGCAGTGGGAAAAGCAATGGGCAATTTCCCATTACCAAGTGCAATGGGAAAAGCTGCCCGAATGAATCTTGAGCAAACATAAACACAAATTGCATGGGTGGATGATAAAAATACTGTTTACGTGTTCACTAGAGATTATGTGAAGGATTAAGCTTAAGCAATTGGTTAACTATGTCTAAAAACATAGCCTGCTGATCTTTACCTGGTTTAGCATGCCAGTCCCAGCCTCCTGAAACATCTGGCTGAATGTTCACAGCAGGTGTACTAGAAGCTGCAAATGGGGAGAAGAAAAAAAAAATAAGAATGAGATAGAATCTACTTTTCTGAGTTCATGCAGAAAAATACTATGTCTTCCACTAAGGCTGTATCACTTCCCAAGGTCCTTCTTCTACGTTCTGACCACACTCTACAACACTTGCTATTTTGTGCCATCACCTATGATATTCACATATGGCTTGGTAGAAACAGTATCATTTATCTCCTTTGGCTCCCTGGATTCTACCTCCCTTTCCATCATATAATGTGTACTCAGTCCACAAACTTTGAATTGTAACTTGCATATGTCTGTTTTCATTAGCCTGTGAGCTCCTCAAAGGCAAGGACTAGCTTATTCATCTTTGTTTGTCCCACTTCTATACTAAACACAGTCAGTGGGAATTTTTCAGAAGGGGTGGGGGGTGGGGCTTAAACTCAATTCTCCAGAGCTTGACATGAACACGTATACCACAGACATTTCTTGGAAAGGAAAAAGTAGGTAAGTCAGTAGTATTTGGGGGCAAGGGGATGAGCACTGATTTGAAGTGAAGTAGTCCAAGAAGGTGACAGCAGAAGGAAGACTTAATGTACATCCTTGTATCCTTCCTCCCTGAGTAGTCAGCAAACAAGAGATGCTTCTAAGAAAAGGGACACTAATCATGGGTGAGAGGTAAATGTCGTCATATTGTCCAATGGACCCACTTCAGTAACGTTGAGATTAAAAACCAGAGGACATTACCCACAAAGGTTGTTTCTGGACTGATTTCTCTTGCTTTAGCCAAATTATACTTTGATCTATGGTGCACATCTTATCTTTCCTTTGCATCTGCATGGCTTCCATGAAGTCACATTAATATCTAGACTGGATTCTCTGGGTATGCTCAGAATGCATTCAACAATGCAAGGAATGAGCTACAATTCTCCAACCAAATGCATTTCTGCTCTATTGAAGATCTCCAATTTTAATGAAACACTTTTGCATTTACGGAGATCTGATTACTTTTGTTTCCACACAACATCAGTCTCTAACAGAAATGCAAATATAAATATACGATAGGCCACACTGTCTAGCAGCTATGCTAATGACAATATATTTGAAATATATCTTAACAAAGCAAATATGAAATAGCAGTGAGGCATATGCTGTTTTCTACTGAATTCTGAAATCTGGTGCGTATTTTATATTTAGTTTACATCTCAAATCAGACTAACTACATTTCAAGTCCTTACCAGACACATGTGGATAGTGACTTTTGGACAGTGTTAGAGCTAATACATCAGGGTGATACAGTTTAAAGTTTGTTCTGTGTAATACTAATTTTGTGGAATGCTTGAATTTTATTAATTTTAATATAGAAAATGTTTCCACATTTCAAATATTTCTACACTCAGATGCACCGTCCAGTCAACTAAAGTGGCAATGTTTTTCTTATTCATTTATAAATCGACAAACTCAAAAGCCAAACTCAGTGTTGTCAAGCTGATTCTGACTCACAGCAACTCTGTGTAGAGTTTTCCAGACTAAATCTTTATGGGAGCAGAAAGCCTCATCTTTCTCCTGTGTAGAGACTGGAGGATTGTGGTTCACAGTCCAATGCTTATTCCATAGTGCCACCAGTGATCCTAAAAATAATGATGCTGCTGTGACTGTTGTTGTTCTTGTTAAATGCTGTTGAATCGGTTCCGACTCATAGTGACCCTGCATAGGGTTTCTGAGGAGGAGCTGGTGGGTTTAAATCGCCAACCTTGTGGTTCACAGTTCAGTGCTGATCCTACAGCATTAACTGCCTTCAAGTTGGTTCCGACTCACAGCAATGCTGCACAGGGTTTCCAAGGAGTGGCTGGTGGGTGTGAACCACTGACCTATACTTGTGGTGTAACCCTGTTTGGAAAAAAGACTTATCTATTCTATACTAATTAATAAGTCCAGTGCTTATTCTACAATGCCACACCAAGATTCCAAATAACAAGAGTCTTGGTGTGGCGCTGGAGGATAAGCAATGGAAGGCAAGGTTGGTTTGAACCACAAGGTTGGTGGTTCAGACTCACCAGCCGACCTTGTGGTAGAAATGAGTTGGAACCGACTTGACAGAACTTCACAACAACTACAACAAATGGTGCTTTATAATGCAGTGCATGGACTCTAACACACACACACACAAAAAAAAGAAAAAATAGTTAACAGGAAAAATGTTTTAGAAAAGCTAAGTAGCTTTCTTTCCTATAAGAGATCTCAGAGTTTTTAGTTTAATATTTTAAAACAGTATTTTAGTGTGTCTTCTCAGTGAGGGTTTCCACAGTAATTTAGGTTCTCATTCAACATAAATTCTTCAGTGACATTAGTTACATTTTTCACAATGCATGAATATTCTCATCATTTTCATTCTGGTGGTTCTTTTACTATTCATCTAATTTCCCTTCCCCCTTACATGCTCATCTTTGTTTTAAAGTAACTGTTGACTGTCCAGAGCTTTTAATTTATTTTGTTGTTAGTTGCTACCAACTGGCTCTAACGCTGATGCTTTTAGGTATAATATAACAAAATGGAGCACAGTTCTGCACCATCATATCTGTGAGACCACGGTGAAGTATGTTTCTACGATGTTGGCGATTATACCACTGTGTTTCCAGTAGGGACACTCATGGTGAACAGTTTTCAGAAGAGCTTTCAGATTAAGACAGACCAGAAAGAAAGGCCTGGTGATAGAATTCCAAAAATTAGCCAAAGAAAAGTCTATGAACACAACAGAGCTTTTAATATGAACTGTTAATCTCCAAAAGAAAGCTGTAACATACAGTTCCCACCTGAAAAAAGGATCCACAGAACGTTTTTCTATCTGAGCACCTACTGATCCCTTATGGAAAACTATGTTATACTGAACACAATAGTTCCTCACCATGCACCGTAGGTGATGGACTTCTTGTAGGCTGAAGAAAGGGGTCACTGGATACACCAGATGTGTTCAGAAAAGAACCCAGCAAATCTTGGCCTGATGGTTTTGAAGGTGCTCCAAATGGATCAAAGGAGGCGCCTAGAAAACAAAAGGAAAAATGTATTCTATTAGCCTTTGAGTTTATTCACTCAATAAGTATTGAAGAATAGTCACTATTGCCAAGGCCTATGCTAAACAGTTTGCAAAAACTTAATATTAAGGTGTTCAAGCATCCTCCCTATAGTCCTGATCTTGTTCCATTGGACTTTCACCTGTTTGGTCCCCTGAAAGCAACCCTTCAAGGATGAAGATTCACTTTTGATGGAGAAGTGAAGACAGCTGAGCATTCGTGGCTTGGAGTTCAGCCTGAAACATTTTTAAATAAGGGAATACGAAAGCTTATTAACAGAAAGACAAAGTATACTGAAAAGCAAGGAGATTATGTCAAAAATTGATGTATTTGTCTTTTTTCAAAGTTGATTAAAATAAATTCTATAGCCAGAGTAAGGATAATTTTTTACTCATCCTAGTATGTGTATATAGACTCCTGATGTGGTACTGTAGGATCAGCACTGAACTTCAAACTACAAGGTCAGCAGTTCAAACCCACCAGCTATTATTCCTTGAAAACCATATACAGGGCCACGATGAGTCAAACTGACTCAACAGAACTTAACAAGAACAACAATATATGTGTGTGTTGGAATCCTAAACTTACTTGTGGTAAGTTTGGAATAGACATATCTATTTTATACCAACTAATCAAGCTACCACCACTTGTCTGTCAGTTTTATTATACTGTGGTGGCTTGCGAGTTGCTGTGATTCTGGAAGCTATGCCACCGGTATTTTAAATATCAACAGGGACACCACGGTGGACAGGTTTCAGATGAGCTTCCAGACAAAGATAGACTAGGAAGAAGGAGAGATGAGCTACTTCCAAATATTTTGACACTGAAAACATTATGAATAGCAGAGAAACACTGTCATATCAAGTGCCAGAAAATGAGCCCCTCAGGTTGGAAGGCATTCAAAATGCGACTGAGGACGAGCTGCCTCCCCAAAGTGGAGTTGACTGGGATGATGCGAGTGGAGTGACGCCAGTGGGAATAAGGCCATTGGGACCTTCATTTGCTGATGGGGCACAACTCAAAATGAAGAGAAACAGCTGTAAACACCCATTAATAATCGGAATGTGAAATGTACAAAGTATGAATCTAGGAAAATTGGAAATTGTCAAAAATGAAGTGGAAGGCAAAAGGCAAAACCATCAATATCTTAGGCCTTGGTGAGCTGAAATAGATTGGTATAGGTCATTCTGAATCTGACAACCACATGGTTTACTATGCTGGGAATGACAAATTAAAGAGGAATTGTGTTACATTCATTGTCAAAAAGAACATATCAAGACCTGTCATGAGGTACAACACTGTGATAGGATAATATCCATGAGCCTACAGGGAAAACCAATGAATATCACTATATTCAAATTTACACACTAACCACTAAAGCCAGTGAAGATGAAATACAAGAATTCTACCAACTTCTTCAATCTGAAATTGATCAAACATGCACTCAAGATAAATTGATAATCATTGGTGACTAGAATGCAAAGGTTGGAAACAAAGAGGAAGGATCACTAGTTGGAAAATATGGTCTTGATGATAGAAATGATGCTGGATAGAGTTCTGCAAAACCAATGATTAGTTCATCTCAAATACTTTTTATAAACAGCATTAAGAGACAATTATACACATGGACCTCACCAGATGGGATACACAGAAATGAAATTGACTACATCTGTGGAAAGAGACAGTGGAATAGCTCCATATCATCAGTCAAAACAAGGCCAGACACAGACTGTGAAACAGACCATCAATTGCTTACATGAAAATTCAAACTGAAGCTGAAGAAAATGAAAACAAGTCACCAAGAGCCAAAATATGACCTTGAATATATCCCACCTGAATTTAGAGATCATCTGAAGAACAGATTTAATATATTAAACACTAAAGATTGAAGACCAGGAGAGTTGTGGGATGACATCAAGAACATCATACAGGAAGAAAGCAAAAAGTCATTAAGAAGACAAGAAAGAAGGAAAAGGTAAAAATGGATGTCAGAAGAGACGATGAAAGTTGCTCTCCAGCACAGAGATGCTAAAGCAAATGGAAAAAATGAGGAGGTACAAGATCTGAACAGAAAATTTCAAAGGTCAGCTCGAGAAGTCAAAGTGAAATATTACAATGAAATGTGCAAAGATCTGGAGTTAGAAAACCAAAAGGGAAGAATACACTCAGCATTTCTCAAGCTGAAAGAACTACAGAAAACATTCAAGCCTCAACTTTTGTTATTGAAGGATTCTCTGGGCAAATTATTGAATGATGTAGAAAGCATCAAAAGAAGATGGAAGGAATATACAGAGTCACTGTATCAAAAGGAAATGGTCGATGTTCAATCATTTCAAGAGGTAGCATATGATCAAGAGCCAATGATGTTGAAGGAAGAAGTCCAAGGTGTATTGAAGGAATTGGCAAAGAACAAGGCACCAGGAATTGATGGAATAAAAATTGAAACCTTTCAAGAAAGTGAGGCGGCACTGGAGAACTCACTCATCTCTGCCAAGAAATTTGGAAGACAACTATCTGGCCAACTGATTGGAAGAGATCCGTATTTGTGCTCATTCCAAAGAGAGGTGACCCAATGGAATGCGGAAATCATCGGAAAATCTCTTTGAGATCCCATGTGAGTAAAGTTTGACTAAAGGTAATGCAGAAATGACTGCAAGCATACTGACAGAGAACTTCCAGAGATTCAAGCCAGATTCAGAATAAGGCATGAATGAGGAATATCATCGCTGACATCAGATGATCTTGGCTGAAAGCAGAGAATGCCAGAAATATGTTTACCTGTGCTTTACTGACTATGCAAAGGTCTTCGATTGTGTGCCTCATGACTAGCTATGGACAACATTGTGAAGTATGAGTATTCTAGAATACTTAATTGTTCTCATGAGGAACCTGTACATAAACCAAGTGGTAGTTGTTCAAACAGAACCTGGGAACACTGAATGGTTTAAAATTAGGAAAGGTGTGCGAGAAGGTTGTATTCTTTCACCATACTTACTCAACCTATATGCTGAACAAATAATCCGAGAAGCTGGGTTATATGAAGAAAAACATGGCATCAGGATTGGAAGACGAGTCATTAACAAACTGCGATATGCAGATGATACAACCTTGCTTGCTGAAAGCGAAGAGGACTTAAAATACTTACTGATGAAGATCAAAGACCATAGCCTTCTGTATGGATTGCATTTCAATGTAAAGAAAATGAAAATCCTCACCACTGGACCAATAAACAACATTCTTAATCAATGGAGAAAAGATTGAATCTGTCAAATACTTTATTTTTTTGGATAAACCATCAACACTCACAGAAGCAGCAGCCAAGAAATCAAACAGTGTATTGCATTAGGCAAATCTGCTGCACAAGATCTTTTTAAAATGTTGAAGAGCAAAGATGTCAGCTTGAGGACGCAGGTACGCCCGACCCTAGCCATGGTATTTTCAATAACCTAATATGCATTCAAAAGTTGGACAGTGAATAAGGAAGATCTCCTTGGAGGCCAGGATGGGCACACTTCATCTCTCATACTGCAGACATACTATCAGGAGGGACCAGTCACTGGAGAATGATATCATGTATGGTAAGGTGGTAGGTCAGAGCAGAAGAGGAAGACCCTCAACGAGATGTGTTGGCAAAGTGGCAGCATCAATGGCCTCAAGCATTGCAACAATAGTGAGGTTGGCCCAGGACCGGACAGTGTTTCGTTCTGTTGTGCATAAGGTTGCTATGAGTTGGTGCCAACTTGATGGCACCTAACAACAACAACAACAATTCATGCTAAGTAGGACAGGTTTAAATCTAATTACTTCTCAGTCTGAAAAAGAGCAGAATAGACACAAAGTCACATATAAACACAGGGCAAGAAAACTGCCACATAAGGACTATCTACAAGAAAATAATATCACCAAAAACCACAGACAAACACCGGAAATTTGGAGAAAGGCACATAGAACCTGGGCCAGCCACTGATATGGCCTTTTACCCTCTAGAAGAGTAAGAAAATAAATTATTGTTCCTTACAACCGCACACTTGTGGTATTTCTTTTACTTCAGAATTAAGTTATGAAGATTCTAGTTGTGTAAATATACATTATTAATTTAATTCCAAGCCTCCATTTCCTTAAATATTAACTGGAAATAATCATGGCACATACGTATTGATATTTTATGAGAACTGAATCCATATTTAGTGTTAATTTCCATATTTGGCAAATAGTCAGAGCTCCATAAATGTTAACTGTTAGTTGTTATTATTAGTAATAATTTATCTTTCTACATTCCTAAGAAGAATTAACTAAAGCAGCTCAGGCATTGATGTTCTAAAAAAAAAAAGTAAGGGTGAGGAGCTCAAATACTCACTTTAGCACTGTGCTTTCAAAATGGACAATAATTCTATTTCCTCTTGTGTTCATCATTTAAATGAAAATTTAGACTTTTGAAGATTTTCTGTAGAAACTGGAAAAATTTAGTATAGGGAAGTTCAGTTCTACCTGCTTGACCCAAAAGTTATCATTGCAAACTGAAAGACACGGTACTGCATGAGAAAAAAATTACCTTCTCCCACTCTTAGGGTTGGCGATGCGGAGGCGGAGGCAGCAGACCGGCGTGGTGTCGACTGGGTAGATGTAGGTCCACTTGGATGAAACACATTGTCCATCCCTGACTGTGCCGCCTGTGTAGGACCAGCCATGCCTGTACCCCCAAACAGGTCACTCAGCAGTTCAGAATTGGTGGGAGGAGCCGCCGGGGGAGAGAAGGTCTTACTCACTGCAGACCCCTCTAGGCCCAGAAGGTCCACGTCTTCAGGGGGTGGAGGTGCAGCTGCCTCCTGTGGTTTTTTGCTGGACTTCTTGGTGCCATGATGTTTGTCACCATCGGCATTGCCATGTGGACTAGAAAGGGTCAGAAGTTCATCATCCGACTGCTCACTTTCCTGATTCACTAGGGCAGCGTGGTCCTCCTCACAGAACGACTTCTCTGATTTCTGATCTAAAGAAAGCCAATATGCCAACAGATGGTTAGTTACAACCATAGTGTTGTTTACTTTTGTTATATTATATGCATATAACCCTAGTAAGAGAAAAGGATTCATCCCTGAGTCCTGGTGTGCTGCTGTAGGATAAGCACTGGACTGCTAATTGAAAGGTCAGTGGTTCAAACCCACCAGTCACTCTTCAGAAACTCCGTATAGGGTTTAGACCTGACTTATAGCACATAACAACAACAACTGAGCAAGTGAGACTTTAAGACCCTTGCTTTTGGTGAAACTGCTATATTTCAAATGTCACTGGACTGTCAAATTACATTCAATTTTGTTAAGCACCTGAGAGGCAGTGTAGCATAGTGGTGAGGACCAGGAACTCTGAAGCCAGCTGTCCCGGGTTTGAGTCCCAGATCTGCTGTTTATGACTCAGCACACTGGTTATGTTACTTTACTTGTGACTTGGTATCCTCCTCAGTTAAATGGGGGATAATAAACACTACTGAACTCACAGGGCTGAATTGTTGTAAGAATTGCATAAGATGATATATATAAATGCTCAGATAAATCATAAATAGTACTGAAATAACATTGCTGTTAATACTATTTTCCAGGCACTAAGGTAGATGCTTTGAGAAGGGGAAATTTTACTAAAGCATTAGCTCCTAGTCCTTTACTAATACCTCTCATTGTCTTTTACTTCTCCATGTGGCCTGCAGCCGACAGCAAGAACTTTCTCCCACTTCTGTCAAGAGCAGAAGTGAACCACATGTCTAATAAGTAAACAGAGAAAGTGGTTCTGCTTAGAATGGTACTTACACCAACTTGAAGGAAGGTATTTTCACCAAAAAATGGGCAGCAGGAAAGAGGCCTTGTCTGGGCAGAAAATAAGGAGGATGGAGAAATGAGGAGGCATCTTTCCAGGCCCTTACTGAGGTAGCTCTTCCCATGGAGCTTTGCTACTTTTGTTCTAATGCTGGACAAATAGATCTACTTTCCAAATCAAACAGCGATACACAGCCTCCGCTATTCCAATTCTGAAATGAAAAAGCTATACATAGCGAAAGGCTTCCCAAGTTTGGTGCAAACTCATTTGGAAGAAAAACTGATTGGAATTGAGGTGACAATTCCACCTGTTTGTGAACATTTATCTCATTTGAATTATTGTTCACACATTTCACTGCAGAAATATTCATGTGTTTGATTATAGGGTGTTGTCTTAGTTGTCTATGAGGATGTTAAGTAGTTAAATATAAATATAGTGCCTTCCTAAACACATATGATTCTTAGCATTCTGGAAAAAGAGATGGTACATCTATGCAGAAAGATGTGAACCAAAGCACAACACAGAAAGAGAGGTGTAATTCAGGTCAAAGTAGCATTTTGTACTAGTCTAAGAGGTTTCTGGTATGGTGCTGTGGGTTAATGCAAGGTTGGTGGGTAATTGCAAGGTTGGCAGTTTAGGCTCACCAGCTGTTCCTCGGAAACCCTATACAGGGTCGCTATGGGACTCAACAGCCCAGAACAACAACAAGAGCTTCCAAGAAGTCGAAAGTGAAGAAATCTACACCAGTAATTAATATAATACCATTCATAAATCAAAGGCAGAAACAAAATGTGGTATACACATACAATGGTGTAGTACTCAGCCAAAAAGAGACATGTAGTTCTGATACATGCTACAGAAGAAATGAACCTTTAAAACACTATACCAGGTGAAATCAGTCAATCACAAAATGACAAACATTGTATGATCCCACTTATGTGAGATACCTAGAAAAAGCAAATGCCTAAAGGTCAAAGTTTATTAGTTGTTTCCAAGGGTGGAAAGGAGGGGGAAGGGGAAGCCATTGTTTAGAAAAAGCATTGAGTAGGTATTCATGGTGATGGAAAATTTGGCAACAGATATGGGTGATGGTTGTACAACAAGATTTTTGTAGTCGCTGTCACTTAATCATGTGTGTAAAAATGCTGCATTGGTGAAAGCCGTGCTCTCAGATTCTTACTACAATCATTTATTTTAACTGTGTATTGTGAATTGAGTGAAGGCTTACAGAGAAGACCATCAGTTTTACATTCAACAAATCAGACACTCTGTTTCATTTCCATGACTGCAATCCTAACAGGTGTCCCACGTCCCCCCTGTGGTTCTTATTCCTATCCACCCTCCTTCACTTCCCTTTTCAACTTAGTCCTTTGGCAAATGTTGCCCTTTTGATCTTGAATGGTTGTCCATTCCACGGTGAGCACAACTTACTAGTGTTGTTGTTACCCTTATATAGTTATCTACTGCTTGGTTGGAAACGGAGCCATGAGGCTGAGTTCTAGTCCAGATCTGAAGGGTGCTTATGGGACATAGTCTCGGGTTCCTCCAGTCTCTTTCTGACCCATAAGCCTGATCTTGATTTTTATAGTTTTGAGTTTTATTACACATTTCCTTCCACTCTATCTGGGACCTTTTAACGTGATCCCTTTCAGAGTATTTGATAGTGGCAGCCAGGCACCATATAATTTGTCAGGTCTCAGAGTCATGGTGACTGATGTCCACATGTGTCATTAGTTTACTGGACTAGTTGATTCCAAGCATCTTCAAATTGTTATCACTCTTCTTTCTTTTACACATGGAGATACCAATAGTTGCACCTTAAATGGTCACTCACCTGAGTAGAATATTGGACCTTGTCTTGTGGACGATGTTATGCCAGTTGGGCAATACGTCCCCTGAGACTATAGTCCTGTGTCCCCAGGCCCAGCAACTCATCGCCTTAAAGATATTTAATAATATATAAGAACATCTCATAATTTTGTCCCCTGCGTGGTGCTGAGGGTTAATGCACTGGGCTGCAAGGACAGTTTCAACTGGAAGGTCAGTAGTTCAAGATCACTAGCCTCTCCTTGGAAACCACATACCAGGTTTAAGTCAGAACTAATTCGATAGCACTAATCACAACAACAAATCCTCTACCACATTCATAGGTGTGTTTGCAGCAAAGGGAAATATCCCTGTGCAGATAAGTTGTTTTAAATGCATTAACAGTCAGAAAAAACCACTCTCTTAGTTGGCATGCCATAGGATTCATATGTATATTTTGTGTAGATATGTGAACCCTGTAATGTAAATACTTAAGACTTATTTGTCATGGAAAATTTGGGGAATGAAACTATATAGAAATTACATGAGTCTTTTTTCTTTTTAAAAATGATTGGCAATATTCACTCTTTAAATCTTATGATATCAACTCGATGGTACTTTAACAACTTAACAACAAATCTTATAATAATAAAAAATCTACTTTAAATTGCATATGTTCCTAAATTTCCAAAGTCAAAATAAATATTTAAGTGTTAAAAAAATTTAGAATGTGAGAAGTGTGTTTAAAAAAAGAAAGAAAGTAGGGAAGTACCCTGATTTGCAAAAGGATTGAGCAGGATCAGTGTGAGCTAAGAGGGAAACTGGATGGTTTCAAAGTGCTGGTTTGCTGTAGGTTACTTTGAAGGCTAACTATTTTGCACAAGAACCATAACTGAACAACATACCTTGCCAGCAGAGTGAGGAAAAGAAGCCACTTTGCCCAGCATGTCTGGGGTTCTCTGGAGGGATGTCGGCTTGAGTTTGTCCTGCAGGATAAAGGCCATGCAGCATCAATGAGACACAAGAAAGAAGTCAGAGTGATACATAAAACACAGAGGCCTCATCCTGGAAAGCAAAACCGTCAGGTGACACTTACCTCCTAAGGCCAGAGTGTCCTGCTGCTCTTGATGAGAAGAGAAGAGGATGCTGGGATTGATGTCTTTTGTGCAGTAATGTTCCCAGGGTGGGGTTAAGTCAATCACTTTGTCCTGGGGCTGCAGTTCTACATCCAGTGTCACCTGAAATAGCTGAGGATATTTTTCTGGTACATCACATGCATCCAACTCCGGTCTAAATAGGTAATTGAAAGAAGACGACCAGTAAAAAGCAATGGAACCAGTATGATGCTCAGCACAGGAGCCATCTTACACTGATGCTGAGACTAATTTTTAGGAAAGACTTACTAGCCAAATAAGTTACTTTACTTTTTTCAGCTTCAATTTTATCGTGTACAAAAAAAAAAAGAGGTGCGTGATACTGTCTACTCAAAGGATTTGCATAGTGTTAATACAGCCAGTAAACACTGGTATGGGGAGTTGTTATTGTTGTTAAGTGCCTTTGAGTCGGTCCTGACTCATAGCAACCCTTTAGGGTTTCTGAGGCTGTACATATTTGCAGAAACAGAAAGCCTTGCCTTTCTTCCACAGAGGCTGCTGGGCTCAAACTGCCAACCTTGTGATTTGCAGTCAAGAGCATATAGTGCTGAACCACCGCACTCCCTGGTACGGTGATAACGTAGTTAAAATGATGTAGCAAGTTCCCAATCATTGTCCTAAGCCACTGAATGTCTGTGTTAGCCCAGCCCAGCCACTCTACCGAGTTCCTGAGATCATACTATATAATACAGTAACAAAGGGGTAATGTCTAGGGCAGAAGGACTCTCCAGACCCTCTGCCAATACTGGCATCCATTCAGATGGGTCATTGCTCATACCATGTTGATTGCCATCTCTGCTGAAAATTAGAAAGAGATACACAAAGGCAAAGTTCAAAGTAGTGAATCTTTTCATTAAAAAGGTGCTGTATGAAACACCTCTTCTCTTATACCTTATAATGCAAATTTAGATCTTTCTATTTGAAATTCTTTGATCATTTCCTGGTGTGGTGCTCGAGGATCAGCACTGGACTGTGAACCAAAAGGTTGGTGGTTCAAACCCACCAGTTGCTAGTCGGAACTGACTTAATGGCACTTAACAATTTGAAATTCTTTGATCATCTGTACTTCATGAGACAAATCCTATTTAACTGAGGATTTAAAATGCAACCAGTCTCAAAGTGCTGTGGGCTACCATTAACAGTGCATCATCATAGGGTAACAGGGAAGGGTGCAGCACATCACTAAGGAGCTCTCAGACAATTGGCTCCCAGCATTTCACAATTGCAGTCACTGAGATGGGCTTTCAGCTAAAGCAGTACTTACTTAGTGAACTTTAAAACGGTTGTGTCCAATGGTATGAATCCAGTATGAAACTGAAGCTGGAATATCTGTGTATTGGTCACCTAAAAATACATGCAAAAGCACATTACAAAAAAGTAAATCTGATTCAAAAGATTATAATTTGGAGAGTCATGCTCCTTCACCTCTTTCTGTATCTAAATCTTGGTTTACTATGATTATTAATCTTCTCTCCTTAAGCCTCTGCTCTCCATGAACTCTGACTTAGCACGTCATTTCCTCTATTGTTAATGACCTATGTTTATACCTTTTCTGCCCTCTTAGGGCAACCACTGGCCAAAGCAAACTGCTTCAATCATAGTAGCTCATGTTGTTGTTAAGCGTCGTTGAGTCAGTTACTATTCATAGCAACTCTACATACAACAGAACAAAACACAGTCCAGCCCTGTGTCATCTTCACAATTGTTGCTTGTTCGGGTCCATTGTTGCAGCCACTGTGTCA